>NC_056464.1:29968490-31168490 GCF_008729295.1 Plectropomus leopardus | reverse complement strand
CCCATTCAAGCAGAGAGGACTGAAGTCACCACATAGAATATAATACAAGCTTTGAAAAAAACTAAAACCTGATGCAAAATATATAAGATGAAGAGTTTTTTTGTTTTTTTTTGAGCATTTGCTAAATTCAGTACTCTACTTTGTATTCAAGCTAAATTAATTGTTTGTGGAAAGCTTAAAAACTTGTTTAATTGGAAGAACAAGTTGAATATTCTTTCTGTACATTATACAAACACTTCTGGAGGTCAAAGTTTATGTGATGTAAGGAAGTAAAGAGCCACTGCTGGTTGACTTAAAGTACATCTGATTCCACCCAGATATCCACAAATGTCTTTAGATGTTGATATTTGGTTGAAATTAGGTCGTGACATTAGATGTAAAAATGAAATGTCAGGAAGTCTAATGCAAATGTCAATTTAATACATAATACTGATGAAAGACGACACTGCTATTTTGTGGTTTTAAGTCGTGCAATTGAGTAACCAAAATCCAACATATTTCAGACGTCTGGTGCCAACGTCATCTTTGTCTTGACAACCACACAACCACACAACATTAAATTTTAACATCTTTAGACATCCCAATTTTCATTTCAAACAAAATTTAATATCTGTCCAATGTCTTTCTGACTTCATTTTGACGTCCAGTGGGCGGTGAAAGAATTTATTCTTTACGGTATAATTTCAAACAAAACATGTCACTTGTAGATACATGTGAATATGCAAAAATGGTAAAAAGAAGAGAGACAAAAGGGGTTGAAAGAACTAAAGGACAATTCAAAACGAGCCATATGATAAAGACTTTTTTTCTTGTGAATGTTCAGTTTTGCAAAAACACATCACAGACAGACACACCAAAGGAACTAAAGGCATCAAAGTAGAGAGAGTTTTAGGGAAAGAAGAAGTCTTAGAGAAGTAGAGTTTGCTGCAGAGGCATGGCTGGCACAGAGGACAGATACAGAGCTGGAGCAACATGCGGCTAAATGAGTGATGGCTTGGCTCTTCATCACAGCGTGTGTAGCATTCCTTTAAAGCAGAATTTAAGAATCAGCCGCTATACCTTCGCTACTGAGTGGTGAGTTTAGTCTTAGAGTTAATGCAGCTCTGACCTACAGCGTAAGATAAAAAGCTGCATGCATTGTACAAAAGCATCACTGTGGATATATAACGTATTACTCTTTAAGATTGTTTATCGGATTTATCATTTACTTGCCAAGCTTGCATCCACTTATCTAGCAGCAACTGGCCTTGTATCAATTAATAATACTAATGATATGCACACATTAGGTGGTTAGTGCAAAGCCAAGCCTTAACCAGCCCCGCCGAGCCCGCGGTGAAGCGCATACCTTTAGCTTTGACTGGATCTCGCGAGATTTTCTCCGGGCGAGAACCTGCAAGTGGCTAGAAACCTGCACAGAAGAATAGCCGAGAGGAGGGAAGAGGAAAAGGAGACAGGGAGAGGAAACGACAAGGGAAGAAAGAGAGGGAGAGAAGCCGTAACCAAAGAGGAAAGAGACGCCCAGTCAGTGTTGCCGGGAGGCAGGTTGGTGGCACCTACCTTTATACCCGCCTGGTATTCACGAACTTTCTTCCGTGCTAACACCTGTATGTGACTAGACACCTAAAGGGGTGTGAAACAGTTTTTGAGCAAAAAAACAACATGCACTCAGATGCATGCGCACACACATGCAGACACACACGTATAACAGACACATAAAGACCTCTGCAAAGTTCATGCAAACATTAAAAGTTGATTTAAAGGATACGGCTGGTAATGTTCTTCTTATCGACAACAAATCAGAAAGAAAAACCATCAATAAACTGATGCTGCTAACAATTCTTCTTTGTGTAACCATTGTTTCATCTAATTTGTTCCTTATTGACTTCCAATGCGTCATTCCAAATGACATGATGCCATATGGTGAAAAAGACTTTTTTCCTATAGATGTACATTGGCTAAAAGACATTTTTCTTTGAGCGTCTACATTTTCATAATTTCATATGGTAGAAATCAAATTTGCGCAGTTTTCATAAGGATGAGTGGTGGTCTGACTCCAGCGCTGTATCCTGTTCTCTTTTTCCTCCATGTTTTAAACGGGAGACGACAAACCAAATGGGTGACATGGGCTTCATTATTTTCACGCAGTCTATGGTCAGTCCAACACACACCGACCTGCTGTGAATACTGTAAATACTCACTAGGGCATCAAACGTGTATTAATCCACAGCTGAAAATAGTCCCAACAAATGCACTCCTGTCTGAGCAGTGAGTGCTAAAAAACACAGCCCCCTTCTGTTTTAGGACAGTACTTTGCCTTTTTTTAAAAATGTAAATCTTTACCAGTATGAGTGCCACAGACAGCACAGGTAATTTAAAGCTTTTGAAAGGAAGTTTTTTCACATTCGCTGACAGTAAGAAACATAGAAAATAAAACCAGACTTATCCTTTAAATGGCTTCTACTTAAAGAATTCTCTTTTTTCCTTACATTAGTTACATTAGCATGACATTAGTTACTATAAATCCTTTTATAAAAACGTCGCACAATTAAAAGCTGTCACCTTTCTGTCTTTTACTGTCAGTGACTAAAAACCAAACTCATGCATGGTTATTCTTCTCCAATCATCAAAACTTGTTTACCTGTTTTCTTGTGCGGGTTTTGCCTGTCCTCAGCTTGATGTACCTTGCTATCAATTCATTGCGACCTGGAACGCAAAACAGAAAGAAAGGTCACAATTACAACCAATACAAGAATACAGTGTAGAAAAAGTAGCCCTTGTATATTACAGATAATACCCTGAAATGGACAGAAGATGGCACTCTTACAGTACTTTGAGGACGCATCTTAAATCAGTGTGACCTTTCCCAGAGCTCCTCAGACTCAGGGTAAACACACTTTTCTCAGAGGTCACAGGCTATGATACCACCTCCGTTTCTTGATTTTTTTCTTTGAAATAATACTGTTATTAAATGATTGATTTACTTGTTTTACCCCAAACTTTTCATTAGCTCATTTCACACCTCCTTATTGTCTGCTCACGGGGCCCTGCAGCCTAATTATAGAGAGTGCTTAGAAAACACAACCATGTTTTTCATGACATAACATCTACTCTCGACATTCTGCACAAACAGGTTGTGCAGAGAACAGGCTTCTATTCTGGGATTTCATGGTCTTCTTTAGCCTTCAGTGCCGTGCACGAGATTTAACAAGCTCTGCCCCTCAAAGCAAAGTTCAGCGGGGATCAAGAGAAAAATCATCTTCGGTGTATAAGACGTGCAAAAAGCATTATTATGCTGTCTTGTAGGAAAATCAGCCTGTTGGTCTTTTTCACTTATTTTCTTGGCCAAGTCACGTTTACTGGGTTTCTGTGGCTGAAAATTGGTCCAAAGGGAGAGGCTGAACCGCTGTATCATTATGAATAATGACCTAAACTCTTCGAAACTTGCTGACAGAAATTTACACCAACAAAAACAAGATGTGCCTTCTTAAACACACACAGACACACAATAGACTGTGTGTCTAGGAAATTTAAGTCCTCAGCGTATCCGCACACATAATGACAGGAGAAACAAGTCCTGGTTTTTCACACACTCTTTAGCACTTGGCCCTTAGAAGGCCCCGGTTAGTGCAATTACCATAAAAGTACTGCAGGCCATCTCCAGCAGGCTCTCAGCCCTCACCGTGCTCTCCAACCAGTCAGCCCGGCGGTCGGCCAGCAGAGCAGAGCTGAACTGTCTGCCGATACTGAGCTAGCCCGTCCCCCCTCTGCCCCGGGCCAAGGATGGACACGCCCGCTCCAGCGCCTCCGCATTCCTAGCATTCCTCTAAGCCTGTCACATCTGTGCTAGCCAGTCTGATTGGCCTGGGCCTGCGAACACAGCCAGAGCTCAGGCGAACACACACATGCGCTTCCAGCTCAGAGAGAAGCAAAGGTTAGAGCCGGGGTGAGGGCCATTAGGTTGCGGTAGGGGGTCGTCGGTTAGAGGGGCAAAAGGGGCAGCTGATGCTGTAACTCTTGGAGGAAACACAAAGCCATAACTGTCTCTGCCAACAACTGCCACCTGGCAGCAAACAGCCCCCTTTTCCCAAAACAACACCACTATGTGACCCTGCACTCAACGGACAGCAGCACCTGCTGCCGACCATCCCCGCAGAGGATGGCAGAGAAAGAACAATGCCAGTCTGACCCCTGCGCAACTGTCACTCTCAATCTCTTCAGCTGAGGAGCAGAGGGGGAAAAACATTACATTGTCCCGACCACAGAGCTCTGCTACGCATTTCACAGATATCTCATTGCAAAGTACACTGAGATACAGTTTGACTAAGAAAGATAAGAACTTCTCTGAGAGCAGTGAGGTGCACTCAGGCTTGTTGGTCAAACTGTAAATTCAAAACAGACTTTCTCCACGCAATTAATTCTAAATAGCAAGACCATATCATTTTTTAAGCAGGCTTTATAGCCGTGTTGAGCACAGAAATTATATTGCATGGTCAATCAAAAATGTGTTTTGCTCATCTGTGGAACAGTGCAGTTCTGTGGTGGTGAGCTGAGATGATATCTCCAGCTTTTTCCACAACATCTGGATGGTTTGTGATATTTCAAATTGCAGCTTTTGTTTTATGTGATTTACAGTATGCTGCAAGGACGGCGCTTTGAAGATGGACGAATAAATAATGCCAGAGTTTGATTTCAAAGTTTCAAATAAACTTTTATAAAGCTGGATGTTTAAGTGATTTGGAAATGGAATTGAAAGAAACATTCTCAGACATTACATTTTATAAACAGGCAGACTGGATCATGATACTACTTGGTGTGGGCTAAAAGTTGATACTGCATAGTATTGCCATATTCTGCATGGCAATATTGAACCGATTTATGGCCGCAAAGTTTAATTTTTTTATTATATAAATCTTAAAAGTCCCATATGCAAATTAACCCTTTGAAACCTTGGGAAATTGACTTCTTTCAGAAAGATGTGGGGAGGGCCACATCAACCTTAAAAAGGTATGGCCCAAAATTTAGCAAAAATATTTGTAAAAAAATTTTTAAAAAGTTACAAGGAAATTACTTAAAAATTAAAAAAAAGAAAAAAAGTCTCATAAGAAAATGAGCAAAAGAAAGTCCTGAAAAATACATCTATTAATTTCATATATTTATTATATTTTTTCTTAAACATAATTTATAATTATTAAAGTCTTCTAATTTTTTGGACTGTCACAATTTACTAATTTCTTGCAAGTTGTGAGACTTTTCTTATCAAGTTGGTCACTCCCTTTTTCCCCAATATTTTGTAAAAAAAAAAAAAAATCAATTTTCTTGGGTTTAAAAGGGTCAAATAGCTTGTCAAAGGCGTCTAAATGTAGCACATGCAAGCTGATGTCGATCCAGGCTTCAAAGGGTTACATTTTTGGTCGGCTATTAGAATTATTATTATTTTTTCAGTCCACTAGTCTATTAGTCCAAATTATTTAAAACTTGCAATAATATTGTATCGTGTAAGTATCATGATGATATCGTATCATGGGGCCTCTGGTGATTAACACCCTGAGATACTGCTGTAACAAATCGAACAGAGCCTTGATTTTTATCAACCCTTACATCACTAAATGTACTAATCACAGAAAAGAATAGTTGGTCAAAGGGCCAAAGCAAAGGATTTCCGAAACACTGAGGCCATCAGTCCTAAATCCCTTAACTTCTACTTCACACCCTTAGCTTAGCAGACCGTAGCATACAGCACATTTTAAGTGGTAACATGATCACTCAGGAGATCTCAAGTTCAACCTCAGTCCTCAGGCACGAAAAAGTGCTGAACAGATCTGATTCAACAGACTCTGGGTCACTAAAATCAGGAGTTGATACTTTCAGAAACAAAACCTGTAGCTGGATATAATTCTAATTCTAAGAAAAAAATCAGAAAAAAAGGACTTCAAAACAGCAGCTGCTTGCACTATTTATGCCTGGTTTCCTTGGAACAGTGACCCAGTAAGGAAAGGCAGCTTTATTTGTTTACCACAGTTCATACAACAGGGCAATTCGAAATGTGATTTACAGAGCAATAAAATATAAAACATAATAAACTATGCAGATTTACAAGAAAAAATAAATAAAAAGTTAAAATTAATTACTAAACGATTCACATTTTTTAAAATAAAAATCACCATTTAAAAAATTGCAAAAGTTCATACAAGTGATGCAAAAATGAAAAGATTATTCAGAATTATTTAAAATCTAGTTTAGAATAAGTTTAAAAAAAAAAGTTCGTTTTAGTGGGAGGAGAAAGCAGTGTAAATGAGTTTTTAGCTTTGACTTAAAAGGTGGTCGGACTTGGGGCTTGTCTAACATCATCTGGGAATTTATTCCAGATTTGTGCTGCATGATAACAAAACAAAACAAATAACGCTGCTTCACACTGTATTGTTCTAACTCCGGGGCCGGCCCCAGATGTCCTGAGGGTCCTAGAAGTTTCATATGTCACAACTCAGTAGGACTGCTTATATTAGATATTTTTTAGACACGTTCTGCTCCAACTGAGAGAATACAGAGGAGGCTGCTTCGTCAATGGCAGCTGCAGCCGTGGCGGCCGAGATCTGCTCAGACTTGACGTGGTGGGGGTCAGAGAGACAGTGAGAAAGGCTGGTCCACACAGCAGGGGGGACATGACAGGTGCTTACAAACACACACGCAGCCGTACAATTGCATGCACAGCCTCATTTGTCCTCTAAACTTTCTGTCTTTCCATCTCTCTCCTCTCCTTTTCAGCTGCTTATGATTCCCTTGTTGATTGCTCAACACCCGCTCAGATCGCTGCAGGCTGCCATTCTTAACCTCTTCCCTGACAGGACACGCCTATCTTTTTCTTTTACTACACGACCACTGGAATTTTCCACTTCCACGCTGAGATAGTGAGCAAAAAGGTAATCTCTCTTCACTCCCTGTACCCCCCTCTCCCCCTTTCTGTCTCTCTCCTGAACCCTTTCTCCACCCATATTCTCTCCCCTCCTCCCTTCTCATAACATTGAGGTAATCCTAAATTGCTAACATACTGCTCAGCCATGACTGAAAACATTCCTTACATCTCAGCGAGGGGGCTGACAGGGAAGGCCTGCGCAGTCATCATTACAGAGCGCGCAGCCCCCCTCTCTCTTATACCTCCACACACATCTTTGCTCGCAACTTAAACAAATGCACTGAACCTGCTGCTAATTCCTAATGTGGCCTGCAAAGGTCAAAGCAGACATAAGCCTCCCTCTAGCACTGAAATCTTTCTTTTTTTTGTACCCAGAGTGCTTTGCAGTGGTGACAGCTGCAGGGCTGAGAGAGAGGGAGAGGTGTGTGCTTGGGGTTTGACATACCTGTCGAGGCCACAAAACGCAGGGAAACAACATGTCAGTACAGCCCTGAAGCAAAACAAGACAGGCAACATTTTTCTGACACACACGCATCTTCTGAAGACACTTCCTCTGAACTTTGCATGTAAAATGTGCCAACTATTAAATTTCACCAAGACCGAATGCCTATGTGCCGAAACTATTCTAGCAAATTTTTGTTAATAATTATGAGTCAAAAATACAAAGGAATCAAGTATGCAAGTTCGTTTTCTTGCAGATATTTAAAGAAGATGAGTAACAGCACTCTCACATTTGTGTTTTAAATAAAACGCTTCCAGATGGCACTGGAAAAACAAACCGAATGGCATGATGGTAAAACAAAACATGCCTGACAATATGCTGCGATAATGATGCCGTATTGTTTACAATTTTTGTTTATCATTTTATGGAATTATTCTGGTAATGACCAATGATTGTCCACGTTGCCTGTGTTTTTACCTTGTTTAAAGGGGCAATGCAACATCCAGTTTTAAATTCTGTTGCAAAGAAGTACAAAAAGTTAAAATATTTTAACTTACCATTGTTCCTGAGGGTGTATGAAAATATTGATGTGCTTGACTATGCTGGCTGCTGGCTATATTATTTTGTGATATTGTATCAAGTTTCCAAATCCCTGTATTGATTATTAATGAATAGTTTACATGCAAAGATTTGTGGCAGCGGTTAATTTGTGTTGTGTTTAAACCCCCGACTGCAAAAACCCCCATTGCTGTAATTTATCTTCAGCCGTGACTCTTTCACTTTAACATAACAAATGGCTAGCATAAACACAAACAACACACACCTATTAAACAGGCACACATAAAGTCATAAACGGCGGGCTGCTAGCACTGAAAGTTTTCCAAAAATAAGTTAAAAAAAAAAAAAAATCACAATACACTGAATCATGATTCATATCAAATCAGCAGATTCTTGCCAATACACAGCCCTGGTAGCCGGTATTCTCTGCAGGCCACATTAAACTTAACTGTCCTGCTCTTGTCCACTAAATCTGGTTTGCTGCTTTTCGTCTCTCTGATTCCAAGTGAACGCAGCATAAGGCTGCCACCTTTTAGCTTAGCTTAGCATAAAGACAGTAAACAGGAGAAACAGCCACCCTGCATCTGTTATAAGGTGGAAAATCTGCCTGCCAGCACCTCAAAAACTCAGTAATTCATGATCTCTTTTGCATAATCCCTACTGTGGATTTTTGTTACCTTCTGACAGGTCCAGGCTAGGTGTTTCCTGCTGCTTCAAGTCTTTATGCTAAGCTAGGCTAACCAGCCGCAGAGACATGAGGGTGGCATCCAATAAGGTGGAAAAGGTGATCATGTTAGTATCAAGAATAAATTCCTGAGAGTTGCGTTGGATTTGACACTTTTTAAAGATACAGCGATACAATGAAAAAGGTTCAACATACAGTAACAGATCACAAACTGGAGTTTAGCTTGTTCATGCTCTGAAACTGCTGGCCTGATTATTAACATGTGTGACTTATTAAAATTTAGTGTTGTGCTTCTTTGAACTCTTTGTCACCCTGAGCTACGTAAATGACTGGCAATGCTTCTGGGAAGTCTAGACAGGTTTGTGGAGCGAAGAACACACATGGACAAACCAGTCATCTTGCGAAGGCAATGGAAATTTGCAAAAGATTTCCCACCGAACGAAAAAAAGAATCCTGGCAGAAACTGTGGAGTTCCCAATGGGAGGGATGACTAGCCTTCTTCTGAAGGCCACTGGGAGTCTGAGACTGCAAGGTAGACAGTATTACATACAGTGCAATCGTTAACATTCCCCTAACCTCACGTCAGGGCAGCTTTTAGATGTCTGAGGTAATCACCTTGTGAGACGGCTTCTTCTGGGGCATGCCTTGGCTCTGCCCGCAGAGCCTCAGATGACTTATTGTAAGCGGAGAGGGTGTTTAGTGCTCTAGAAAAAAACAGGCCTCTAAAAGGGGTCCTGACAGTTTGTTGCTAAGGGGGCAGGTTTGTGCTCGGCCAGCCTCTTTGTTGACATTCTCATGACGGATGTATGGAGCCTGGGACACAACACTGCACTGCTAAACAGGGCTGAAGAGTTATTTAGGTAAATTTAGAGATGCCTGCAGTGATTTGTGCTTCAGGTCTGCACACAAATTAAAAGCATGTTGTAAACAAGTTGTGTCATTCTGGGAAAACATAGAATGCATTTACTAATGCTGTTATTTTAAGCATCTGTTCCTCAAGCCTTCCTAAAATGAAAATTACATTTATTTGATAAGACTGAATGCCATTAAGAATGACTAAATTCATCACAAAATCACATTAAAAATGCTTCTTGTAAACAGATTGAGCATATCATTAGTTTAGTCTTTTTTTTTTTTTTTTACATTTAGGTTAGCATCAATTAGTTTCACAAATAATTAAAGGGGATCTTTAATTTTCATTTTCAGGTCCATACTTGTATTTTAGGTTTCTACTAAAACATGTTTACCAGCTTTTCCTTTTAGGGTCTGTGCTGAATCATCTGTATTCTCCCTTTGTCTGAAACGCTCAGTTTTAGCGTCTGTCTCTCTTTAACCCCCACTTCCAAAAAGCTTGGTATGCTTTGATTGGTCAGCTTTCCGGATCTTCCGCATTTCTGGCTTTTCACGGTCATTGCAGTAAGGGAATGACTGTAACCAGCACTTTTTACCATGAAAAATCACCAATAAAGGCTTTTTCTAAAACATACGGACATGTTGCGGCAGGCATATTATCTGAAATTGGGGAAATTTACAACACTGGCTAACAAAATTATATGTTTGGCAGACACTAACATATAGCTACATGTACATTAACCATGTACGTGCAGGCAGGGGATGACTGTAACAGAGAATAGCTGCATATTTCACCATGAAAAATCACCAATTACAGCCTCTAAACACAACCAGACATGTTCCAGCAGAAGTATGATCGGAAATCAGAGAGAAATTTAAAACACTGGTAACCAAGATTACATGTTTCCCAAACATGAGTATGTAGCTATATGTAGCAGTGTAGATTATGTCATGTAAATACTTGCAGTAGCGTGCCTGGAGCAGACGACTACATAAGAAATCTGTTACACTATGACATCAAACTTTAACTGGAACAGAGCAAACTGTTTAAAAGAGATAATTTGTTGTGTAAAGCCTGAGTTTTTTGCCTACATGGAATACTTCTACATGAATTTACCTCATTATTAAAAACTTAGGCCACTTTTAATATGAATATCTGACACTGTCACACTTTATATTCAAAATACAGACATAATAAGTCTTCTTAAATTAATTTTGTCTTTGTCAGAAAATAGTGAAAAACAAGGTAATTTCTAAAAATGTCTTGTTTCATCAGTCCAAAACCCCAAAATATTCATGAAAGTATCAACAGAAACATGCAGCAAATCATGTCGTACGAGAAGGTAGAATCAGCAAATATTTCACATTCTTGCTTGAAAAATGATTTAAATGATGGAAGAATCAGAGAAACAAATAGCTGTGGACGGATTTTCTGTTACTCATCTGCTCACCTCTCTGCTCCTGAAGAACAGGATCAGAGTATCAACAGAAGCTGAAACAGAAGCTGAGTTATCTAAGGTATGCGCTTGCCCTTGAATATCCAAAATCTTCCCGACGAATGAGTATACGAGATTCCATCTCGGGTGAATCACGCCAAAAAAATCCTATCTGACGTCAAGAACAGAAAAGCCAACCAAAAAAAGTGCTTCAAAAACAAACACTAATGCTTCTAAAATACACAGCCTGTCTTAGGACTTTGGTGGTAATGATTGATGGTCTTTATGGTCGCTCTGAAGCCTGAATCAATGTCAAGTTTTTGGGACATGATGGGCAATAATTAAAGGGCAGAAAGTCTTACAAAGCACAGCCTGAGGCAGCTGAACTGCGATGGTGAAAATAACATGATTTCACAAAACCAGAAAGAGGTTTGTTGAGGACAACGGCATGTAAAGCAGTGAAGAAGGCCCCACAATTCCCGTCAATCAAAGAGGCAAAACTTTCAGCCTCAAATGCTAAATCTAATTAGGAGAGCGTGCAACAATAGGAATGAGAGAGTGGGTTCAAAATAATGAAAGACAAATGCGCTCAATTCTCTACACCTGGATGTCGGTGATTCTACCAGAGAACCTGCCAACATATCCATCTGGAGTTTTTCAGGGCATTAAAGGCTCAACACCTGCAATTTAATGAACACGCTGCAGGAAACAGCATAACTATTCTGAAACCATATGGATGTTTAAAATCTTCAACATGCCAATGCAATGTTTTTGTTCCTGAGTCTAAAATCACGCTGTGCTAATTATTGCCAATTAAACCGAGCCATCCAGCATCAAACGAAAACACTTCTCTAGAAACCAGCTCCAACCAGTCACCTACAGGCAAAACTCTCACAGCGATACCGGTTTGTGGGGAGAAACGAGCGCAATGACGTTGAGTGATAAAAAAACACAAAGAGCAGGCTTTGCAACTGAAAGCTTAGCGAGGAAGAGAGGAGGTCATAAAACAGTGGGCATAAAAAACAGGCTGTAAAGAACAACAGTGAAGAAAGAGACAGGTGTAAATCAAGAGAAGAGGAGCTCAGATGCTCTCAGGACGGCAATAACCGGCTCTGAGAGTGCTGGTGCGACTGGAAGAACCTGCCCCTGGGTCACAGCACAACAGGTACAGACTTGTTTAAGGGAGCTCAGAGTGGAAAGAAAACATTCAGCTCGGTGTCAAAACTGTGACATGAGCACAAGAGGAAGAAAACTATTTTCTCATTTCTTTTCAGGGAACTATAGTGGGTTTTCTGCTCGCCACAAATCTCTGTGGAATGGGTGGTTTTCTCATTTTTGTGCATTCATTATGGGGCTGATTTCCATGTAATTGTTGTTCTTTTGTTGCTCTGGCTGTTTTCCAGCGGACTCACCATACATCTTGCCCTCATCTGACAGGATGATTTTCCTCCTGCCGCAGGGAGGGTAGATGGCGAGGGCCTCCTGGAAGCTCTGCTCGATGTCCGGGCTCCACACGCCCTCGGCGTCCCCGTCGATGGTCTTGTCCTCATTATCGTCCAGCCCATCTTCTGGGCTACCGTTGGCGCTCCACTCGTTGGACGCAATGGTGGCGGCTCCCCCTGGGCCCGACCCCGAGCCCCAAAATCAAAGGATCTGTAGGAGACCTGTGAAATAAAGATACAAGTTGGTTAATGTTAGAGCTGTCAGTGTTAATGTGTTAATTGTGATGCAATTAAGGTCCGTATATAACGCGTCTTTCATATTAATCTTGTTAATCACCAGCTGACATTCCTGTTTTTAAGAGGCTCTACCTGGCTGAGTTTTAAAGCTAGAATGATGATACTGATATCATATTAAACTAGAAGACCCGGGGACCAAACCATGTCATACTAGCATTGCAGAAAAGGGGCTAAATAATGTTCAAAATTTAGGCTAGATTTTGACAATAGAAAAATGTCATGATATCTGAATGAAAATAGCTTCTATGGTACCCATGAGTCTCTCCTTTACAGACATGCCTACTCTATGCTAGTCCCATGCAGTGTTTTGCTGTCACCTGATTCCTAGTCAAGACAATCCTGTAAGAATCGCTTTACCTTCTCAAAACGGACTGCTTATGAACTGTTTTGAAGTACAAAATAATGGGAAAAAAATGTATCGTTCAGCAGTCCTAGTTATATTGATTTGTACTGTACAACTTTAGCAAAGTGTTAGTCATCTTAAAGGAGAACGTATGAGATGTCTGCACACAGTTCCCAACATGGAGGTGGCTGAGCTGGCAGCTAGCAGCTAACACTGCTAACACTGCTAACAACATAAGGTGCTAAACAGCAGATAAAGTGCTGACTGAGCTGACCGTGTTAACAGGGGAGAATCAGGGGCGATAGGCGCTACAGTATGTATCCACAACAATGCTGTCCCAATATTAGCAGTATCTACCATATAAGTGCAGTAAAAAGTGGTGGTCTGCCAATGTGTATGTTTTATGTCATCCCAAAGGCCGACACTGTAGTGTCACACGTTGCGGCCGTTGCGCCGCTTTTCATTCCACACTGCTGTTATGCTGTCTTTAAACACACTAGGAGCTGCATAATGCTGCTGTTTTTTTTTTGGTCCTGTGTAAAAATGCAAAGAAGGTATAAAGAAGGGACTTCGTAGTGGCCCAATAGCATAACCTCTGTGTAAAAAAGGCTACAGAGGTAGCATGACTTCATTCTTTGTGCAGGACGCCATCTCTCCACAATATCTTCACACAGCAAATTGTTGTTTACTGCTGTATTAACGCTTTAAATGTCAGGTACTAAACCATTAATCATAATTAGAATCAGAATCAGAATAGCCTTTATTGTCATCAACAAAGTGCAGCGGCCGCTGGTTCGATTCCGGCCTCAGCCCTTTGCTGCATGTCGCCCCCTCTCTCTCTCTCTCTCTCTCTCTCTCTCTCTCTCCCCCTTTCATGCTCAAACTGTCCTGTCCGTTAAAGGGAAATAAAAGCCCAAAGAATAATCTTTTTTTTAAAAAAGTACACAAAACATGAAACCGAAAGAGTCTGAAACAAAGATGATTTCGCCCTTAACCGAAACAGCAGGTAAAAGGATTTCTTATTATGAACACATCCCATGACACCAAATCAACAATGACTTCACAAATATCGTCTGTGCAGCCAAAGACTGATTTAGCTTACGTGCTACAGAGCTCCATTGTTGTCTAACAGCATTTAAAACACATCAGTGAGCCACATCGTTGCGGTCTGTGTCATATTCGGTAATCATGAGCATGGGCACTGTGAGTCAATCCAACACACACTATCCTGGTGATGTAAATAATTACATCACCATCACCATCAAATCTATATTAATCCACAGCTGCAAATAGTTCCCTACAAATTTACTCTTATTTGTTAAAAACTACAGCATCCAGCTTTTCTAGGAAATCACAGTCTTATTCAAGAATGAAACTTTATATTTGTGACCCATTTTTAAGGATTTATGTTCTGAGTAGGAATGAATGGGCTTGGGTCTGAGAGCCACAGACAGAGTTGGAAAGTTTGTTCTCTTCATGGAATTTGCTGCCAGTAACAAAAATCACAAACCCTGTCCTTTAATTTTTTTTTTTTTGTTTATCTGATGGGAGAAACAATCATCCCCCAGTACCAAGTGTGATGTAATCAACCATAATTTCATATTTTAAATAAGTAAACTTCTTTTCTTAAACCACAATACAGTACACAATACAGCTTTGCAATGCTAGAAAAGTCAGTAAATATGATGCTATTTTTAACTGGAGAAATGAATACAAAATATTGATTAAATTTGCTCTAATGGCAAAAGTCAGAAATGCAGGTCATGTGATGCCAACTGGTAAACAAATCCATTACTATGAAGCAAACTTCCTGTCCTACAACATTCAAAACACACTCTTTCATTACATCTATCACACTGTATAATTACACGCCATCATTTGTCCTATCAACATATTATTTTTGTGACATTTGCAATAGGGGGAACTCAGCCAGAGTATGTGGAAGCCTGAAAAACACTTTCTGGTGTTTGTACTATTAAGGAAGTTTCATGAATCCTGGAAAAAAAAGTTCTCTGGATACATCTAAAGCCATTTCACCCTCATCTTAAAGGAATACCTCACCCCTGAATGATACTGAGTATATAAATTACTTATCAAGTGTTCCTAGAATTTGTGAAAAAAACTTTTTTCGCGTGCCTCCACTGTAATCAAAGGATTCAAAAAAAGGCGAACACTCTGAACTCAGAGGGGTCCACATTTAACTACAGCAAAACTATATCAAAACATCAGTTTACTAATTCTCACACAACTCGCACAGTATAATCCAAGTGTCATTTATCCAGTCATGTGTTCAGTACCTCCCAAAAACATAAACTGCGTAATGTCATGAACGTACAAGTAGTGCGCTTTCACTGTTGATGCAAAAGTGTTTTAAATACTTTAGCAAAAATGAATGTGTGTGACAGTTTGTAAATAGATGTTTTGAGAAAGTTTTACTGTTGTAAAACATGGACCCCAATTATTTCAATTTATCAAGATTTTTCCCCACATTTTTGGATAATTTGTTCACTGTGGAAGAAAAATAAAGTATTCTTCCTGAATTCAGTGTAACAGTGTGAGGATTTAATATTCAAACGGTCATTTTGGGGTTGAAGTATTCCTTTAAAACACTGAACGATGATAACAAGCAAGCAAGCAGATCAGCACAATGAACATTTTTGAATTTAAGATGCAACACTACTAATATTCATTGACACAATTCAACTTAATGCCTACTTGGATCAGTATAATAGAGGAGAACATGGATTTAATTAAATTAAATTATGTCCACAACCTAATTAACGGCTTTCATACTGTGTGAACTTAATCCCCGCTAAATGTGTCGACTGTTTTCTTAAGAAATTTACATAAAGTGAATTATGTGTGTGGTTGCAGAGGAGGCCAGAGCTGTGTGAGTTCATGTAAAGTATAATGAGACTCCAATGAGGAAATGTCATCCATCTATAGGTCACCAATTTGGCTTTCTTTGACATTTTCTTTATTGCAGTCGTTAAATTTGTATGAATAAACAAAGCTAACCGTAATTATTACTATAATTTCCTCAATTTTATTTCTCTGAAATGGCCAAATGAATTCAAGATATTCCATAAAGCAAAGTTTAAAGACCTCACTAATCAGCGCTGGCCTCAAAGAATTCTTGTGGTCTGGGAACTGTGTCCCAGTGTGGTTGGCTTATGGCTGACTGCAGGCGAAGATCTTAAGTATTTTTCAAGCTGCCTTTTCAGCATCGTATTGTTTCTGAGATGGAAGTCTATGAGATGGAAGTCTATGAGGTAACCACCGTGCTCCCAGGATGCTTGTGTTTCTGCTTTAGCATTTCTGCAGATGCTAACAAAAATAAAATACAACGGATAAATACAGAGAGGTATATTATATTGCCATTTAGAGTTTATACGATGTTGAATGTTAAAAGAGTGTGTTACATTATCTGTTTTCAGCTGGGTTTTCCCCCATAATAAGCCAGATTTGAACTCTTTTATGAGCTTTTGCACAGTCAGGGAGTCAAACATTAACTGTATTATTTCTGCAACATAAAAATCAACCAAGAAATTGAGTTTCTGTCTTGAAATGTGATTTGTACCTCTAACTTTATTTGGGAAAATAATATCACACTTATTAAAATGTCAACACAAATCAGTGAAACTCTTATTCTCAAGGCCGTGTAAGTCTGTGTGATTCTTCAGGGTATACAAAACTTTAAACCCAAGTAATTGTTTTGTTTTATCTGGATATATTCACGATGACGATGATAATCCTGAAATCTAGCCTTCTCTGCTCTGTTTATTGCTCAGTATTTCGAAAGATTCACACTTTGTAATCAATGCAAGAACCACAAACTGGTGAAAAAGTAGAGGTGGAGGATCAGTGAAGCTTCTTTTCTCTTCCCATCATCACATAACAGGAATTTAAAAAGATCAAAAGCATGTAGATCAGTTATACAGTGGTTTTGCACTAGGATTGGGTATTGTTTGGGATTTTATTGATACCGGTGCTACTTTTAAAATGGTACCAGTGCGTAAACAGTGCCTGATCCAATACTTTAAATATTTTAAAGAAGCCCTACATGGTTAATGACATTAAATAATGGCTTTGTTTTTTTTTTTTATTGCAAAGGCAAATTAACAGTTACAGTATACTGTTTAAAGCATGCTTAAATGCATTTATGGATAAATACAAATCATTAGTAGCAAATTCACCTTATAAAAAGAAACCCAAACCCGACAACAATAATTTCACAGTAAATGACAGTTACAGCACTACTGACAGCAAAATAAAATTTGATTTAGGATCTGTATTTATCTCCCTACGTCAGGAGCGACTCAGCAGAAAGACATTTCTCTAATGTCTGTTTCGGAGCAGCAACAGGAATCACTACAAGACAACAGATGGTCCACCTTAACAGTCCAGCTTAAAGGAGCCTGGGAGGTTAATTTTGCTTGTGAAACTACGATGCACACGCTGCACTGCAACTGTTAACTTCGAACTCTGTGCTCCGCTCACTGCAGCTTCACCGTCAGCATCACACACATGCTCGCTCTATCTTTCTTGCACCTAAATCTGCACTATGATTCTTTCTGGTAGGTACTGGTCGTGGGTTTCGGTACTGTACCAGCACCGGGGAAAGGTCTGACTGAACCCATCATACTGCATTCAGGTAAACACTCTGGCGTGTTTGTATTTCTTTAGACCAATCACAGTCATCCTGGGTGGTGCTGAACACAGGACGCTGTGAAGGTGCCCTGGCAAAATAGTGTAGGGAAGGAAACTGTTTATGTGGAGCATTTAGGGGAGTCGAGCCCTGACATCAGATTGATTAAATCTCTTCTAAAGCTGCATCGTTTAATCAATTAATTGATTAGTTGTCAGCAGTTTAATTAATCATCAACTAATTTGATGAATGATTAATTAGTTTGAGCACTTTCTTAAGACGTCCAGATTCTCTGATTCCAGCTTCTTAAATGTTCACATTTTCTGGCTCTTTACTCCTTTACGACAGGAAACTGTAAATATTTGGGTTGCGGACATCTGAGGATGTCATCTTGTGCTTTAAGAAACACTGATCAACACTTTTCACAATTTTCTGACACTTTATAGACCGAACAACTAACTGATTTATCAAGAATATAACCAACAGATTAATGGACAATGAAAATAACCGTTACTTACAGCCCTAATCCTTACAGGAAATATACATAAAACACATAAATCATTAAAAGACGTTTTACTGTGTAAGTTAATAGTTAATAGTTTCACAGTGTGGAGATAGGTCTGGCTTTTGGAAACTAGTTTCACATAGCGACAGGGATTTTGAAAAAGGTTTCATGCAGATATTGGAATAGGAGGATTATTCCATCTGAAATATGCAGCCAATGGCAGTCTCGCTTCCACGGTCAACATCCTCTCAGACAGACTGGTTATACAGTGATTCTGCAGTGATATTCAACCACACTCCACATAAACCATGAGATTCATGGACGTCACTGCACACCAACCAGAGTTTGACAAATATCCACTAGTGAAGCTGCTAATTTTAGCAGTGAGGGTATTGGTTATGGCGGACCCTTTTCAACAGGGTCATGGTGTTAAAACTCAACACTGAAACTGAGCACTCATCAGCAGCTCAAGTGATCCATGTCAGTGCTCACAGATCACATGGCTGGATCGCTCCCAGTGACTGCTAACAACATACGACTGGAGATAGGATTAGTTTAATCCTACTCTGTACTTTTACTGATACTTAATAATAAAAAAACACAATTTCTGAGACAAAAACACAGAACAAAGAGAAATGTGGATATACGAGTAAATAAGTCCATTATCTGTAAGCGCTTTTCCTATTCAGGGTCACCAGGGGGGCTGGAGCCAAATGCAGCTGACATGATGCAAAGGTGGGATTCACCCTGGACAGGTCGCCAGAGTGTCACACGGCTCACGCATAGATAAATAAATAAAGCATAAATAAAGAGAATCAGAGGTGCAATCACTGGTCAAATTTTGCTAAAAAAAAGCCAAAAGACTCTGGTTCCGGCCTCACAAAGCTGAGAATTTTCTGCCTTTATTAATAATTATTATAATAATAATAAAATACTTCTATTAAAAAGTGCTTTAGAGTCTAAAATACAGAGCTCTAAAAAGTGATTTTAGAGAAAGTTTTACCTTTCTCTATCTAGTCTCCTCTTACAGTTAAGTCGTTGTGTTTCCTGAGTTGACTGAAAAAATAGTTTAAATTAGGACAGCAACTAATGATTATTTTCATTAGCGATTATTCTGCCTATTATTATTATGTCTTCAAATGTTTTGTTTCATTCAACCAACAGGCTGAAACACAAAACAACTCACTTTAGCTGGAACCAGCATATATTTGCCATTTTTTTTCTTAAAAAATTACTAAAATTATAATTCAGTTATCAAAATACCTGCAAATAATTCTCGACCAATGATTTAAGCTTCTGTCACCCGAGGTTAGGCTGGGGGAGTAAATTCTGCTTGGTGTTTATTACATTTATTGTAATTTTTTTTTGCAGTGAAAAATTCAATTATGAAGATCTATTAAAAAAAAAAGTTTAAATATGTCAGCTTCGACTCTGGAAAACTGTGATGAACATTTTTTCCCATGACACACACACACCAGTCTTGACGTTACCCATAATGGTTTTCCTTATTTCATTGCCTGCCCCTTAAATACTAATTTCTCTCTCAGCCTCAAGTGTGTGTGTCCTTGTGAGAAAGTGTCTTTCAGACAGCCCAAATTATTTCATTGATGAATGCACAGGTGCTTTTCGGGCAGTGGAGCCGGGGCAATAATCACAGACTGGTGGCACAGTGAGAGAGGGGCGGCCGCTCTTTTGTTTATATCCAATTATAGCAGAGAAAACACTGCGAACCTCCTCCGCACTGCGAGCTGTGAAGAGCACTAAGCGGCGTTCAGCGTAACACGCAGATCAGGCGACCTCGATGGAGCTCTGAGTGCTCGCAGGAGTGTGTTCAAGTGAGGTGCTGCGAAAAGAGAAGCTCTTCACTGAGAGAGGGGCCTGAATTCCAGACATGTCCTTATTAAGAAAGGGCTGCGAGTGCTCACTGTTTCTCCTCCTGCCTCCCTTGTGTCAACCCAACGCCCTCCCTCCCTCCTCTGCCACCCCCCCACCCCCCCTCCACCCAGAGCTCAGAACGTCTCTACCCAAATAAGGACAGGAGACCAGGGGATGCGTGTGTATGGGAGGAGTGGGTGGATGGTGGGTTGGTTGGTTGGTTAGAGAGCAGAGGGGGGAAATGGGGGTGTGTGTGTGTGGGGTGGGGGTGTTGTCCAATTTAGGCGTCCACTTTGGGGTCTGGAAAACAGTGGGATTGTTCCAGCTGGAATGCAACATCAGCAGTGAACACGCTCAGAGCTCAGACGAGAGGCAGGGCATTGTCAGTGGAGCCATTTTTCAATACATCCTCTAGTGGAGTCACAAGATCTCAAATCTGGACAATAGTCGTGACTTTGTGATGAAAGTCAGCGGTTAATTAAGTTACAAGGACAGTTTTATGGGCTCTAATGCAACAGCTAGTTTTGCTCAAGATGGTTTTGGGATTCGGTTTCCCAGCATGATTTACTGCCAGTACGTCAAAAGCTGTTTGATTTAACACATTGGTTTCGTTAGAACAGCTGTTATAAACACAGTGTATTGTCCCTTTGAGTCAAGTTTGGGTGTGAAACAACGCAGTAATGACTCACACAAGAAAATAAACTGCAGATACACAGAGCCACACACATGAACAGATACAGTACAAATACAAAAAGACAGTTAGCGATTCATTTGAAATCAATGTGATCTTGCAGAAATGCATGAAATGACCACGACCTTTGAACACCACATCACGTGGTGGCTGCACGTGAAAAATGTGTGAAAAAATATGTGTTTTCATTTAAAACAACTGTGCTTGAAAGGTATATGACATATATACTATATACTTCATAAAGTGACCTAAGTACGCCACACAAAATACTTAAACATAATGTTCAGTTAAAATTTGTCTTCGTTGACTATGTGTTTCACACGAGACACAAACGGTAGTCACTTGCTGACAAACCTCTTTCACGTAAGTCATGTCAGACCGTCGGTCAGCGCCCTAGTTTTGGTGGTGTGTCCGATAACATTTGCCTTCATTGGCCCTTGATAGCTTTTTTTGGCCCAATTCAGCATGTTGGGACGGTGCCAGAGACCGTTGGTGAGAGAAATCACTCTGATCGTAAAGAGGGTGTTTGTTTAAAACAAACATGTTATATTAGGTAAGATTATTTTTTTAACCACTGAGCTCTTCACTAGTTTGGTTCGTAATCATTTGCCTTATTGTCTGCAGGCTAGGATAATTATACTTCGTTCTTTCAACATCAGGGTGTGTTGTTGTGTCCTAAATGGCTAACTAACATCTTGAATTTGTCCTGTCAGTCTTCCGTTTTCCGTTTTTGAATGACAATCTACTGCTGGTATGGGGAGTAATTTTCTCTCTCTTACAGGTGCAGAACATAAGTGCTAGTTGGCCGTTGGCTGTAATCTTTCTGGAGTGTTCTTGTGCAACTTTTCGGCCTACATACCGGAATCTCTTTTCCTTACAATTGATAAGACACAAATATTTTCACTGCAACACAGATAGAGCACATATCTTAGTAAACATATTTTTTTTAGTTAAAAGCAAATTATCAAACAATCCTAAAAAGCCAGGCTTTTTTTTTTGACTATTTGAGAGGGCATCATTATCTTTTGATTTTAAATATTCCAATGCTTGAATAAGATCTTTTTTAGGTGCGTGTGCAGCGCTTTTTTTGCAGACTCTCTGTTAATATTGATTGCCCAGCAGTCTCTTTGGGTGCTGCAGGACACAATATTAGGACTATTATCCTATTAATGGAAATTCACTACATTCAACCTATTGTTTTGGTTTTTTGTAAAAAATCATAATCCACGATAAAATGGTATATTGCAACTTCCCTACCTGGAACTGTTTTCATAATTTGTTCGTCGTTTAAGTCTTTTTTTTTTTTTAGTTTCCCCGACTGTGAAGGTTTCCCTAACCCTGCTCTTTTTTTTGTTACAAAACAGAAAAAACTTGGGCTGATGGTCAAACAAAAAAAGAAACCTTAATTAAATAAATTAGCTCTTTGGAAATTGGGATAAGAACTTTATTTTCTGATATTTTATAAAACCAAACATGTAATGGATTAATTGAGAAAATAATCTCCAGATTAACAGATAATGAAAACAATTGTTAGCTGCAGGTCTAGTTCAGAGCACAAACCTTCAGACTGCTACCAGATGGGAGAGTTTGTCGAGGGATCTGAATGACACACTGCTCTCACATTTAACACAAAAATCAGGGACACACCTCCCCTCCTGCTCTCTGGGAGTCGGGCCATGAAACCAACATGCTACAGAATTCCAACGTGCAGCAGGAATAACGCTGCAAAGCTATGTGCCTCGCACGTTCATTCAAACGCCACCATTCATGCACCACAATCCCTCTTTCCTATTTTCCCAGCTCTGCACGCAGCGATCACATTGCAGTCTGTTTTCAGCAATCGGCTTATCTCTCAGCTCCGACTCCATCCATGAACCGACTGGAGTTTATTGGCAGCGCACTGCGTTTCCTTTTTTTCCTCCTAGACAGGGTTGTGTGCAGTGAAATGTCCCAATGAATTCCAGTAATTCTACTGAGTCACTCTGAGGCTGCTGGGTCACACAGAGGAAAGCTGTCGGTATAACCTAAATCAGGAAAGGGATTCCATCGCAGGCATTTGTTTAAGTGTGCCACAGAGAGTAGGAAATCCCTGACAAACACCTACAGGCAGGAAAACAAAAACAGCCTGTGTGTACAAGGATGGCATGACATTCAAGAGTCAACACAATAACACTGATTCACTCGGAGGGAGCTGAATTTCTTTTTCACATTGCCAGATTTTATCCTCAATTTTATCTTCCACTGAACATGAGCTCATCTTGGTGCTCTCAGATGCACCGACCAGATGGGTTTCTACTTACGCAGTGGAATTCAAAAGACTAGTGGGGCAAGACCTTGACTCAAAATTACTCTGTCATGTCTCGATATTTTTATGGCCTGGTGGCAACATCTCTCCTCCAGTGTACTAGTGAGAAAGGAACATTCGTTGACGTTTAAGACCAAACAGGATGGATCATAGAAATATATCCAGAGACTAAACATCCCACCGTGAGAGCCGTGCGAGCCCACTGAGCTAGGACAGTATGAGTATGAAAAACAAGAGTCAGGCACATAATGTTTACAGTGATTGACTTGTAAGTTCATAGTTCTATGCTTCTGCTGTTGATTTCACACTCAAGTTATTTATTTCATTCTTAGAAGTGTTGCCCAACCTTAAGTGTGGTTTCTCAAACAGAAACTAACTCCTCCTTGTGTGCAAAACTACAGTCAGAGATACTTTTGTTTTAATGATGTCAAGAGACGGCCTGCATAACAAAATGGCCTTTTTGATGGTACTCAGTAAAAATGCTGTAAATACCAAAAGGCAACACAAAAACAAATACAGACAAAGAAGTTGGTGCAGAAAAACACCTAGTGCTTTTTGCATTGTGCGGCACAGGAGGATCTTCAAATGACAACAACTACAAGAAGCCACCACGTTTATGCGCCTGGTCCACTGGATTGTGTAGACTCATAACTGGAGCTTGATGTTAAACAGAAAACTGATAGAAACATTAAAAGGCACTAGAGACATAATGTGACCCATGTTGGCATTGAAGGTAAATTTTCTCACTTCAAAACCAGCTGTCATGGAGCATCTTGTCTTTGTTTTACTGCACGTCCATACCCAAAACAAAGTAGCACACTACCTGATAGGTGGCAACATTTTAAAAGGTAAACATATTTTAAGATGAGGTGGGCAACGGTCCATTGATCTGGGTCAATGTATCGATTCAATGATTAACAATCCACTATCGTCAATGAATTGTGAAAACACTGATCCATTGCATCATCTGTAAGATATGCCTTTATTTTGAAATTCCCATGGCATTATTATCTGTGTCAGATAGCAGTAAAGATAAGGGCAAGCAGCCAAGAAAAAGAAGATGACGATATATACTTTTCTCTTGGGAATAAATCAACAGCATAAAATATTTTGGATTTTGGAGAGAAGATGAGTCAAGAGACAGAGCGCATGCCATATGCAAAAAGTGCCGTCACGGGATAAAATTCTCCAGAAACAACAAACCTGACTGGGCATCTCACTCTGCTAATGTGTTGCTCTCGCTATGGCAACATTAGCCGCTCTGTTTCAACAAAGTTAGGCTGAAAAGCCAAAATGCAACCATGCTTATCTCTTGCGAGATGCAGTGAATAAAACTAATGGTGAGTGAGAAAAAAGTAAAAATAATACATGCAAATTGTTAAGCTATGAGTATAGGAAATATCCACCGCACTAGGCTAATGGTTGACTGGAAAAAACAAGTGTTTTGTGTCTATGAACCTTAAAAGTTATTTTCTGGATTAACTTTACAGTTTGGTAAATGTTGTTTAGCCATGTTAGTATTACTTCAAATGGCAGGACCCTGAATTGAAACATATCCCAGCAACATTAGGATATCAGCAAATATCGTATCGTATGGAATTGTTGTCAAAAGAATTGATATAATATTGTATAGTAATGAAACTAGTGATTTATATCTCTGTTTAACAGGTTTTTTAGGTAATCAGATAACAGACTTTTATTTGATTAATCAGAATCAGTAGAATCTAACACTATTATCCATCAAATACATGCTTAATTGTGTATTAGTTTTGGTGCCATTGCCAATAAAAGCACAATAACAGAAAATAGAAACTCGATTATCGATAAAACGTGCTACCTTAAACCTGTTTTAGAAGATTCTTTCCTCTCCTTTTAGCTCAGTTTTGGTCTCCACCATCTCCTGGGGAAAAAATCTAACTCTTTAGCTGCTAAATGCTCCACTATGTTCAAAAGCTAGTTGCTAACGGTGTCTATCTGCCTTTTTGTTACTTGGCAGGATGGGTTAGGTTGAGATACAATGGGCTTATCAAAGGTTTTTGCTAAAAAAAAAAAAAAACTGTTGAGAGGATTCAGACTGAATCAGACCAGTAAATTTATAGGTCATAAACCCAAAGCAATAAGCTGAAAGACCCCAAAATGCTCCATAAAGCTGAGGCAGTTATTATCTCTGGGTTCATAACTACATAATACATGGTTAAAATACAAAATGCTTATTACAGCAGCTTTAAGATAAAAATTAAAAGTTCTGCACTGGTTTTGATTTATATAAATATTTTATATTATTCCTTGTAATCACAGTAAATTTTTGGTCTTATCACACACAAATACTACATGAAAATGAGCCTCCCACTCTTGTCTGTAAATCTGTACAGCCCCGTTACCATGACTCAGTTCTATTGACTCATGTCCCGAAGCAGATTGTTAACAGATTCCCTTCAAATCTGTCTCTTCCGTCGTCGAGCCATCAGGCCTGCTGTGTTTGTCTCACCATCACATGCCCACTGGCATAATGTATGTACAGTATGTACCTCCGTCTGTTTGTTGACCAATACACTACAGGATTTGTTCCTGTCTTTAAAAATGCAGCCTTTGTTTAGCGGCTGCTCGAGTCGGGACACTTGTTGGCAGAGAACAGACCCCTGCTGGCAGCCCGAAGCCCCCCTGCTTAGCTGAGAGTTAAACACACCTCCACTGAACTTAACATTTACACACAGTAACAAATCCACAGCCGAAAACTCCTCCACACGTCTTGTTAATATTGAGGGACGCTCACAGATGTCACAGTGAGACCCCCCCCCCAACACACACACACACACACACACAGACACACAAACACACGCTTGACAGGGGAAACAACAGGACTTGGTGGCAGAAGGAGCAGCTGCTCTCTAAGGTCAGATTACAGATAAAGAAAACATTTTAGGTTGCAGGCCAGGAAAGCTGCTCTCTGACAAGAACTGGAGACTCTGCTTTATTTCTCCTGACACACAGAAACGCACACAGATACACACAAATTACTCCTCCACCTTAGAAATTAAAGGTGATGAGCTGGCATTAGTGTCGGCCAGTCTGCTCAAAGTTTGCAGCCGACACTAGACTCATGAAAGCATGAGCACCATCTCCCAAAAAAAAAAAAAAAAATCAGAGTCACCACCCTCCCCTCTCCTTCCAGTGTCTGTGTTTGGCCCTAATAAATTCTCTCCAGCTCCTCCAATAACTTCCTCCTACTTCCTATCTGGCACGGCGCTCAGGAAACAATCAGAGCTGAGAGTGAGAGGAGGGCTGGACGGCCAACAGCTCACACGGCAAGAAGGCAGAACGAGAGGCAGAGGGAAAAGTTGAGACACACACACATGAACACACACCACATGCTCCCCTTGTCAAGTCAAACATTTGCAGTTTGATACCAGCTGCATGCCCAAGAAAAACAATAATGTTCAGAGTAACGTCCTGCACGCAAGAATGAAAATGTGTGAAAGCGATCCGAGCTGGAAGAATCAGACGGGCATTTTTAGAACATTTTACACCACCAAAGTCGCCGCAACTGATTCTTATTTGTTGTTTTCTTGTAAACCAATCTCACCGCGTGGAAACACTCGCTCTGAGGTAAGAGGAGGTTACTGCTTTCCTAAATGAGTCACTGAGAGGCGGATAAGTGAGTATCACACGTCGAGCCGGAGCTGAAAACATAAGGCCTGATTCATTCATTCATTGTTCGGTTTTAACGTTGCTGGCTATGTGGTCCACCTTGACTTGTCACACTTTGAGAGAATTAAGCCTGAATCCAGCTGAAGAGGGAAAGACTGACAAACCGGAGCGACTGCGCCAGATTGCTTTTCTTTTCCTTTTTTTTTTTTTTTACAGCCTGAATCAGCATTTTAATCGGAAATTTTCCAGAGAACGCAGCGAAGAAGCCATTCTAGCCTGAATTGGTCATTTTGTGGTGAGGGGAGCGGTTAGAAGCCATAATCTGTGAAACCTTTAAGACATGCATAACTTTGCAGCAGAATGCACCAGTCAATAACTCAGCTAACCATATAAATCGTGGAACAAGGCATTAAAAGCAGCCGTGGCTTTGATCAGGGACATTTAGAGGGGATTTTCACAGGGAAAAACTAAGATTAGACATTAAAAAAAGACTAAACCAGACAGGAAAGTTGCTGCATTTAATGTATAGTACTGTGCAAAGTTTTAGGCCACCTCAGACTTCATTATTTTAACAAGGTTAAAGTGATCATACATATTCATTTCTCAGTAGTGTCTTTACAGGGTTGGTACAGAAAGGGGGATGTCAAATTGAAGCACTTTCAAGTACTTTTTCAAGTATTCAATTTTATTGCATCAATTACTCAGCTATTTCTTTTAACCCTAATTCATATGTTCTAAAAAGCACCCCAAGTGTTTGTAAATGCTCTTTGTTCATATAATTTGTGCATAAAATTTTATGTATGTAATTATAATTTTATTTTCTACAACTACAAATAATTTCGATACATTTACAAACCTGCATTTCTTGTTGAGCTTTGTCTAAAAGTTTTAAGTATAATTTACAAGCACACAATAAGTGATCATCATTTAAAAACAAATGAATTCCAGTTCTTAAACTTCTGAATGCCAAATTCAAGGACTTCAAGCACCTTAAACGAACTCTGTCTTTACTAAAATACAACCAGACCATACAGGAAATATGTATATAATATTAAAAACGCAAATATTTCAGAATAAAATGACTTCAACAGGCTAAAGTTGGAAGCATCTTAAATGACCTCTCAGCTCGTCTTGAACTCTCTTTGGCAGACAATTTAAGATTTACAATACTAATCCTCTGGTGTATTTACACCACGCCGCATTCAAGATGTGCAGAAAGCTCAGTACTGACTGTTTGAGCTAGCTTTTGTTATGGTTGTACCTTTCCATGTTTCACACTAAATATGGACCTCAGTCTGAAGAAGCCATTTGTTCTGACTTTTTTGGTATTTTAGTACATATTCTCTGTATTCTTTGTTTGTGTGTTAATAAAGAGACTGAGAAATAAATACATCCTCATTGCAGCTTTGCATAAACAACAAATCTACGGCGGCCTTAGACTTTTGCACAGTAGGCCTGACCATCCTTAAAATCTCTCGTGTTTTTATATTAGGAGCAACAAAAACTCTGCTGCAGGAGGAGATCACCCCCCAACCAAAAACACTCTGAGCAAAGGGATTAAAGGGGTTTCACATGAGTGCCCTTGGGTCACTGGAGCTCCGGTGCGACACACAGGCCTCACAAACACACACACACGTCTGTGAAACACCAGACGGGCTCAGTGAGCCTCATGTTATCTATAATGGAGGCTGGAGGAGCCACAGATGCTGGCACAGACATTTCTTTTCTGAGCTCTTCCTCTTTAGAGTACATTTATGTGGAACATCACTCCCAACAGTTGGTCGCCAGAGAAAGAACAACTAAAACGTTTAGCAACTTGGGGACAACTGACACAAAGACTACACTGTTCTAGTCCACTCCCCGGCTCCTCCCCTCTGTGGTCCGAATAGGAGGCCAGAAAGCTTATCTGTTAAAACCTCATGGTTTGGAGGATATGTAAACATGTGCAGCGCATTAACGTGAATGCAATGTTGATAAATTGTGTTGCAGAGGGTTTTAAGAGTGAAGTTAAGACATATTTGATTGACATTTTGCTGTAATAAATAGCTCAAAGCAAAATATGCTCCTCATTGACACTACTGAACTCTTGGACCCGACCGTTGTGAGTTAGACTGGATATTGTATTCCAGATTGTCATTAATGCCCTTTCTGCTGAGAGCTGCAGGCTTTTCTCTCTAAGGCCCTCTGTGTGCTCACCACGCAGACATAAGTGGTATTTGTTCAGATTCTGGGTTGACAGAGGGGCAAGTGTCCACCATTTGGACGAGCACTTGTGGGGATGGTGCTAAAAAGCGACCAACGTCTGCACAAATGGGCAAAAGCTCATTAGCCGTTCCTCTGTGGGTTTGACACAAACGGGTGAAGCTGCCGCTGACAAACGGTCCACAGACCCAAGTAAACACTGACAGAGCAAAGAAAGGACGCAATTTGGCGCTGAAATACCGACAGTGTCTCTGATTAAAGCCTCCAGAGATAACTGTTTTGTTTGCATATGTAATTCTGAATTTACTGTTGACTGCACCATGTAATGGCAATAGAACAATGAAAAAAAAACTCGGTTAGCCTAGCTTTTTTTCTGCAATTCTGCTTGGCCCTGGGTACGATCTCCAGGGAAAAATAAAGGATCGATTTACGGCACAAAAGGAGGCGTGTCAATCATTGCGCAACATAAGCAGGAAAAGGACTGCGCTGTTTGTTTTCGCAGGTCCACACTAGCTATCAGCAGCAAAGGAGTCATTCTGCAGTGAACCAGTGATTTTGCAGTTGTCATTACTGTCCACAGTAGCAGTGGACTGATTGATTTATAGGTCGATCTGTTTGTAACGTTAGTATAGTGTCACATTATATGAGCAATTATTACAACATGAATGTTGTCGCTGTTAGGTAAAAATGCTGCCACATCGCTTAAATCTTGCAACCGTCTTATGTAAAATCTCTACCCTGCAGTCGAGCCTACGTTTCGGCTGAATAATTTCTCCAAGCAAGTAAATGTGGTTAATCCATGACGGAGTCCATAGCAGCGTTGCAGAAACTATCGCTGTCTTTCATTTTTAAAACAAATAAAACATAACCATCTAAAATAATGACACTGTTACCTCATGTCTTCAGTGAACAGTTTTTTTCTTATCTCTTCAATATTGTGTGTGTTGATGATGTTGTGTAGTGTCAGTCGCTCATCTGTGGATAGCTGCTAAGCTCTGAGGAAAACGGAAAGTGATCCCACTAATCTTCGCAACAGTGGCGTCAACAATAATACTCGAGGTGGGGGGGGGCAGAGTTGAAAAGCTGAAAACTTAACGCTTTCCACTTTAAATTTAAAAAAAAATCAAAGACACCACAGAGAGGATAACAGATTTTTTTTCACCCTCATGAAGAGAACACATGCTCATTAACTCTTCCTTCCAATAAACGCCCCGAGGAACACAGCTGGGGAGTAAAAAGAGAGAAAACAGCCACTTTAAAGGGATATTACCCCAAGTAATCTAATTGACCTCCATGACATGGGCGAAGCTGTAAAACTTTCCCTTCGTATTTAACTCACACACAGCGTACATGCTAAATTCACAACGGCTGAGAAACATAAAGTGCGTTCAAGGAAGAAAAAAAAAGACCACATTGTGCATTAGGAGGCCTGATGCATTCGTGCTGCATGAAAACAATGAAAGGGAATCTGTCGGAGCAGCAGAATGCTTAATCCTTTCCAGATTTACCCATCAGCATCAAAATCTATTATTAGGCATCTTGGCGTGTCTCATTCACCAAGGACACATTGTTTGGTTGTACTGGTTGCTCGTTTCGTTTCAGAACATCACTTCCACATGTTGATAGAAAGCAGTTCTTGAAAAGGGGCTCAAACTGTGGATTTGGCCTCTCAACCGTGACCTAACATGACCAACAGGAACAGAGAGATATCTGATCATCCTCTTTATCAGTGTTGCATCAAAAAGGTTGTGGCATGAACTCGAACTGCATGCCTTCAAAGACCACAGGCCGTATTTACGCTCCCAGGCATATGGATCAAAGACAGCCATGAAAACTGTTCCCTCAATGTGCAACTTTGTATCCCTACAAACGTGGGGAAAATATTTCAAAAAATGGAAATTGAACAGTGAAAACGTTGCCTTTCTTAAGTTGCAGTAAAAAGCAAACAGCAAGAGACAGACAGCAGCCAAACAGAAACATTAACAGGTTATTCTGCCTTCTGTGATTAACCTGACAGACTGCATTCTGTTGTTCAGTCAAACCTGTTTACTGCCACTGATTTAAACTCTGTAGCTCATTTCACTGAACAAATGCTAGCATGTCATGTCTTTTTTTACATTTTCTAATCAGCCAAAACATTTAGCTCCACCACACAAAAAAAAGTTCACCCGAACCCGAACTAACAACACAGACATGAAGCAGGTGTAGCCTGAGGTGGCACGCACATAATTATACAATTAGCTCGCATACATATCCATGCATCTCAAATCCTCACCTATGAATTATGTACTTAGTGGGACTTTGCAGAGTATCATCACATGCTCTGTTTGTTGGCATGAAAGAAAGAAGTAAAAGGAATGAAAGAGAGAAAGAAAGGCAGAGAAAACACATGAGATGTGATAGATAGATAGATATCAAATATCTGTTTACATGCTAAACAAAAGTTTTTGTGAATAAATACAAATCAAGATAATATTCATCAACACAAAGGGAAATTGTGTTTTGTGCCATAATCAACTTCTTTTTACAAAATCTTTACCACAGACAATATCTATTTTTTTTTTTTTTTTGCTCTTACAGCCCAAAGCCTGTCACTTTTTTATGGCTTCAGAATTGCATAAAGTGGGAGTTTTTCTTGTAAATATCTTGATTTTGTTTAATCAACTACTAAACTAATATAAAATGTTTTGCATTTCTTAATACTGGAAAAATGGCAATGATGTAACAAAAATCCTCTTAGGTATGCACACGCATTGTTCCAAACTGATACAATATATTTGTCATTTGTTTATATATTTGTAAACTGGCTATGGTCTTTACTTTATATTATATATATTGTGTTTATCATGTTTTATAAAGTTTTGTTTGCTTATTTGAAGCTGTTGGTAAACTATTATTCAAAAACGGGTGTAATTTTATTCATGTGTTTCTTGTTAAACATGTCTTCTTATTTTTTGAATAAAATTAAATAAAATGTTAATAAAAATATATGTTTAAAATCTCACTATGAGCAGACAAAAACTAAAGAGAAAGTAGGCTATGAAGCTAAAACTTGGTTGAGACTTATTATTCCAAAACTGTATTTCTTTGTCTATTTTTGTATTTATTTCTGCTTCTTTGTCCTATAAATTAATGTATACTGGTGAACCAACACGAGAGCTTCCCTCCATTTAACTCTGCTGACAAATCAAGAAGTTGTCCTACCTTAGAGATGCAGAGGTCCAAACCAGACTGAAGTTGTGTATTCCTCCAAATCGTTTTTGTTTGTCTCTCTCTCTGTGCCTGTAGGTAAAACTGTCGGATTCCACTTGACGAACAACCCTTAAAGAGTTGGATGATCCAGGTGTGAACTGTGCGAGACAGAAAACAAACATATTGGCTCCACCGTCTCTGCTGTCAAAAGACAAGCTTTGTGTTTCTTTCTTTTTTTTTTTTGTAATAGTGTGTGTCAATGAGCGGGGCTACCGGTGGAAATATGATTGCACAGAGGCTGTCAAAGATATCCCCACACACTGGGAAAGTCAAACACAATAGACTATCAATCTGCAAATGTTTTCTTCCCTCCCAACGCAGGGAGCTCCGCGGAAAAATGTAAAAAATGACAATGATCTGAAAACTTCACCGAGACAAGCGGCATGAAAAAACTCACCCAGAAAAAAGGGCTCTAAACAGAAAGAGGGAACATTAGTGGAGAACTTACCTTTTTTTTTATTATTCTGGTTGTCACCTTCTTCTCAATGAGAGCAGCTGGTCACTTTAGATAGTTTCTTATAATTTGGCGCCTTGTTGTTTTCCGTAATATTTCTCAGAGGTTTGACAGTATAAGTGGAATGTTAAGTATGACTTTGGTATGAAATCAACGCACTACACTGGAAAACGAAGGGGGAGGGAAAAAGACTTGCAAGGAGGAGCCAGTGGTGCGCGTCAATCAACAGGCTGGGGGGGCAGTGACTTCACTTTAGGCCCCGCCCACCAAAACTGCACACTGAGCTGCAGCTTCCTGCTCTAAAACCAGCCTCACAATAACACACACACACACACACACCACTGAGTCCCTGCCTAGGTTTAGGAAATAATTAAATGCATCAACTGAGGTACTTATAAGCATTCATTATATTTAATGAAATGCGGATACTTTCATTAAATATAATTTTAATGGTGGGATATAATCAGATCTTTTCTTAAAGGAACAGTTCACCCCAGTAGACCTAGAACTATTGGAACTGGGTGGCAAAAGGGGAAAAAAAAAGGGAAAAACAGGGGGGAAACAAATTTTTTAAAAAAAGAGAGAGAATGTATTGTACATGTATTTTACAGAAATTATTACCCTGTTACTCAAGATTATCTACAGACCTTGTTGTGAGCAGTTTCATGTTCGATCTACTTAAAAAAAAAAAAACAAACTTAAAATTAATGGGAATGCACTCAAAAAGTAAAAGTACAAAAATTATTAGAATCAAAATAAAAAGAACCCATTATGCAGACTGACCCATTTCAGAGTTGCGTTATATTAAATATTGATTGCGTGTAAAGGGGGAGCTGATTTTAACAAATGTATATGCTGCTGTTTTGTCTAAAATAATACATCATGATTCAACTGTTGATTAAGTTTTGTATTGCTCATTTGAATCTGTAAAGTAGTAATGTTATCAAATTAAATAAAGGAGGTAAAAAGTACAATATCATAAACACTCAAGTAAAATACAAATACCTCAAAAGTGTACAGAAGTACAGTAGTGTAGTAAATGCACTAAGGTGCTTCCCATCACTGCACTTATATAGAAGTACTTATATTCTTTACTTAAATAACGTAGTAACACTACAGTGTAATGGAATTTTTCCAACCTTAAAGTTATTTAGATAAGAAAAAGGGTCAAAATCAGACAGTAAAGGGTTATCTGGAGGACAGATACTAATTAGTTTATATGAGTTTATTTGCAAAATAGGGAACATTTTTGATATTTTTTAGTTAGTGCTTTGCTGTGGGTCAAAATTTCAGTAATTTCTTATTAAATACAAGAGGAGATACCTCAGTTATCAGGTATAAAAACTCTTTCATCCCTCAGCACATAAGGTGGTTTGGAAATGAGGAGTGGTGCTGCACGGATCTGAATGCACTCTATGTTTGAACTCGTCTTTGATACGAACTTTATGTCTGTTTCTGCAAGGTGTACTTTTATGTGGCAGCCTGCATTAGGAATATCTCAGTGGAACCAATTCAGTAATCTTGAATCATTAAGATGAAATATTTTAATAGCTGAATACTCTGAAAGGGATCACCTGTCATAGAGGTGACTCAACTTTGTTACGCAAGTACAATGTTATGATAGGTATTTTTCTCAAGTCAAATTTAACGTTCACTCCCAAAACTGTGTCCGTATGACTGCGTACTGAGTTTACTGCAGGATAGATGAATAAGATTAGATAAACAGTAGCTTAACAGTAAGTTATTTACCAAATTAAATTTTAAAAAGCAATAAATAAAAACAAATCAGCCAATCACACTTTATCAGACTGCTCTTAAAATACCATATAAATGTACAATAGTTGTAGACAATACTTGTTTTCACCAAATAATAATAAAAAAAATCAAAAAAACCCTGAGCCTAGTTATGATTTTCATCTTCTCTGTCAGAGGTTGGGAATTCATGGGGAAAATCCTTCAATGTGTGAATGTGTATTTCACTATAAACAATAAGTTCAACATTTGTCCATCCAGCAACAGCTCCTTCTGTTGGTCATCTTTATGGTTGCAACATCTCAACAGTATTTATCTATCAACCACTGAGAGTCTAAACTGCTGTTTATGCAGACGGTGTAAAAAATGACTCATTCATAGACGTACTCATTGTATTAGCATTTAAGAATGTCAACAGCAGTCTTGGCAGTTGTTTAGCTGGAACTCACGTAACAAAGAGACAATGGGGGAAGAAGAACTCACCTTGCAGCATCTGTCCAGAAGAGCTGCCAGCTTCAGGCTTCATTTAATCTGCGAGTTTGGACAACTGCCTGAGCAGGTTCAGGCAGAATACACACCTCTCACTTACTCTCAGGGCCCTCGCCTCAAACAGGTTTTTCATCTGGAGTTGAGCTCAGAAAACTAGAGCGTGGGTGTCTCTGAAAACCTGCAACTAGAAGAAGTCTCTCTGATTATCTGGCAACTAGCAGGAGACGACACTGTCAAAAACATATTTTATAACTCTTCTGATAGATAAACAAATCCTGCGGGACAGGGCTTTAAAGATGGATTGGTGGTGATTTGCTAACTTAGTACAGGAGCACTGAGTATGTGCAAAATGCACAAACTTCTTTTGTTTCAGGGTTATTTTTGTCTTAATTTGATAGTGGCAGACATACAGATATAATGTGCAAGGGGAAGACAGAAAAAACAAACAAAACAATTTAAAAAAAGAAAAAAAACTCATGGGAATCAAACTGGTCCCCAAAGTCCCCAAATCCATTAATTTATTGTGTTTTATTGCCATATTTAAGCATTTGGGGGCCACAGACACTAAAAAGTTACCAAGTGAGAAAAAAAAGAAAAGGCTGACAAACATGTATTTATTAAATAAAGTTTGACTTTATAAAATTAGTTAGTTTTGTTTATTGCATTTTTTTTTGTCAGGAACTGTGTAGAAAAACATTATTCGCAGACAAGGAGAAGAGATATACCATTAGCTGCAAGCTAATTTCCATCTGCAGAGCCTGGACAGGGAGACACAAACACTAATACAACTAATTAAATTAATACAATTACTAAAAATACAACAAAGGCAGTGTTCAGAAAAAATAAATAAATTTTGCAAAATGTTAAAACCAAGACACACATAATAGAACATACCACAGGAGCTAAAATCCGACCCAATAATCTGAGATGAGGAGAGAAAAACATCACGTTCACACCAGATACTAAAACTGAAAGACACTCCTATTCCAAAACATTACACGTCTTTGTATGTTAGTCTAACAGTGTATAATAACATGAATTTATGAGTCAATGTCACTAAAATATGAATAGTGTGGTGTGTAAGACAGCTGTCATAAGACTTAAAACCTGTTGTCCTTTAAATAAAAGTACTTTTCTCATTCTTTTAAAGCTGTCAGCTATTTTGTAGGAGTAACAAGGTGTTGTTTAGATTGTGGATATCTTACAGAAGGTAACTCCTTATGACTTAAAAGTTAAGTATGTAGGATTTAAGGGGATTTAATGGCGTTTAGCAGTGAGGATTGCAGATTGCAGGTTAGAATTGCTTCAGTGTTCATTGTTCGGGAGGTTTTTACCTCTAAATTATCCAGAGGTCTCCTCGTCTCCAAAACAAACAGACCATGTGTTTAAAACCAGTAAGAACACTGAATAAACCAGTTTCATGTTACAAATCAGTGAACCAACACCGTTTGGCATGTTGAAGACTGGCAGTTTGTCCACAACATGCTTCTGGTCACCTTTTTCTTTGATAACTTCGATCCAGGCATTCTGGAGGTTTTTTACCAGGAGACAAATTATTCGCAGAAGTCTCCTCTCAAAAATAAACGGACCCGGTGATTTAAACTGCTAAAAACACTGAATAAATGAGTTTCATCTGAAAAATCAGTGTTTTTTCTGATGGTCCTCATTGCAGATGGGCTTCTAACTACGTTGGCTGATGTGAAAACACAAATGGCCCTATCTCAAAACAGTATTTGGTTTGTCCGTTCTGGGCTACTGTAGAAACATGCTAGTGCAACATGGCCATCTCCGTAGAAGAGGACTCACTCCCTCATGTAAACGGCTTATTCTAAGGTAACAAAAACCCAAGGATTCTTATTTTTAGATGATTATACACCAAAGAAAACATACGTATTACATTATATTCCAATTCTGCCAATATATCCTCCTAAATCCTACACACTGGACCTTTAATTTTCGGAGTTTGCATTTCACAGTTGCATCTGACACAAGACATTAATGACTTGTTTCAAATACACCGCAATACAATACAGCAAAACAAAGCCAAATTTGAACACAGTGCAACATCTTTTAATAATGTTTATCACCTTCATCATACATTCACCACAAACTCTCCAATCACCAAAGTCCTTTAAATTGATTTGTGTCTTTCTGTGATTCAAAGAAACACTGATGTTTCTACTGAATCACTGAGACAAAACCTAGGACTCTCCTGTGCCATGCCGTGCAAGATCAGACGATAATATGAGACCAATTTTGTTTCTCGCTCCCACAGGGAATCACACGCCTATAAAAGGCAGCAGCGCAGCAGCAGCAGGTATTGTCATCATCAAGCAGCCATCGTTCATTATCACCGCCTATCACAGGAAGTGTTAAAGGCGATTCCAAAGAGTTGTTGTGTAGTGGGTGTGTTCAATACTGGTTTCAGTGTGAGAAGCAACTGGGGATCTTTGTGTTATTCACAGGCGATTTTGCCATCAAAGCTGGAGAGGGCGATGGCAAAGGCCTGCACGGCACACATCGGGTAGTTGAAGTCCAGCGTGAAAATGTCGTCAGCTATTCGTCCGAACTGCATCACAATGTAGTCCACTGAAAAAGGCAAGTTGTTGTTTAAATAGGTAGGTAGGTACTGTAGGTAGGTAAGCAGATATACTGTATGTAGGTAGGCAGGTGTAGGTTGTTAGTTATTTAAGTAGGTTAATACATGTTGGAAGGTAGGTATACTATAGACATATGTTGGTAGGTACGTAGGTATGTAGGTAGGTTAGTTGGTAGGTCGGTTGGTGGATAGGTGTATTTTGGAAATTACTAGGGTAGGCTGATACATGTTGGTAGGTAAGTATACTGTTTGTTGGTAAGTAAGTAGGCAGACATATGTTGATAGGTAAGTATATGTTGGTAGTTAGGTAGGTAAGTAGGTAAGTGTTGGAATTACTTTGGTAGGTGGATACATGTTGGTAGGTAAGTATACTGTGTGTTGAGTAAGTAGATAGATATATGTTGACAGGTAGGTATATGTTGGTAGTTAGGTGGGAGGGAGGATAGGTAGGTAGATAGGTAGGTAGGGAGGGATATGTTGTTAAGTAGGTAGGTAAACAAGAAGGTAGACATATGCTGGTGTGTAGGTAGGTAGACTTATATTGGCTGGTAGGTAGTTAGAGATATGTTGTTAGGTAGGTAGGCAGGTAGAGATACTGTATGTAGTTAGGTAGGTAGGTAGAGAAATGTAGTTCAGTAGAGATATGTAGTTTGGTAGGTAGGTAGAGATATGTTGTTAGGTAGGTAGATAGATAGAGATCTGTTGTTAGGTAGGTGGGTTAGTAGGTAGGTAGGTACGTAGAGATATGTTGTTAGGTAAGTAGGTAGGTAGAGGAGTTAGGTAGGTATATGTTGGTACATATGAAGATAGGCAGTTATATGTTGGTAGGTGAGAAGGTCAGTCAATAGGTAGGTAAGTTGGTTTGCAGGTAGGTAGGTATGTCATCACGTAGGATAGGTAGATATATATTGCTAGGTAAGTACAGTAGATAGGGAGGTGGTAAAGATTAAATAATACAGACTCATTTGATTTATGTCAAATATTATGAGATAATATTAAGTCATGACAGTATTAGACAAAACGAGATTTTGACCACAGAAATCGTCAGAGGATAGCCAAAGAAATTACAGTTCATTCTGAGGGGAACACGAATATCTGTACCAGATTTAATCGCAGTCTTTCAATTGCTGTCAGGATATTTCCCTAAAAGCCTTAAATGTCAGCTTCATGGTGGCGCCAGAGGTGAAGTCAGCTGATCACCAGAGTCAGTAGGATTTGTCCTCTGGGGAGCATGAATGTCTGCACAAAATGTCATGGCAATCCTTCCAAATGTCGTTGAGATATTTAAGTCTAGACCAAAGCGATGGGCTGATGGGTATTATTTACCAGCACAAAGGACATTATGTTACTATCATGTGCTGTAATATCAAGGTGAGCACAGAAAGAAAAGGCCCAGTTCATGTTAATGTTAAATAAATTTTGATTAATAGCAAAAACAACAACTTCTCTCTCTGGCAGATGTCACTTAATTTTAATTAGGTCAGAATTTATCCTAAATTGACTAAAGTAAGGAGCTATGTAGTTAAAATTTTCGTGTAGTGTTTCAACTCATAAACTAATACAGAAGAAAAAACCTATTGGCGGACTAATACATGTGATGTAAAAAAAAAAAAAAAAAGGTATATAAAAGTCTAGTTTTCTGATGTTTTGTTTTTACATCTGTAGGTGAAGAGAAGAGGATTTCTGCAGACACACCTGTCTAAAAGTTATAGGTGTGTATGTATCAGAAATCTACTTTTGTTTTGTAATACAAAACTGTAGTTAAGCACGATGCAAACAATGGTAAAAAAAATCATGAAAACTCATTAATACAAGGCAAAACTAAAAAAAATGTCCAATGATCTAATCAATATATATATATTTCATTTTCAAAGGTTTTTAATCTCTATAAATTTTTATGACAGCAGTAATCTGCTTTGTATTTTTTTCCTTATAATTTAACATAAAAATAACCCCCAAAAAACAGGACTGTTTGTTTTCATAGACAGACAGAAACTGTGGATGACAGTACTCACCATCTTTGCTGTGGACTACCTGGAAGTTCTTGATGGAGGCCTGGGTGACCCTGCCATTGAAGTTGAGCACATGAGACGCAGTTTCTTCGTTCCACACTGGCGTCTTGTTGTGAAGCTCGATCAGATTTTCCATCCTTCTATTCTGGTGCCTTATCAACAAGCCGTCACATTCCTGCAAAGAATTAGACAAACACGAGTCAGGATAAACACCAACAAAGTGTAATATGATGTTATATCTTGACTTTGTGCTGCTCTCATAATAGGCAGACAACATATGATAAATCAAGCTACAAATGGTATATATTTATCAAGTTGACACTGTGCAGAGCAGTGCGGCATTCTGGGATGCCTAATTTTGCTAATGACTCATCTGATGGTTTCACACATATGAATCAACAAGTCAAAATATCCACAGATGGAAATACTTCCTTGATAATCCCAATAACACACTTTATATAAATATCAAATTACTTCTTCTGGTGTTAAACCCTGGTGACCTGGTCTGGGAACAATTATTTTTTCTAGTAAGTTTTTATGCTCTACTCGAGGCAAAATGTAAAGTAAAAAATGAAACAAACACTTAACTTACATTTCTTGGTCGCAAAGCTACTCGTTCATTGTCCTTGTCCATTCCTGGAATCACGATCGTCATCCTTCTGGGTCCTTTCATCCCTAAGACATTTGTTTCCTGAAACCAGAAATAACCGGAGAGTTCTTTCAAATGTTTCCATTTTTGTTTTTAAATCAAATGTACCCTAAAACATTGTTTATTAAAAAGGAAAAATATAATTTATGATGAGGTGTTTAATGACTTACATAGATGATGCCTGCTAGCTCCTGCCGGGCATTAGACATATCTGGAAGAGCTCTCTCTGGATTCAAAGCGTTGTCAAATACGGTGAATTTAGTACCCATTAAATTGGACCTGGATAACATATTACAGAATTAAAATAAAGAATATAATAAAAAAGAATACTTTAGTGATACTACACATTTTGTATGCTGCTTTTGATTACACGAGTGAATGAATGACAGGGTTCCCCGACATTCTTTAGCATCAAATCCAAAGACTTTTCAGGCCAAATTTCCTCAAATTCAAGGACTCAGCATAGCATAGTTGGAGACATGGATCAAAGTTACTTACTGTTACAACACTGAGCATTTTTATAATGAGAACTAGCTGGCTCTACAGAAGCTCAAAGACAACAATTAAACAACAGTGACCCAACTGTGGGAGACTTAAATGTATACAGTATAAAGTAGCATATTTACTAATGTTAAGTAAAAAAAACCCAAAAAAACCCTTCAATTTCTATTCTTGCACAAAATATATAAATTCAAGCCCTTTCAATGACCCATGTTTGTTTATGTCTATTTTCAGAACCTTTAAAGGCCTTGATTTTTTTTCCCTCACATCATTTTTTTTCAAGGATTTTAAGGATCTGTGGGGACCCTTGATGATTTCTGCAGTGTACCTCAGCTTTCCAACGAAATTCTCTCCACCTCTCGATAAATCTGTGGCATCAATGGAGATAAGGTAATTTGACGTTGTGCATTTCTTTCTTTTCCTTCCTGCCAACAGGAATGTCTACAAAAAGAAAAAGACACAAGCAGTCCTGTTAGATCTACAGAAAGAGAGCAATCTCATGTACAAAAATCCCAAAATGAGGACTACTCATTTACTTTACAGCTGCACTGTTTGCTAAACAAAATCCCCAAAAATTAATAACAGCAACAAAGAGAGTCCTCCGACCTTCTTTTCGTTGTCGAGGTGAAGGTAGTACAGAGGGTAGAGGCTCTTGTCCATCCCTCTCTGGTCTCGAGTCACTCTGCATTTGACGGTCACGCCCTGCGGAGCCGGCGCCATCACAAACTTCTCCAAATTGTCAAACTCAATCTGAGGTGATGGAGATCTCTCCTGGTAAAGAAGCATGAAGAAGTTAATGTTGAATCTGTCAAAGTGAAATTACAAATGTTGGCTCATCTGTGTGGCATTAAATGAACTGTCTCTTTTATTTATGTTTGAGCTGTGAGGTTTGAGATACTTTTTTCTTCTTCCCTTTCCCCTTTTTCTTCTTTGATTTTTCTTCTTTTTCTGAGTCAGAATCGTCACTTTCTTCTGCTTTTGCTGAAATACACAACAATAACTGTCAGACACTTGTCAAGGACTCAAGAGGAGGATAAAGTTTTGGGTAAACCTGCCTTTCTTCTTTGTCTTCTTGTCTTTGTCTCCTGATGTTTGGAACAAGGATGCTGAGGCGGCGGGGGGTTTCTTCTTTGATTTGGTCGACTTTGTCTCCTCTTCACTGTCATCACTGTCTGATTTTGCAGCTGCAGGAAACAGGTGTAAAGATAAGATTTTCCGTTGAATTTCATAATACTGTAAGAACTCTTATTCATCAATAACAACAGTTTATTGCCAGCTAATGCCTATCTTACACTACAAGACTTTAAAATTACTTAAAAAGAGTACAGTCTGACACTCTCTCACATTTAAAGACAAAGTGAGTTTTAAGTCACACACTAGCAGATTTTGCAAAGAATGGGGATCTTGCAGGGTAGCTATTTGCAAGAGTAGATTGCTTTTTGCAAACTAGATTCCTTTTGAGATTGTTTCCCATCCTGCTCCTGGTGAAAAATATGACACCAAACTCCCTTGAAGGAATATGACATATTCACAATTCCTTGTGTTTGCAAAAACACATAATTATAGAAACACTTGGTTCTAATTTACTCTTTGCAAGCTATTGTTGGTGCAATTAAGGTTGAAATACCATCTAGGCTTCCAAAATTACCAAACACTGACCTTCTGATAACAGCAAATTACACTTATATTTAGAGACAAGATTAAAAAGCGTCATATGTCGACAGTATTCTTGTCAGTTTATCACCTTAACTCGCTATTAGCCTCTGTTGGTTAGCTGTGCTGTTTTAGTGGGAGGATACTGTGGGAGTGAGAGGGGATCTGTTTAAAAAATGTAGCTTTCTCACTGAAAAAAGTGCTGGTTGGTGGGTCAAATACATGCCAGATTACAGAGGCCGTGTGTCCTCGCCGCAGGGGCTACGGGTGCGACTCCAACCCACAACAACAACAAAAAAACCCATACACGCCAGAGTCCAGATTAAACACAGATTGGTCACTAAACAACTGCACCAGTTTCTCTGCCTTTTCCACAGAACAAGAGAACCAAGATATATTCACGTTCTTTCGCCTCCCCGTGTAATGATTCCTGTTAAGTGCTGGAAAGAGTGCAACGATTGGTTGCTGACAATGTTCATGTAACCTACAATAATATTAAACGTGTTTGATTTTGCCCGAACATCAACATGAGTGAAATATGACGTAAGACAGGTCAGACTGAGTTTTATAACCCTCTTACACAGAACGAATGAGATCACGGGAGCGTTGAGCAACCAGCATTAGAAATTTGTCTGCGACAGAGAAACCACTTGAAAGGTTGTTTGGTGTAAGGCTGGCATAGAATGTGAGGTCTCTTCACAATAAAAGAGGTTCAATGGGCAAACCACACAATTTTTGGTTGTGACAGTTTATCAAAATGTAATCACCTTTCTTTTTGCTTTTTGAGTCTTTTTCTCCGTTTATCTGGAACATTGAAGCCGGTTCTTTCTTCTTGTCCTTTTCCTTTGACTTGGCTTTTTTTTCTTTTCCATCAGAATCTTTGTCCTCTGAAAAATAACAAACAAGTAACACTTAGACAAACAATGTCAACATGATTGCATTGTGAATTTGAAAGTGAAAAAAAAAAATCCTAATCAATGAAGAAAAAAGCATTTGGGACTGGGATGGATTTTGTAAGAGGAGATCAGATTTTGAGCATGCAATCCTGATTTTGTGTACTCAGTTTATAATTTGCTCTCACAGTTTCTTACAGCTGTTTTGTCCATTTCTGAGCCCTTGAGAATATAAGTGATATTCAAACTTCACCAGGACCCACCCATATTTTGTTGGTCAGTTTAAGTTTGGGTTATATCATTTTCTCAGGAAAAAACTGATGGACTATGGGAAGTAGACTGACATCACACGCAGACATTTGCTCTGCTCTCAGTCAGAGTTACAGGGATGCAGACTCAGAGAGCATAACTTGGAAGAAATCAAGGCGAAGGATGCCAAATTCTTCGTTTACATCTAGTGACACGTCTTGTGTCCTCTAAACCTCGATTACCCTGGCACTACTGTCATCACTCACTCTTCAAAACGTGTTCCACCGTGAAGAATCTGTCCCAACATGAACTCATTTTTTGACTTGCTGACTGATTACTGCTCAGAGCTGTCTGTGCTCCCTGCACGGTTTTGGCATTATTGAGCCTCAGGAATTGAAAACACATGCTTTAAAATCTGCTGAGGTAAGATCTGAAGTTTAGCAAGTCTCACTGGTAAAAATGGCTTTGACTGGTTCGTCTAAATATTAACTTGTTATACAGTGCGTGACATTCATTCACTGAACCCTCTCTCCTCTAAATAGTGGGACTAAATATCTAACATTTTTTAGTATGACAGCAACACTGTTTTATCAGAACATACACAAGAAGGTTTACTGCAAAATATGAATAACATTTATAGTTTTTTTACATTTAATCTGTAATAACTGATTTAACAGTTACAGTTTCGTGTATTGTCGCCTTTAGTTGACTGTCTGATAAATGTCAGTCCAATACTGAGCCTCATTTTCACTCTGTTTTGATAAAAAATAAAATAAAGTAGCTCCTGGCTGCTAAATGCTCCATTATGTAGTCATTTCAATAAAAGTTTTGTGGTTCATCATATTCGTTAAATATTAGATAATACCTTAGAAACAGAATGAGAGTAGAACGGACATTTCCATTCAAATCAACATAGAAAGATGGTCAGAGTGGCAGCCATTTTTATGCATACCGTTGTCATTGCAAAGACCTGAGACTGTTAGAGTAGAGTAGTACGAAGCACGGAGAGGCGTCTTTTGAGCACCATCTCTGTTACTTTGCTGCTAGAGAAGAATTGAGGATTGCTGGATTTAATGCTTCATGTTTCTACTGGTAAGTTATTAATTTCTGTGATCACAATCTTTGGTCAAGTTTGACGATGTTATCCTTGTCTCTAATGTCAGATGCTGTTGAGATTTAAGGAGTTTTGACCGTTCACATGATAACACACAAGGATACGGTGATTATTATGAAAGGGGATTATGGGTCCAGGCAACATGATGAGCGAGAGATTAGGATAGGCTAAAGGAAAACGCTGGCTTTGTGGGTTCAGTAGGCCAAAATGGAGTTCCCCGACTAGTAAGTGTGACCGCTTTAAGGCCTTACTGACATTTGTCACGATAACTACTGACAACAATCGCCATTTTCTCTTTAGCCAGTGAAATGACCACAGCAAATGGCTCAATGTCCACTCTACTCTCATTCTGTTTCTATCGAGATACACTGTATCATCAAAACTGTTTCTTAAATGGTAAATTTAGACAGAAGTAACGTATGGTGTATGAATCCAAATGCTATAGAGTGAACAACAGCTGGACAGTGAAATGTTAATTTAACTCAAACTTTTACAATCAAGCTTTGAAACTTCTCAGAAACTTTTGTAGGATGTGGAGAAAAGAGAAGAGTATTTGAAAAATATTTTTACTGTATTACCTTTCTACACCTAAAATACATTTTGAATTCACATACATGAAAACCGATACTGTAAAAGAGGCTAGCTGCAGTAGTTATAAAAACATATTGCCAGAGCTACCACAAAGTAGACCACTAATATAATTAAATCCATCTCCATGGTTACCATAAACAGAGTACCCGCCTTTGTTTTACTTTACAGGAGGAGCAGGGAGCAACAAACACAAGTCAGAGCAGATATCCCTGAAATGACTGACAGCTGATCTGAGGTGTCGGCAGGTGAAGTTAAGCTCAGAGGCAAAAGCTCTGGAGATGATCCAAAAACAGTAATAGAAAAGAGCAGCAACACCCCGGGCTATGACACATATTAATTCAATGTGAAAGTGATAAATAGCTCAGAGCAGAGCTAAATCTCTGCACTGATAATCACTTGATCAAAATCAAATGAATAATAAGCTACACACATCAAAAGTTGTCCCTTCCCACACTTTAAAAACGGGTGAGTCATATAAGTATAATTTTTCTTTCGAAAAGGAAAATTAGTGTCATTAGTACTAATGAATTGTTCTGATGCACTGGATGAATATTTCAAGACTAGACCGGTTCATGCTAGCAGCTCTGTAGTGAAAGCAGTGCTTTGGACTTAATGCTGATGTTAGCATACTAACATGCTCACAATAACAATGCTGATGTTAAACAGGTAAAATGATAAACATGCCCCCAAACTCAGCTCTGGAAATGTCATTGCTTTTGCAGGTATTTGGTTATAAACCAAAGAATTGGACTAATTAAAATTTTGACCTGATAATTCCACCAGAAGAAAAGTAAAAAGATCACAATTATCACAATTCAGCCTGATGGGAACATGGATCCAGGTTCTCGTGCATTTCCATGGACTAAATTTAAAAACTCTTTCATGGCTTTTTAAGGATCCTTGATAAAATGTCCATGACCTTTCACAACATTGCTACATCTCAAAAATTTACAGTACACAAAGCAAAATTCTAGAACTTTTTCAAAACTTTCAAGGATTTTACTAATTCCATGACTTCCCGGCCCTGAAAATAAGATTGGGAAATTCCATGACTTTCTCAATTTTTTCCATGACTATGGGAACGCTGATATATGTACCAAATGTCATGCCAATCCATCAAATATTTAAGATTTCAGTCAAAACAACAAATGTCAACCACACCGTGGCGCTACAGGGAAGGTCAGGGGGATTATTGGAGTGAAATCACACTATGATGACCATGAATGTCTGTGCTAATTTAATGGCAATTTATACCATAGATATTTCAGTCTTGACCAAAGAGGTGAACCGAACAATTGTCAATGCCATCCCTAGACCTATGCCACTAGCCTAGTAAAAAAAAAGTGTCAAAAAATGCTATTAGGACCTACATAACAGCTGCGGTATGCAGCAAAACTTTGAATCCTCACTCAGCTCCACTGACACTATAGAGAAGGACACCATGGCCGAACACGTCTATTTCATTTCAGTTTTCAAGCCGAAAAAAGAATCAAGGTTCACTGAGCCATTCATTTTCTAATTATAGTTATACTAATTGAAAATGTGTTCTATAGTTTGGAAAAAGAAACTTCAAGCGACTGACATCATTTTCTCCAAACCTCCCGCAAAGTAAAAGTGCAATTTTCGGGATTTGACTGTACCGGTTTTAATGACATTTTCCACAGCTGATTACTGGAGGGGAAGCTACTCACATGACTGCCGTGTTTTGTTACCTCTGCTACCAAGTCAGTGTTTCCACTTCCTCACCATTACACAATAAAATCATTTAATCCTCTTAACAACATTAGTCTGGTCTCATAACTGTTGTTTGGGTCGCACTGTTAATGCCTTTAGAAAACTGTTTTCTGCCTCTTGTCATACCTTTAGATTTAGACTTCTTTTCTTTGGCAGTAGTTGCAGATGGAGAGCTGTCCTTTGTCGTCTTTTTCTTTGTCTTTTTCTTGGGGGTGTCTTCATCATCGTCATCATCATCATCGTCATCTGTGCCTGAATCTGCAGAGACAGAAAACATATTTGGTAGAATATTATTTGTTTTCTATTTCCAAAATACATTTGTGAAAGAGTTTATTTGTACGGGATAAGTTGAAGTGAAATCTTCAAGGTTTTCAGTTTCAAGATGCTACTAATGGCGTACCTTTCTTCTTTTTTGGAACACTTTTTGCTTTCTTTTTTGGCTCTTTCTCTTTCTCCTTTTCTTTTTCCTTTTCTGGTTCTTCTTTATCTTTTTCTGGTTTCTTTTTCTTCACCTTCTTTCCATCTAAAATGTTGATCAGGAAACAGCAGTGGGACCAATGTGGTTACATCACAGAAAAGAAACATGAAAAATGTCACAGTTTGCCATCTACTTTCTTAGTAGGAAAATATCATGGTCTCTAAAAAGATCCTCACTTTGGATGGCAGGACTGTCGTCTTCGGATATATCTTCACTTTTCTTGGTCTTTGTTTTTTTGGGTTTGGCCTCTTTTGTATTCAGTTTGGCTTCTGTTGTGCCATTTGTCTCCTCTTTCTTCTTCTTAGGCTTCTTGGGATTTTCTTAAAAGATACAAAACAGATTAGAGGTGAAACTTGTGGAAGAGGAGTATGAGAGCAGAGGGAAGATGATGAAGACTGGAAAAAATGAAAACTGGAAGAAAGGAAAAATAATCTTGAAATGATTACTAAAAATAGAAGCGTTTCAACATCTAACAACAAAAATTAACTCACCATTACAAAGTCACGTGAATGGGAGCGAGGGGCAGAAAGGAAAAAGATTTAGAAGAAATGTATTGTTACTACTACAACTATTGATATTATCTTTAGTTAAAACACTTGAATTAAAACTAACTAATTAAAACTTAGCATTAAATTAGCTTGTTAATTTTCAGTGTTAAAATGCTCAGTGGTTCATATTTAGGTGAATTACATTGATTTACAATATTCATACATGTTACTCCTATGGTCCAAGAGTCCAAAATTATTAGTAAACATGAACAATTTCAAATCCAGAACCTAAGGTACTAAAACTCAAATCTGTGATTTCATTAATGAAAAAAATTGGAGCTGCTCCATAGACAGTGAAAGGTGAGAGATGTTAAAGATGACACTGAGAGCACCCAAAGCAATGTTTTATGTATATAGGAACATTTTCTGTTTCATAACTGAGAACTCTACAATATAATTAAACTTATTTGCATATAGAAAAAAAAACAGTCTGCAAGTCCACAAAATCAGTTTCCCAATTATCGTCTATGGAACAACTCCAGACTTCATACTTGATGACATTAAAAATTTGTGACTTCCTTCTCTGGTTTCATGTTCACAAATATTGATTGAACTCTCCCAGGCCACTGAAATAGCATCATTGAATTCTTAAGACAGTGTGTGTTTCTTTTTAAATTTTACAGCTAACATCCTCACAATAGTGCAGTCAGACATAATGATAATGAATGACGTAACAGAGCATGAGGTGATAATGACACGATGCACACATACCTGCATTTTCTAGAGTTAAGTCATCTATAACTGTTCACGTACACACATACACACACAAACACACACAGAGTTTTGTAACTATTTTATGTAACTTGCTCAGGCCTCCCGAGAAACTTAAATCACAAACACACTTTACATCACGCAGATTAGAGGACACACAGTGGCGAGTCAATTTCTTTAGAAAATTATCAAATAAATAAATTGAGTATACCACAAAGGAAAAGATAGGGAGGAATCAGAAAATGTATTTAACTCTTTCCTGTCTGCAGTTATAAGAAACTGTATCTGGTCCATATCCCATTTAATTGTAAATCTTCATAACTCCATTTTGCTGTTTATCACCTTCAATATACACTTTCATCTTGGCCGTCTAGACACAAGCTTAAGCTAAAGTCCAAAGGGGGCTCAAACCTCTGAACCATAGTCCTCTGACACATTGTGCCCTTACATGCTTTTGTCTATTTGAGGATTCGCATCATAAAATAGTCAAATACCAAAGAGAGAGCATTTCATAAGTGTGAGGAATCTGAAGACTAAACCAGTGACAGGAACAAGTGTCACTGACCTGAGTCACAGAGAAGGAGGTCAGTGTGATCGCGGCCAGCGGAGACAATAAAGGTAATCCTATTAGATGCAGATCCTGCATCGATGGAGGTCTATTTGTGTTCTCAGGCAATCCACAACTCAGAGTGATGGCAGCAGATTTCATCATTTTGTAATGACTTGTATAAAAAGTTATTTAATGTCATTTCACACTCTACCTAAAGGCGCATATTTGACCTGTTGACATTGTGGAGTTAGAGTCCTTCACACACAACTTTGAAAAACAGGTTTTTGCTCTGTCTGCTTTACTCAAAATAATAATTGTTAAATAATCATTAAACATTTTGCTTCATGGCATTGCTTTGTAAATTCTGAATTAGCTGATACTTATGTTGCCTAATTGTTGCAAGGATTGAGGATTTGGATTTAATGAACATATTTACGAAATTATGATCAAATAATCACCATCAAAACAGAAAGGAGTTTTGACCTAAGATTACCATTTGCTTGAATGTTAGCTAAATAAGTTATTTAATTAGTAATTAATAATACACATGGTTATAATACAAAAAATAGAGCAGCCATTAAAGAGGGAAGTGGCATGTTGTTGCATTTGGTTTGAATGTCATCACAGTGGCACTGCACTGGATTACTGAGTGCCTTCAATCCCTCATGTGTGCTTTTGCAGATGCATCGCTCAGCAGATGAGCTGCATAAACTTGGCCAGCGTCAACCCAGATGAATTTCAATGTCAGATATGAATTTGGTCCATGCCTTAGCTGCCTAGGCAGATGCTCTTCAATTTTAACTCATGTCCAAATAGTGTATCTTTTGGATTTTACTCTAATGAAAGACTTCCCGTGCGGTCATTAGTTCACAGTGCAGTTATCTCACATGTGGGTCAGAGATTATTGTTTACGTAAGCATTCTTTTAAATATCTTTGAGATTCAAATAACTAAAGTTATTAAAAACTAAACACAAGGCAAAAAGTTGGATTTTAAAATGTCTAATAAATGCATTGCACCCTAATGCTAAACTCTACATGAGCAGTTTAACTGTAAGTATTATTGTATAACAACAGCAGAAGTGCTTATTTGTCTCTTATTAAAGCAACTTCTATCCTTTAGGTCTCCCTCCAGATATCATTACATATCATCACACATATAACCACATCATGTTTGAAAGTCTTTTAAAAATATCCACAAAACCACAAACTCCACCCTTTTACCTTCTCTGCAGACATGGCGTGGCCTCTGACTTCAGCTCTACCGCTGCTTCTTTTTAGAGGTTAGAAAATAAAAAAGCAGGCTCCTCAGTGGTGATAATGAAAGAGCGAGAAAGCCCTGTACTCACTGAGTCTCCATCAGCAGAAAGTTGTTAATAGGATTTATGTGTAAAGCCATCTGCTCTGTAGAAACACGTCAACGGGAGAAACCAACAAAGGCTCAGGAGGAGGGAGAGGACTTGTTTATCATGTGTGTGTCCACTGTCCACAGACCTGTGTATCCTCACATGTTTGTGTCTGGGATACTAATGCTAGTTATGATAGGATGTTTGTCCTTTTGCTTTCACACCTCTTCTACTGTGGGTCAGACTAGCAGGAGTATGTGGAGCTAAATTTTAACATCTTTGTTCCCAGTTTCTAAAGATAGTTTTTTTTTAAAATTTAAATTTATATAAAATACTTACCTGAACTTTCTGGTGTGGTGCTGAAGCAGAATCCTCATCCTCTTGACTACTGAGGAAAAACAATTCAAAACATAATAATTATGAAATGTAATGATAATCCCGATAATGCTTTAATTCCACATTAACTTACAATTGTAGTAGTTGATCTGAACTTGCTTTTATATGTGATCTGAAATAGGGCTCTAACCAACGGTTATTATCGCTTAACCTGTAAATTGATTTCTTGATTTTATGCACATATTTATTTTGTTGCATCTGTTGTTTATTCAATAATGTTACTGTTACTGTTACTGTAATGTTGCTGTTTCATACAATAATAATATTTTTTTATTACATATCTGCACCTATTCCATATATTAAATACCTTTAAAAACCTGTGTATATACACTTATTTTCAACATGCATCTATGCCACTCCAATAAAGCACGTAATTGTTAAAGTGAGATGGTCCTATCCAATCCTATCTATCTGCAGAATCAATCAATCTTGGTTAAAGCACAAAGTCCATTTTTTGGCAGCCCACAGTGTAAAAACCTTCCACTCCCAGTTTGTGCAACAAAGTATCATTCCTACATTAACAGGTCATGCCAGTGATGGGAAGTGGGGCCTAAGTAGGTCTGCCTGATAGCAGTAAGTAAAGCTTTCCCGTGCCACTTATTGGTTTAGCACCACTTGGCTAGTTCCTGCGGAAAGCGGGTGTGATGAAACAGGAAAAAACATTCAGAAAACCACAAGGCCTCAGGTAGAACTAGTGGCAGGCACTATGAAGACATCAGACACTTGGTCTCTTTATCATCGTGTGGTAATGTTGACATACCTGTCCTGTGTCCAGGCCTGTTTGACGGTGTGATTGTGGAGGGGCATGGCTGATGTGTAAAGAGATTACAGTACGTCCAGATTTTGGTCTAAATGAGGAAACATGAGAAACAGAGAAAGAGTGTACTGACAGAAGGATATCCATTGGAAATCACTGCATTAAATCTGTATATATTAATATGAACATAAAAACATGCATTACTACAATCTCTCACCAAGTGTGCTGTGGTTTTATCTAGGCAGCAGTAACTGTCTCCATCCAGCTTGTGAATGCCTACAAGGCTCTATACACTTCCTGTAGCCGGCAGAGGGGTCACATGACCCAATTCTAAGAGGATTTTTACCAAAGCTACAGGTCCCCCCCAATCAACTACAGTGCAACCAGGATGGCCGACCCTTCAACTGGGATTACTCTAATCAGCTATTCACCATCTGCAAGCATTTCTGTGGAGGTTCCCAAGAAAAAGAAAATGTGTTAACTCTCTGTAGTGGAGCAGGGGATGTGTGTGATTAGTCGACTAGATGATTAAACGTTGCTTAACTCACTAGTCGGCATCAGATATATTAGTCGGTTAAACTTTTGATAAGATTATTGTTTCATGCGATTGCATTACTTCAGAGAAAATGCAGCTGTAATAATCATGCATTTTTCCATATCCGTTTAACCTGATAGTTTGAATTGTGCTCAACTTTGACTGTTTTCTGAGTGTTTTCTTACTTTCAGACTTGTCGACTTGTTGTTTAAACCTCTGGTTGAACATCAAGGAAGTTAGTCATTAGGAACATCCCTTACCTAAAGGAAAGTAAAACAGATTCAAGTTAAACAGAACAGATATAGTTTTAATTCAAGTCTTTTAACTAAACCAAGACAAAAATGTACAGAGGTTCTCTTATTTCAATTTAAGAAAACCAGAGAAAACTCAAAGAAACTGAAAGGTTCTCATCACTTAAAAGCTACAGATAAGACGCCTTCAATAATATCTCCATATGCTCCAATAAAACAGCTCAGTGGTCTGTTTCTGACAAAGAGTGAGCACTGAAGAAGTATAAGCTGAAAAATATGGCATGTGAACTTCCTTAAATCAAAAAAGATTTAAAAAGAAGCTTGAATTCAGTACGTCACACAGAAAGTGTGATTTCTTCCGTCAACCACCAGATGCTGCTGTACCCCAAGAGACAAAAAACAATGCAAGAAGCAGCTGTGAGGCACAAGGGGGCACATGGAGATACTGTAACTTACATATTCAAAAAATGACTGATTTATCCTCAACGATAATATTCACGAAAGTTAACAAAATACAATTATCTATTGTGAAAGTTGTTTCTACAACCTTAAACTATCTTAGTCCTGTCTGTTTTCGGTCTAAGAGCTCACATGTGGAGATAGGAAGAGAGAAATGTCAGCCGAAGTGAACAATAACACATGTGATAGGAAATAAAGAAGCAAAAGTAATGTGTTTTGTAGTTTTATAAGGCCAGGCCCTTTTGTCTCGCCACATCACCGTGCTGCTCACGCTGTCCAGTCTGCTGACTGTTGAAAAGGGTCTAGACTAATGGCTTTGCTGGCATTTCTGCAAACGCTTGACAGTAACATGGCAGTTGGCAGGCGGCCTAAGGAAGGCCAGCGACCTCAAGGGAGCAGCGGAGAAGCCATCAAGATCTTAAAGAGACAGAAACTACAGTGCGTTTTCTCACCATACACAGTGTTTCCAATCCATTTTCATGTCTGTTGTGTTTTATTACTGCGAGCAAGACGGTAAATACTGGTGAAGCAACAAGAAGCAGCAGGAGTATACCAGAGAGGCCGTAAAACCAGCTCTTACTATACCAACAACTGTAACAACAAGCCTGAATGAAATGAAAACACATTAATCAAAGTTATGGTGAAGCAGGGACCATTCAGAGCAGTTGTACAAACACTAAGCCAGGAAGAATTATGTTAAATACATAAAGGTAGAGCTTCCAGTGGCAGTGACCTGTGTTTGAGGAGGGGGTATGATGATGATGTTTTAGTTCACCCGTGGGCTGAGTGCTGAAACAGCACGTTGTTGAGGACGTGAACCCGGTGGCACTGTAAAGCCGGGTGAATCATCAACTCAGAGCAGGCCGTATCTCAGGAAGGACAAACTATGAAGACGAAACAGGAAAATCTGGGTTAAATGTGTCTATCCCCAAAGGAGGGATTGTTCAGGGGAGGTGGAGGGGGAGAAGAAGACAATGGCAGGAGGTGTCGTCCATACATGATAAATGGAAAGATGCTATTCAGGAACAAAAATAGTCTCTAGGGCTGTGGATAAAATGAAATTCACAATCTCCCACTGTTGATTCAACAAGGTCACATCCTGAAAAATAGAGGGATGAGGTAACTATTCTTGGATTCTTAACACTCGTGTGGAAAAAATACACTTTTTGGCCTGAGGTTGGTGCTAAAGAAAAGGTAACATAGTTACTGAATCAAAAAGTCAGACTTCGCTCGTCAGGCTCAGCTCTACATTGTCAGACTTTGCTTTTGATCTCAATGAGGATGTTCATCAAGTCTTAATAAGTATTGATATTTTCAACATGCTAATTGTAGGTTTGCGTACATCAACATGTTGAAACACCAATGTTAGCATAAATAGTGGCAATCTCCTGTGTTTCCAAAATTTACCGCCACTAAGTTAGAGTCATTGTGTTTGTCCCCAGACTAATAAAATGTTAGCTATATTGAGTTATTTTAATACAGTAGCTATCATAATTTTTTTCCGATACAGCTCTTATAACATGTATATAGTGAACGATTTAATATCCATTTCAATGCTTAGTGGTTGTTTATAAGTTGACATTCACTGTGACTGTAGCATGCTATATGTTAGCATATTTACATGTTTTGTGTAAAATACGAAGCTTGCTTTCCCGCGGCAACAGCATCCCACCACCGGGTGGCAGTGTTATGCCGTCAGTGGTTCAAACGACCTCAACTAGCCCGTTTCGAAGCAAAGGATCTCGAAAGCTAAGCTCCATTCTTTCAGTCACCCAAAGCTCATGACTATAGGTGAGGGTTGGGATGTAGATGGACTGGTAAATCAAAAGCTTTGTATTTCGGCTCAGCTCCCTCTTCACCACGAAGGTCCGGTTGAGTATTACTGCAAATGCTGTGTCAAATTGCCTATCCATCTCACGCTTTATTTTACACTCATTTGTGAACTAAGACACAGAGATACTTGAATTCCTTTGCTTGGGGCAGCGACCCTCTCCGAACCAAAACAGGAATATAACCAAACTCCATCTTGTCTGTGTCCGATATTTTACATTGCAAAATGCGAAAAGATATTGTACGAGAAAAGGTTTTCCTAAACAGAGAGGCCCTTAACAATTTCTGTTTTGGGATATTACATCGTAAAATCAAAACTTCACAATTATACTCTCTCTGTGAGGTATAGCTGGTCAAGTGAAATGTTTTATCAAAACTCAACACAAGCAGTGCAGGCTTCTACTACAGCTGATGACATTACTGCTGTACAGTCAGCAGGCTCTCAACTGGATGGTCCCAGTGGAGAAACATGCTCTTCAGACACTGGCGCCATGGTGACTATTAAGGCCGACTCAGTCCTCAAAAGTACACTTAAATAGATGCAAATACATACAGATATGCAAGTGAATGCACAAATGCATGCACGCTGTCACACACATAGTATTAAGTGGAGATGAGACTGATGGCTTGCACACTGATAAACGGAGGATTTTTGTGATACATGGACCATTATGGACTAATTAATGCACAGTTCATTGTATCAAACAGCAGTAGGAGAATGTTTCCACATAATATTTAGTGTTTTTTAGAGTCTCCCTGCATTGGCTATATGCTGTTTACTATAAAGTTCAAAGAGAAGCCCAATTAAAATTAAATTAAAATATAACCCTTACATACAGAAAATAACCAAGGGCTAGGGACAATATTGCCCAGTGTTTATTGTAACATAAAAGATTACCTTTTTGGTTGAGTTAAAGAGTTCGATAATCAACTTCAAATGTTGAAAAATAATTAAAACTTTCTTGAGTGGAACACATGGACAACAATGAACATAATATATTCTGATAAAAAAAAAGCTTGCTTATTCGTCATTTGTTTAGATGTGGTAAATGTATAGGAGTGTTATTGGTTCCTCTGTTCTGATCTGTGTGACATTAACGCGAGAGTATGTTGGTAGTATTTTTAAAAATAGATAATACCCATTATTTTGAGATTCTACAATACAACATCAGAAATAATCATTCATAATGTCCTACTTCCCATGTTTAAGCCTTTTGAGAGATGGATTTAAGACATTTTAATGCCAATTAAGGTCTGATTTTTGGATTAATGAATTAAATGCCTCTTAAGACTTTTTAAGGATCTGCGGGAACCCTGCTCTGAGAGGGAGCAGCTGTTTGTCATAATTTTCACAGTTCCCATTAGGTCATGTGTTCTTTACATTGTTCTCATTGCGGAGATCGCTGTGTGAAGGGTCAATGTGTTTCTCAAGTGCAGACAACAGTAGTTTAAAATGTTGCACAGCTTTGAGTCTGGCAGAAAACAAAGAAGACATACTGTCTCATTCTCATCTCAGAAAGTTTAAATAATTTTGACATATTTCAGCATGACTTCTATTTATATGTTGACAGATCATGGGCCTGGATGATTATTGTGGCAGATATTTGGCATTTTGGCGATTATCTGTATCGGCACTTTATTTTTAATAATTGCAGATAAAAATAATTAATTAATTAAAAAGTGCAAATAAAGTGTCAGCCTGGGAGAAGCTTTTACTCTGTAAAACCTGATGGAACTATTTTTATTTATTCATTTTTTTATTTAATATTTCAACTGACTTAAAAAAAATCAAAATTTCAAACTAAAAAATAAAGTTGCTTCGAACATCAACCTGTAACTGATGTTGAAAGTTTCATTTTTGATAAAACATTTGCTAAAGGTATTTAGGTATTGACAGAAAAAAAAATCATTTTTATTGTAAATACATATCAGTTCCAAATATTGGTTATTGGTCTCATTAACCACTAATAATTTGTATGGGCCCTGAAAAAACAAAATCAGTCAACCCCTTCTGTTTTTACTGTAATCAGCCCTGTCATTATTTAACTTTTGGGCTCACTGGGGTAAGAAAAACACATGTGTTAGCAAATATTATTTCACACAGATCTCCTTCCTGCCTGCTCCTGGCAGCACACAGTACTCTGAGAACTGCGTCCTCCATATGACACCTGCACAGAGAGCCTTTACAATAAAGCAAGCACGCCATAAGAGGGAGAGGTTCAGAGGATAACACTTGCAAACATTAAGTTACTGTTTGTTGGGAAACCATTGGTTGTACGAAAGTTAACCTAGTTTTTTTGTGCACTATCTATCATGAGTGCATTATTCTTTTCAGTGTAATAAATGATGCAGAGAAAACATGGCAAAAGAAAGAAACATATGGAGAGTTATTAAGTGTCATGAAGGAAGCAACGTGGAAGGTTAGATGAGAATCCTCGAGCCACTCAGAGCAGAAATACAGACAAAGCAGCCAGAACCTTGTGTGAACTGTAACACAAGCAGCGCTGAGCCTCGTGAGAGCTTGACACACATCTGAAATGGAGGACAAAGTATCCAGGAAATAGTGCTGTTGCTTGCATTTCCTATTCTCTGGGTGTCTCTGATAGAGACCAACCCCTCCAGAGCAATTCAGACTGCCGTGGATCCTGAACAGATGCCTGAGCTGGCACGAGGTGGCATTACCCTGAGAGCACAGAGTAAAAGTCCTGGGAGCGGTCACTGCCCCGAGTCCCCGAGAGAGAAAGAGAGAGGGAGAGAGGGTGGCGGGGGAGAGAGCAAAGAGGCAGCGCTCCCCTCACAGACTTGTTCCGTCCGTTTTTCTGAAACAGGCAGTGCTCTTTTGAAACGGTGCCAATGGAGGCTGGCCCAAAAGCCTTGCAGCTGAAACTTTTATAAGCTCAGTGTTTGCGAGCAGGAAGAGAAAGACACAGAGTTGAGATTTGTTTGCAGCTCTTCTGCGACCTGCCTGAGATGTCATGATTCATGCTTGCCTTTTTTTTGTTTCATTTAAACTACAAATTCTTCAAGAATATGCACAGAAATGATCTGGAAAGAAGACTGCATGAGGAGAGAAAGGATTTAAAATAGATGTATGGACGTAATTGCAAACAAAAAAGAAAAAAGGAAGAGTCAGTGACGTCACATAACAAGCTGTCTTGGATATTGCCTGAGGAAAGATACTGAGTGGCACTGTGGCGTGGACACATTCGAAAATTGTTTGGGACTTGCACATTGGATTATTTTAGTGTTTTTCTTGTATATCTTGGTGATGGTCCACATGAAACATCTTAAGATTTGTTTGTTCCCAGAAATTGAGCCTCCACCTTCCCTTATTTTCGCTTCACAGCTCCATGACACACTTTGTTACTTGACGAAGTATTGTGGTAAACATCCCAGAGCACTCGCTCGGTGTATTATGTTGACTGTAACCACTGATTTTCATTCAGGACTACAATCAAATTAAATCAGAACCTCAGTGGTTACTGTTCTTTTCTGTGCAAAAAAAACCCGAACGAAAACACAGGCAGGTGCAGAACAACTAAAGACGTCCGGAGTGACTACCGAAAATGGGAACTATGAGGCATGTACTACCTGGGACTGATGCCAACTGCTGACAAAAGGCTTTACTGCACGGTTCTGAGAGAAGCCTTTAACTCATTTGCTCTGCAATGCTTGAGGAATATCTGGCACTGAACTGTTTGGCCAAGTGTAGATAAATCTGTCAAATCTCTTTGGCTTTGGTACAAGACAGCATGTAAGTACTCACTTCTGATTTCTTCATCTGAGCTTACTTCTGTCTGTTTTTACCCCGCCTCCCAGCCCCTAATCCCACTGTCAAGTGAGATGTCTATTTGATGACACATAATCTATAGTTCATATGACTGCTCCCCTTTATGTGCTCAATGAACTCTGTCAACTCTGTGACTTCACCTTAAAGCGAAACTCTTCCTTTATGCATATTCTGGGTGGGTTTCATATCTTTGGTAGAACTGTGTGAGCACTATTTTGTGACTTCATGATTTCTTTTCCTGCCTCCCTTTCTCCTCGCTGTCTCTCCCTCTTGGCAACAGGGCAAAAGTGGGCAGGGAGAGAGGAGGGCATGGCCCAGAAACTGCTCTCAAGCCCCAGCCCCTGTTCAAGTGGGGTTGCTTGCTGGTACACAACTCAGCCTTTCCCTCGTCTTGCAAGCGAAAGAGAGGGATGTGGAAAGGCATTCTTGTCTCCTTTCTAACCCGCCTTTTTTTTTCTCCAACGCCACCATGGCCTAATTCTCTGCGGGTGAACACTCGCCTGACCTGTACAAAAAAATCTCACCTCCAGGTATTTCTCATTTTTGATTCTGCTTCTGTTTCGCCCTCGATATTTACTCTTTGTACTGAGGTCTCCCTTCATTTCTTTTGCACTTTTACACTTCTTTTACTGTCACCTTCCACACTGTACACGTGTCTGCTTTGCTCGCATCGAACAATGCCTAAATCTCCACTGTTTCTTTTCGATCGCACACCCGGATTTAGTTATAAATGATGTTGTTTCTTAGATTAAATGCATTAAAAAATAATGATCAAAGTATTTGTATATAGTTGTTATAATGAGAAGTTTAAATACGATAAAACATATACCCGAGTAAAAAGAAATGTTAGTGGTTGTGGAACTGCCTCTTAAAGTGCAAGATTAGTAAAAACATTTAAACATTTAAGTATAATTTACTGCAAGTGAGAGTCTGAAGACACAACAACTCCAAATGCTCGAACATACAGATTTCTCCCCATCAATAGTGATAATTATGTCTAAGTCTCAAACACGAAATTCGCAGAGATAAAAGGCTTTTCCCCCTTTTTGTCAAACATTTTGCTTTGTGTTGCAGGTTTTGCTACAAAAGGTGCTAGAAATCTGCACCACAGGCAACACAAAATATCCTTCAGCTGTGGTGTGCTTACTGTTCACCATGTAATTTAACCTAAAATCAAAAAGTATCCCACATGTGCGCAGTAAGCAGCCTGAAAAATATGTGGTTTGTATAAAAACTGTATCATTTTCTAATGTGTTCTTGAACGCTGCGGTTTGATAGACCTGTTCACAAACCAGTATGAACCAGATCTCTCTGTTGCAAGCATTGTTCTATACATGAAGGGGCTTGCATTGTCAGATTGCAGGGTCTCGTTTTTGGATCAAGCCTTTTCGATTTGTTTGGGAATTCAAACCACAAGAGGTATAACAGAAAAATTCATACCAAAATTGGGTACATTTACAAAAATAACATTTTTTTCATTTTAACTTTACAGATTTCTTTCCCATATGAACCAGACTTATTGCGAACTGACTGTGTAAACATTTTGGCTCATGCTTCTTGGTGTGCAACAGCTGAGTGTGGTTTTGTCTGCATAAAGTCGAGTCAGCGTTTGGGTCTGTGTTTGAGTGTGTGATAACGGCAGATTGTGGCATACCGTCCTGTACAGAAAGGGTGAATGAAGGGAAAAAAAGGGGGAGGGCGCAGGGAGGATGGGCTGACAAGAGAGAAAATGAACCTATTTCCTCCTCCCCCCCAGTTCGCCTCAGATGAACTTGCTTGATGACATGTTGTTTGGAAAGCCATGTCCTCCGCTATTTGCGTTTCTCTCCTCCCCTTGGTTAGAGTGACTCTGTGGTCACCAGGATCAAAGTCTCTCTCTCTCTTTTTTTTGGGTTGTTTCCTTTATCAGGTCACACTGCATACACACACTCAGCTCTTCCTGTTTGTTAGCAAAACAGATCATGGGCCTTAAACAGCATTTGATCTGATTCTTTTGACCACGGCAGTTTTACATGAACTTTACCTCTTAAAACTGGTCTAGTTTTGAGCAGAAGCCATGAGAAATGGATCTTGAGAATAACATCTGGAAGATCCAGATGGTCCACCAGTGTCCTTGCATTTGTTTTAATGTGTTGAATATTGGATTGGCAGGTTTCCCGTGACAAGACAGAGCCATGTATGACAGAGGTTCACTTAGACAACTCTTGAGATTGTCTTAACTTTCAGGCACTCATTATATTGACACGATACTGCTAACAATGACCATAACAAACCAAATAGAGTACTTGTGAAGCCTTTTTCACCCTGGTCTCGTGACAATGTCAGAGTGCAGAGGAAAGATCCATTTCTCTTAAATGGGTAATTAAAGAGGTGGCACCAAGTCATTGTTTTTCAAGTCCGAAGTCAAGACAGGCAAGTCTCAAGTAAAGTCCGAAGTTAAAGGCTGTGACAGACCAAGCTGACGGTTGAACTAGTTTTACTATAATGCTGTAATAAGCAGAACTGAGACCGATTATTTGTTGTGAAAGTTCAGCTATAACACTACTGTGCAGCGGAAATTTGACTATATTACTCATTTACAGAGTTCTGTGATTTTATTATAATGCTACATAAAATAGAGCTGCATCTTAAATATCAAATGCTGCACTAAGTCCAAATGCGATAAGAGCATTATAAAATATTTGTTTACTTTGTTATTTTGCAAAAATAAAATAAAAATACCCTTAGGGAACTAGTTGGATGCAGAAATTTTTTCTTGCGTTGCATTGCAGAGCTATTAAAAGCCAAGCATATGATTTTAATAACTTTAAATGTACTTAAAGTGTGCACTGTGCAGCTGTATTATACTCGTAAATACAAGTACTGGATCAGAATTCAGTACTTTCGAGAAAATGTTATCTTAAAATAAGCATGGTAGCTATGACACCTCGAGACTATAATCAAAGTCTGCACCATAATGTCTGGCCACATGCCATTTCTTAGGATTTGTCATTCTCTTGCTAGATGTTTGACCTGAGGCCAAAAAGCAGTCCATCTAATGATGTCCTGACATAATGTATGAGCCATTACATCTCCAATTAGTACAAGTGAGATATTGAATTGTGTAGTCCAGTGGTTCCAAGCCACAAGGAGTCGTGAGATCTGTCTGAAAGATCTAAAGATAAAAAAAAAACAACTAAATTTCACAATACAAAATTATGTTTTTTTGTTGTTTTTTTTCTAAAATATTTAAAATCAAATCAAATCAATGAACACTATGTAGAAATTTAACTGTTTTTAAATAGTATTGCCAGCAAAAGCGAAAACCAACCCCAGATTCACTTTTGGTTTGGAACAAGCTTTCCCGCTTTGTGTTTCGTCTTGCTATATTACAACGTTTTTCGCCGCTGTGTGCAAAACTTTGTAGCGTCCTCTTGGAGGCATGCATCTTACAGTCTTGCATCCAGTCACCAACTTTTTATACGCCATTTCATTTTTCATGAAAGTTATATTGTTGCTAGGGCAGCGTTGGTCCCTGTTTATTTCTCAATTCTCCAATAACCAACATAACAACAGGAAATACAAAGGGACCCATTTAGAATGTTAATATTAAGACTTCTGGATCGTAAATAAACTGAGAAGGATTATTTTGTTATGAGTCTATACATTACTTTTTAAGAAAATCCCTCATAGTATACCTTTTCAGGGGTCACAAGCCACATTTTTTATTTGTGACCCCTTTTGCTTAAATTAGTTGCTAAAATTAGAGAAAATTAAAAATCAAAATTAGAGATGGGGCAATATTTTCCCAGATAATACATGAGTTTAAAATTTAAAGTTTTTGTCTTTTAAATATGGAGCTCTGGAAAGAAATGCTGCAAAAAGAGAATAGCAAGCAGATGGGGACCTGGCAAAAAATGAACACACAGTAGATGCTAAAATGTCAGAAATTTGTTTTGGGGCCGAGTGCAGTACACTACTAAGTTCCCTGCAAAACTCTATATCTCCAAAATTTGAAAATTGGATTGGACAAACACCAACGCTCGGTTGCACCAACGAAGATTGATTTAATCACTGATTAGCTCTAATCAGAGTTTGGAAAAACTCAGTTTAAAATTAGTAAATCCAGGGTTCAAATTAATCAGAGCTCTGTTGCACCATCAAAAATGAATCTCAGTTTAGTTAATCCCAGTTTATTTATTTAAACAGAATTTAAACTGGGTTTAATCAATAAGGACAACCATCATATCAAACAAACAAACAACAACAAAAATAAATAGATACATAAATAAATACATATATAATCAGCATACTGTCTGCACCTAGTAAGTATGAAAGAGAGGTGGAGAAAGGGGTTTACTGTTAAATTGGAGTTTAAAGGTTTAGTGCTACACATTTAACTTCAATTTAGGTTTAGAATAAAAACTAAACTAAGTTTTAAAGAGAAATTTAAGACATTAAATTTAATCCCTCATAATTTTAAGGTAGTTTTAAAGTTTGGTGCAACATAATGTAAACCTGACCATAATTTCATCACGTTTAAAGGTTAATCCTTGTTGGTGCAATCCAGCCTAACTGATCTATGTTGAGTTATCAAATTACAGTCATTTACAGTACCAAGAAAAAAAACCCAAAAAAATCATCCATCCCCTCTAATTTGAACTTTCTGCATATATGCAGACTGACTCCACATACTGAAATTCAGAGTTTATACTGCAACTTTAATTTACTAAATGTCAGTAATGTCAGTTTATGGACAGTGGATAGAATTACTCTCCTAAATTCAATTTACACATACTTTGTGTAAGAAATATTTCTTAGTTATTTGTTGCTCCATTAACATTTAAATTAATTTTGAAGTCATGCTCTAAATCAAGCCGTCAAGACAGATGTCGGCCTGCCAGATGGACCTGAACTCCGGCTGACCTGAGTTTATTAAACAGGATGCATCACAGATGATGAGATCCAACTGGAACCTCAGGCTCATACAAAACATAACCATTTGTGCCACATATGGACAAAGTCTGCTTATGGAACAATGGACCTTTCTCTAGACATGTGAACACCTAGCTCACATCGCACAAACACTGCACTGAGCATCTGGCAGCAAGCTATGCCACCATACCTTATTGTGTGGTATCATAGCCCCGTTCTGACATGGCATCCTCTCATTGCTCGGCTGCCAATACTCTCCTCCCCCCTCAGTGGTGGGTTCTGCCATGCTGCATCCACGACATCACCCCCTTTTTGTCTCATTGAGATTCAGCTTGGCACGCAGACAATGCCCATTTCTTGGCACCAAATATTGGAGAGAGCTGCACAAGAGAACCAACCTCGGGCTTTTCCCTCACAGTCGTCCCCCGTATTTCGCCGATCATCATGGACCAACGCCAACTTGTAAAGGGAATTTTTTTGTGCCTTCGTCTACTAAATTCTCAGTTTGTTCAGCACGTCGCGTTTGATAACACGGATATTTTTAACAAGTTGAACGTTAACCACTGTAAGACGAGCTGCTCTATCTGAAGCAAAAATGAATGACCGTGTCAGCGATATGTTGATTGGCATGCTGATTGCTCTGAGTCTTCCATGAAGGTCAAGGATTTATAACACTATTCCTTCTCCATACCCTACAACTGAGCAGCCATTTTCCTATCAGCAGCAGCCTGGGATAAACCATTACTTCCGGGTGTTGAAAAACAAACAAACATTTGCTTCAGTCCTTGGTTACTCCTACACATCCACCCACATGGACTCATAGTGGAGGTGCTAATTAGCGTTAACCTCTAGCATTGCTTTCGTTAAAATGAACAATCACAAACAGGAAATTTGGAAACAATCAAGGTAAGAATGAAAAACACCATATCAAAGTGCATCTGTTTGCATGCCTTACTGGCCTGTGGTTAAGAAATTTTTGTGATCACTACTGTCTCAAGTTACAGCAGCAGTTTAGCAGTCCTTAAAGTAACCAATGGTAGAAGAATGGTTGTTAACTGCAAATAATATAACGAAATAAATGCAAACACTTCATTTGTACACGTGTGTTAACTAGTCAAATAATATTTTTCTTTTGTCAGATTTTATCTTCAATATCTTTAATTTACAATAAGATACTGAAAATGAAAAGCAAATTGTGAATTGTACTGCCTCTGTCCATATTGTGGTGTAAGCTTCAAGTAGTCATAGTTTTAATACTTTAAATCAGTGGTTCCCAACCTGCGGATCCCAACCCCCATAGGGGTAGCCAAAGCTTCATGGGGAGTCGTAAGGCCTTCTTATTTTTAACGGGTGTAAGAAAGCTTTGTAAAAATATATATATAATAGGCCTTTATCCCCACATTCATTTCTGTGAAGAAGCTAAATTAAACTGTTATTTTTAGAATTTAGGTCATTATTCAAGATATAAACTTTGAAAAAAATCTCACAGACTAAGGGCACAGTGAGACCCTGTCCTACATTAGAAAAGTTTGTAGATAAAACAACCAAAGAACTAACAGAAAAATACCCAAGCATAAGGAAAAAGAAAACACTGAATGTGTCAAAAAAGCCTATTGTACATATAATTGTTAGGAATTTTAGAGGGAGAGAATTTAGAAAATCTTATATAAAAAATTCTAAAAATATCATCTTTGCTGCAATATTCACAAGAAAATATCAGCTCAAAATGTATTTAAATCGCTCATTTTACACATATTCAGAAAAAAGTGTGGAAACCACTGCTAAGAAAGATAAGCAGACATTAGAAAGATAAGCAGACATCAGAACAGTTCAAGGCCAGGTTTTTTTTTTGGTTTTTTTCAACTTGCCAAAAGTGTACTTGCTCAAAGTCAATTTTAACATGCCCCTATGAAAATTGTTTTATTTATTAGCCTTTAACAAATCTTGCTCAACCTCATTTAAAATGCTTGCTTGCACTTCAAATAATAAACTTAGTCTTTACCCAGTGGTGGAATGTAACTAAGTACATTTACTCAAGTACTGTACTTAAGTACAGACTTGAGGCACTTATACTTAACTTAATTATTATTTTTTTAATATATGATAGAATTTTGAGGCTTTGGGTTTTTTCTTCTTTATATATTTTTAAATAAGTTGAAATTTGGGTATTTTTTTATTTGTATTATTTTTAATCATTCTAGGTTGTTGGGTTTTTTGTTAAACCCTTTTAAAATATTTTTGAGGTTTTAAGGGTTTTTTTTTTGCTATTTCTGTGATAATTTTGAGTTTATTTGGGTGTGTTTTTACAAAATACAGAAACAATTTTGAGTTTGTAGTGTTTTTTCCTCTGTTTTGATTTTGGTGTTGGCCTCTTTTTAACAGAGTATTTTTATAGTGTGGTATTAGTGCTTTTACTAAGGTAAAGGATCTGCATAGTTCTTCCACCACTGTCTTCCTGACCGCTACTGTGCACATACATTTCTCAGCAGAAATGAGAAGGAAGCTAACTCCATATACATCCATCATCAGCTCTGGAAAACAATGTGTTGAATTGTTTTTTACGACTGGCCCGACTGGGCGAGTGAGTTGCTACATTTACAAGCCCAAAGTGGCATTTTACTTGCCTCAGGCTATCCTTATGGTTGAACCTTGAATTACTCTATAAGTTATCAATGTTTCTCCAGAGAACCACACCGTAATGGTCCATCAACACTACAAATTGTGTTTGTAGTCCACACAACTTTTCTTTATAAAAAGTATAATCCAATGCTACTTTCAGTCCGTCCCCTCTACGTTGGCCAGCCAGTTAGAGGAGTTTGATACCATTTACCATCTAATTAATTCAACATCTCAATTAAGGCCTCCCACTCTCTGATGCCCTTGTGCCTTTTCATTCTGCCCCAATGAGCATGCCCTGGCACCACAGCCACACAGCCTGCCAAAACATTTCAATCACTGTCGGCATTAATTAGGCCAAAGAGGAATTCAGAATGTTAATGAACTGCCCAGCCGCTTTTCAGCGACCACGGTTCACATGCTAATTTATGCAAAGCGTCCTAGCCTTTGCGTGGGTTGACCATCGTCGTCTACCATAACAGTGTCTGGGCTCAGTCAGCTCAGCCAAAGTATGGCTCTGTCGGGGCCCAGACAGCTTTGCCCAGCTTGTGTCCCAGACTCTAGCTGGCACAGTAAACAGACTCATTTTTCAATGGACTTGAAGTGGCTTTCACACTGAGCAAAAAAAGGCCAATATTCTGAAGTCAAACCTTCAGCTCCTCTATTAAAACACTTCAAGTAAAAACAAAAATCACTAGGAGGATTTCTTGGCACGCACTTGAGTATCAGCAGCAATCAACTCTCTGAAATAACTTATAAACAAGAAGTTCCTTAAACCAGTCTCAACATCCCTTTTACCATTATTTGGGGGAAAATAAACAGTCTATCTTATGGACAGGGATTGGAAAGAGGAGGCAGAAGCTAACAGGTTGCACCACAGATGTTGGGTACGGGTGCCAAACGACTCCCTAAAATGGCCGAGGCGCTGCCATTTTCCATCTTTCTCCATTTGCTTTCTGGTTGTAGAGACAGAAGGGACTGAACTTGGGGGGAAACATGCTTGAACTGAGCTCTTTTTTTCTGTCTGTTGGGAAGTAGAACTGGAAAGTAAGGTTTGAGAGTAAAATAGGTTCTAATTGTTGATACAGATGCCCTTCATTATGAGACAATTTCCCTGTTAGTAAGCTCTATGTGGTGACAGAGGAGTATTTTGTCTTTAATGTGCAGTTCTTTCGGAAAGTAGCCTTTCTTTTCTAGTGTAGACAAATGTGAAGTGCATCCGTTACCTGTTGTTCTTAAACACTGGCCAACTACATTGTGCCAAAGCAATTGTTAAAATATTGTTTTTCACTTACAAAAACGCAGGAGCAGTGTCAGACTGGTACTAAGTCTGGCTCTTACAATTCAGGCTACAATGTGGAGAGAAAATTACTCCTGGAAGGTAATTCCTGATAAAACTGTTACCAGGCTACCTCCTTCTATGGTGGGCAGGGGGTGTCATTTGAATAATGTTGTTCAACAGTGTACACTGTACTACTTAACATGTTGATTTTACTTTTAAAAAAAATCTAGGAAGCCTATTGCCTTGAAAAAGGAATGCAAATATAGCTATTATTTTTAATTTATATTAACTTTATATCTAACTGTTAAGTATACTTAAAGCTGTTTCATTTACTTGATTTTGTTCCAAGTTTGATTAAATCGACCTTTCTTAGTTTTAGCATCTTCAGTAAGCCAAGTTTACTGTGCAAAACAGAACTCGCAGATTTCCTAACTTCATCACTGGCAAAATCCTCTTTATCATGATCAAGTTAAGTCATAATAATTTGGTTTAAGTTGCAACAACTACACAAAATTAAGTAAATACAGCTAAATTTTGAGTAAATTTAACAATTAGATATAATGTAAACATAAAGTACGATTATTAATTATATTTAATTTTCCTTTCAAGGTATCTGGTTTCCAAGATTATTTTAAGTAATTACCAAGTCATTATTTTAAGTATTTTTAGTAAGATCAACATATCAGTGTTGAAGTGTGCACGGTTTTATGACTATTTTGTGTAGAAAATTAATTGTATTAGTTTCTCTCACACACACACACACACACACACACACACACACACACACACAAATGCCTAAATGTTTTCACAGTAAAAAAAAAATGTAAAAAGGTCTTTTGCTATTAGTGCTGCTATTGAACACAATCTAAAACCACTATATGTGGCAAGACCTTCACATTTTGGCCTCTATGCAGAATACGAAATATTTTTCAACCTTTTGCCCTCGGTGGATCTAAAACTCACTTGATCTCTCTATTTCTTTCACAGTTTGACCGAGAAACTTCTGCTGCTTCCTGCAAAGTGTCTGTCCTTAAAGCTGAGGTAGTAGATTGAATAGTTGTGGGGTTCGTGTCCTCCCTCTGAGATAACTATACAATCTACTGTCTTTCCTAAGGAGACAGGTTGATCTGCTGTGAAGCCAAAGTCTGTATACACACGGGAGATACAGGAACTCACAATCACATAAAGTAAAGTAGATTAAAGATGTAACTGGTCACTGAGGAGACTGAGATGTCTTGAAGTTTGTACATACTGAGTACAGTTTCTTTTTTAAGGATATTTGGTGCCTGAAGTTGAGCCTAGCAAGGTGAGGTAGTAGGTTGTATAGTTTGAGGGATGGAGTCGATCCTACTCAGGTGATAACTATACAGTCTATTACCTTCCTTGAGAGGTACAATGAGTGCTTGGAATCAGCTCACTCACACTTCACTGTGGCGAAAGAGCCACTCTACCGCCATCTTGTGGCCAAAGACTATCATCACTCTGGAAATGATCTAAGCCTTGGAAACACTACTGTGTTTATCTGAGGCCATATTCACGAAACATCTTGACCAAAACTCCTCGCTGTCTGAGTAAGGAGAAACTTTTGAATGTATATGTGCATATATATAATGTATATGTGAGTTGATAAGATGTTAGTACCTTTGCTAGCTGGCGTCACAAATACTCGGTTGAATCTATCATTAAAATTAATGCTATTTTATGCAAATGGGGTTCACCTAATGAAAATCATGATGTAATAATCAGCCATGTTTCATTCAAAATTATTTTCCAATGCATATTGTTTTAAAGTGTTTTGTTAACTTCTGTTTAGTGAGTGTTGTCATGATTTGTAGGATAATGTGCAATGTTCATAATGCATAGTGCAAAAGTGCCACAAATTTCACCTGCGTGAAAAAAACACAATTTGGTTATTTAAAAATGTGATTAACAAATTCAAATGGCTCTTACAATTTACCCAATATTTTTTGGACAATGTTTAACTTAATAGATTAAATTGTCTAATAGATTAAAATTCTGTTTTGTGAGTGTTTCATTACATTTAGACTAGTCGACTAGTCTAAATTTAAACTTCTGTTTAAACATAAGGGGAACCTAATTGTTAGAAGCGTCCCTATGAAAAACAAGTTGTGTGATAATCCAAACTGTATAACTCAGTTTTGTTTTAGAAAAGTTGGAGGCAGACTAAAAGACTCCTAAGTAACTGAAACCTACTTACTATACAGTCAGTAATGTGTTGCAGGTGAGGGGTATTGGTAAAAACAGAATATGAAGTCTATGGAACTTTTAATTCATATTTTTATGGCAGCCATTTAATAAAGATTCAATCGGATCACCACCAAACTGAAGCAAAGACAACGGAGCGCAACTCTGTGCTACTTGAACACCCTGATGAGCTCAGTCTAAGCCGTCAGACAGAATAATTCATCAATTTAATGAAATGAAGAAAATCTCAACATAATTTGATTCCCTGCTGCTTTGACAAGGCAGTTTGGTATTGTGACTGTTATTGAATCTGGACAAAGGTATTTTCTAAAAGCTTCCCCTTACAGTTAACTCTAGATGCTGCTAAGGGTTAAATTTACTCACAAAGCACCCTAGCCCTTAAGAGAGCTCCCAATGTTGAAAACATGATTAGAAAAAAGGACTTTTGAGGTGCTTTAGTTTATGAAGCAGCTGGGAAAGGGTGTTAAGGGTGAAATATTCTCCAAATTCTGAATAAAAGTGAGTTAATGAAACATTAGATGGTGCAGGGATAATTTTTGTGTTCGGTCTCACTCTAGATGCACTTACATCTCCCACCCAACACAGTACCAATATATAGCCAAAATTAAATTGATATCTGGCAACTGGAATAATACAACAGTGCAGGAGTGATAACTTGGGTCTGTTTCAACCTTCCATCAGTAGAGTGATAACACTATTACAGCACTTTCAGTCTCACATTGTGACACAGTTCAATCCATTCCCACTGGGTGTCCACACTTTGCAGCCCCTCATAAGCATTCAATATTCTTTGAGTAAAGTTATCAAAATGAATCCCTATGAAGCCAAAGCGTAAAAAGGTCATTATAAAGCTGTATGTTCTTGTAAGAGCCAGCAACTTGTAGACTTTATAGTGTACCTGCAGTAACTTTTTTCAAAGATGGTATCTGTTATGCCATAGTCCAATGCTGAACGTGCAGCAATAGGAAGTGACACATTGTGGTTTAAGCTTTTGCAAAAAAAAAAAAAAAAAAAAAGAAAATACTAAAACAATTCACTTGAATTGTACTTCACATGATTTTATGTGACAAATAAATTGATTCAAGTTTATTTTGACTTCAGAGTCATTACATAACTTATGTACAGATGACAAGAGAGCTGTATACTTAAGATTCTTTCAGCGAGGAAATGAACCTATGGGCTGAGCTGTCACACATTTGACCAAAGACTAGTGAGCATCTGTAGCTACAGAAATAGTAAGGAACCTTACCTGAATTTCTAGAAATAAAAAGTTAACACATAAACATGAAAACAAATCAAACCAGTATAATTACATAAAGACTGATGAGTTAAGAAAAAACTGTATTAATCTTAAAATAAAAACAATGTGTCCATAAAATGATGAGCAAGTGTTAATGCCATTTTATTCTGAGAAGATTATGTTTTGCTGTCTTTTAAAACTGCACTCTGCATGTGTATTAAGTACTTTTTTAACATCATTTTCCTTGGTGGAACAAAATTTTAAAAGCAGATCTCTTTATTATCCAATCAAATAGAAAAACAGATTAAACTATAGCTTCACTATAAAAAATACCATACAGCTGACTTGACAACACATTGTCATTCTCAACTCGTCCATACAGACACTTGGTCAGTGGCTCATAAGGTCAAAATATGATGCTCAAGGTAACCCTCCTGCATCAGTTTTGGACATTCAGGGACAGCATGTCAATTTAGGCTCGTTGCATGCATCGTCACTTTTCAGAACCAACTTCTGCTTTCACTGAAAATGTATAGTTGAATGCAAAAAGTCAATGTAGGTAAAAAAAAGAAAAGAAAAGAAAGAAAAGAAAAGAAAAGAAATCATGGTTGGGCTTTAAATAAGAACGCTTGTTACTAACGTGATATATGACATATGACGTGATCATTAGCATAGTATGCAAAAACATACTAGCACACTATATCATCATTAAAACAACTCAAGTAACATTTGGTTTCACACTGGACATAAAGAGTTGTCCCCAGGTGAACGTCCAGAGTTTGTTGGACCCCTCCCATCTGCCCAATGTGGATTTACTCACTCTTTATACTAAGGTACTTGACCGGAGCATCAACAAGTGCTGCCGCCTGGGTCATCTTACCTGTACCATTGTTTTGTGTACCTGTGTACACAAAACAATGTCCCAGAACTAATGACAGTCATGCTTAAGATTTTTTTCAGTTATTGTGCACAGACCTGGTAACCATGCATCATGTGCAAAAAGCTATATTCTTTTTTCAGAGAGAAATAAGGTAACGTTCAACTGCGTGTCCTTTCCATTGAAATAGACATGAAGAACTGGAACTTGAACAGAACCAGAAACGCAACAGTGATCTGAAACTGAACTAAAACATTTTAGACAAGTGAAAGTTGCCCCTTTTTCTCGATAGATTTTGCAACATTCACACACACAAACACGCTTACCCACATATAAAGGACACACAAACTGAACATAACAGATCTTTCAGTGCAAACAGCTAGATGGGCTTTATCAACACACAACATATTTTGGTCATTAAGTCGAAGGTAGCTTTTGGATTTCTATACACTTCACATACTGTAACTGACTTTCTTAACTTTTCACACGATGTTTAATTACGTGCAACAGTCAATCAAACCTGCTCCGTAAGAACCAACGAGAAAATCTTCCTTCACTCAATTTGTGCCACACTGTTCATGTTACTACTGAGATTGTTGTCAGTCGTTTGACTTGTCTGACATCCTTGATTGTCTTCTCCACATGTAAAATGCCGTCTCCAGAGATTCAGGTACGCTGTCTTGATCTTCTGTATTTTGAACGCATACACAACTGGGTTTACAGCCGAGTTAGCATGAGAAAGCAGGATGCCGACATAGAAGGCTTTTACTGGTACAACACTGGGCCCTACAAAGTAATCAATGCAGTTCATAATGTGGAGAGGGATCCAGGAAAGGGCAAACAGAGCCAAGACCAGAGACAAAGATCCTGCCAGCTGTTTCTCTTTCTTCAGGTAGTTCTGAGACTGTATTTTGGCACCGTTGCCTGGTTTCTCTCTGAGGTTTCCTCTGATGCTGCAGAAAATGTAGCCGTACAGTGCAGTCATCACCAACAGAGGTGTCAAGGTGCAGAGAAAAAAGTTAAAGTAAACCAGGTATGACATGGGGATCACATCTATGAACTTGCAGACAATGGTAGAGTTGACTGACTTAGCTAAGGTTTCATGCTTGTACCATCCAAGCATTGGAGCAAAACTCAGTGGAACTGCGAGGAGCCAACATGCTGCTACGACAAGCCAAGAATGTCTCTGTGTTACAGTCCTTTTGTACCTAAACAAACAAAACAAAAAAAAAAAACCCTACTAATTATTGATGTAACAATCATATAATCTAAAAGATGCACAATACAATTTACAAATAATAAAGAATATGTCATGAAGTATTTGTAGTGATGTACACTAAATCAGTGACTTTTTTGAGTAAAAGTTATGCAGAAGAGTCAGAGATGAGGTTTGGATAAAAAGGATACAAATGTAAAGCTTATGATTCAAAGCCATGCTTACCAGCATAAATTTACTTTACAATTTACTCTTTGCACTATATACAGTAATAAAAAAAATTAAAAAATAAAAATATTACCTGAGAGGGATATACACCCGCAGAAATCGGTCCATTGCAATAGCCGTGAGAGACAAAACCGAGACAAGTGTCAACAAGATGACGACGCAGCTGATGAAGAGACAGCCGTGGAATGAAGTCCTCACTCGTCCATCCACCAACACAGCCATCGGTATGGCCACGCAGCCAACCATAAAATCAGCCACAGCCAGGCAGACAATAAGGCAGAAGGTAGGCTGGCGAATGCTCTTACTCGTCCACAGTGCCAAAATAACCAACATATTACCCAAACAGCAACTAAAAGCAACGAGCACCTCCAGCAAAGTATAGATCACCTTTTCAACACTCATTGTGCTCTCCAACTGGATAATGTTTGGCAGTTAATGGGTGTCTGAATGTGAGTCTCAGCTTGAATGTGCTGTGCCTTTTATCATTCATCTCAGTCTTGTGAAACCTTTGAGGAAGTCCTTGGCCACTCTGCTTTTTTTTTAAGTTGTGATGACAGAGATACTATGCTTGCTTTGCATCTGGGTTTTTGCAGGTTTATATAACACTTGTTTGTCATTGTATGATAGCATTTAACTTTTAATGCTATGCCATATCTGATCAAATAAATACAACCAAACTGCACGTTGTTGCAATAGATTACATAGATGACTAAAAAGTGTACCATAAGAACCCTTGTGTTACTTTTGGCAAGAGGAAATGAGACAAATTTCTTGACATTTGCAACTAAAAAAATATATCCCCGCTAACACAAATTATTTTCTATCAGCTCAAACAAGACTCTTTAAGTCATCTTAGCTGCATAGAAATTTTAACTTGACTTGACTTTTTACTTAACTTCTTGTTATGAAACTAGACCGTGGAGCCTGAAAGGTAAGTCAACCACATTCACACGGCAACAATCAGCATGATCAACAGGCCAAGCGCAAAGATGAGACCCTTATCTCTTTATATGATTACAAACCTCAAATGCAGAAAGCAGTCATTCCTGCAGCTGCTTCTATTAACTGACTAATTCGAGACTAAATACTGCTGCCCTGCTAATGCACTGTATTTTCTACTATATTGCGATATAATGTTGTCCTGTTTGTGTTTGATGCTTCTATTTTACCCTGTCTTGACTAAGTCTCATTTGCAAAGAAGGTTTCAATCTCAATGTAGCTTCCAAGTTGGATGAAGTTTATACACATCAAGGTCGCCAAGTCACTCTAAATCCATTAACTCCTTGCAGGAACAGTCCAGCTAGCAATGGCGCCCCCCCGGACAGGTCTGCTGAAAATCTTGGGGTGGTTCACCAAAACAAAAAGCCATTACTGAATGTCAGGAATTTTGTCCACTGACAGACAGTCATCTGAGCTGCCTGGTATTGTGCTGCAGTTGTCTACCATGCTGCTGTGCCCAGTCAGTTAAAGTAATCCACGTCATATTACTGTAAAAAATATTTCTTTTCTTAGAAATGCTCCACACAGTCTCTGAGAAACAGCTGCTGCTTCTCATGAAAAGGGCGTTGTGGTTGGCTCTGTAGTTGTGGTTAAAGTGGTGATTTGTTTTTATACGTAAATATTGGTATGTGTTCACACTGAAACACACAAATACATAACATACTCCCAAGTAAGTTACACACAAGTGAGTGGCATAAATTAGTGTTACTGATTGGGGTGGGCAATATGGCCATAAAATAACATTACAATATTTCAGGGTATTTTTGCGATAATTATATTACTGATAATATAACAAAAATACTGAGAATATTTTTCTACTCATTGCAAATTGTATTGCAAAAAAAGTGTAATAGTTGTTTAGGTCAACATAAATGTAGTTTACCTTCAAATATTCAGTGAAAACTAAACAAAAGCTATGTCTCAGTTCTTAAGTTTATAAATAACAAAAGCAAGCCAGAGATTCAGACTCTGTATAATATATACATATTACAACAAGATAAAAAGGTGGAGGTGAACAATGACACAGAGTTTTGGCCTGACTCTTAGGCCAGTCTGTGATGAAGTCATATAAAGTGTGTTTACTGTGTCAAAAGGTCACCAATTCCACTTCCTTAATCAACATGATGCCTGCGTATTACTGAGCTGGCATGACAGAGGGAAAAAAAAAATGTACAAGCAACGCAAACAATCACTTTCTCAAAAAATGCACTATATTAAAGATAAAATGGACAGCTAAATATGAAAGTGATGAGAGCAGCAGTGCCACAAAGAATAGAGAAGTTCTCACCAAAAATGCTTTTACCAAGCATTTTTAACAACACTTACAAAGACGGAAGGAACCACAAAAATCTACCACCATCCACACACAGTATTTTTGTCCTGACACCACACCTCATTACAACACACCTCATCTAATAAATAAATCATGACACAACCCTATCCGAGGAAAACATTTCAACAGTGGCTTATAGTATTTGGGGCTGGGGGGTTGATACAGTATAGTATTGCAATATTTTGCATGGCAGTATTATATCTTTTTCTAATATGTAAATTAATATTGCAAATACTACATTTTTGGTAGCCTACAAGAATAATACAATCAACTGCTCTTTTAGTCCACTAGATACATTTTGCTGCAATAAAAATGATTTAAAGGAGATGAACAGACTGAAAACATTTTTAGCTTATTTGATAAAACAGATTCTGACATTTTTTTCTCTGGAGACATAATTTGCAGTTGATAAAGGTCATAAACTGCAATATATTGTAATAAATTATAACATGAGACTCAGCATATCGCAAGACGTTTAAAATCGCCATAATATTGTATCCTGAATTAAGTACTGTGATAATATCGTATCGTGGGGCCTCTGTGATTCTCACACTTAATAGTATGGCAGACTTGTTTTGATTAAAAGCATATGGCAATTCCAAGATGTATGCTGCTGTTGACTATTAGTATGCCTCTGCTAGCATACAGGCTACATTTGTACAATTATGTGCCATAGTTAGTATTATTTACTGATAAGGAAAAGTGAAATTTAAGAAGATGTAATTGACTAGAGCCATTAACAAAACTGATAAAAATAAAAAAAAATTAAACCCTTGAGAGAAATAAAACTCTTAGGGACTTTATTATTTATGAGAGGGCAGGGGGCAGCGCAAAACAGAGTGGTACTTCAGATTATTTTTTAAGCACTGGGGAGAGAGTTGTGTTTTTTGATTTGGCCAAGGGGAGGGGTATTTAACTTTAAATTGTCGTATTTTTATTTTAAATACACTCAGAACCCCATAACCTGTATGTACATTTTAAAAGTGTGTTTTCTTTAAAAAAAAAATCCCCAAATCACAACATTTATCATAGCCAGAAATTAGTGAATAATATTGGATTTTTTGCCGATTTCCAATTTGTCGATAAATTAAAATTCATTTGGCAATACCAGTATTGATATATCCATTTTTTCCCTCCTGATTTTCGTGATAATAACGTCTGTTCTGTGGTGGAATTAATATCAGGCTCCTATCGCCCGCCAGCAGATAGAGACATTGAATATATGAAATATTCATTTATTGGGTAAAATAAGAAAAAATATTTCAGCTCAGAGTTCATGTTTTGTGCATGTTCACTTCATAAATTAAAAAAATGTTTTCTGATATTGGCAGAGATCAGCAAATTGGCCAATTCAGATATTTCATTTCATTTAAGCCAATATTTGCCAACACTGATGACGTGCCGATCTCATCATGCATCCCTACCAGAAACTGTGAAATATGGTTATTGATGGTTGAGGGAGAGTCATGCATTTTCCCTCAGCTGCTTCCATCAGCAATAAGACTTTAATTCCTCACACTTTAAACATAACTAGACTAATTTGCACAGGAATTATGCACTTGTGATGCACTTTATCCTATGAGTCTTTTTTACAGTTGAGTTTTTCTATTATTGACCCTCTGCTGTTTTTATTTTTAGGTTTTAGTCCATCAGTGTTTTCTAAGCTTGTGTTTTTCTTTTTATCTGTTTGTTTTTATCTGTTGTTTTTAACTTGACTTTACGGTCTCCTTGAGTTGTTCTTTTCACTGTGAGCTGCTTCAATTTCCTTGAGGATCAATAAAGTTAATCTAATCTTATCTAATCTAATATAAAATATTACAAAAAAAGATATATATAAAAAGCCACATCCATTCACCCTCCTGCTCTGTTAAATAAAGTACAGTCCCTTACTCTGTGACAAAATCATTGGAGCAAATGATTTCTACTCTATAACATGCACCTTAAAATAGAACCACAGCTGTTATTTTCACAAACACAGACACAGCAATATTATAACATGGTCCCTAAAGATTTTATTTTTTAAATGGGGGATTTAAGACTTTTTAATACCTTTTTAGTGCCACTCCTAATGACATTTCATCAATTAGGCCTACTTAAGATTCCAGTGAACTCAAAGTATTTATTGTGTCAAACTTTTTGTGATGTTGCTTCAAAAGGCATTTATTAAATTATTATTACTTTTTCCATTATTTTGAGATTTTACAATGCAACATCAGAAAAACAAATCATAAAAGCCTACTTTTCATGTCTTGCATTTTAAAGACTTTCGGAAAGACTGGTTTGGAAAGACATTTTAATACCTATAAAGGCCTTATTGTTAGATGAAATAATTTAATGCCTTTTAAGGTTTTTTCACGATTTTTTAGGATCCGCAGGAACATTTTTTTTCTGACACTTAAGCTGCCTGACTTAGTAAAGAGGTGAAGCTAGCATCTTGTTGTGTTAGCATAAGGTTCGTGTTAGCTCTTAGGTATTACTGAAGTCTATGATGTTAGCCGATCAGCTAGCTTGTCCAAGTGGCTACCGTTAGCCGTTGGCGGTAGTTAGGCTACATATTTTACTTGGAGGCTTTAGCTGAAACGAGTATTTCTGTTTTCCGAGTATTTTTTAACGGTTAGAGGCCAACCAGACTCATACTTTAGATTGTATATTGTCCGACCACAGTATGTTAGTGCTCAACGTTGCGTTAGCTAGGTCAAACAGTGAGAGTAAAGCTCTTTTTTTCACGTCAAAAATGATACCAAGCAAGTATACCAAACTTCAAAAGCAGGCTAAGCTCATTAATTATCCAGCATAACTTCATGTCAACACAAAGTCTTTAAAACCGCTTAATTAAGTTAAATTATATCGGACTCACCAGTTTGTAGCGATGTCTGCAGAGCACAGGACACAAGTCTCCTAAGTAGTCCTCAATTAACTGCGTCTCCATGTCTTCATCGGTCTGTTATGTCCTCAAACGGTTTCCAAAAACTGAAGAAAAAAAACGACGACTGTTAAAAGAGTTTTTCTCACGTATTTTACTCTCCTACATCTCCATGAATGACATTAAGCATCCATGGCTCAACAGGTGGGCAGGTGGCCTGACGTGACGTCACGCTGGTGCACATGTAGGGGGCGGGGCCATGTATATGAGGCTCCATCTCCATTGATTTAAACGGTATTAACATATTTGACAAGAAATGTAACAATAGACATACACGTCATTTTTTGTTTCAAAAATAAAAATAAAATCGCCCTAAGAGGATTTTGTTTTTTTAAAACTCACAATTTTAAGAGACTAATTGGCAAAAAATGCCTTTGCCTTCTACATTTTGTATTCCTAACAAAGTAAAAAAAAAAATCATTTCAAAATTTTGCATAAAATCTATCCAGTAAAATTGTATAATTCCCAGGTATGCACATTTGGAAAACTTTTTTTTTTTCTGTGGCCAGGCTGATAAAACTTTATTAAAGTGTAAAATAACAATGAACTTTTTGATCTAATCTAAGTTCTAATGTTAGTGTTTTTAATAACTGTAACATCACTCATGATTTTACCATCAAAGATATAATTTTTTATGATGATGATACAAGTAACATAGATTTATAAAGGGAAATTCTTTATCCATAAACAAAAATGTTTAGGTTCACACCCCTCTTATCTTTTCTTGATTGACTTCAACTCAATGTTTTCCTCTCTTCCTCTCACAAATAATTAAAAAAACAACAGATTTTTTGACTGTTACAAAAACTTATTTAGCAAAACTCCCTGATGTGACATGAATATGAATACATTTTGTTTACTTGCTCTTGCTTCTTTCCATGTCTATTCTATTATTTTCCATATTTTTATTGGTTTATGCATTGATATTATTTATCATTATTTATCATGTATATGATGGATTTATTTATCCATAAAAATATAGTATTGGCTCCCAAAATAAGGGCTAGGTGTGTGCCATTGAAGTACGTGTTTACTCTTTTGCATTAAATTTTCTTAACACAGCTTCACAGTGTCACCGTATAATCTATTCTTATGAATCCAGTTCCTGTTTGATTTATGTGACAAAACAGAATAGCAACTTGTTAAAAGATGCAACGGTTAAATATTCAAATTCATAACTGGAGAGAAACACAACAAACAGCAGCTATCTTGTTACAGCCATTAACTGCTGCTGTAGAGGGAGTTAGTCTGTTAATATTCAAAGCCGCTCCCTGATTTATTTCTAATTTTCCGCTCCATTCAGCCTATTAATTTGAACACTCATATCCATTTGGAAAACTGCTGAGATTGACCGATTAATATAGACACAAACAGAGACAGTACAGCCGTGGAGTCATTATGTCAGAGTGAAATAAATTCTGCATTAAGCCGGGATGTTGGGTGAGGATGTTGAGAATAATTTTGTTAATTGGAACCGGTAATAGAAGCTTCACTGTCATGTCATCCCTGTGGCACATGCGCAAGCAGATCCCTGCAAGCCCATAATCAAATTCATTACTTCTGTTTATAGATAATGATATGTTGTGTGGTGAAACCAGAGGGAATCTTCTGTAGAGGAATATCAGTGGAGGAAATTATCATGCGTACATGGAAATTAATGATTGCATATGGGGCACATGTCTAATGTCTTACTTTTTAAATTACCCGTATAATTGCGTGATATGCTGAAACCATACAAGAGTCAACAGTCTACAGCATGTTTCATGTGCACTTGCAATAGTCTGCAATAATTCAACTGTGCAATACTCTGGCATTAATACTGCATTTATACTGTACATTTCAACTAATCTTATTTAATTTTAATTCATACTATTCTTGAATTGATATTATACAAACTTATAAATTCCATTTCTCAGCATTTTTATTTACGCTGTGGTTGATATTGTGGTCATATCCACATATCTGTAACCTACATTTTTTTCATTTCTATTTTCTATATACATATTTTGTTATACATTGAACTGTAATGGTATGACACACATATTATACATAATGCCATGTTTCTATTTCAATTTTTCCAATAATTTCTCTATGCATTGTACACAATATTGTATGCATGGGCGAATTACAAGGCAATGGGTCCCGGGCACAGATATGCAAAATGCCCCACCACCTCTCCTTTTTTGTCTCTTTGCAGTTCTGTTGCATCTCGTTCTCATATGCTCAGTACTTCCCAAACCTCTCTTCAAAGCCAAAATCCAATATAATGTTGTTTTTAGCGAAAATGTATGTGTGTGGAAAGTACTGAATATCCAGCAGAATAAATGAGACTTCTACTGCACGAGTGTTGTGAGAGCTTGTAAACAGATGTTTTGGAATAGTTTTGCTGTTGTTAACTGTGGTCCCCAATCAATAAATCATTATGCTTACCATAGTTTTCTTCACAAATCCAAGGTAACACAGCATGTATAATTAATACAAACTGTCATTTTGTGGGTCTTTAATTGTTAATATATAACCACAAAAGAGATTTTTTTAATATAACTCCAAGAGGGGAAAAAATAAACAAACTGCAAGGACGAAATAGGCGAACAATAAAAGTGCAATAATGACAGTAATCCATAATTTTCTTAGTTCTTAAATGCTTAACCAATATGTTTGATGCATACTGCAGTATTTTTTAAATCTACAGTTATCTCTAGAAGTGATAATGAATAGAGGCTCCCACTTGAGCTAATGAAGGCACGTGGCATGAGAGAGTCCACATAAAACTGATTCAGTGTCAGCTCATAAACACTAATGCATGGACCAGAGCCTGAGATCATACAGGCAATGTCCCAAAGCAACAGCCTGAGTCATCGCTTTCTTTACAAAAGTAGATCTGACTGAATATATTTGCAGGCAGACATTGAATTTGCTTCCTCAAGCAACTGAAGACCATCTCATTGATTGCTTACTCAGTGATACTTGCTGCCAAACTCGTTTCATTCTCTGACAGACAATTAGATTAAGTTTTTATAAGTAATTGAACTTTTGGATCTAATTCCTACCTGCAGTTTACCCCTGCAGAGTCCAAGGTGGGTTGGACTTAAATTATCTGAGAACAAAATAAATGATATGAGATAAAAATTTTAAAAAGTATTAAAGCATTTTCAATAAGCACCTTTTTCAAAGTGAAGGTAAAGAACCACAACTGCTCATAAATGACAAAAGAAGAACAGGTTTTTGCAGCACACATACTGAATTTCAGCCAATAAATGAAATATATTCTTAAATGAATAAAATGAGCAAAGAGAAACAGAGAAAGCCAGCTGTTTTTGTTGGGGGGGGGGGGTTATTGCTGTATCTCCAGGTCTAACACGTGGGTGTTTTTTTTACTGAGATAGTGCAATGAAAAGAGGTTGCTCTTTATCATGACGTCAAGACCTCAAAAAGGAGGTATTTTATGTGAAAACATGATCTGTATCTAAGCATGACTAAGTGTTTTTTGTGGCTAGACCTAACTACAGGTTAACCACAGCACTGTTGAAACATGAAGTTTAAATGTATGTAATGTTAAATGTCTTTCTCGCTCTCATTGATGTTGCATAATTAAGGTGGATCATCACCGTTAAGACAGAGAGAGACTTGAATTCTAACAAAAGTTTACCCTCATGACATTGGCTAAATGCAATGAACTGGATCCAACAATCAAAACAACAATTAAATATTTATGTAATTGGTGCATTAAAACCCTCACTCAGAGCACTGAAGTGCACAGATTCCTTCCTTTTGAAGAAGTGGTTTGCCATTTGGAAAATACTCTGATAAAATTAGATGAGAGGATTAACAACACTCATCGCTGTCCATCAAATATATGACTCCAGCTATTGAGTGGTTAGCTTAGCTTAGCATACTGTAAAGACTGGGAGCTAGCAGCTAACCTGGCTCTTTCCAAAGGTAACAAAATCTGCAGATACTCCTACCTTTAAAGCTCACTGATTATCAACTTATATCTTAAGTTAATTGGTAAAAAAACAAAAGTTTCAAAATGGTAAGTTGTCGTTTTCAGGAGGTGCTCTGGCCAGAATGATTTTTGGCTGGAGGCGGTGATTTTCTAGAACCATGTTATCACCACAAGTTAGACTGATGCTGGATTAATGAAAGATAAGAAAGTCAGATATTCATCACAGTTCAATTTCCTAAGAAAACTAACAACGTGATTTCCTCCCTACTGGGTCGGCAGTTAGGCTTAGGTAGCAAAACTACTTTTTTTATGGTTTGAACGAAAGATTGCGGACATCCCTAAAAAACACCCATCTTTACAAAGTAGCAGCAGATGTTGCTAAAAACACAGCCAGCTTTGAGCAGCACACACACAAAGTGGTAAAGGAGTCGTTGGTTAGATTTAGGAAACTAAACCTGGTTATGATTAGGAAAATATTGTAGATGTTGCTATAAAATACACCGAACTTTGAACAGGATGAACAGAGCAGTAAAGGGATTGGAGGTGAGATTTATGCAACTAAACTTCGAGAGGATTGTGAATGTTTCTAAAAACAAAAAAATAAAAACAACACCTGGCTTTAAGCGCCACAAATGCTGTGGTAAAGGTGTCAGTGGTTAGCATTAGTCAACTAAACTTGGTTATGATTTGGAAAAGATTGCAGATGTTGCAAAAAATATATTTAAAAAACACCCAACTTTGAGCTGCACAAACAGTGCGATGGTTAGGTTTAGGCAACTGAACTTGGAAAAGATTGCAGATGTTTCTAAAAAAAAAAAAAGCACCCAGTTTTGAGTGGCACAAAGATGGCAATAAGAAGGGAGGAGTGGTGAAGTTTAGGCAACTAAACCACTTAGTTATGGTTAGAACAAAAGATTGCAGACATTAATTTAAAAATCACCCATCTTTGGGTGGCATGATGTAATGATAAGAAAGAAGTTGGCGGTTAGGTTTAACCAACAAAACTATTTGGTTATGTTTAGGAAAAGATCCTGGATGACGCTAAAAAACAGCCAGCATTAACGAGCACAAGCACTGCAACTGGTGTTATTTGTAGGTCTCAAGCATCAGCCTCCTGGGTCAGAGTACAGTGTTTGCTCCTGTTGATGTTGTTGTGTTTGTCACTATAATGACGCCAGAGACACTGCCAGAGTGGTGTATGGTGATGCCCTTGCAGTGAAGTGAGACCCCCCTTTTCCAGGAGATACAAACATATTTTTGACAAGGATCATTTACATTTGGTTAATAAAGATAGATTAGATGTTTTTAGATGTGACTAACATGAGCTATGACTATGATGACATTTTGCAGTTAAAAAAAAAAAAGTCAGCGTCTCAGTGCTGTCTGATTTACTCACTATAATGTCAACTCTTTCTCCAGCATATCTTTGGCAGTTTTATCTCACGTACATGCTGATACTGTTGAAGTTGTACTGAGATCACATCAGCTCTAATGCTCATCAATCTTTGGTTGAGAGCTCATTATTGCTATTATTAAAATCCTTATCGAAATTCATCCTTCCAGTTATTACATAAGCGCCTCTCAAAAGACATGCACGCACGCACACACAGACATAAATGTGAGCAAAACTACTGCTGCAGGGTGCTGCAGAAAGAAAAGTCCCTCCCCCTGATATTATGACCAGTTTCTACAGAGAAGTGAGAGAGTGACTAGGAGTGAGAGAGAGAGGGGGGGGGGGAGTAAGGATGTAGAAGAGTGGTGATGCACTAGTATCCAGTCCTGTGTAAAGCTTGGACAACATGCTGAGGATGAATCACTCAACATCTCTTCAGGAGCACCAGGGCTACTTGTGTAAATGTGACAAAGAGAAAAAGTGCTCTTCTTTTAGTTAGATAGCAAACATGCTGGAAGAAGCAAAACCCAGAGCAGAGGAAAGAAGTTTCAATAAAAAAAAACTGATTTTCTTTCGTTTTTAAAATTTTAGTCAAGGTAAGCAAGATTTGTAAAAAAGCAAAAATGTCTTCTTCTCCTGGGATTAAGCGTCGGGAACATGTGGACATGCTGTACATCTCCATAGAGACAGCTATAGCCCTGGCCTCTGTGATGGGGAATGTGCTGGTGGTTCTGGCTGTGTGTGTGAACCGGGCTCTCCGTAACACCACCTTCTGCTTCATTGTGTCTCTGGCTGTGGCTGATATCGCCGTGGGGGTTTTGGTCATCCCTCTGGCTATTATCATCAGTCTGGGATTTAACACTCAGTTCTACACCTGCCTCTTCCTCTCCTGCCTGCTGGTGATCATCACCCAGAGCTCCATCCTTTCCCTGCTGGCCATCGCCATCGACCGATATCTGCGAGTCAAGATTCCCACCAAGTGAGGAACTTTTGTAAAACCAAATGGTCATAATTTCATTTGAAAAGTTCTCTCTGGATTTAGACTGGATTTTAAAAATGTAGAGATTTGTTTAGTTGAGACTGCATGGGATGATTAATTTTGAGACAACACTGTTTAGAAAACAATTACAGTATTGATATCCTTACTGACAGTCTATTTGCTGTAACAATAATAAAATATTCATAACTGGGAACAATAGGAACTGATGTCAGCATAATCACTGAATGGTTGTGGTTACCTGTCCCAGTCCATTGCAGCTTTCTGAAAAGACTAATTTAAGTGCTGTTCATTCACAAGGCTGATTTCACTCAAAGATACTTACTGCATCAAGCAGCATCAATCCCCCATACAAGTTAAATTAAGTCATGTAACTTTAATTAATATTACCTTAAACTGCTAAATTGTCTTAAAGGTTCGGTGGGTAGGATTTAGGGGGATATAATAGCAAATATGACAATCAGACTCGAATCATCAGTTAGAGACTCTCAGTCGATAGCTTTAAGTTGAGCAATCGTTTTTTTCTGTGTAGTGTACTTCTGGGAATGTTTTGGTCCCCAGATTTTGCCATGGAGTGAGTGCTCTTGACTTTCAAACTATTCTTTGCAGTTGCGGACATGCAGGCAGCGGCACAGAGAGAGAGACCGCACCATAAAGTGAAGAAGTGTATTTACAGCTTACAGCAAGTTGCAGCTTTTCTTAATGTTTAGTGTCAGCAAAAAATGTTATTGCGCATTTGTGACCTGCCATTAGCACCGTCAACTTGTTTACTATGTGACGTTAATTCAGCTGTTATGCTGAATGTCCCATAGAGCCTGTTCAGGCTTTAAAACATTGTATTAAAAAAAAAGCCCCAGAATTGTCGAATACTCATATTGAACTGCCAAATCTGACTCAACTGACAACAAGAAACATTTTTGTTTGTTATCTTTGAATAAGCCATGTACATGTGCAAAAGGGGGAGGGTCCTCATCTGTGGAGACTGCCATGTTGCACCACCATGTTTACACGGTAGCCCAGAAAGGACAAACCAAATTCAGTCTCTTCTTATTTTTACATTGGCCTCAATAGTTAGCAGCGCTTCTGTAACGAGAGCACTAGAAAGCCACACATTTTAGAATGTGAAACTGCTTTATTCAGTGTTTTTACCTGTTTAAATCACTGGGTTCATTTGTTTTGGAGAGGAGGAAACCTAATTCTGCTCCTAGTAGAAACCTCCAGAAGATCTGGATCTTAAGTTATCAGGAAAAAATCTGTGAGCACACATTAGCAGGGGCTAGTTTAGCTCCCCATCTCTGACAGGAAAAACAGCCCAGCCAGACATGTAAAAGGCAAACTAGATTCTCTGTGCAACACATCCACCTCATACTCTGTAAATATCATCATTCCTGTCAAATAAAAGAAAAATGTAAATTCAGTTCAGAAATACTCATTTGTAATGGAAAACTGCATAATTCAGTGTTTTTAATCAGTTTTAATAACTTTATCCATTTGTTTTGGAGAGATGGGGACCTCTGCTGAAAATTTGGCTCCTGGTAAAAACCTGCTGAACAACAAACACTGAAGGAATTCTAACCGGGAGAAGTTTCAGCTAGTTGCAATGTGCAGTCCTCACCACTTAATGACACTAAATCCCCCTAACTCTTACACACTGTGCCATTAAATTGCTCTCAAAACCAACAAATTCATCTTTAAATTTCTGATAATCCATAATCTCTAAAGCTGTAGTATTTTAGAAGAACAAACAATCATAGTCAGAGTAAAAGTCTCTTTTTATTGCTCTTAGCATCAGAGAGCTAAATGTGGGCTTTTAGCCTCAGGGAGTCAATCAAGAGGACGAGGTTCTCAGTGTTGATGCCTGACGTGGTACTATATATCGTTGTCTAGTTTAATGTAAATCAATGGGCTGGACATCAAAAGCTTTTAAGCAAATGAAAATGTCCCTGTCTGCCTAAATAACTGACATATGCACAGTTTGTTAAAGGATTTTGGCAGTCGCCCATACTAGTTTTTGTTTATCAGCTGGATCCAAATGTCAGAGGCTGGCAGTTGAGAAAAACGATCCTGAACAATAAATCTATGGACTGGCATTTGTTCAGAGAAATTCAGAAGCACAGTATATATATATATATATATGCATTTAAGTGATTAAAAGAACTTGTTTGTTTTCCACTGACTCAGGTACAGCACCATAGTGACCCAGAGGCGGGCGTATGTGGCAGTCTGTCTGTGTTGGATCCTCTCTTTCCTCACTGGATTGGTTCCAATGATTGGATGGAATAACCTCAACGTTCAAAGAAACCTCAGCAGCACCAGCGACATCGTCTGTGAATTCACCGCTGTCATGAGGATGGACTACATGGTTTACTTTAATTTCTTTGGCTGGGTGGTGGTACCGCTGTCCATAATGATAGGTCTGTATGCAGAGATCTTTAGGGTGATCCGGCGACAACTTAACAAGCGTGCTGAGGCCACATGTGACGGAGACAGAGACAGGTACTATCGGAAGGAGCTGAAACTGGCGAAATCACTGGCGTTGGTGGTCTTCCTCTTTGCTGTGTGTTGGCTGCCAATACACATCATGAACTGCATCATCTTCTTCTGCCCGAAGTGTTCCATACCCAAGTTTGCCATGTATGTCGGCATTTTCATGTCCCATGTGAACTCGGCACTCAACCCGATGGTTTATGCATTCAGGATAAAGCGGTTCCGCATCACACTGATCCAGCTCGCTCGTCGATGCATGTTATGTAAACCCACAACGCCAACCCCATGCCCCACCAGTACGCCAGCCCTGACGGAGAAAGTGGATGTAAACTTGTAACAAAGAACTGCACTGCAACGATGACACTTGTGGGATTGGGCGATACTTGGAATATCAATCCATCAACAAACCAAAGCGATACACTTCACTGAGTCACGGACAAGTAGCCAACATATCTGAAATATTCATTTTTCTTTGACACTAGATTTTTAAAAAATGAGCCCACAATCAAGAGAAAAATATCACCATCAACCTGCATTATGTAATTTTCCTTGATTGATTCATATTGAATTATATGTCAACATAAGTGATGCAAAAAAACATGTCATGTTCAAAAAGCTTGTTGGTAAATTCACCAGAAATAAACATGCATTGCTTAGTCATTTGATATGCTTATGTTTGTTGGTTTTTTTTGTGGTTGATATATTTAAATCTGGACCAAGGAGGTTGAGTGACTGACCAACAGACCAACATAGCTGTGTGAAGCTGTGCAACAAAATTAGATCAGAACGATTATCAAACACCTACATCGAATCTTTGCGTAGTCACATCAAAGCCAAGTCTGAATGGGAAGATTTATTGGATGAGATCAATAAAGAGTACAGTGTGTTCTGAAATTTTATGTTTCATGGGAAACCATTCAATAAACAGAGACCAGAGGAGGCCGTGCCTGGAATGCAAATTACCAATAAAGTCACTAAACCAAATGGAACAAAACTCTGGCAACATCAGAGCAATGCAGTCATTAGTCTTTATCACAGGATGCAGGCATCTCTTCGGCTAATTCAGCTAGTTTCGGCCATATTTCACGAGCTGTCGCAGGGTGTTGAAAAGCCTCTGAAGCATTTGAGTAAATTACCCAAAGAGCATTATGCTGAAGTGATTTATTTCGACTCTAAAGCTAAAGCTTCTGCTAAAGCTGTGCCATTTCTGCTTTGTCATCAGTTTCACTTTTGCCTGGTTTCGCTCCATGTCACAATACTGCACTTCCACTATCAAAACTTACAAGAAAAAAGGGGTCTAATCTGGTCTAGAATGCATGTTTAAATGTTTTTTGTTAAGTATTTTTGTCTTTATTTACCCTTCTCATATTGATGTACATTCACCTGGCAGGTATGCTACACCCACCAGAAACTGCTAAATAGTTTCATGAGAACATGTCATCATCTGAAGCCTTTACTCTCTGTCTGTCTCTGTCCCTCCTTCACAATACGTCTTTTACCATCTGTCACCTTTATCCTGATGAGGGATTTGAAACTGCTGAGCATTGTCTAATCCCCAGCGCCTGTCTTAGTGCTGCAGAACCACCTGGCATTTACCACCTCCGCACCACACAGTCCTGTGGCCGGTGGCCTATCGAATGCTGAAAGGGCACAAACATGGTGTAGGAGAGGAGACAAAAAGCCAAGACATTCAATTTGGTGCGCGCATCTTATCTTCATCCTAAACTTTGAGGTAAGACCCTTCACATTCACTCTGAAATAGCTGCAAAGTAAAGATTTGTGAAGCTTAATATGATCTTAACCTCATGAGACTCAATAATTGGTTTGAGTATTTCTCCTAGCTATTTTGGATAAGTAGGACCTGATAAGTATTTAAAAAACTAAGGATTGTCTTTTAGCAGTAAGTCGTTTTTAAGAGGAAAAAAAAGCCCTCATATAGGGATTGGGTTTATTTTAAATTGTGTCCAATAAAGTATAAAACTGTTATTTCAATGCCTGAAAATGGTCGTGCAAAAGCAAAATTGCAAGCAAAGCAACACAAGTTCAATGTTCTGTAACTCTTAGGGTTAGGAGTCACTGTTTAAGTCTAAAACTGTTCAGAACTGTTCATTTCAGCGCCTAAACATGGCTGAGCACAACCAAAATCACAAATAATGCAAACTCCATATTAAGAGAGTCATTTTTGTCTGTATTGCCTTATTTCCCAAAGCACAAGAAACCCACAAACACCTGCTAACATCTGGCTTTTTAATGCAATTAGAAAGTGTACAATCGGCAGTCACACCCAGGTTAAATTATTCTGCAGTAGACATGGGTATTTATCGCCTCCAGCTCTGATCGGCAGTGATGAGAACCGAACACTAGGGTGAACACGCTAATTTTAGCTCCTTAACCGGAGAGAAGCATGGACGCGGCGCCTTTAATTACCTGTCTCCGCCGTGCAGTGCTCAAACATCGATTCAAATTAGTCTGCACTGAGTTTGAAAAGGAGACTGAAAAAGTAAGAGATACAAAAAGAGAAGTAACCATCGTAAAGTTTTCACAGGCCTCTGTCCATGCTGCTTTCTACCATCTACCTTTTCTCCGGTCCGTCCGTGATGTTGAACGTGACACATAAAAAATAAAAAAAAAACACACACACACACACACACACACACGGAAAGGCACATAGGTCCACTGAAGAGCCGTGTACACAGCTCTGCTTTACTGGCAATGGGAAAGCAGTCTATAACCTATTCTGGTTTAAAATACATGCATGCACACGGTTATTTTACAGGTATAAGAACAATTTGTCACACCTAATTGACAAATAAGTCTTAGCCGAAAAAGTTTTCTAGCTTCTGGGTTTACCTCTGTGGTATGCCACACATTGTTACATTGTTTCTCTCAGCCTGAGAAGAGTTTGCAAATCTAAAACCACAATGGCTCAAACATTCATAATAGAAAGATTCCTAACTGACCTGGTTTGAAGATCAAGGTGTCCTGTCAACAGTGTTATAGATACCTCTTTTACAATTTTTTCAATGCGAAAACGCTTTCTTGGCCTCGGGGTATTTTTTGCCACCAAGTGACCATTGGGAAAAAAATGTTGCAACGCTGAGCAGCCCTGCTGGGAGCCTGTTGCTACCACTAAGTGTCACATAAAAGTGTCTTTGAACCAGGACAACAGGTCCAAGTTTAGCAGAATGAGGCATAAGGTGCAGCCACCCCAAAAATCAATGCCCTCATATGAAGCGATGGGGTTTGCAGGAGGTTAAGTCTCCAAAATTAATACTTTTATCATTTTAATATTCTCAAACAACTAAAGGAAACTTTTATTTGCAGCATAAAACACACACACAGTAAAATGGCCAACACCGATGAAGCAGAGGGAGGCCAAGACATGGAAGCCCCAGAGGAAGAGCTGGATGAAGAAGAGGCCGCTTTACTACACTTTAGTAAATACTGCGAAGCCAGGCGTGCACTACCTTGGGAGCAGTGGACCTTCAGAGAAAAGGCAAACTACTATATGGACCGCATCTTCCTTGGTATCTTGGTCATTTTTTTGCTCATGATACTGGGAGAAACTGTCTATAAATTTTGGTATGTGACAAATGTGAAGAAGATTGCAGAGTTTGTGTCAGATTCAGTGGTCTTTCTGTTTGACTGGCTCTTCAGCCAGCAGAGACAGGAGGAGCTGTTGGAGCTGTAGATCGATAATAGAGGGGGTGATCACTGGATTGTGTTATGATTTTTTTAATATTCTTTTCTACAATGTTTTCGGCACATGTGGTAATACAAATGCCCAGGAAAGAATCAATTTACAGCTACATGTTAACTAGAGAAAAGGCTATGCATTAGTGATTTCTGAATTATAATTGATGGTGTATTGATGGAAATAAATAATGAATGCAACTGAATTGTTGTTGTGTCATACAATATACCTCACACAAGCTTTGTCGCGTCTTTAACTACTAATCATTGTCCAACTGTCGTTTTATTGTCAATAAAAGGTCATTTAGTTTTAAAGTTGGTATCATATAGTAGAATATATAGCATGATCTCAATTCAAAGCCCTTTAAGAGACAGTTTAGGGGTAAGTGTCAGATTGTAAACGGCTAAACTGAACTCTGCTGCATCTACCTGTTTATTCAAGTACTGCACAGTTTTGTGGTAGTTGTACTTAACATGATATTTTCCATTATTTTCCATTTCCATTTGTTGGACACTTAGCCTATAGTTACTTTTCAGTTACTTTGAACGTAACCCAATTGTTATACAACATAATGTCTATTTTGTCCAGTTCTAACATTACAATGCTAAAGAAATGCAATAATTATATTAATCCAATATTGTGAAATAATACTCTAAAAGGGACCATTCTGCTACTAATTAGATATTTTGATACTTTTAGTACATTTTACTTATGATACATCCACATTTCTGATGAAACTCACAAATACTGGATTTTTACTTTGCTACAGGAGTGTTTTATTTAACAACAAATACAGAGTGCTGATTAAATGAAAATGTTCAATCAATCAAGAAAAAATGAAGAAAAGTAGGGAGGGAAAAGACAGAAAAAGGAAACAAATCACATATACTACTATAGAATCACTTGCAGTGGAGGAATATAACTAAGTAGCTACAAGAACTCAAGTAGAAGTACTAATATTTTATTTAACTATTTTCTTTTAATAGCACTTTATAGTATTTTTACTCAACTACATTCAAGAGGAAAATGTTGTACATTTTACTCCACTTTAATTATCTGACAGCTTTAGTGCATTAAAAAGGAGAATTTTGGAATATAAAAGATATTACGAGTTGATGCTTTGTTATAAATAAAACTACCCAAAAATGTATATAGGTACAGCAGAAATGATCAATTATGGATTAGTCAATTGAAAGAAAATTGAGTGCCAACAATACCGCTACTTATGACATTCTCATGCAAAAATAGGAACATTTTATGCTTCTAGCTTCTTACATGTGAGGATAAACCTTTTAAAAATGTCTTATTTCTTTCATTATTTTTTAAAAGTTTTTTTTCCACATTGAGTACTTTAAATACTCTAAGCACATTTCTTTCATTATACTGACATGGTATTTTGGTTACATTTTCAATGCAGGCCTTTTTCTTGTAACTAGGTATTTTTACAGTGTGGTGTTGGTAACTTAATTTAAATGGATCTGAAAAATTCCTTCACCACTGCACACTTTTATTATACAGTTTTTAATGCATGTATTCACATCAGATTTTTCTATTGCTTTGTTTTAAAAAAATACTGAGGAAACACTGATCAAAATAATGAAAAAAGACGACAAAATAAAATATCAACATTGCTACTAATCATTGACCTACCCGGGACTGTGATAATCAACAACAACAAAATATCATTAAGTATATGAAAAATAACCACTTTTTGTGTTTTTTTTTTCATTTAAAAAACAGTGGCATCATGTAAACAAACTGGTATTTCAGGGGTTAAAATCTAGAAAATGTATATATATTTGATAGTTATTATCAGGACTGATGTTGGTTGACAAATGCAATGCAGTGGTAGTTGAATATTTATATAGTATTTAAACAGCACTTTTTAACGGGGTACATTTTTTGTACCAAATGTGTTGTTATTCAGATAATTGAAACTGTGCATGAGGGTTAAGAATACTATTTAACAGTGTAATTGGAAGTGTTAAGGAAGTTGTAATTTATATGTTAAACACACAGAGTGGTATTAAACTACGGGATAAATGTGACAGATTTATTTCATTCACCATTTGATCTGAATGTGACGTAGACGTCTGTCATCCAAACGGACCAATGAAATCGGCGCATTCCACTATTCTACAGTTTCCGGTACCTCCTCCTTCCTCTTTTCCGGATTTTCTAGCGTGACCGACGTTTCGTGTCTATTTAGACTTAAGTAAGTAAAATATGAATAAACTAAACTGTGTTTGGCGATTTCATATTGTTTCGCTGTATATTTAATGTGTTATGTAGTCGAGGGCTGAGTGTAATACCTGGAAAATGCGGCGTTTTAGTTGTAGAAGCTGCTGACACAAATGGAGGCTGTTGTTGTAGGAAAAACACAGTCCGCCATGCTGTCTCTGTCAGCGCTAAAACACATGGATCACAGTTGTTAGGCTTGACTCTGCAGGAGAAGTAGAAAGTGCAGCTCAAAAACAGTGAAATACAAACAGTTAACACCGACCTTTGATCAGTTGCTCGGTGTCCGTGTGTGATTAAAGTCCGTTCAGTGAGACGTCAGCTAACGGTGGCTAAGCTAACATCAAACTGGGCTCCTCCTATAGCACATTGACTCACTCAGAGAGGAAACTACAGTATTTAGGCCAATTATGGCTTACTGGTGTGGCTTGTTATTTTTGTTTAATACTTAAAAATGTTTACTAAATGAACGTACACTACGACGTTGTCACTTGATAGACTTAGTTAAAAATAAACCCACCAAATGTGGACAGGATGGCGTCCAGCCTCCCGGTGGTGATACCGAGCACTGAAGTGCGACTCATGGGTGGACTCTAATTATATGATTAACTCCATCTGGGTCCCTTAAAAACAAGAGCAATTTGCACTATTTCAAGAATTATTCTGTATATGATAACAGTTGCTTCGCGCATTTTTCCACAATTAGAAGTTAAAGTGAATAGTAAATCACCACGTTTATTTGCAAGAATTTAAAATAAATGAATATTCCTGGTTTTCTTAGTCTTCCATGTTCGACAAATAAAATCTAATGAGGTTTGTGCTGTTGATCAGACAAAACAAGCAATCTAAATACTTGTCCACTATGGCTTTGGGAAATTATTTTTGTGCATTTTGTATTGAAAACCATTCATTCAACAAACAATCAGCATATCAGTTGATTAAAAATTAATCCTTTGTTGCAGAAAAATTCTCTAAGAATTATTGTCACAATAAATCATTTGAAATTGTCAGTGACAAATGCCCATCACAATTTACTAGTTAACAAATTCACTCTGCTTGTTTTGTCTAATTAAAAGTCTAAAACCCAAAGATAATGAGAATAATTTAAGACCATTTTCATCTGTTTAAAGATGACTTCAAAATCAGGAATTAGGAGATGTTTGGTAATTCAGCTCGAAAAATTGCAATAAATTTTATGACAATGTATTGACAATTTAACCTCTAAAATATAGAATAGGCAATTAAAGACATGGGTGAAATTAACTAAAGCAAGATTTGTAGTTATAGTTGGTCACTTTTAACTTTAAAAGAAAAGAATTGATGACAAAGTTCCAGCAGATTTCCACTAAACGCCTGCAGACTTGACGTCAGAGTTACACTCAAATCATTCACCTGTCACTCTGTGTTTCTCCTCTGTCACTGCAGAATGCGTTACGTGGCCGCTTACCTCCTAGCTGTGCTCGGTGGAAACACCAGCCCCTCTGCAAAGGACATCAAGGCCATCTTGGGCAGCGTGGGAATTGAGGCCGATGACGAACGCTTGAACAAGGTAAGCCCTGTAACACAATATCATGCAATTATAAAAACTTTTCAGATTTTGTTTTTCCGTTTTAGATGCTGTCTGGCTAAAAATCTCATTTTCTCTGCAGGTCATTAGTGAGCTGAATGGAAAAGACATCAATGAAGTCATGAACTCAGGTAAAGGCCTCTCAGTGAAAATACATTTGAAGATTTCAAGATGTCAAACATGAAAGATGGCTAAAAAATTGCGTATTTCTTTTGTCCACAGGCCTCTCTAAGTTAGCCTCCGTACCAGCAGGCGGTGCTGTAGCAGCTCCTGCTGCTGCTGCTGGTGGGGCCGGTGGAGCTGGGGCTGCGCCTGCTGCTGGTATGAATTTACTACTCAGTTTCAGCTTTAACTGATACAAGTTTAAAGTTTCTGTAGGATTGTTTTATTTGATAGCAGTGAAAATACTATGATGACCTCACAAATGAATCTGTGGTCACATTTAGCACCCTTAAAACAAACTTATCTATATAGTGCTGCTAAATATTCTCGCTTGCTGTTGTCTTAACTTTTTTTTTTCCGTCTCGTTTCCAGCGGAAGAGAAAAAGGAAGAGAAGAAAGAGGAATCAGAAGAGTCGGACGAAGACATGGGCTTTGGACTTTTTGATTAATCTGCCCTCTCTGTGTGTAAAAAGCAATAAAAATGTAAAAGGTTTACACTCATGACATTGTCTCTTTGTCCTTTTTAATTAGCCTTAAATCACTAATGACTGTGCAAAGGCTCCCAAAGACTTTAGCGTTCGGGTTCCGGAAATAAAATGTCTGGCTTCCAAGACTCGATGATGAAAGTTATTTTGTTGCCGGCTAAAAATAGTCCAGACTGTGTTACACATCATCATTTGGCAATCCTGCGCCTGCATGTGGTCAGTCTATGCTGCTCTTGGTCAGATAGCTGAAACCACATAATGGCTCCGGCTTAGACAAACCGTGATACACCGATAACGCAGAGACGGCGCCATCACCACAACTAAAAACAGTATAGGAAGCTTTATTTGTGTTAGATTTCTTTTTTTGTTGGTGTTGTTAGTGAGCAGCAGAGAAACTGTTTCTTTAAAACTTTTTATCTGTAATAAATTTATGTTAAAGACCACAACTCATATTATCTGGTAACACAGTTCACAGATTGATTCTTATTTCCTGACAAAGTAACAGAATGGAGTTGTAAAATTTTTGAAGCTATTGAGAAACTGATGTGAAACAGGAACTTCACAAAGTGAAAGAGGTCAAGAAGATGGCAATGCTCCTGATTAAGCAACAACTTCTGTAAACTTCAATATATAAATTTCTCAAATTTAAAAAAAGTTAATAACATTAATAATGTCTGCCGTCCAGTTGCCTGGTATCGTGTCTGCAGGGACACCCCAGGGCAGAGCGGTCACTAATGTTTTTAATCACACCTCTGCTTCCCTGCTATGATCAGCCAACAGTCTGCGGTAAAATAATAATTATTATTATAAGAAACTTAACTTATATTTTATACCATAAAATGCAATTAAGTGTTTTCAAGAGAAATAAATTAATAATACAAGTTTGTAAAGACGGAGCTACATAGAGAAAACAATAAAATAATGAATCTGAAAAGAGATAATAAAAAGTATGGTACTTGCAATAAAAACATGATAACAAAATAACAGAAAAACCATAGACACTAAGATATAAAAACCCATTCAGATAAGTATGAAACATATAAAAGAAATAGAAAATAGTAACAATGTAAGGAAAAGCAAATTGTAATTAACTAAAAGCAAGATCATAAAGTAAACTTGGGCTGCAAAACCATCAAGTTACTGGACTTATCTGTGATTTGTTCCAAAACATTCATGCAAATCAAAAGAAAGCTGCTTTATTTTGCTTTTTATAATTATTTCTTTTGGTGCATAAAGCAAGCCAGCGCTAAACATCATTAAAGAGCTGTTTGGAACACACACAGATATGCAGCCAAACAGATACGAAGGTACAAAATCATTTAGAGCCCTAAAAACCAGAAAAAAATTCCAAAATCAACCCTCAACCTCACAGGCAGCCACAGATTTGTGATACTGGGTCATTTGTTCACATTTCCTGGATTAATCTGATGTTACAGTAAATGCGCTGATCTGACAGAGCCAGGACTTGAGCAACTCGCTGTGTTGAGACGTGAGTCATCAGACGAATAACAATTCACCTTTTGTTATTTAATCTTTATGTAACATTAATTGTGTGACAGCTTACTTCGTCACCGTACTTTTAGACAGTTAGGTAATCCTTGTCAGAAAAGCGACAGCAAATTTTTCCACGACCTGCTTTCTTGGAAACCTGTCAACAGTCTGTCTGGTCACCTAAATTTGGGTCAACAAAACCAGGAAGTTCAGCACTAGTTGCACCTTCGCGGTACGGAAAGAAAACAAGTCCTCTGATTGTAAAGTAAACATGACTTTCAAGAGCTGGCATTGCAGGAAAATCCAAAACATGCAAAAAGAAATGTGATGCTAAAATGCCATGTCAGCAGAGGGACGCACAGTAACTGGAGGTAAGACATGATTTGAACACACATAATATCATCCAGGGGTTTTTATAGTTTCAGTTTAATCCCTTTAAACCTGATCAAAGTTGTTTGATTTCCTTCAAAAAAAAAAGAGGGGGGGGGCGCAATGAGCAATTTAACAAGACATGACCCAAAAAATGAGTTGATGTATGTATGTATGTATGTATGTGACTATGTTGCATAACACTGCTGGATGCACAACAATCCCCCACGAGCCCATTAGTTCTTGCACGGCAGGATATTAAGGCGCTCCTCTGTGACTGTCAACAGGCCTCCTGTCTGCAGGGGAACCTGTTTCTCAGGTGAGAGCCATCACAGCATGCTTTAACCACGCGACTGACAGACTGTCACATCTCATAATTATCTGGTGGCTGCAAATCTATTATAGATACTTGCTATCAACAATCAGCACCACACATGAAAACACATTACTGATGTTTAGCTGTTTAGCCCACGCTGTGCATACAGCTGCAGCAGTTACTGCCATGACATGTTAAAGTCAGTCTTGCAGGAATGTACTTTAAAAAAAAACCTTCCCATGCTGCAGGCTGTTTGCGCTGCAGCTCAGAAGGTATGCAGAAAGACTACAGAGGTGTGGCAGAATCAAGGTCTCACTCATTCCTCCTCTTTTACCTCTTAGCCTCCTTTACGTAATGGAGCAATGCTTCCTAGCCTTTTTTGGCCTGTGAGGCCATAAAAGGAAGACCGTCTGCTTCCGACCTTTCTCACCTGTTGCATAATTCTGCAAGTGGTTACTTGTTCCAACAAAGATTTTTCAAAGTTTTAGAAAACATATGAGTTAAAATGATCCTGTAGTTCACTGAAAAAAGGCAAATACATATAAAGTTAGGGCCACACCATTAACCAATTATAACTGAAATGGCAATGTTGCAAGTGCAATATCCATATTACAGGAAAGATAAAATATTTCACAACAAACTAATGAAGCACTGAGGTGCTACAGAGAGGCCCGGTCTTTAAGTCCTATTTTAGACGCAAGGGAACATGATTGTTTGGTACGGACCCCAGCAAAAATTACATCATTATTATTTTTCATCCTTTTTTCAGTGATATTGAAAGCACAAATTACCATTATCATAAAATTGTAACTCATATTGCAATGGCGGTTAAAATACTCGCAAATTTTACTTTTTTCTTGTCTTAGCTTTGATTTCACATTGGTTTATTTATTGAATAACACTGGTCAATACGAAAGTCCACTAACCTAAGAATGAAGCTGTGTGGTTTCATGACAAAAACAAGTACAAATTTCAGTATTAAATATATTTAATTTGAGAATACACCATGAATGCCAGCATTCAATCATCATTTCAGTTTAGTTTCTATTAAATAAGGTTTTGCTTATCTTACACATTAAAAAAAATTATTGCACCATTGTTGAGCTTATTTACATAATTCCATTGCTCTGTTAATTACAAATCAATGAGCAGAAAGAGCAGAACTCTGTTGGATTTCTTTAAAAAAAAGCATCACATTTTAGTGTCATTGTAGAATCAGCTGTTTGTGAGTCTTTGCAACATGTACTGTGTTTCCTTTTTAAGCTGATCCTCCCAATGAAGGACCTCAGTCAACACTACCTACTCAAATCTACCAAAGCCATTCGACCGGTTTTTCAGAAAACATCCTGTTGCAGCAGAATTACACAAGTTTTCTATCATGAAACAGTAAAAATCAATTGAAAATGACAACTAGCTGTTGTTTTCAAGCATAAAATGTGTTGGGTGGTCCCCTCTGTTTTCAAAAAGGGGAAATGCTTGCAACACATCCTTAACCACACGTGTGGCGCTGAGAAAAGTCACACACTTCAAATGCAGCAGCGGTTTTGGTTTTTGGCTGCCTCTCAGTCGTCGCTGTCAGACACTGGATGATCTGAACACGCCTGTAAAAAAAGACGAGTTTAAAAGCAAAACTCTGGGCGACTTTGTTTTTGTGACAGTTCATTATGCTGCAGGACCATTTATCACAGATGTACTGTACATCAATATTATAAACTGAATCATTATGTTGTTTAAGAAAACAAAAATCACCCAAATTCTCTGTTTTATCTCTTTTCAACAGATCTGATTCTCACCTGTTGGTATTCAAATCGGTCCTGGAGATAACGGTTCCCCAGGCCCGTAATGTGACCTATATTCTGTTTGGACAGCCCGGCTATCCTGGCTGTAAAATCCAGTGTGAAGGCTAACTTGACAAGCTCAGGTGCTGTCGGTAAAACAGTGGGAGGATTGTGGGTCGGCGATGCTTCTGTCTCCAGATACGCATCAGCCAATTTCTGGAACGAAGAGTATGACATCCTCTGGAAGAAGCTGCTCAGGGTGGGGTTGTCTTTCAGCTGGAGATTAGGAGAAGAAGGCAGTCAGTAAATACATTACACTTTCACCTATAAGAGATTTTACTGCTAATAAACATTCATGGTACAAGGAAAAAATACACCATAAATAGCTTAAACACTGCTAAAATAGATTTTTTTATGTTTTTAATCATTCCAGCAGGTGACTAGCCAAACAGATGATTATCAATTCAACTCAGGTACAAAGTTTGTTGTCATTTTGTTGCAACTAATACCAATAATTCATTTGAAGGGTACGTTTTGTTTCTGTTTCTACGTGACTAATGGAGAAAACATCATTAAACTGGTCCAATGTTGAGCGAGATCTCTGCAGCCAGCAGTGGTAAAACACGCTGTACTGTAAACACTCAGGGCATGTTTGCACAGTCAATTTACAACCAGAAAAAGGGCTTTTTTGGCCACTGACAGGCTCAGATTGTTATTATAAGTGTCTGACAACATTATGCAAAGGACCCTACAGACCCTTTTTTTTTATTAAAGAGTAAGATCCTCCCCGTTTAACCAGAAAAGGCCCTCAAATCATTATCAACAAACTCACCAAACTCCATTTAAATAAACAATACTTTTATCATAGTAAATCACACTTCATTAAAAGTTGACAGAAACAAAATAAAACCCACAAAAGCCATCTTGTTTCGTCTGTCGACCGCTCCAACGATCACCACCTCTGATTTGGTTGAAATAATCCTTGAAATCACTCAGTTAGATGTGAAAATACGATGGCTAAATAAACACTAAAATGACTGATTATCTAAATAAAGTCTAAAGTGTTTGGCGATGATTTAAAGACGTGTTTCTTGTAAACAAAAAAGGATCTTCCTTTAATAAAGTCTTTCTCTACAGAGATCCTTTAAATAAGGTAGTAAGACACTTAGAATAAAGATCTGAGCCCATCAGAGGCAAAAGCAAACACTTTTAGAGGACGTAAATTCATGGCGCAAACATGCTCTGAGTAGTTACACTGCAGCCTGTTTTGCCGCTACCTGCTGCAGCCCCATCTCACAATACTGCACCAGTATTATATAGGGTCCAGGTGGAAAATATAGGGTCCAGGTTGAAAAATACTAAAGCTACCTTTCAACACTTCCACTAAAATTAGATAAATTATTAATTAATTAAATCAGTCTTAACAATGCCCATAAATGGCGAATCACAATTCACTAAAGTCCAAGATGATGTCATCTAATAGCTGGTTTTGTTCAACCGACAATCCAGATTACAAGAGTCACATGATATTCTGTGTTTTGAATTGGGTCTCCTGACTCTCTTTGTACTTTCACTCGTTTTCACCGTTGCACGCCCTCTCTCTGGGGCTTTAAAAAGGGTCTTTATTGTATCACTTATCAAGTTTCAGTAACACTGATGAAATACAAATTAAAAACACGGCGGCTAACATGAGGCTTTCTTGTGGAGTTTGTACTAGGGGTTGACAGATTATCGGGATGGCCATTATTTGGCAATTTGCTGATTATCTGTATCAACATTTTATTTTAATGCTCACTGAGTCACAGGTCTGAGTTTTACACCCAAAGTTTGCAAAGAGAGCATCAACATGAGATGAACTTCAGGGAGATATTTTTATTTATTAATTTTTTAATTTAAATTTTCACTGAACTTTATAAAAAGAAAGTTGTAGGTAACTAACTAGGTGCCAGTTTTGATTAAACATTTGCTAAAGGCATTTAAACAAAGCTTTGTGTTGAAGTTTATTATATTCCAAATTCTAAATTTTGACAGAAATATTTTCTTTCTTATTGTAAATGCATATTGGTTCCAAATACTGGTTATCAGTACTTATAATCTGTTTCAGCATCAGCCCTGAAAAACCAATATCGGTCGACTCCTCGTTTGCACCTTTTATTACACTGACTTTATAACACTTTTATGGTTTATTGATGCGCTTAACTGCTCTCTGTCAAAACTGCTGAAGTAGCACACATGTGTGATACCTCAATCATCATTCGTTCAATAATGATTAACCAACAGCATAACCACACTCTATCTGAAGCACGAAAAGAAATGATTCTGTAAATACCCCCAAATTAAACACCACAAAAAGTTTCACCGACTAATACACTGACCTTGTCGTCGATGGCATCGCCCTCCTGTTTTGTCAAATCAATGATCCTGTTGAGTACTTCCTCTGAGAAAAAACAACAGCGAGGGAAGTGTGATCAATAAACTGAACAACTCATTAACGTTATAGATGATTTCATCTCGAACTCGAGAGGAATGACAGGACGATGATACATTTTCTAATTTCACAAAGTCATCACAACTCGCCACTCAAAAGTAGGTCAACACGTACTATATTTATCAGAGAAAGGATGTTTGTTGTCTGGTGAGCGTAAACTGTTTTTGTTTTAGTACCGAATGTTCTGTCAGGTTAAAATACTGTCTCAGAGCATTAACACTGCCACACTCTTGGCACGTTTCATTTAGGTGATGAGAAATAGTTTCGTACCATCAGATAAAGGTTCTGCTTCCTCTTTTTCTTTCACCTCGTGGATAATTTTTTCCAGTTCCTCTGACACTTTCTCATAGTAGGACAATGTCGGTTCCACGCTGATCACATCTGCAAAGAAACATTCAATTAGTAATTGTACTTCTGCAAAAAAAAAAAAAAACAGCAAACAGTTAAAGCATTTCTGCTACAGATGTCCCCTTATTCTGGTTATCAAACAAAGATTTTACAATTGAATCACATCATTTTTCATGTCTTACATCACACAAATGAATATACAGTTGTGTTCACTCCTTAAACGTACCTTCCACTCGGGTTATGTCAGCAACGTTGAGATCTTTAAAAGGTTTAATCACAGATATCCGCCTTTTGGAGAACCTTCTCTTGATTGATTTTCGTCCCATGGACTTCTTTCTTTGTGAAATGGCTGGAGTTGTGGGCAGACAGGTGACGACAGACTCAGAGGCCTCTTCCACAGAAGGGGCCTCAGGTATCTCTGATGGACTGTCCTGCTCTTCATCTTTGTCGTCGCTACTTTTCCGAGAGAAAATACCAAGAAAACTTTTCCAAAAGGAAGGCTTTTTGTTCTTTTTTGACTTTTTGGCGGGTTTCTCTAATTCCTCAGGGCGTGTCTCCGGGTGATCTACTTGAGGTTCGACCGCAGCAAACGGACCAATTTCCTCATCATTTAATCCTTCGCCCAAGTGAATTGAAGGGTCGCTCGAATGTCGCCTTTGCTTTCTCGGCATTGTCACCCACTTTTCTTTCCTCCCGGCCTTCCTATCTCCCAATGTCCCCTCATTTAGGCTGAGGCTGCGCTTGACGTAAACCTCCAGCAGACGGATTGTGTCCTTGTGAGGCACAAAAATCAGCTGGCCATTATTAGGCCTTTGTGTTTCTGTCTGTGTTTCCATGGTGGGACGACTGCAAGAAGAAGAAAACAAAGTCACGCATACAATATACCGAGACGGATGCATCAAACTGAGAAAGCCAAGAGATATAAAATGAATAGTTGATTAATCTATCAGTCAAGTGACATAGAAATAGCTTTTGTCATTTCAAAGGCAGAAATGCCAAACATTGTTTTGCCCCAGATTCTCAAATGTGAGGATTTGCTGGTTTTACTGTGTTAGGTGATAATGAAGTGAATATATTTGAGGTTTCAGGGTGTTGCTTCAACAAAAAAATTAAAGGAATAAAAGAAATAGTCTTAAGGTAATCACATTTTTTCTGACATTTTATAGAAAAGAAAGGTCCGTTTCACATCAAGAAGAATTAATCAAGAAAATGAATTTACATGTTTGTCCACGTGCCACAGTGGCAGAGTGGTAGATTCCAAAAATGTACCAGCCACTCATGTTTTGTTTGTTTTTTTGTGCTGGTGAATGAAACAAATCTAACAGCCAATTGCATATTTTAGCAGCATTTAGATGGTGATGGTAATTTCTAAATCTGCATGCAAAATATTTTAGTGTTCATTGCCGCTTTAAAAAAGCAGCACAACAAAAAGGAATAAATAACAATAAGGCATTATATTAAAAGTACAAATAACACGATTAATGATAATAATAATAAAGAAAAAATGGAAAAAATGACTAAAAAGGTACAGGCTGAAGCTTATTGCCTACTCCTTTAAAATATCATATATTATTAGGTAACCCTTTACTGCTTAGTTTAAGCTTTTCAAGAACAAATATGGAAAAGATTGAAAAAAGATTAAAAAAACAAAGTCCATAACATTTCATACACAATTATAATCACACCTCATTTTTCCATATGTTAAGACAAAAAAGACAAAAGCAAAACAGGGACAAAACTGAAAGTGAAATGAATGAAAGCAATCTTAAACTGCAACTCTAAACTGTACTTAAGTTGCAAATCTATTGATTTCCTTATGAATTAACCTGCCAGTTACTGTCTTGTTCAATCAATTATTTGTTCTTAAAAAAAAGAAAGAAGTGAAAAACACCCTCCAGCATTCAAGTCAAGACAGGCTAAACACCTAAATGTATTCAGTGTAATTTCATAAGAGTAAAAAAAAAAAAAAAAAAAGGAAATTGGAGCAGTTTGATTCTTGCTTAAAAATAACTTTCAAAAGTTTTTAAAATGTTTAAATAATTTTTAAAAAATAGCTATAAAATTATCAATCGGTGGATTAAACTGAAGCCTTAATAAAAATGTTACAATTAATCTCGTAAAATATTCAGCTTTAAAACTACAGAAAAACACTTCTTCACTATATTTATCATGTTGACCAAAGGGAGTCCTGCAGTAACTGTACTGGTACAGTTTTTGGCTATCACAGCTGCAGACGCGTAGAAACGCTTTAAACAGGAATAACAGCAGTCACTTAAAGCTAAAAACTTGAGGTACTGTATCTGTGGACTCACCTGGTCTCCTTCCTGCAGAGCTCCGTGTCCGCGTGCAGAGGTTATTAAATGTGCCTGAGTCGCAGCAGGTTTGTTTAAAGTCGTCTCTGTGATGAAGGGACTCTCCGGTCTACCTGCTCACATTCTCCACCCATGTTTGGACACGTCTCTGCCCTCCTGTCACCTGCCGCCGCCTCTCGTCATAGTTACCAAAAGGAGGAGGGCGGAGGACGGGAAAAAAACACATCTCTTCCTGGTTTGCATGAGAGCCGTCAGGTGTCAGGTTTTAACTCAGCTGTTTATGGTTTCGCTGCAGCTCTCGGTTCTGCTGTAAATCTTTCTTCCGTAAGTTTGGCCACGTTTCACAGGAAGTGACAGCTGCAGAGTTCACTTCCTATCAAAGATTGGCTTTTAGAGGAAACAGCCTGTCACCGTCAGTGGCGCTGCCAAGGGCGGCCAGGGGGGACATGGCCCCTCTGATACAATAATGATATAATAATTAAGACTTTCAAGCAATTACGCCTTTAAAACCTGGGCTAATTGACTTGACAAAAACATGGACGTAAGTCAATGAGCAACTTAAGACGAAATGAGCTAGAAAACAAGCAAGAAATTAGTAAAAAAAAAAACCAAACAAACATAGAAACACAAAACATGGGAAAGTTAAAAAAACACACAAAACAATAAAAAAAAAAAAGCAAGGAAATTACCTGGGCAAAAAAGCAATTAAAATGTATAATAATTCTGCAAAATGATTTTAAATGTTTAACAGATAATTCTAAATATAGTTCTCGACATTTTCCCCTAGCTTATAAAAACACAATCATTTTCTAAATTTAAAAAGATTTCACGCAAAACAAAAGTACAAAGAAAACACATGGGAAAGTTAAAAAAAAACAACACAAAAAAACAAAACAAACAAAGCAAGGAAATTACCTGAAAAGTGGTTCAAAATTATAATAATTCTGCAAAATCATTTTAGATATTTAATTGTGATGATTCTAAATATAGTTTCGACATTTTACCCTAGCTTATAAAAACATTTAAAAAAAATGTCTAGATTTAAAAAGAAATTGTTGCAATTTGCAGGACATTTCTTGCCAATTTGCTCACTGCCTTTCCCCCCATGTTTCTGAAAGAAATTAAAACAATTTTCACAGGGGTTTGCAGGTTTAAAAACTTAATTAATAGCATGCGCTGTGATTAATTAACCTAAATTAATCACATACATTAATTTTTTCTGTTAACTTATTTTTTTAAAAAATCAATTCAGTTGAATTTTGGCAGATGAGTTAATCCATGAATATTTTTTAGTATGGTCAATGCAAATGACAGTAACACCAAGGTAATTATAATTGCTCACTGAAGTCCAGTGATCCCCAGTCAGCGCAATATATTTGGCTCCTGCCACAACAACTTTTATTTCCTCTTTTCTGTGCCAAAAAGCTGCTGGATTTAGGACACAACTGTGCTTCTCAATGGCAGCGTGTAAGCTGTGTCAGAAGGTGCTATCTGTAAAGCCTCTGCTGACCTCCTGCCCTCTACCACAAAACTGGTCTGCAGTTCATAGCAAAGATTTTCTTTTTTAGGCCACCAAGGGAGGTAGTAACAGTGCAGAATCACTGTCTGTAAAATGTTTGTGACCATGTTTTGATGGCATGTTATGTGCCTGACCCACCGAGGGAGATTTAAAAAACAGCAAGAAACAGTTAGCAGCTAACTCAAAGAAGACCAGCAGCAGAAAATGTCCACAAACTGGGAAAACAGAGGACAAGAGCAGAGGACTAGATCAGCTGCAGTATAACAGGGAGGGTAAATGATTTTTATTGCCATGGTGTGCCGTTGTTATAGAAAGCGTTGCCGACGTGCACTGTGTCATGTTGCCAAACGTCACACTGGAGGCAGACATTGCAGTGTTAAACATCACGCCCATCACACCGCTCTTGCTTTCCAGGATGCAAATGTGCGGTCTGAAATCACACACTGGAGCAAAATAATGCCGCCATTGTTTAGTTCTGTGCAGACATGCAAAGGCGGCAAAAGAAGGGACTTCATAGCAGCCTTATCACGTGATCTCTGTGTAGAAAGGGATTTTAACTAGATCACTGCGACAGCATAAGCAAATTACTTTAGCTTGGGCTTATAGAGCAACAAATCATTCTAATATCTATAATCCATGTAGTATAATATATGGATAAATGTGTTTTCCATAATAACACAAGCTGTGTCATCTGTAATATATAATCAGTGGGCATGCTCCTGAATATAAACAGATAAAAATGGTCCATTCTCAACATTCATTGATTCATTTAAGGGGAACTGTAACATAACAACAAGTCTGCACGTCACCCACAGTTATTGCACAGCTACAACACCAGGGCCAGTGTGTGTTAATGATGCCTTCAGCAATGTAGCCTGAAGCTATTTTTTTTAAACAGAGTACTTGTTGCACTGTGTAATAGTTTCTCATTAAATATGGGGTTGACTAAAACAAGAGGGACTTCCCGAATGCTTGAATGGTGAATGGTTGTCTATAAAATCTCACTTGAGCTTTCAGCATCTTAAGACTATGCTGGAAACAGTGTTTGCTTTAAATATTGACGTGTGTTTTACTTAACTCACTTTCACATGATATCCCTTATATTGGTGTATTTTTGTACACCCATAAAAAACAATAAAAAAAAACATTAATCATTAAACAAATAAGACGAGGACCTCAAAGGAGGTTTGAGAGAAACAAAGTGTCATCATAATCAACCTGAAGCCAGGCTAAGTACAGAATACACACTGTACAATGCTTTTCGTAAAAGTTTAACTATTGTTCAACTATTTACTGTTTTTATGATCTAATTTTTGACAAAAAGCTACATAAATCACTTTGTGGCCTTGCTCCGTGAAACGTGCTATATGAAATAAACCGAAGTTACTTAAAATTATTTTGTTTTGCCGATTAAACTTCATGGAGAACTTGGTGGTTTAAGTTTGAAGTGCTGTTGAAATGGGCTGAGTTATGGTGGGAGAATACATATACAAACATACATTTACTTGCATATATAGTCAGGTTTATATATACAGCATACACAAGTAATGGTTTGTGATACAAGTATGTAATAATATTGCAGAGACATGAGGCTGAAGGGCTGCAACTGGTTTTGATTACTCTGTTTTCTTCATTTAATTCATATTTTTTATAATCAATTGATTTGTTTTTTGGTCTAAAAAATGTTAGAAAATTGTGCAAAAATGTAATTAAAGGGTTTTCAAATGCCAGGGTGGCATCTACATATATTTTGATTTGTCTAGCCAACCAATGAATCAACCGAGATTATTATTTTTTTTTTGTCAACCAAGTCATTGTTTCAGCTCTAAACATTAATAATAATAATAATAATAGGAAGAATAAATTGATTTTTCCCATAAAGCTAAATATCCTTCTATCACTAGTTTCTTTTTTTTTTTTTTAAATGAAAAGCTTTAAATATTTGTTTCCACGGTTATGTTGCACCTGGTTTCCTCCACCTCATTGCAATGACCCAAATAAATTCCTTGCATTTTCACCTTTGTAATTTCATCAATCATTTACTACGAGCAGCATGCCGGTGAATGATCCAGGCAATTATGCCCGCGCCTCAGACAGTTTTCCCAGGTTTGGAAATCTCTACTTTTCCCTGCAGATATGCCTGAACTGGGATCAGCCTGTTGTAGTGCTGTCAGAGATTTCCAGGAAGAGACTGCGATTGGAGTAAAACTTATTTCAAAGAAGGAAAAAGTTCTTCCTCTAATTTTTCTATAAATAATCTTTTCTTTTTTTATGACCAATGCATCTGACTGCATGAGTAATCGCTTATCTGATCTATTTACAGGAAACATGAGACGCTTTATGTAACCAAAAGTAAGATTACCGGTTAGTTTGTGGCTCAGCTGAGATATCAAGCTTCTTTTTGTTTGTGCTGCATCGTCACGAGAGACGACAGCAGTTTGATCATATCCATTTATGACATCTTAAGAGAAACTAAGATTTTAAATAGGCCTGACTTAATTATGTTCAAGATTTACTGACTCGCATGAAAAATGTCAACAGGACCTGAACTGTTTACACATTTGTTTTATATTTGTTCATATTCTATTCAGTTGAGGACAGATTTGAAAATATATATATATTTAAGGGATACTAGTGACTCTGAAAATGTATCTCAAAAATAATATTGTTTATATTAAAAGAAAGTCATTACATTTTAAGATAAACCTAATGACACCTGCTTGGTAAATTTAACATACACAAATCTGATTTTCCCAAATCATCCCCCTGTTTAAATGTCTTTTGATGGATTTTTTTACATTTTTATTTTAAAGCAGCCTCGAACATTCATCAATATAACTATTCTTTTGATGATCCGACTACTTCATCATTTTTTAAAATGCTTTCTTTTTCGATTTCCTTGATGTTAAATGTTCTGTCTTTGTTGACGATATGTGGAATTTAAAGTTAATTGCAAAAACCCCTATTTTGTGCTTTGATGAGATTTTATTTTATTTCAAATGCAAAACGACTGGCTAAGGTGAGAGAGAAATCCAGGCACAGGTACAAATGACTGGCTTTTTACATTTATTTAAATATTTAAAGAGAAAGTTAAATTTAATTTAATCAGATTTTTGTCAGCTTAAGCTGGACAAAGCCCTCGTGTGCTTTAGGTTGGAAGAAATGAATCATAAATGTAAAATTGTCAAAGAAAATTTTAACAACACCTTTCCTATTTCACCTGTCTGTATGCCAACAAACTGACACCAAAGCAAACAAATTAGTGAAATCCTTTCACCAGTTTGTTTTAGTGTAGTGCCACAGTGAAGCCACAAGGTGTCACTCTAAACACTGTGAAACAGCGTCCTCTCTTTGACACAACATAACATCAGTCCTGTCCCCAGAAATGATCAAACAGTTCTCTTGTCACTCCTGTAGGCAGCAGCAGATCCTAACTATATTAAGCAAGTATTTATATTTCATGCTTCTTTATATTTCAACTACAAATACAATTTTACAGACAAAATACATAATGAGTGTATAAAATGTTATGCATGGTTACAGATTAAACTACCAAACAGTGTATAAAAAAAATAAAATTTGCTACACTTTGACTTTAACTTTGCTACTATAAAAAAAAAACAGCTTACACACTGATGCATCAGTAATAATGTAATAATAAAACACCCAAGCACATGAGTACTTTAACTTGTGATACTTTAAGACATTTTGCAAATTATACTATGTACTTTTACCTACTCTAAAGGGACACTTCATCCAAAAGTTGTAGAGATGTCTCCCCTCTCTCTTTTACAATGGAGCTAGATGGCACTCGGCTTGTGGTGCTCAAAGCTAAAAAAAAAAAAAAAAAACAGCTTGAGTTTTTTTAAAAAAACTCAAATTGTCGGAGATCATGACCTGGTTACTCAAGATAATCCACAGACCTACACATCATTTACATCGTGCACTGACAGGAACACGAGTAGATGCACGCTTCCTTCTGCGTGGTAATAAAGTTGGCAGGTGTAGTTCAGTAGAAAGAAAATAGTTCCTACATGAAACTGCTCATAACAAGGTCTGTGCATTATCTTGAGTAACTGGATCATGATTTCTGGAAAAAGACATTGCTGTTGAGTTTTTTAAATGTTTTGATTTTTTTTTTTTTGGCACCACAAGCTGAGTGCCAACTAGTTCTATTATATTGTAGAGAAGGCAGACATCGCTAACGATGTCGCCAACACTCAGCAACTCAATCACTCACAATTTAGACTGATAAACAGCACCTCAGGCAAGAGGAGAACGTATTTTTTTGATTATGGGATGAACTGTCCCTTTCACGTATAATGAGGTATGTTTTTATAGCAGCATTTTGTTGCAACTTTTGGTTTACAAAAACTGTCTTTTAAAAAACTTGTACACATTTTCTAGTTTGTGAAATGTGTGACCTTATTACAATAAGAATATAACCAAATACTATATTCTGAAGTCTAAATGGATGCTTCTCTTTTTATACCCGGAGTTTTGCCTTTGGTTAGACTTTCAGTAGTCTCTCCTGTTGTTAAAATAATTAAGATAATTGTCTGCTCAGACTTCCAGATTCATCTTTGTTATGCACTACAGTTTGATGACCCAGATTTTGGCACACTCGCTTCGCCTCTCTAATCTAGTCATCGTTAACATTTTTGTCTGTCCCAGATGTGAGAGCAGCCTGTGGTCACCTGAAGGCAGCACTGTCTGATCCCGGGTGATACTCAGGTCACCTTCTTCATTTTTCATGGGTGCTAAGCAGGACAAATGTGAGACTCACGTTTCGTCCCACAAAGTCTGGCCATTGACCTCCAGGGCTGACGCACTGCAGCGGAGCAGTCACCGTGCAGTAACCTGTCATAAATCTCCATCTCTTTGAATCATTGCTCGCCCTCTCTGTCGAGGGACTCCACTCTCCCATCTTAAAATGATAGATGGAGCGGCAGGTAGAGCAGGACTGAGCTAACAAAGCACATTCAGGTGGATACCAGAGAATACAATGGCTCCATTAATTTACAGTAGCCTGAACATCCAAAATTATTAGTCATCTGTGTATACAATACACCCTAAAGGTTTTACTGATTTACTATGATAAGTAAGATATGAGCTGGAGAACTAGTGGTCCTCAGAGTGCCATGATGGTGAGATTAAATTAAAAATGAAAGTGTTTTAGTAATTGACAAAGCAACATGATTTTTGCGATATCAAAATGTGCTCAAGAATTCACATTAAAAAACCTAATTCAAATGCATAATTCCAATGGCAAGGCAAGTTTGATTATTCAATCACCATCATCGGGTAGAGACCAATCAGCAACCGAGCTGAAAAATGAAGTTAATCTCACAGCCACTCGAGATCAGCTCCAGGAGTGATTCAGTCCTCATAGATCTCTGTGTTGAAATGCTCAAATCTACAGCAGAAATAAAAAACATACAGCCTGATACAAATCATGCTTTTGGTCTCTATAACTTATTTCAATATTCACGGCAACCGTATGGTGGGTGAATATTTTTAATGTAAAACTCAGCCGATTATAAGGTTTAAAGCTCCAACGTCTCATACAAAACGATCACACCTGGCTCAAAATCACAAGACAGCAATAACGGAAATGCCAAACTCAAGACTTCAAAACGGGAATCCACAAGCCAAGGATGGCGTGACAGTAACTACTTCCAATATTTTATGCAGACTGTTTAAGACAAATAACTTGCCATTAGTTGGGTTTCCATTCTAAATTGGTGCAACTTTTAATGTAATTTTCAGAAAAGCAACAAGAGAAAAAACTCGAACACATTTTTTCATCCAAATATTAAAAGTTGGTTCATTAAGATGAGCAGTGGGTGCAGCTAATTCTCCAGTCAGGTGCCGTTATACCACAACAGAAGACGGAAGGAAACAAAAGAAAACAATGGATGTGTAAAAACGGAGATGGATGATACAAATTGAGAGTTCTGAACAAATGATACTACAGCTCAGCTCTGCTTGTCGGAGCTCTGTGTACAAAAGCGTCCCATAAGCCATCAAATTACCATGACGAGAGCTCGTAATGGCCAAAGAAATGACAGAACGTCTTTGTTTATTTGCTGGATCTGTTTCTGTTGTCTAAAGTCGCATCTACTTTTTAGCGATACACCAACTTTTCCACGTCCACCAAACATAAAAACCTTTGGGAATTTTTGAGACTTTCTGGCATTTCACTTAGGGTTTTTTTTTAATGCACAAATTCAAAATGTCCATCAAAATAGGGCAGTGGAAATGCCATCTACTGTTAGCTACCTAACATTGCCTCGTTGCCTGAAAAGTTATGTTGGAGACAACACTGCGCTGGTGATACGCTGCTGAAATATGACCCTGAATACATTAAATTTGGTTTCATAATAGCCGGCAGTGCTGCTGAGCCAAAAGCACAGTGTGTTGAATGTAGTGAAATCCTGTCAAATGAGGCGCTAAAACCATCGAAGCTTCAGAGTGAATTATTCACTCTGAATTATTAAAACACACCAAAATGTCTTTTAAATAATTGAAGTTTTTAGGAACAAAGTCCTCCTGCCACGAACTCTCTATCAGGATCACAGGAGTTTCTTGTCATGTCACTAAAATGAGAGAATGTGAGGGAATCTGTTAATGTGTAATATAGTCTTATATTTACTGACATCTGAATGCAGTAAACACAGAAATGAACAGCTGGTGGGATGTCAATCTTAAACTTAAAATGATGAGATAATACACAGCATGCCTGTAAATGTTTTTATGGATAACTCCTATTAAATGATGAAGCATGTAATAATCTGTAATTTGGTTATTGCCAACAGATCTCATGAAAAGACCAACAAATGTTTTTCTCCATCTATGAATATTTTGCCGACCTCTTTAAAAATCAGGTCATGACCACATTAATTCATATTTAAAAAGAGCTAAGTAAAAGCTGGGCAGACAAGATGTTAAGAGAAGTATTTGTTGGAGACTATTTTCAGTCACAGATTTGTGAGAATTCACAGCAGCAGGATGATGTTTGTGCAGTCAAAATATCTACGGTTGTTGTTAAAGGAAAAATCAAGATCATTTGTTGACAATAACAAAAATAAAATGTCTCCAGCCTCATGCGTTAGAGGAAATACTGAGGAAAAAGACAAATATTGCCTACTGTATAACTATTAGCCAGGTAATATAAGATATATTCAAGTTGATACGTGTGTCATACAACCATAAATAGAAGGATGTGCGGGATGACTCACGGATGATATCAGGCAATTTCAGCATGAGTGAAGCAATGCAACTGAAGTCAAGCTGTTCTCACACTGTGTCAGGACGCATGATTTCCCATCACTCCTAGTAAGAAGCAGGGTGTTTCCACCTGTTCGTCCTTCATCCTCTTCAATGCTGAGAGAGCAGATGGAGCACCCCATAAACTCAATTTATCTCGTGCCAAAAATATGGGCTCGGTTGTCATAATGCACCTTTTTTTTTAAGGCAAAGATCTTTTGCTTTTCCATTTAATCATCTCTGCTCTTTGGTCAATAAAGAAGCTATAAAGTAATGCAAAACCCCTGTCTGAATGTTCCTGGTCAGCAAAGTCAGGGCACAGGATCAATGGCTCGAGTAATACTGTAGGTGAGCTCAGCTGATCAATATTAAACCCATGAGGATTGCTGTGCCACTCAATATTACACCCGCTGTGCTCCTGCATTCGCACTTTGATCAAAAATGTAACGGCAAGGTCACGGCAGGGTGATCCAGCCCGATGCCACCTTTTGAAAGTTGTCCTGCATCCAGGAGAGTTACCGTCACTGGAAGAAACAGGAGACTTTTGGAGGGATTTAATACAAACACAAGCTGCCCAGTTCCAAGTGACTTTGTTCTCTGGAGGGCGTGAACGACAGTACGCAGGGCTGCTGTCTGTGCAGGTCAGAAATGGGCTTATAACGTGTCTGCTGACAGAACAGTAACCCAATCCAGCTGATATGAGTCTCTCTGGTGTGAGACCTGTCCATTGTTCTCCGTTAAAGGAGTGGGACGCAGCTCATCGCTAACTTGGAGAGTCATGCAACAGTGATATTTTTAGATCCATTAAGGGTTGCAGTACAGTCTGCTGTGTCACAGAGATCGGACACTCTGCTGAATGGATTTCTTGGGGTGATTCTTTATCAAAGGCTGGATGGATGCGATCTGCTCGTGGAACACCCGATGAATTATAAATGACAGCCTCACGTTGACTTTGACCTTGCCAGAGCCACCTGTCAGTTAAACGCTAAAATGCTATCAGGACTCGTCTCCGGGTTATCACCGTACGATCAGTGATCAGCGGGGCAGAAGGGCGGCCCGCTGACCTGACCGTTAACTAGTGACAACAGGAGCAAGCCTCTGACACAAAAACACAGCCAGTATGTTTCATCCTGAATCGACTCCGACAGTTTCGTCTGACAGAGAAAGGAATCATCTCAGAAAAAGTTTCAAATTGTGCACAGATCAAATTGAGATATTGTTCCAACATACTGCCCGAGAACACGTCCTTGATGAGACTGTTTGGGACAGTAAAGCATCAAATGAGACAGCCAGCTCAGAGACTCTGAGGCCAAGATAGATAATCTTATAAATGATTCATTTGGTCTGCATATTTAATTTGCTCCTTTTGCTTTTGAAGCTATCTCAGTCAAAGGCATTGTCAAGTTCACGGCAAAAGAATTTTCCATCTAGTGAAGAGTGGTGCTAGTAGAAAAATTAAAAAACGCTAATTTTATCACTATCCGCGACAACAACAAAAACTCCTCAGAATGTCGGCTTTCCATCTGTTGCACTTCTGCATGATTTGATAATCCTTTCTGATCCCATCATCTATTTTTAGCCGGGTTGTATCCTACTCATGTCTTAATTAGATAACAGGCTTGTTACAGAACACACAGCTCATCCACTCTGCCATCTACACAACATCAAATACATATATATATATATATATATATATATATATATATATATATATATATATATATATATATATATATATATATATATATATATATATATATATATATATATATATATATTTTGGATAAAGACAGAGGTAAAGAGGCGGAGATGGAGAGAGAGGGATGCCATCATGATATCAGTGCAGAGAACCAGCAGTGAGAAGGCGTTTATAACAGCTAACATGAGGTGATAATGAGTATTCAGCCCTGCAGCCATACACTGACACTAACACCTCCATTTGTCACTATTAATGTTGAACAGAACAAAAAGTTTAAATGTACTTTATGTCACAAGTATAGTTTATCCCAGAATGAATAGAGGTGAAATGTAACTTACTACAATTACTCAAGTACTGTACAAGTTAGAGGCAATTGTACTTTACTTGAGTATTTCCATTGCTGTCTGTATTCTTCTACTCCACTACATTTAATAAACAGTTTCTTGTTATGTTGTTTCGCACAAAAATTGTCCGAGTGGCCAGAAGAAAATTTTGGTATTATAATACTTTTCTGCAAACCACGAATGTGTTACATTTGCACATTTCACAAGTATCATATCACTGTTTCTTAAGTTACATAATATATGAGTGAGACAGCTGCTAAGTTGTGGATAAAAACAGTTTATGTACAAAACAATTATTAAGCAAGTCATTGCTCTTTTTACTGTGGGTCTTTAGGCTACATACATTTGTGTTGCATCTAGACATTGCTTTGCTTTTATTTATTTATTTTTTTAACAGAAACCGCTTCTTTTTCTGCAGGTATGGTGACACCAAAATTGTTTGTTTTTTACAGAGACATTGCTGCTCCTGCCTGCATAGTTTGCATGAAAAGCTGTTGTTTTTTTACCAAGACGTCAATGCTTTTACAGCTGAAATTGTGCCCCCCCAAATTATATCTGAAAATGAAACCATCAGGGAAACTTCACGCAGTTTGGATACATGTTTAATGAAAGGCACTCTTTACAGGATAAATCAAACATTATGACACTGTATACTGTACAATGTTGACACATACAGTAACAGTTCTCAATATTAAGTGCTTCATAACATAGTAAAGTGCTGAGTACCAACGTGACTAACTGATGTCACCTTATTGCATTTCATTTTAATTAATTATAGGTATTGCTCTTTCCATGGGCGAAAAACTCAACGTGTTTGTTTTACCACCCACTCGTCATCATTATTGCATATTGTAGGATTATTAGAAAGGCATTGGTTGTGTTACAACTACATCCACTTCCATTTCTATACGAGCTGTATTTATATGTATAATAAACTCACATACAGTACATTTTCAAGATTGAAATGTGGCATGCATATATAATACCAAATTCCTGATGAGACACAAACATCATTGTTTGTCATCATTTCTCAAATCCAGTCAAAGTATTGGCTTTCCCTATCACATGGAATACAATGATCACCGTTATATGATTAAAAGACTATAATATATTTAGGTACAATAAATATGTCAAACTCTAAGTTACTGATATTATGAGATAAACCTCATTTCGGCACACTATGCCATGCAATACAAATGAGAAGTTAAATGGAAAAATGTTCAAATACATGAGTGCAAAGTTATTTTTTGTCTTTGCCCTCTCCTCCATTCTCTCACTCTGATCACAAATATATATCTCATCTCGCATTTCTGTACACTCTAAGAAATATGTTTTCCCTGCCAACAGCTGATGGTGCAACGCCTCGTTTCCACACAACTTTGTTGTGTGTCTAAAACTCTGTATAGCGTACACCCCTTGTGTTCAACACAAGGAAATGCATCTCTTTACATCTGCATAAAAACAAAGAAGAGTTAATTTTTACTCTTTTTCAACCATGTGTCGGCAGGTTTGTTTAAACACGGGAATACCAACTAAAAATAGGCATTAGGTTCCTTTTCCATTTCCAATAGACCAGAGCTGTGTACACAGCACTATGGCAGATGAATATGCCTTTCTATATGTGTGTTATTGTTTTTTTATTTTTTACTGGTGTGTCACGGGTCGGAAAACAGGTCAGTAAATAGCAGAAAGCAGCGTGGAGACCAGTGAAAATGTCAAGCCGGTTACTTCTTATTTATATCGCCTACTTCTTTCAAACTCGGTGCAGACAAATTTGGAACAACGTTCGAGTGCTGCTTGGGTGGAGATGGACTGTATTTTGTGGTATCAAGGCAGCATCAGTTTCTCAAGAAACTAAAACTGCAAACATAGGAAGATAGAAAGTGGGCTTGTCACCCATCTTTTATGTGGTTACGTTTCAAGACTGATCTCAAGCGTGCAGCTGATAGCTACATTGTTTGTTTAACAGAGGTGCATATTTAATGGTTCCAATGTGAAAAGAGCTCCGATGTTACGCTTTGCAACGGGAGAGTCAGATGCTAGTTTTCTGTTGGGACACAGTGTCATTATGTTCCACTTCAGGGCGACTGCTGAGCCATGTGTGACATCTGGTCCAATTTGGTTTACAGGTCTGGTCCAGTGTTCAGCTCAAAATACAACTAGTTTGAAAATGTTTTTATACTGGCCTAACCCGAGCACTCGAGGCAAATTATGAAGCTAAAAAAGGACAGATCACAGAAACACTTAGGAGATCATGGAGGTTGCTGTGGGAATGAATAGACCGCAACTTGATGCGTTAACAGAGCTATGTGGAAACGAGACGTAAAGCTCCAAAAGTGCTTAAGAGATATGTGGAAAAAAACTTTCAGTGCAATGTATTGATATGGTGTTTAAGGGTAATTTCACATTATAATAACATATTCAAATGTGAGCATCTGGTGCAAAATGCCAAATAATAAAAACCATGTAGGATTAAAATAACTTGTAATTTTAAAAGCTGCATGCAACTACTGCATGTTCTATAATACATGGAATTTGAAAGCAGATTTATATTTTGCAGGTTTGAGACTACAAGGAGATGTGCCAACTATTTATCACAAAGATATTGTTACGCTGTGTACATGGAGAAGTACTGCTGGCTGAGCATTCACAACTATAGCTTTGCTGATAAGACAATGTGTGCGCCGGTGTCCTCTTGCCTTACACTGGACGCGATCGTCTGCCCTTGAAAATCATGCCAAGTTCTATCTAGGTTTTGCTGAATATGACAAGACTAACTGTGAAGTACAGTAATATGAGCTCTAGGTATACTTCCAGTTTAATGATTATCACAACCACAGTTTTTTTTCTTTTGTGGGATAAACTTATAGACCGTAAAGGACAGTTTACTCAAACTTACAAGTTATTTTGTCTCTTCACACACATATTTACCCTAACAATCTACATTTTTAAGGTGAAATGGCTATAGTACAAATGAGCCATCACATTATTCTTCCAATTGCACTGGATGAAAGATGATAATTATACCTTTCAGTTCTTATCATTTATGTTTACTGACAGAGTAGTTGTATTAATTGCACTTTGACACATCCACAAGCAGACAGACAACTTGCTTAAAGGCTGTCTCACCACACAGGGCTTAATACTGTCGTAATATGCACAAAACACTGCCATGTTTGGAGTACAAAATAGTGTGAAAGATAAACTGATATCATCGCAGTGCATCTTACTACTGGATATGTTTGATTTGTCCATGCCCCTGTATATCTATAAATACTTTCTCTAACAGTGTGTGCCACTTTTCTCATTCTGCCAGGTGCCGTTACTTTTGTTTAGTGAGGGTGTGCTTCCATACTTGTTTGCAGCTGACATTTTCTGGGCAGCCTCTGCCGCTGCATCCATCACTTGCTTCTCCTCCTGCTCAGTCTCACGGTGGTAAAAATAGTTAAAGTTGGAGACGATGACGGGGACGGGTAAGGCGATGGTCAGGACACCGGCAATGGCACAGAGGGTGCCGACCATTTTGCCTCCCATCGTGATGGGGCACATGTCTCCGTATCCGACAGTGGTCATTGTCACCACGGCCCACCAGAAGCCATCGGGGATGCTGACAAACTGCGTCTGGGGCTCATCCACTTCTGCAAAGTAGATGGCACTTGAGAATAAGATGACTCCTATAAAAAGGAAGAAGATGAGCAGTCCAAGCTCCCTCATACTGGCCTTCAAGGTCTGCCCCAAGATCTGAAGTCCTTTTGAGTGTCGAGAGAGCTTAAAAATTCTGAAAACTCTCACAAGACGGATGATTCTTAGGATTGCCAGGGACATGTTCTGACTGGAGTTGATATCGTCATCGGGGGTCGTAGCCAGCTCTGTTCCGAGAGTTACAAAGTAGGGAATAATAGAGACGATGTCAATGATGTTCATGATGTTATTGAAGAAGTCACTTTTGCTTGGGCACACCACGAAACGGACACAGACTTCAAAGCAGAACCAAATGATACAAATAGTCTCCACAATGAAAAAGGGGTCTGTTAAATAAGCAAACACGTCTTTTGTGGCGGGATGAGGGGCGGAACCGTCTTGGGTCCCGTTGATGAGTTGGGTTAAACCTGAAGGAAAGTCATTGTCATCTCTGAACTCTGGCAGAGTCTCTAGGCAGAAGATGACGATGGAAATGACGATGACAAACACAGAGACCAGTGCTACAGATCTGGCTGCACTGGAGCTTTCCGGGTATTCAAACAGGAGCCAGAATTGTCGTTGGAGTTCGTTGGTAGGCAAAAGGACCTCCGGCTCTTTGATAAAACCCTCGTCTTCGCGGAACTGCTCCATTGCTTCATGACCCAACTCGTAGAAAACAATTTCATTCGCAAAAACATCTAAGGGGACATTGGCCGGTCTGCGGATTCTCCCTCCTGACTGATAGTAGTACAGTATGCCATCAAAAGACGGGCGGTTCCTGTCAAAGAAGTACTCATTTTTCATCGGGTCAAAGTAGCTTATCCTCTTCATGGGGTCACCAAGCAGCGTCTCTGGGAACTTATTCAGGGTGCTGAGCTGGGTCTCGAACATGAGCCCTGAAATATTGATGACGACTTTCTCATCTTTTTCTTCAAAGCAGTGCTTCTCAAACAAATCTTCATTCTCGTAGCAGTCCTTCGCCATCTTGCTGAAGACGCTGTCAGTAGGAGACTCGCTGTTGATGAGGAGCTTGAGATTAGAGATCAAACTGCCGCTGCTCGAGTTTGCTTTGGTCGTGAGAGTTGGAGGAGTGGACGGTGACAACCCGTCTTGACCGGATGAATGTGCACGTCGTCCTCTGTGTGGCGACTGGTGAGGAGAACTCAAGCGGTGGGTTAAAAGATTCTGATCTGGAGCCTCTGAAGGGGGCGAAGTCGGGTACCCGGAGTCACTCGGGTCTCCCAAGTTGATGCCGACATCATCCATGTTCTCGAAATTAACAAGCGGCACCTCCATTGCCCGTCTAGCCACAACTCCGTCTATCAGCAGAGTGCAGGAGGCAGAGGGGACACCACAACCAGCGCCACACTGAAGATCCTGGCGTGGCCTCCGTCCTCCTGGTTCTCATTCAGGCAATCAGTTTGGATTCAGTCCTCTGTGTAATCTGCACAAGAAGGGTGAAAAAAGCAGAGTTGTGTTATATTTTTGTTAAATAGTGCAATACATTTTTGTGAGTAAAGAGATTTTCCTGTCAGCTCGTGTTTGCATCAGCAGAGCACTGGCCATCTGATACTGTGCTTGTACAGTTATTTTTTCCCCTCAATTTTCTCCTATGTACAAAAAAAACAAGCTCTGCAAGTTTGTGAAAGTGCTTACACAAGGTATAGGTGGTATTATTGCTGATCATGTGCAACAAAACTGTTTAATTTCCTAACGGAAAAAACATCTGAGCCGTCACTTCAGACTGAAAGCAGAAACTCATCAAACAAAACGTCAGTTTCTAACTACTGTTTTGGTTAATCAAACCCAACCCTGTTTGGGGTAGTTGATCAGCATCACGTTTACTTTATCTCTAAGCAGCTGTTTATCATTCCATTTGTCTGGTTCGGACAGGTAACCAAATCCAAACACACGCTTTTAAGCTGCAACCTCTGTGTCCACTTGACACCAAAGGCCCTGCGCACTCACAGAGACTCATCTGCTTCTATTTCCACTCACATTGGAGCAGATAACGTAACAGTCCAGGATATAGGATTTTATACTTATCAAAGGAAGCGGCTTGTGCAAAAAATACATGTATTGATTTCGCCATGTCAGCATAGAGGGGTTACTGAGTCCAAGAGGAAGGACAGTTGAAGATGCAGAGGACAGAAAAGCGCTGTTAGATCTAGACTTTTAATTGTTTCTAAAAGCAACTTCTTGTTGGTAAATTGCTGCTAAAATCTTCCCACTGAACTAACATCCAAACACACAACACATCCACATCACTGAAAGCACCACAAATACATGCAAATGTCTCTTTAATTAAGTGTAAAGTTTGGATCCAGCTGTGCGCAGATGTCTGCACCACTCACCCGAGTCCCCGGCTCTGCAGAAGTTGTTTTGCCCCTCTCTACCCTGCCCGGCAGCTCCGCTCTGCTCCCCCTTCAATCTCTCTCTCATCCAGACTCACAATCAAGAGTGTCTGTAGCTCTATTAAAGCTCCCATTGGGTAATTTAACACCTCATCGGAAACCAGAGATGTCAGCGGTACCCACACAAACTTACACACGCGCACGTACACACAAACAGAGACAAACACAAACAAGAGGCAGGAAACTCACTGTGTTTTGAATGTGGGGGTCACCTGGCTTTGTTCTCCCTGCTCCCTCCTCCTCCGTCAGTGGAATGACTGAGGTATTATAGGTAGCTCCCTGATAGGAGATTTACCCTGCAGGAGCCAATCACTGTTTGACGTGGCAAGAGGGAGAGTGGGACCCACTCTTTCCCCCCTCGTTCCTGCAGAGTAAGCATCCACATGCAGGATCATCCAATCCACCCTCACCTTGGGGATTATACTGTATTCTTCCCCTCTTACGGCACTTGTCACAGCTCTCAATACCTGCAGCAGCGCACATCTGCCCAGGGGATTCAGCTTTTTTCTTGTTTACATCCTTGGTGGTACACAATGACGTGAAGTTATTTCACCTGCTATTATATTCTGTTAAATGTTTAACTGTAAGAAATGTTTTTCCAAATCTTTCTCGAAATCTTTGAAAATCTTTGAAACCCGAGCAAATTGACTTGATGGAAAAAGGCAATGAGCCACAGAAGAAGAACTTACTGAAAAACGGTAAGAAATTAGTAAAAAAGTAAAAGAAAATTACCTGAAAATACAAAAAAAATAGAAAAAAGAAGATACAAAAAAAGAAGGAAATGACCTGGAAGAAATCCTTAAAAGATATTATAATTCAACATAAATTCAAATATATCATTTTGGATGATGAATATAGTTTTTCCCTAGCTTTTCAAAATGTATTTTATAAATCTACTATTTTTTTTCCTCATTGCCTTTTTCCCCCATGTTTTTAAAAGAAATCATAGCAATTTGTCCAGGGTTCAAAGGTTTAAATACTTGCGAAAGGCGTCCGAAAGCAGCACAAAAAAAGTGGTGCCGCTCCAGGTTTCAAAGGGTAAAATTTTCCTTTTCTGTTTGAGCTAAAAATAATCCATAATATGCCAGTTCTTTGGAAAAACAAGACTAAGGCACAGCACTAGAATCAATTTCATTGATAAATACTTGAAGTTTTCAAGAAGTAATTTATTCTGGGCTCAAATTTCCCCCTAGAGGTGTTAAGTATAGATTTGTAAAAGTGTTATAGAGTGGAAACAGCCCCTTTCCAAGAAATTCCTGCAGATGTGTTTGTTTATTCATTTCTGTCGTCCCTGCCAACTCCAGCACCTCTGCGCCTGCCAGCTATTGAAGGTTTGTCAGATTAATACAGTTGCTCTGTGGCTTTGAAAAACAGTGACACGCCTAATTAAAAGGTTAAATTCCAATTACAGTAAGGCTGCACTTCCCTTTTAGTTCCAGCCCAATTCTCTCGAGGAGCGCGAACTTTAATCAAAGTTCATCTTGCACTTTTTCAGAAGGGCGGCCAATTTGGCAACATAGGTTGAATATTGTGTTACATGATAGAGAACCAGCTGCCTGAAGTCAGAAATGATTCCCTCACCTCACTCTCCTCCTGCTGCAGCCTGGAGTTGGCTGGTCCGCGGTAACATTGCGGCGTGAGCAGAGCACCACTGCAGGCACGGGCACATGGCTTCAAGGTCACACGAGACCGTTCTAAGACTTCGCTTTGCTATACATCATCAAACACACCGTCAACCTCCAGGAATCTCATTATGCGTCCTCACGGGGAAATCATGCACACGTGCATCAATGAATTTAAACTTCACATGTTTGTACCTGACACATACATCCAGGTTTGCTTTGTGCACATGTGCAGGGACGCAGCCAGGTGCACATTCACACAGAAACACAGCTGACTCAACATACTCGATATATATAGGGATCTTTTTCTTTCCTGCAATGTCTTGAACGTGTCATTGGGAATGCAGTCAGCTGAGGCATGACCCTCCACTTAAACACTTCATAATAGAATCAGCTACAGGCGAAGACAGACAGGAAGATCGACAGCGAGGGGGACGATCACAGACTACACGAGTCACACTGAGAGGGTAAATAATCGATTCATTCCCCCGCGAAACGATTTGTGTCAGTAAAAAAGGGAAAAGGGAGGTAACAGGGTGAGATATGAGCTTCAGGATGAGCTGGACTGCAGCTACTGCAGTGTCACTCGTCTCAGGAGTCCTGACAGGGGACCAGAGGGATAACGTCCCTCCTTCTGTCCTTCCACACAGCCCTTCATCCATCATCCACCGCCCCCCGCATCCAGTCCTCCCCCCGATGACACTGTCACCTTACCCGTTAACAGACTGTGTTGACAAAGCAGTTTCTCCATCAGCATGCGTGTGTGTGTGTGTGTGTGTGTGTGTGTGAACTACACTGACACTGCATCAGTATGAACACCTCCTGCTTTAACAGAGCTCAACTTTGAGCTATGAACACCTGATATAGCAATATTTGTTCAGGAAAAAAAATAACTTCAACACTTTGGGGACTGACCTGAAGTGCAGTGTTCAGCAAAAGTATCATTAACACAGAGTGAAAATACTTCATTACAGGTAGAGTACTACATTGAAAATGTGTTATTTAGTTTAACTGGTGCCTGGAAATGCAGTGTAAGGGTATCCTGTATGATTTGTTTTTAATAACATTAAAATCTTCCTCTCTTTTTGTTATTACACTGCATGATTATAAACTCAAATAAAATAAATGAAACCAGCTATATTTTACTATAAATACAGTGTTCATTTGTAGAACGGTTCCTATGTTAACACAACAGCGTGGACGGTCACGATGTTTGGGTTTAGGCACACGTTAGGTTTAGACAAAGAGGTATGTGGTAAAGTGTAGACAAAAAAAACAACACACACACACACACACACACACACACACACACACACACACACACCTACATAGGAAGCAAACTCCAAACTCCCGCATGAAGGTCAGTTGGTTGTGGGACCCATTTACGTCCCCAATCGCCCGGCCTTACTGGTACGCTGCTTATATTACGTGGTTAGCGGCAGCGTTATTACCTGACGCTGTCTCAGAGAGTTTCAGGTGTTCGACTCTGGCTCTGTCTGAAAACTTTATCTTCTGATGACTCCATACGCATTGCATGTGGATGCGGAAGTGGGCTTTTGGCGTCTCACTCGTACGCCGAAAGCACTAAAAGAGCGGCGCTATTTGACGAGTTCGGAATGAGAACGGGTTGTTAGGATGAACATGATTTTTGCTAGCCTTACCAGCATGGTGGCTAGACCGCATTATGCTTTCCCCTTTTTCCCCTCTTATAAGCGGCCCTGTTTCCATACAGAGACGTGCTTTGTCCCCTGTTTGGGAGCATCACACAGTGTTATCCAGCTCTGCTCTGATTGGTCCAGTCTGAGAGTAGACTGACTTTCAGTCATATACGTTCATCACAGTCACTTGAGTGGCGTGCCTATATGTGGATGGTCATAGAAATTTGGTTATGGTCTGATGAAGATTGAAACATTGTTCTGTTGAATTAACTATCCTGGTAGTTCTCAGTGTGCAGATCTTTTGTCTGACTTTCTGATTGAGTGCCTGTAAAAGTTTTCCGGACAAGTGTTCCCCTCACTCTCTGTTGCACATGATAGCGTGCACATGATCTTCGTAATTTGAACTCAGAGGCCCATATGTTCATCCAATAAGGGTGACAGGATTTCAAAGTGCATGTCACGTAGCACGGATTAGATATTCCAGCCTGGTAATCTTATAGCAGTTGTAAAGGCAGCTGGTTATTCCAGTCTAGTAATCCTATATATTGCAGCAGAGGTTCTCCTCATTGCAAATAACATACAAGGTTGGGTCAGGAGCATCAAGGACGCAACAGCCACAGTAAAGAAAACCCCCACGCAGCTGCAAACATGGACACATGTTCACTGAAAACATCAGAGTGCCACAAGTTCACAGGTTCAGATTGAGTGTCACACACCTGCAGCGGAGGGATCAGGGTTTCTAAATCACAGGTGAGGGATCCAGTGTGAAAGTGGAAACTGTAAAAACACTAAACCATCAGAATACACCACAGAGCTAAAAAAGACAAATCCAAAACAATAATTCAATCAGACAAATCAAAATTCTAAAATACACTAAAACACTGACATCCAGAGGGAGCGACCAGTTTCTGCATCATCGATTTTAATTCACAAAAATGGACTGAATTTAGCAGTTTTGGATGTGAGTAAAGACGGTCCAGGCAGACGCAGCAGCATACTGTAGCAACACGAGCATTTTTACACAGTTCAGTGCCGACCTTTGTTTCATGTCATCCTTCCTCCCTCTCCCATCATTTCCTGTCCTCTCGTCACTATCACTATAAAATGAAGGCAATAGCGCCTAAAAACTCACATGACAAATCAAAAACTCTGCAGTGTCATAAAAAAAGCTGCACTCTGCCCTTTACCTCCTGAGTTTTACACATCCTTTAGAAATGTGTTACATAACATAATATAACAGAGTAAACTGTAAATGGTTCACTATATTTACATGGGTTTGATTAACCTGACGTTTGCAGAAAAATACTCTGCGATGGAGTTTGTCTATGGTTTCACTTTTTTCTTTTACCTAGTTATGTTCTTATTCTTATTCCTTCCCTCACTGAAAAATCCAGAATTTATAAATATGCAAAAACTGATACTCATTTCAGTAGTTCTTTTTGACACAATATGTCTCCATTGAAAAGTCCACCCTCAGTCTTTGAGCACTGGAGGTTTCAAGGATTCACATCACACTGTTGTAAATTACACATTATACAAATGATTAACTTCCAGACTAGCTGTGATATCACAACGTCCTGCTCATACGCACACAATGTAGTGCCTCTAAGAGGCTGCCTGAATCCAGTCAAAACATATCTACATTTGACTCTTTTTGTGCCGGGGGTTTGATGCTAGACTGTCACAAATGTGTGCCAGATGAGCACACTTCCTGTTGCTGCCATGTCTGTTTTTACACTACAAGCAATGAAGCAATAGCATTGCCAGCTACATTTTTGCCATGTCGCCATTGAAGTGTTGCTCAAGCATGCATCTGCTACTTGCAACAGTGCATCATGTGTCAAAATGATCAAACCTCACTTTGTTTATGTCTCTGTTAAGCATCTTTGAGTATTGTAAAAAGCGCTCTATAAATAAAATGTATTATTATTTAAGTTTAGATTTAGTAAAAAAAAAAGCTTTTTTTTGGATAACATGTTCACCACTGCATGTCTATGTGCTACGCAATACACAGAAAGTGAGCAAAGCTCCAGCTAACTCGGCTAAATAACACAGAACCAAAGTGAGAAAAAACGCAAAAGCATATGATTGCTTGATGCTTCACCGTGTCCTTGGTTTGCTGAAAAATGATGAGGCCAGTTCAACTTTGATTTGTAGGGCATTACGTCTGTCAACTACAAGCCACTCCATTTACATTATGTGTATTAAATGAGGAACTCTATCACTTAAAGGGTACTGGTATTGGTTCTGATATTGTTACTTTTTAGACGACACCTGGCCCTATACGTACACATCCAAAATTCAGGTTTAAGGTGAAAACAGAGAAACTTTCCTCCTTCAACAGCCTTCTACTATCAAATTCTGCACAGACATCATTCTGCACAGTGAAGGTCAAACATCCAAGTGAAGTAACAAGCAGAATACATTTTTGAGTAAAGTGTGACTTTAAATCAGCTGGTCTGTTAGTAAATTTTGATTATTAAAAATTCTGTCCTCTCTAAGTGCAGACTTGCCTTCACTCAGAGGATTTGGCCTGCAGCTGACTCTGAGGACTGCTACTCCACTAAGGAGATTATGCAACACAGGAGATCAGCCAGGAGAATCACCCTCATAGATGAACAGTGCGGACTAAATACTACAGACTTAATTGAAATGTCTGGATTGTTTCCAGCCTCACTAATCAAAAGACAAGTGCTAATCTTGGATGACTCCTTGGACTTGACACGGCAGGGGAGGAGGCGAGCGTTTCACAACAAACCAATCAGAGAGCAGCCACAACATTTAACACTGAAATCCTCTGTGGTTTAAACTCACTGATTAAATTACACTTCCCTTTTGCAAACTGTTTTTTCTGCACTTTCTTCTGCTGTTGCACAAAAACATCCTTCAGCCGACAGATGCTGTAACACACCGATTCCCTCAAAGCACAAGCAGTGAGCAACAGCAACCACACAGGGAGGACGAATAAGAAGCGCCACCCACTTTTTGACATCAACATTGCTCACCGTAGGGCAGGGAGGTTCCATGGCGGCAGGCGCTACGAGCTCATCCAACGCCTCCCGAGTTACAGAGCCTCCTTCTCACGTTCCCATATGGCCTCTGGTAGAAAACATGATAATGATGAGATATTACCAGTTTTATCAGGTTTAAACAATTTTTTTAACATTCAACTATCATGATCTGACAAGAAATGCTGCTAACAGTTAAATGTAATCCACAATGAAGTATACGTATTGATTGTGAAGGTTGTACTTTCTACTAGGACAACTACTAATGAAAACAACAATAAAACTTTAACTATGGCAATAACATAACAGGATAATAACAGGTACTCATAACAGGGTTTAATTTATAAACTTCTTACTTAAACTTATCAGCACCTATCTAGAAATCAAGGTGTAGCAATTCCTACATGATTTTTGGCTTATTTAAATAACTGTTTAAAAGCATTAAAGTGAGTTTACCTTGTCATCCGGCGGTGGAAGAAGCTTGTCTAAACTCGCCCACGCATCCTCTTAGATTAAATATCCAAACGGGCAATGGCAGAGTCTTAAGGAGTCGTTGTAAATCTCTCGAGAGGTTTTGACAGAAGGCAGGGCAGATAGTGTTAAATACTCAATAAACGAGACAGATGTTTTGAACAACATGCTTTCAATCGATTCAGTCTGAGTGACACGCAAATCCTCACCGAGCTCTCTGTTCTGACTTATTTTCAGCTTTGTGCAGGAAACACGTGATGCTTTTTTTTTGTTATTAAACATTCTGCAATACTGTAATGTTGCATCAACAGCAACATTATCCACATGACCTCCACATGAGGACAGTCGATGTCATTTGAAACCTTTTGTCATCTCTGAATAGAAACCGCGTCCCCTTCACCTGCCTGTCTGTCCATCTGTCCCCCCTGTCAGTGTAACAAGCCAGAAATTAAAGTGAACTTGTGTTTGTGCAGCACGGGGCTCATTTTTCTCATCGCTAGTAAAGTCCTGAATCTGTCCGTCTGCCTGCCAGGTGCTCTTGCTTGGCTCTCTATCATATTTCACACTCGTGCGTAGGATTCATTGGTCACACGCCAGTTTTTCAGTGTGTATGTCAACCTCTCTGCCCTCTCTTGTCCATTTAGTCTTTGTTGAAAGTCAATGGGGGTTGACAGTTTAAACTGACACAAAGCGATAATGTGAATGACATGTTTTGGGGTTGAGCCATTACAAAGACGCGGCTTTACTTTGTTTTACTTTGCGACATTTATCTGTTTTGGTGGTACAAAGTCTGCCTGCAGAGGGCTTCACAGTATATGACATCCCTCTGTTCTTAGACCTTCACACTGACTAAGGAAAAACTCCCACAAAAAACCCTATAATGGGGGAAAAAAAGGTTGAAATCTCAGGAGGAGCAACTGAGGGGGGATCACTCTTCCAGGATGGACAGACGTGCAATAGATGTCGTTTAAAAACAATTAAATTACAGCAGAGGACAAAATGATACATAAGAAAGAAAGAGAGAGAGAGAGAAGGGAAAGAGAGAAAGGGGGGAAGATGCACAGCAACAATAATGGTAACAATCAAAACATACAGTAATAGTGACAGATATCAAAACTAATAAATGTAATATATGATAGCATGTAATATTACTTGCAAATACTGCAGTTTATGTAAGTGGCGATAACAGTCACAGGTGTATATTATTATTATTGGAGGCACGACTAATAATAATGGCAGTAGAAGGTGGTGTTGAAAAGGATCACAGCATCAGTGCAACCAAGACCCACGACACAGGCGCAGCCAGAGACAGGACCACAACACCAGCACAACCATGACCACGGTTCAAGCTGGGCCACAGGTAGGAACACAGCATCCAAAACACATCTGCATCTGTGTCAGGAACACGCTAAACCAACAGGCAGCAAAAAACCCCTAACTTTAAGGTCATGTAAGCCAACCTCACAAAGAAGATGATGCTGGCCAATCAGAAGTACTAAAAACAGACTATTACCGATATCATATGTTATGATATTTGGCTGCAGAGACCTCCATAACACATTCTGAGGCCTCTTTTCTCTGTATGGTGGAAGAGTAACTGTACATTTATGTGTTAACATCTAAAAAGTTCTGTTAGAAAGGATGGAACCAGCACCATTAAACATTAAATAAGAACAGTATAAAACATTGTGGCCATGTTCACAGTTTTTCATGAAACAAGAGCAGCGGCCAAAAGAGTCAAAACATGCAGACCGCCACAAGCAACCACACAACCAAAAAGTAAATCATAAGACATAAAAGCAAATAGGGGGAAAAAAAGAAAGAAAAGAGAACACTAATAGAACCAGCAATATTTTAGACACACCTGCCATTGCATGAAATGTTGCCTCATTTTTAACAGCACTCACTCTGACGTCTCACATCAAAATCTCTGTTTACCCTGTTTACACATCGACACTGAAGATGGAGTTCACGAATCTTCGAGTGTTATCACCAATCTGTTTGTCAGCGACCTAAAACAGTTGGTGTGTAATTTAAAGGCCAAAACCTGCAAAAAAGCTGTTTTCAAAAATACCTGTGTGTGTGGACGAGGCCGCAGTCTTGTTTTGACTCCAGTCAGTGAACACTTAAATAACTGTGACAGCCTTTTGCAATCGTAGCATATTTGTGATTGATGATATTGACGGGCGAATATTGATTCAACAATAAACACAGTAAAGAAATAACTGTAATACTGTAAATATTGTTACTTGACATAATTACATTATCCCTAATAGACTTAACATTTAGCATCTATCTCCCACAAAATGCATGTCCTTGTATAATTTTAGGCCAAAATAGGCCTCATCACCAGAGTGCTGCCCTAAAACCCACAGAGTACCCATCATGCATTTCCTTGCTGCTGGTATAGTCTCCTGGAAAAACATTTCTTCTCAGCTTATAAAATATTTCTGCACCAAACCCTTGTGCTGAATCCTCGTGCGGTCTCTGGTTGCCTTGTGTTGCCTTCATGTGTTTGCTTGTACAGGAATTAGATACCCGGGCCAGCATGTGTGTCTCAAAGGTGCTGAAAAGGCCCTGGTCGCCGCCGTGTTACTGGGGACAGACGGACAGGTATTCAACTGCAGTGAAAGATTGTCGGCCATTGTGGTCATGCTGTAGCTGCATGGGTTGTTGCTTTGGGAGAATAGAGCTGCTATAAATCTTTTAGACTGCAGAAGTGATGGCACTTCTCTTTAGTAAGCCTATGAGTCAAATACAAAAAATGGGTTAATGGTAGTTTACTGATAAGAAGAGATATTCTCAGTGTTCCTGCATGAATCACTGAGTACAATGTATTGATTTTCCTGTGTCTGAAATAAAACTTCAAAGTAGGGTTTGACAGATTATTGGCCTGGACGATTATTGGGACTGATATTTGGCATTTTGATGGTTATCTGTATTTTATTTTAATGATCTCACATAAAATTAATTAATTAAAAAGTACAAAGAAAGTATCAGCATGGGAGGAACTTTTAATTTGTAAAAACCCAGGGAGCGATTTATTCATTTTTTATTTAAATTTTCACCCAACTTTGTAAAAAAAGGTTGCTGGGAACTTTCTGTAAATAATGTTTTCATTAAACATTTGCTAAAGACATTTAAACAAAGTTTTGTGTTGGAGTTTGTTATTTTCTAAATTCTAAATATTGACAGAAATATTTTCATTTTTATTGTAAATGCATATCGGTTCCAAATATTGGTTGTCGGTCACATCAACTAATAATCTGTATCGGTATCAGCCCTGAAAAACCAATATCGGTCGACCCCTTCTACGAAGTGTTTAGAGGTAGCAATAACATTCATGGTAGTGTCATGGCTAGTCTTTGGCGTATCAGGGATCAGACCAGCACTGTACCTGTCAGTTTAATCAGGTTTGGCTGTTCAATACATAAACTCCACTGTTTGTTCCTTTTCTCATTCAGACTATGAAACAACACCATTGAACTGCCAAATTTTTGAACAGGGTTTTGCAGGATGTTCAGGGTCACTCACATTTACGTTACATAGTAAACGCAACACACATGCAAGCGGTGGAAATCCATCGTAAATTAGCCCTTTGAGCTAATGCATGGAATTATGCTCATGACAGATCAGACATATGCAACAACATTATTTGCCATTACCAGATATCAAACAAAAGCCAGAGACTATATTGTCTTAAGTTGCTGTGAGCCATAAATTCACCACTTCTAAGTAGAGGGCAGAAAGTAACATTATCTCAGAGCATGACGGGGCAAAGTATCTCTTTCTTAAGGTAGCTGCCTTCATCTTATTCACTCTCCATGATCCCAGTCTGCAGCTGCCTGTGACCATTGCAGACAAAACCAATGTGCTGAACCAAAGAGGGAAACTGCACACTGACTGACAAAGCCGACTCCCAAGCGGCAGCCCTCGATGGGAGCCAAATGCAGACTCAGGGTTTTCCACACGTCCATTTATTTATGATGGGCCGTCACAATTAAAATACCACAAAAAGATCTTTGGAGCTGGACCGGATTAGGAGTGCTATTGGAATATATACATACAGTTTGTTTTTTTATAGCCCACTTGGAGCAGAGACAGTAAAGCATCAGACGCATTGAATGTGAAATTTAACTGTTTATTGTTCTGGGTCTAAAAGTGTGTTTTTACTTACAAACATCTGCAAAAAGCTCTTCTCATTTATTGGTGTGATCTGATCAGCTGTGAATGGATCGACAAATCAGTTACCCCCCTCCCCAAGAGAAAAACTGCTGCTGAGGAAAAAAAGAAGTCATGGAGAGCTCCATCTGTGCTGTGTTCATGAACCCGCAAAAACAGCTGAATTTAGAGAAAAGACACACACACACAAAGAGACACTAAAGGCATTAAAAAGATTAAAAAAGCAAACAAGAACAAGTGACAACTGTCAGCTACTGCCACACATACATTCATTCATTCTGTGGGAAACACTGAGACTGTTATGTAACAGGTAGCAGGCAGGTAACTCGAAACGGCACTGCAATGATGAAAAAACGACAAGGAACAAAGGAGCTGGGCTGGTATTTGTGGAGTTGGATCTAATCACAGGGAAAGGGGAGCAGATAGGTGATGCAGGTGTGGAGGTGGGCGGGGAAGGCGAGACAGAGCAGAAGATGGAGTGGCAAAACTTTTTATTTTAACAGAAACAGTAGTGTGTTGAACCCTGTTGTGTTACACAGGCGCACTGCCTTTTAATATAGCAGGGTTTATATATACACCTTGCTGCTGCTTGGGTAACATCTCAGACACAAACACCAAACAAGAGAAAACGTACCTCAAACCCTGTTGCACGCCGTTTTACATGCTTTAGCTGAAACATGTCATTCAATCAGGACGCCGTAGCAAAATAGTGAATAACGATTTCAGGTCAAACTGCTCCTTCATGTTGGTGTGACATTCAGGTGACAGAGAAAGGAGGAAAAGTCTGAGGACATCTACTGGACGGAAGAAAAATGTCAGAGGACCGGTCCGGGGAATGAAGAATGTGGCTGAAGACGAGGGACAGACGAACAAACTGTGACGGATATGACATAATCTCCTCCACTGGTTTTGTTCACCTCCAAGAGGTTTCTACTGCATCGCTCACTTTGATCAAACATGAATAATAAATGAAGCCAAGCTGCTAAAGCTCCTTCACTATCTCTCCTCCCTGCTACTTGCACCTGACATGAACGCTCCACCCAGGAACCCCATTATGTCAGCAGGCAACCAGCTCCAGTTTCTTACATCACAACACAAACGTTCACTTTCTATTGCTTCATTTGGAAGCAGTGCAGAAAATATTTATCTGCATTGCAGTTAAAGCTACACTAATCTTATATTTATAGATCAACAATGGGTCAGATGACAATTTGTGATGTGAAAGGAGTCGTTCATGGTGAGAAACTGTAAAGACTAATCACCCAGCTCCTCTCCACGTAGTGTTCTAGCGTCTTTTAGCTCAGTGTTTTGGTTTTAAAGCCCATTCTGGTTCGGTCTCACTGTTTTCACCAACCAAATCTCCAGCGGCAACAGTTAGCAAATAGCTGGTGAATATAGTGAAGCATTTTGCAGCTAGAGGGCCAGAAATTTACTAAAGAAATTAGTAGACACAAAAAAGCACATCTTAAAGGAACCATGCTGGCAAACTAATGTTAGAATTTAGCTTGAAACAGTAATTAGGTTTTCACCCAAATGTAGCTCAATTTTCAGAACATCAGCCAGAGAAAATGCTAATTTATATGCCTTTTCATCCACTATTGTTATTGGAATAATGGGATATGCAGTGGGTGGCGCAAAAAGATGACAAAATTAAAAGAGCGCAAATCAAACCTCAAACAAAGGAAAACAATGTCTGCGAGTTTGCAGTGGCCTGTTAGAGCTCTGATTCTCTGCCTGAGCTGGACTGGGCCCGACCCAAACCTGCCAGCTACAGGCCGGCTGTAATTTCTCATCATTGCCCTTCTGGGTTTGACTCGGGTCAGTTCTGACCCTGCTGAACCTGTCACGCAACAGACTATTGAAATATGGATAATAAGGACAATGGTGCGAGGAAACACATCAGCCCCAAGCTAAAATTCTATAAATGTTTCAAAATAAAAAATAATATGTAAAAAATATCTGTTACAGTAGAAATTCAGGTTTTTAATCGGGCTCAGGTCAGGCTTGGACAGAAACTGTGCAGGTTAATGGTGGGTCTGATATTTTTGGCCCAATAGGAGCTCTATGGCCTATGCAATGATGTTACATCTTAACTATGTGTCATCACTTATTCCCTGAGTCCATCAACTTTTCCACCTCCTCAAAACGTAGACATTTTTTTGCGATATTTCGAGATTTTTTTTCAAATTTTTGGTGTTTTCACCCAGGTCTTTTCATACACAAATTGAATCACCTCTCAATTTAGAAGTGGCATTACAAAACAGTACGAGCCAGGGTTAGTGGGTTAGCATGCTCATTTCAGTAGATATCTCTGCAACACAAAACAAAGATGGCTTTGACATAACGTCATACAGTTACATCTTCACATTCTGCTGATAAAGTTCACTCATTTTTTTCTAATGTCTTAAACAGTAATTCTGGTCATATCTTACACGTTGCACCTGTAATGGACATGTCTGAAGGTGCTGCTTGAAACAGATTTTCCTCTCAACCCACCGAAAATTAGACACACACATCTATAAATACACACACACACACACACACACACGTACAGCTGGTCTTTTATCTTTGTGGTATATTTGAACAAAGGAACACAAGCGGCGTCATCCACACACTGATGATGACGCTTTGTTTGAGGCAAGAGGCCCGCTCTTCATCAAGAGATCATTGTATACATAATGAATAAGCTTTGTGAGTGCACGCGCACACACGCTTGCACACACACACACACGCAAGCACACGCACGCTGCCTTCCTTCTGCTGCTGAGCTGAATGGGCATTTTAAATCAGACTGCTTATCAAGCACATTTGAATGTCCTCGTTTCATCAAGATTTAATTTTCTCCAAATGATTCTTCTCTGTTCTAATCGCTCTGATAAGAAAGTGTTTCATATCGGCCGTGCTAATGTTCTCTATAAAGGGAACATGCATTACTGAACTGATAAGCAGTAAGAAGCCAAATTATTTGCAACACAACCAGCAGCGTACATGGAGGCACGAGAAGGTGGAGGGACGTTAAACAAAATGCAGCAGAGGCTTTACAGATTTCCCGTTCCTGCTCTGCATGTGCACAATCTCAGAGTTGGAAGTGGGATGTAAAAGTGGAGAGGCCCTGGGACTGAGATGTTGATAAAATATTAACTCACACAGGATATTTAAAGCCTCTGACATTCTTTCCCTGGCTGACATGTTGGAAAAGGCCTCCACCAGATGCAGCCAGCAGCGAGGATGCAGATTTCACCTTAAGTCAAGTAATCAAGAGAAATGATCCTGATCAAAGATTTACTCAGTTTGCTTACTTTATCACACACTGGGGTGACAGCAAGTTCAAAGTTTGGAAAGTTTAAAATTTAAATTGTTTTTATTGATTGTAAATACACATTAATAATAATTTTAAATACAATAGAGAGCTGATGACCATTAAGTGTTTTCCATAATGTTGTCGGGGGCTTTCACGTCTCCTCTAAGCTTTCATAAACGTTCACTGAATTCCCTCTATTTATTAATGTTTTATGTTCATGGTGTGTGGACTTTTATGCCATTTCTAGCTGCACTCTTGGCCAGGCTTTACTTAAACTCACAATGTGGAAGTCCCTTTGACCACACTGATATTATAATGGTAGATAAAATTAAAAAAATAAAAAATTGAAATGAAATACATTAAAGTAAAAAACGTCTGCCTGTACCAATTCATGAAGCATATAAGTTGCAACTAATGGCTTTATAATTAGTGAATTGCAAACCAACTGATATTGAACAATGATTACAATTAAGTTCTCCCTCTGAAATATTCTGTTCATCTAAGTGAATTCAACTTTATATCCTCTTGTCCCAAGTCTTTATGCTAAACTAAGCTTACCGTCTCCTTGCTTTGGTTTCTCAGGGATGATGTTTTCTGTGGGCCAACACTGAAGCTAATGTCACTCTGGTTCCCAAAAAGCGTACGGGAGTCTTTCATTGGATTTTACAAATGAACACCACTTTTAGGATTAGGATTTTGAAACCTAAGTGTAATCACCAGAAGTAAAAAGCTAACATCAGGCCGTAAACAAACTACACTACGGTTGCTTTGCTACCGTCTTGAGGCTGTTAAGCTGTGTTCAGCACAGCTCATTGATGACATTCTGTCATTTAGCCACTTGTTAGCCACTGCCTTTAAAACACATACAGGTTTCAGTGTTTGCGAGCAGAGTATTTACTGACATATTCTATGTTGTAGAACGACACTTGAAAGTCTCTTCAGCTTGTGTTAACCACAAACCTTATTTCAAGCAAAAACCCATTCAAAAAACTCATTAACTTTGAGACGAGGGAACCGGAGGTGCAAAAATACCAATTATATCAGGATTTTAGGATTCATTACTGGGGTTCTCTATACCAAACATGCAGATATTACAACTTTAAAAACCTTACTGAAGTTGATTTATTAGCAATAACCCTGCTGCACATTTACACATTTTCAGCATCTTTAGCTCAGAGAGATGCTGTTGTTCTAATTTTTCAACACTAACCCTCTAACCTTGTGGCACAAACAGCTCAGGGCTCCTAAACATGAGCTCACTTCATTTGGACTCCATATGTCGTCGCCTCAGATGACACAGGATTGCACCCTGCTTCCATTACTTAGATTAAACCCACTTTACTACCACAGGGATGGCTCTCAGTGTTTATCAAGCCTTCAGCACCTCGGGTCAGAAACGACACACATTGACACCTGGTAGTGAAGCTTATCGAGTCCTGCGGCCTGATAATTACTGGTTTTCCTGTGACCTCTCCGCCATGTCATTATGTAAAAGAGGATTTTCTCCAGTTCTCATACTGGCCTGCTCTTTTATAATACTTTGTGTCACCTGGTTTGGTGTACACTATGAGCTCAGGAGCATCTGTCAGCTGTGTGCTCTCACGGGTTCACCATCCCCTGTGAGATGGGATGCACAGTTGGCTGACCTTAACCCAGTAGATTTAATGGGTCCATCGCATTATATGAGTGCATTGATCCTCCATATGACTCTGTTAATTATCTGACCACAAGACGAGACTCAATTACTGATGAGACCAACGAAAACCTGCAGTATTTATGCAGAATAAATTCTGACTGTTCTGTTTTAAATTCAGTTTTGGAAGGTAACTCAAGTAACTAAGTACAATATTGAGGTATTTGTACTTTACTTTAGCATTTCCATGTATTGTTAAAGGTATACTATGGAGAATTTGACTCCAGAAATACAGTGATACAGTATACAGTGATACAGAAACATCACCCAGTCACCACTTATGATCTGCTATTATTGTGTAGTGATGTATTATCTGCAGAGGTGAGGTCATGACTTTATAAAAAGGTAAGCAACACATATCCAATAGAAAGCTATGAAAGTCATGGACACATATTTTGACGCTCCAAACCTCTGCCGTAATGTAAACAGTGAGAAAATCTGCATATTGGTCAAACAAACTCCGGACTGTCACCTGGGATCCTGCAGTTAGTGTCCCTTGTTAGACAAAAAGTCAATCGAGTTATTTTGATAACAACGTGGTTTGTTATAAGACTAATACACTACACCAATGGCTATGTCATTTGAAGTCACACTAAGGTAGTAACAAAAGTACTTATTTTAAGCCAAACCGTGATGTGTTTTTCCTAAACTTAAACGTGTAGTTTTGTTGCTGACTTCTAGGGATGCTAACCTACAAGTTACATTTTTTTTTTAATTTACATTGAAAGTTTGATTTGAAAAGAGACCATATAACAACAAGCATAAATTGTATATTTCCTAATAAAATGGAAGTTTATTTTGACAATATGCATGTGATGTGCATAATTTGACATGCCCTGAACTTAACTTAAAAAATTGACTCAGGAGAGCTGCCTAGAGCATCACATTCTGATTTGTAGGGACACTGACCAAGGATGAGTTTGGAGCACTGTATGTGTTGAAAAAAAAATACAGTGAGGCGAAAAAACTAAGCATACAAAGCTCGTTCCAAAATGAGAGTGAATCTTGGGTTAACTTTTACTTTCACTGGTGATTTGGTTTACAAACAGAAACTGACAATTCCTGCATAGTATGAAATAAAGGTATACTATGCAGGGTAGTTAGTTACTTTTTATAAACACAATCCCCAGTAAAAGTAAACGTAAAAGCCAACCCCAGTTCCACTCTCATTTGGTAATTTGCCATATTTTTTTTTTCCTGGCACTGTGTCGCTTGGATGCCTGCTGCTTACATTATGGCACCTGACCTCGATGCCCATACATGCCAATAAACAGAACAGAGGACAGAAAATAATAAAATACAGGCAGAGGACAGAGTCTCTGCAGAAAAACACGCCTCCACACACTTCTAGTTGGTCCTAAGTGATGATTGAGAACAGTTTCTTCTATATGAGTCCATACATGTATTTTTAAGGAAAATTCTGCATAGTATATCTTTAAAAATATGAATACTTCTTCCACCCTTGATTTCAAGTTTGCCGTTCATAAGCTTTCTTGAGACTAACTCTGACTGCTGTCTGAGAAACTGAGACATTGTCAGTGTCATTTCTGCAGCAGCACCCCTAGAGGGCAGTAATGCTTTCTTCATATTTCCTCATCACTGCACCAACAAGGTGCCAAGAAAAACTGCACATCCATCTCCATTATTTTAATCTTCACTTCAGCCAAACAACTAGAACCCAGCGAGTGCTCTAGTATGCTAAAGAAGCAACCATTAAACTCAGCAGACTGGCTGCGGGGCTGATGACTGGTGGCTGGTATCAGGGCAGTGAGTTAATGAGTGTGAAAAGATGAACACCTCCTAATAACGGGGTGTGGTCCGGTGCCAGGGCAGCCCTGCTGGATTAGCAGCAGGTCCCACAGCGCTTGCCTCCTAATTACAAGCTGGTAAGCACGGTGCAAGCCTGTATGACTGCTCAACCGTGCTCCTGTGGGCATGCTACCATCCCTGACAAACAACACACACACACACACACACACACACACACGCAAACCTCCCTAACAACAACAACAGGCAGCAGCGGCCACCTGCAGCAGGCCCGTGTGCCCGCTGCCTTAGTCCTCAGCTGGGTTGCTCCTTCCCGCCTGCCTCCCTTTCCCTGTTTGCCCTGGTTTCAGCAGAGCGAGCTGCAGAGTGCTGCACTGCATCGCTGGATCAAAGCAAGACTAATGACTACAGCAGAGATGTAGCTACAGCACCGAGGCCCCAAGTGTTCCCGCTCGCAGTGCAGAGCTGTAGTTAAACCACAAGCTGGACTAAAGATAGCAGGTAGCACGAGACATGACGGTAGCTCGCTGGAGAAAACTGTGCAGGTGTGGATGTGACAGAGAGGCGAGAACAAATATCAGCACATACTGCATCTGCTCACATAGCCACAGATTTCAGGAGGATGCAGAGGACATGTCCCCCTTACAAAAATGTGCATTTGACCCCCCCTCCATGAAATCATTAAAGGAGCAGACTTTTATTTTGATAAAATTAAAGACATTTCCACCATAAATTGATGAGGAAAAAAATCACCATAATGCAGGAAATTAAATGTTTGACATGATGAGAAAGGACCCCGAACCTCCAGTTTTATATGTCCTTCCCTATGGTGAAACCTATGCTGTTTTCTGCTTGTAGGCCATTATCTCATATTGCAGAAGCAGGATATATGGAGCAATTGTGCCACAAAAAACTGGGTGTTTTTAGTTAGACATCAGCAGTACAATAATGACATTTCCAGCTGCATTGTGCAACTGAAACCAGGTATTTTTTAGCAAGATTTTCAGTGTCTCCAGCCACAATTTTGCTGCAATTTTTTTTTAGCAAGACACAGGTGGCATTTCCAACTGTTATTGTGCCAACAAGACCGGGCGTTTTCTAGTGAGACACTGTCAGCATTTCCAACGGTGATAGTGCCGCCAAAACTGGGCGTTTTCAAAAGACATCTGCAACATTTCCATCTGTGACTGTGCTGCCAAAACCGGGCGTTTTCTAATGAGACATTGAACCCAAACCCCCCTTTCATGTGTGTCTTCCAGTGTTGAAACCTACGCCCTTGTGTACCTCAAAATCATGAAGCAGAATACACTGATCTTAAAAAAATCAACAAACAAAAATAAAATGTATAAAAGAGAAAAAGAATACGTGTCATTTTTTGCTATTGTGGCTTGTAACACATGAATGTCAGGTCTGTGCTGCCATGAAAAATTCACTGTGAAAGATTTCTTTAAGAATTTCTCCTCATCTGCCATCTCCTTTCCACCCTTCCCTCTGTCTCCTCCTCTGCTCACGTTCACGCTCGTCCTCCTCCTCCTGCTCCTATCTCTTTCTCCAACAAAACGGCTATTAATAGCAACACCCTGCTCTCTCTTTTAACTGCAGGGAGCATATACCGTGCACTTAAAGGGAGGAAGAAGCTGAAGATACCAGGAGGCGTTTGAAAATGTCCTCCACGCTGCCCGCAGGCTACAAAAGATGCTGGATGTCCTAAGAATAACAACAAAGAGGCCTCTGATCGATTCATGGCATTCTGCATCAGCGCAGACGTTCTCGGCTAAAATTAGCTACTCAAATCATTTGCTGACTAAATACCTCGTGAACAATGTGATGTGAGGGAAGAAGGCTGGAGAAACACTTAAAAAACACCTCTCACAGGCACTGAAAATCACATTTAAGCAAAGACACAATAAACACACCAACCACGATTTCGGTTGAATTATTATTGGCTTCATTATTGATATTACTTTGTCAGGGTTATGATCATTTGGAAGGATTATATGCATTTTTAATTTCACATGTTTTTCTTGTCCATTCTTGTTTTGATTGTCCTTTTTGTCTTGTAAAGTGCAGATAATACTACGTTTTGAAATCCAGACTTCACATACAGTATATAGTACATGGTTTTTGCTCCATCATCCATTGGTTATTATTTACATTATTCTCTCACATTTCATTTCATAGAAAGAAAATCCATTATCCACTGTACCAACGTTGATGGATGTTTTCAGGCCTCTATGATATGAGGGAGGATGGGGGGGTCCGTCAGTTGTACATATTGTTTCAGTGGATGCCACACTCTCAGGCTCTGGGGGTCAAAACCAAAAGAAAACGTTCGTCCTCAAACACAAACATGCATACGGATTGCATATTGATCATCTTATTTCCCATACGTATGACTTTTTTAAAATTTTGTTATGTAGGAGCCTTGTCTCTCAGAGAGCTGACGTCGCAGTCCAAACAAACTAAAGTTCAAAAATATTCACATTCAGCCAACGTGTGAGTGTCTGACAGCAGAATATTGCAAAGTGTTTCTCTCCTGCTCGCAAGGTCCTTTTCAAATAAGCTGTCAGCTCTCAGGATCAACGTGTGATTGGTGCCAGATAAAATAAAATGAAAAATTATGTACTTAAACCCTCTCACCTACCAGCTAATAATCGTTCTCTGCATAGATTTCTCAGTGTATTCACTGTTGGGCACCCTTCTCATGGAGTGGATTTGCTGGTGGGTCCCTCAGTGGGTGAGAGATGACTTTTTTTTTTCCTTTTTTAAATTTTTATTCTTAGAAGCTGTGGTGCTTCGTTTAAAGCAATACATCATTTTAATTGACTTTGTTTCCACTGAATAAAAATGTTACAGATTATATCTGCAGGTATACAGATGAGGATGACTCTTCACATCTTTGTGCTTTAAGCAGAAATAACTGTCAATGCTCAACTACATCTTGCAGCCCAGTCGCCAGAAAAAAGTTTTGGCATTGTACGTGTCTACAAACCACAGATATGTTACATTTGTATGTTTCATATGTATCATATCGTCAAGTCACGCAGTATATGAGCTGCCTTTGATATCTGGAGGTGGATGGGACGGTGGATGGTGTGACACCGACTGCCAGACAGCTGCCAGGCTGCAGCCAATGTATGTGAACAACAAATAACAAAACTGGTTGTTTTTTAGTGAGACATCAGCAGCATATCCAGCCTCTGTTGTGCCACTATAACCAGTTATTTTTACTGAGACATGACAACATTTCCAGCGGTAATTTTAGCTAAAAATCAGCGGCAGTTCCAGCTGTGTTTGTATCATCAAAACTGGTTGTGTTTTAGCAAAATGTCTGTTGTGTTTTTAGCCACGATTGTGCGATCAAAACTGTTTTTTAAAGCAACAATTCAGTGTCATTTCCAGCTGCAATTGTGCTGCCAAAAGAGGGGTATTTTTAGCAAGACAACAGTGGCATCTCCAGCAGCAACTGAACCTGGTGTTTTAATGAGACATCGGTGGCACTTCCAACAGTATATGTGCTGCCAACACTGGGTGTTTTTTAGCAAGACATTGGCAACATTTCCAGAAGTGATTGTGCCACCAATACTGGGTGTGTTTTAGCAAGATATTGCTGCATTTTCAGCCTTGATTGTATCACCAAAAGCTGGTATTTTTTCAGTGAAACATCGGCAGCATTTCCAACAGTGATTGTACCACCAAAATGGAGTATTTTTAGCCAAAATATCATCTTTTCTTTACTAAAACCAAGGGATTTTTGTGCCTAAACATAACCATGTTAATAACAGCATTAACAAACTTCAACATACCTGCTACATAATAATGAACAAATGTTACATATCAGTGGTCTGCAGAAATGCACAATGCCAATGTATTCTGGTGTTTGGGTTACATCTTGCATTGAACTCCAGTGTATGAGTTGCTACAGTGAATTTGGCTGAGGTACAGTGATGTGCCCAATTTCAAACATAACAGATAAATGTTGCATGTATCTGCAACATTTATCCAAAATATATGCTTTAAAAAATGCAATGAAGACAATAAGATACAATGCATTTGCATGCATAGACAAATATTTTTGGTCAGACTGTGAGTGTTTCTGTTTTCACATATACAGATATATGCAAATGGCTGTTGCATAAATGCAGCTGTACAACCAAGCTAAGACACTGACATTCAGTGGTTCTCTCTCTTTCTCTCACACACACACTCTCTCTTTCTCTCTCTCTCTCTCTCACACACACACACACACACACACACACACACACACACACACATGCACACACACACACTCATGCACAGACAACTCCTACATAGCTGCGCATCAACACACCCACAACAATACTCAACTGATGATCAATAAGATCTTGGTTGGACTGTGGAGGTCTTAAAGTTCATTCTTCCTTAAAAAATAACCCAAAACATCTTTGTTCTCCCCTTCTCCACCAAAGGATTATGGAAATATTGCTAAACAACTATTAAATCTGGTCCTTCCTCCAGTTACAGACCATTTTAACATCTCGATTCGCCTTCATGCTACTCCCCAGAAAGCAACATAAAGAAAATGCTCCAGTTCATGACTTAACTTCTCTAAAAACCCCTACAAGACACATGAAAGCAGACACAGATCAGGACAGAGAGACGACTTTAGAAGCCTCATGTCAGGCAGTTGGACGAGGCATCCTGAGCACGTATTGGCAGCGATGGCGTAAAAACATTTTGCTACTGCAGGTTAAAGACTGTAGTGAGCAGAATGAAACCCTAAGAATAAAGATGTACATCCCAGCATGACAGAATTCATTGAGACAGTTCTTTGCTACGGACCTTCTCCTAATCCATCACCTCGGTAATTACCTAAGACATCCGTGAAGAGACAAAGAAAGGTAAGAGCCTCAGGAGAGAAGTCAGAGGACCCTTAGGTTAGCCAATATCTGCTACACTGCTGCTAATTATCACTTCCCATATTGACGTTACTGCCTTTGACTGTTACCTTGGCAGTGTTGCGCGGACGGTGGATAAATCTCAGCTGGACACAATCCTAGATTCAGAACCTAATTCACATTTGATGCCAACTTTTTAAAAGACAGATTGAAGCTTCTCAGAGGACGCCGCGAGACTCCATTAAATTTAACGCCAATAAAAATCTGTCTGATACAAGAGGGATGACACAGTTTCAAACAACGCCATGCCTTTCAACAACTCGTTCACAGAAGGCATTTTTATACAGAGTGAAGCAAACTTTTTTGTATCCAAACGTGTGTCAGGTTTGCTGGCACTAGTAAATAAAATGCTCTGGAAGTGGCTTGTAAGAGTGTGTCTTTGGCACTCTCAGCAGGCTCTGAAACATATAAACTGTGCTCAGAACAGTTATTAAAATTAAAAAAACATGGCAATGATCTGCGCATTCTGGAAGGCTCTCCTCTTAAACATCGCTATTTAAAGATTTTTTTTTTTTTAATCTCTGATAAAAGTTTATGAGTACTGTATGTGTGTCCTGTCTGTTTACATATTTTCTATATATATGTATATATATATATATAAGAAATAAATATATCTATTGTAATTATTATTTTTATTTGGCTTCTTCTTTTATCTTAAATGCATGCTTCTAGGAATGTTTTTGAGGTCATGCAACACTAAGAGATTAGCGTAAACCCAGATAAAAAGGCAGTTTGAAGGGGGAAGCGTTATTCTATACATGAATCCTTAAGTTGCTATTTTGATCATGAGGACGTGATCATGTGACAAACCTGTGTAAAAGGCGGCACTGCAAGTGTATCACATCTGCAACTGGGATTAATGTCCAAAACTAGATTGTGAGCTTTACGTCTGAAATCGCAGCTCGGTGAACGTTTTATCGCAATGACTTCTACATGGAATGTTAATATCGACAAGGACACCGCATCCTGTTACATGAAGGATTTGGCCTTTCGATTTTTTCCTTAAGAAATCCCCTAACATACAGCTTTAGATTCTTGTAACAGCTACCTGCAGGCATCCTTTTAAAAAGTGTGGATTTTGTATAGAAGGCAGTGAACAGACAAATATACAGTGGTGTGATGAAGCAAGTGGCAGTCGAGAAACAAGTGAAAATTCTCATTCAGATAAAAATGTCATGCAGTTTATCTACTACTACTAACAGCACCTATCTACCTACAGGCTATCAGTAAAGTCACAGTTAACCTACCTATCTATTTGAATAAGTACCGTGTTTGTGTGAAACCGTGAAAAACAAACAAAACAAGAAGAAACATTCAAGTTGTCCTCAAAGCTCTGCAGTAAGACCAGTTTTGGGTGAATGGACGGGGGGAGAAGCTTGCATTGCAATACATACAGTACATGTAAGACCAAAGCAGTGAAAAGTCAAGGCCATTCTCAGTCATTCATCAGATACTGATGTCTGCTGGGAAAAAAAAAGGTGTCGAACCATAAGCTAAGCGCCGATGGCTGTCATTCATCCCTTGAAAAATAACGTGGTGTACTTAAACCACCAACCTCGTCAAAAGTCACCCACGGGCCACATCAGCGCTGGAGTGGGCTTCATGCTCACACATCCTCTTATTTCTAAATGGTGTAGCGTAAGACAGTTTCATTGGCTCCAGGAAGCAGCATATGTAGCGCGCGAGTAGGGCTCTTCAGTAAGCGCATGGCAGAGCAGTGTGCCTTGGGATATGAGGGGACGGAGGACTAAAGCAGGGATTGTGTTGTGTTGCTTTTTTTCTTTTTTTGAAAGCAATACTTCATTTTTTTTCTTGCTGTGTTTCTCCCTTTTTCTTTTTGTGCACTACTGTTGGCTACTGTTGTGAGCAGGACATTTTTAGGCATCTTTTTTTCTTTTTTTTTTGAACAGCCACACACACACACAAAAAAAAAGCCAACTCCATGCAGAAATTTTCAAATTTCACTTTGACAGTTTTCAGGAGTTTTAAGGGCAAGTTGTGAGGGATAAAGACAGGATGAGCAAGGAGTGAGCGGATGGTCTTTGTAATTTTTTTTTTTCACTGTCAATCATCATCACCTTCCTGATTCTATTGCCTTGATTTTTCCAGCACACGAGAAGTGGGAGGCTGTACACCTGTCCCGTCCGGTTGCTCGGCTCCGCGTTTCCCGCTTTGAAAGGGAGGAAAACAGCAGACGACTACACGTCTGTGAGCATTTTGGTGATGTTTACATAGTTTGTGTTGGCCAGCGTGCAGTTGGCCGTCTTAAGGTTCTCCTCCTGAAAGTCCTCGTTACTGTTGTTCACAGCCTCCTGGATCTCCATATAGTCCGATTTGCTGATGGTGGAGCCGCTCCGGCTCTTCTTCAGCTCCTCGGCCGAGTCGGCTTTGGGAACGTTGACCTGCAAGTACTGCGCCTGCTCTTCCCCTTCCGTCTCACGGTGGTAGAAGTAGTTGAAGTTGGACACAATGACAGGCACGGGCAAGGCGATGGTCAGCACACCTGCGATGGCGCAGAGAGAACCGACGATTTTGCCACCGATCGTCGTTGGGACCATATCACCATAGCCAACTGTTGTCATGGACACCACCGCCCACCAAAACGCATCCGGGATGCTTTCGAACTGTGACTCCGGCTCATCTGCTTCGGCAAAGTAAACGGCGCTTGAGAAGAGGATGACTCCAATGAAGAGGAAGAAAATGAGCAGGCCGAGCTCTCTCATACTGGCTTTCAAGGTTTGACCCAAAATCTGAAGCCCCTTGGAGTGACGGGAGAGCTTGAAAATTCTGAAGACTCGTACTAAGCGGATGACCCTGAGAATGGCTAAGGACATGGCTTGCTGACCCGCTTGACCATCCTCCGGCCTGTCTGCGAGCTCTGTGCCGAGAGTGATGAAGTAAGGGATGATAGCAACTATATCAATAATGTTCATTATGTTACCAAAAAAGCCCGCTTTGCTCGGGCAGGCAAAGAAGCGCACTAGAAACTCAAAGGAGAACCATATAATGCAGAGAGTCTCCAGGATAAAGAAGGGGTCGGTGAAGTAGGTGGAAGTATAACTGATGATCGTGGTGTTGGTCTCAGGTGAATAGACTTTCGAGTGAGACTTGTGCATATCGTCATCATCGTTGCGGAAAATGGGGAGGGTCTCCAAGCAGAAACTGACAATAGATATCAGGATGACCATGACAGAGATTATGGCGATAATCCTAGCAGGACCTGAGCTCTCTGGGTACTCAAACAGCAGCCACACCTGTCTCTGAAACTCATTGTCAGGAAGAGGCCGCTCCTCCTCCTTGATGAAACCTTCATCTTCTCGAAATATCTCGATGGCCTCGTCGCCCAGCTCGTAAAAGCGGATCTCCTCTGAGAAAATATCGAGCGTGACATTCACCGGCCGTCTTAGCCGGCCCCCTGATTGGTAATAATACAATATGGCGTCAAAGCTGGGTCTGTTCCTGTCGAAAAAGTACTCGTTCCTCAGCGGATCAAAGTACCGCATCCTCTTTTTGGGGTCCCCCAGCAGCGTCTCCGGGAACTGGGAGAGGGTTTTGAGTTGAGTCTCAAAGCGCAGCCCTGAGATGTTGATGACCACCCGCTCACAACACTCATGGTCGGCCTCCGGGTCGTAGTCCTGCGGGTGCCCCGGGTGCGCAGCCGCCTCGTCAGAGGGGTCGCCTGTGGCAACAGTCATTCTGCAGGGGGAGGAGGCCTGCACTTTTCAGTGAGTTTGGGTCCTGCAGCCTGGAAAACTGCAGGCAGGGGCCAGGAGAGGGAGGGGGCTCAACACCGTAAAGACCTGACGGCCACAGGATGTCACCTAGGATCTGACTGCATGCAGGACACATAGAGCAAAGACAGACAACAAGGTCAGGTAAACCTGAGACATGATTCAGCACTCAATACTTCTGCCATTTAGCCCAGAAATGTCAAGAATTTGCTTTAAAACAACTAAAAATAGATGCACACTATGAAAAAATACATTTGATCAGAGTTATGTCAAGTTATGCTGTCATGAGAAGGCGATCAATGCAATTATAAATCAGCTCATGGCAACTTGAAGCTCCTGACTCGGGCAAATTAATATGCAAATAAGCCATCCGCCTTGCATATAAATTGCTTAATGCAGGTATACTCACAGGGCTAACTGGCACATAACAACATACAGACGCTCATAAATTAGGACACTGATCTGCTGCAATGGACAGAATCCAGTGAAATGAACGGGACTACCTTTTTTGCAGTGAAGCCATGCATGAATATGGCAATGCAGCAGGCAACCAAATTCATACAGACAGCACCCTGTCTAGAATATCACAGAAAACCACCGCAGTCTAAACACAAATGTATGCTTTTTCAAAAATGTGCCAACCCCCCCCTCCCCACACACACACACACACGCACATATTAACTGACTTCAGTTTAGTTTTGTTGGAGCATTTTAGTCTTGAAATGGTGCCTGTCTCTGAAATATTCAAAAACAGCTATAAATAATTTATCCATAGAAGGAAATAGGTTCCAGGAGAAAAACTGTATCTCTTGTCTGCATCATCTCAGAGTGGGAGAATAAAATCCTTACACAACAAATCTATAACTGCAGGCTTATGATCACCAATGAGGTGCAAATCAGTGCACTGCAACATGCCAAAACACAAATCAGAGATGAAAGGTGAGCTGCTTTATCTTCATACATACCTGCAGACATCTTTTTCATATCTGATGTGAGTGACCGGACGCTGGTACCAGAGAGGTGAAGAACCAGCTGCGACAATCAGATCTTGTGTAAAAAAAATAAAAATTCCAATTTGGGGCAGTCGATGATATACACCTCATGTTGTCTGCAGCATCCTCGCCGTGTATACACCGGGTACAGTATGTGCGGGTGTGTCCTCGCTTTCCCCTCCCCGACTCCTTTCCTCCGGGTAGGCTGTCGTGGGATGGCGATTGGCAAAAAAAAGGGAGGAGGGAAGCGATCAAGGAGGTGCTGGTGCTTCCCTTAATAAGCAAAGGTGCTGGGATCAGCAGAATGATCTGCCTCCGCTGTTGCCCCTCCACGCCAGCGTGACTGTGTGACGAGCTGTGGCTGCAGACAGCCGCAAAGGTAAATGGTCCTGATAAGGTGCTCAGAGAGGCAACATCTGCAGGAGGGAGGGAGAGCAGAAAAAAACGCGAAGCGAGGAGGAGGGAGGCTTAAAAAAACCCCATAATCTTATTAGCAAGATTTAATAATTAGACGCGTTCTGGGACACATGCATCAATAATGAATCCTCTTTTCATTTCTGTGGGTGGATCAATCTGCCGTCACTCAGCCAACGTGCATGTTTATGCCTTAATTCTCGCCACATGAGCTGCAGATCCACGCAGAGTCAAGTGCGTCCCAACGTTTAGTGCACACACACACACACACACACACACACAGAGTTGTGTGAGTCTCCTTACAGCCTACATGGTGAGCACAGCAGCGTCCTCAGACACTGACTTGAAACGACATGCATGAAAGAATCGCCCTATGAAGATTATGCAATTACACCAAGCCAGAGCCCCACGCACAAACACACACATGAATATAAAGCGGCCTTTATGGCTCCTGCATGGTCTGGGCTCGGCAGGAGGTGAGAGGGTGTCTTTTCAGGTGAAAGATTTCTGGGTGAAATATTTCTGGAGTCAGCAGTGGCCGCTGGTGTTTAAAGCTCAGTCAAACCTGCATTCGGGTATTGCTGTGCATACCAAGAGACGCGCTGGTGATGGAGCAGGCAAGGGCGAGAAAAACGCGCTCTCTATCCGCACTGAAGCCTACCACTCCTTACCTTATCTGCAGTGTGGGCAATTTAAAGGGGTACACATCTCCAACATTAATCAGCAGCACTGCTGATGGTCAGTTTGCTTGCGGGTTATCAAACTGCAATGTCATATTAAGGTTCAAATAAGAAACACAAGTTAGCAACATGAGGAATATTTCAACAGACAGATGCAGCAACTGATGGATTACTGTGACAGACTGCTATCATTTCAGCATGTTCAGCATTGTCACACCATTTTCAGTCTACACCTTCTGCACATGGGCAGATTATGAGACAATGGGCCTCTGGGCACAGACATGCAGAAGACCACAACACCTCTCTATAGGAGCAAGAAACACATGTTCAGCCTCTTCTTGTTTCGCATCTCTTTGTGGTTTGTGTGTCCTAGTAATAACAGTAACTTTATTAATGTGATAATTTTGTGATCGACTGTCATTTTAGGACATCTATTGCACGTCTGTCTGTCCTGGAAGAGGGATCCCTCCTCAGTCGCTCCTCCTGAGGTTTCTAACTTTTTCTTCCCCGTAGAAGGTCTCTAAGGTTTTTCCTTAGTTGCTGTGAGGCCCTAAGGACAGAGGGATGCTGTAAAGCCCTCTGAGGCAAATTGTGATTTGTGATAATGGGCTTTATAAATAAAATTGCATTAAAACAGAATTGAAGTAAAACAGCACCTTTAAAAACAGAGTTTACTAAGTGCTTTGACAAACAAAGCAAAAGCAGAAACCGGATTCTAAGAAGGCAATACAACAACAGAAAGTGAAAACTAGGGCAGAGTTGAGATAAAATTTAAACAAGAGGACAACTAATGCAAGATGCATGACACAAAATGTCAATGTTAAATAATACAAACAAATAGACCAAAAACAAAAGCAGTAAAACCACAAAGAAAAGGAAATTAAATGTGTAAAATAAACAAAATAAACAGAAGAGTTGACATCACATAAATACAAGTCTATAAAAATTTAGATTAAATGGTTTGTCCAAAGCCGAGGGGCCCTGATGGGGCTTTTTTTTTCTTTTTTTTTTTAAATGGCACTGGTGTGTCATGTTCAACATAAGTAAGTAGGTAAGTAAGTAAAATTTATTTATATAGTGCTTTTCACAGACAGAGGCCACAAAGTGCTTAGTAAGGGCAATAAAGAACATACAAGAAAGAAAGAATAGAAGATTAGGTGACAACCCGAGCCACACCATTTATAAAACAGTTTATAAAAGGCCACAATACACAGCAAGAATATACAAAATATTAATAAAATACAGAGCAAATGCGTACAAGTTGCCCAAACGCCTGTTAAAATAATTATACCGTTGTAAGAGTTTTAAAAGAAACCAGAGTCAGCAGACTGTGATAATGCAGGGAGAGCATTTCAAAATGTTATTCTACAACCTCAAAAGCTTGATCGCCACGGGTCTCAAGGCGAGTGCGAGGGACAGACAAGATATTTAGCGTATATGAGCTAGCATCACTGCCAATTAGAGTTGATCGGATCTGGAGTCGATAAATACCTGTGACTACTGCAGAGTCATTTGTCCCAGAAGTGGATGCTGATTATGACATTTCCCACGAAATACAACAGACACATGTTAGCAGGTGTTAGTAGTTTTTTCTGCAGTGGAAAATGGACTTGTGTCTCTTTGCAGCTGATCTCTTTTGTAATTTTGAGTCGCTACCAGGTTGGTACCAAGTTGGTTTCTTTACAAGACTTTACAAAAACTATAACGATCAACAGTGATACATATGAAACAGTCATTTTAAACTCTAGTTTTCCACTTTTTAATATATTTCAGAGTAATGAAATAGAGAACAAGTCCAGTGTTTGGCATTAATTTTACCAACAGCAGTTGAGCGACGGCTTCTGCTGTGGTACGGCAACACAACACAGACAAACCATGCAGAACTCCAATGTAGTACTAAAACTGGCAGTAATAATAATGCCAATTTGTTTGGTTAATTTATGGCTTTGATTAGATTTGCTAATGATTATTTCGGACGGCAGTGCATGGTTTCCTGTCGTAGCATAGCAATATAGCAATCTATTTTTTTATTATATCTTTTTAATCAATATTTGGGGTTGAGGGACATTTTAAGCCTAACTGAATAGTGGGGGGATGCGTTTCTCTAAATCTGGTGTCTTTTCTGAGCTTTACTGTTGAAATGATTAGCGCATACAGCAGCAGCAACATGACTTCCCCTTCTGCCTTGTAATTCTTGTTACAGCAGTTATATTTGTAACCTTTCCTGGCAACAAGCTTCATCAATAATAGATCGGAGAGTGACTAAAATAGAGCAAAACCTCAAACATTGTGCTCTGCTAAATTCAGAACCAAGAACAAAACTAATCAATCCTGTCCCCTCTATCAATACTGGAGCTGAGAGTGAAAGCACAGTGGCCAGAAACGACCTCCGGAGAAGCCAAAGGTCAGCGGGAATCCCTTGCTTGTGAAGGGGAGGAGGTGAACAAAGAGAAAGGGGGGATGCAGGGAGGCCAGCAGGATGATTTGTGTGAGACTCGGCTTTGCCAAGGTTACTCCTGGCAGACCTGAGACCCCTGCGGCTCCCCACCTCGTCCCTTCTGTCCGTCTGCCTGCCTGCCTGCTGCCACACTTGCGGATACCTCTCACTATCTCTTAATGGCTTTCCCAGGTTCCTCATGACAGCACAGTCATTATTTATGAGCCGGGGGCCCGTTACAAAGACTGTTAATGCAGGCTCTAAAGCTGCAGTTCACTTTGCATTAGCTGGCTCGCGTTAATTAAAAGCGAAGGGTCCCTGCACTCTAAATGATGTGCGTGTTTTTAATCATATGGGGACATGAAAATGGGTGGGGGTGTGTACGTTGGCAGATGAGGGTGTCGGCAGTGAATTTGTTTCCAAGAAGTATTGACTTCAGGGCTCCTCCTCGTCCCAGCAGATGTTATTTTGGCGCAGGAACAAAAAGCAAAGAAAATGAACTTGAGGACTGAGAAACTGAAGGGTCATTATCTCTGAGCCAACTCTGCTGCTGTTTTATTCATTCTAAGGACTAAAGCATTTAGGGTTATCGTCAACTAATGGCACGCTGGTTTCTCATGTTATTCAAACAAAAGGTTGCCTGAACTATCCCATCTCAACTTTTCACCAGTAAAATCCATCGTTTTAGTGCGGTCACACTACTCATGTTTACAGTCAGGAGAATTATTTCCATTACTAGTGTTGATATGATACGTGAGATTCCACTTTACAATGTCTCGCTTTGAGATACATCAACACGTTTTTCTACAAAAGCCTAGGGCTGGGCATTTAATCGGTAATTAATCGAAACCGACATTCAGAAGCTCTAACCGATGTAATCCTGCCCATATCAGTTATTTCTTTTTCTTTTCTTTTTTCTGTTAAAACCCTAGAATGGCCCTGACAGTCATTTTGACCGCTTTTACATTTATGTCATATAACTTTGTCGAATTAAAATGTACAGTGCTGCTGGTCCCTTACTTTATCATTTTTATTTATACAAATTGCACAAAAGGCAAAAAAAAAAATGTAGAAGTAACGTGAATCTGCCATGTCCAACATAGAGTAGAACTCAAACAACGAGCTAACTGAGCAAATCGAGCTGCTTGTACCAAAGAAAAATGCTGTTTCCGTTGAGCATATTCACATATTTACATACAGCATATTACTTTTTATTCCAACATGGGACTGCTGGAGTTGTAAAGGTACATTTTACACATTGCACTTAGGGTGTTAGCGGGGAGGTCAGAAACCTGACAGCAAAGCAAGTTTATCCAGCCATTAGTTTTACCAAAGAGTTTTGGTACTGTTACCAAAAGTGTAATTTTTTGTGATTAAAAAGAAGTTGAAGTAGAATCATATTTTCTATATCTATACTGTATATATATATATTTCTTCTCTGCATTTAAATTATTTAAACTATTTAATCAAAGAAAAGGTAAACAAAACTACAAATATGACTTTTCAACACAGTCTGAATCAAAAGTTGTTTCTTCTCCAGACAGATAAACAACCTTTGAGGATGAAACCTGACAGTGTTTTAAACCAATACAGCAGACTAAAGACAGGCTTTTAACATACCTCCTCTTCTGGCTCTGACCAAGAGTGCCTGACGAAGATTTCCTTTTCTGTTTGATACTCAGCCCTACCAGGGAGATGTTGCAGAAAAATATCTGTTTACAATATCTGATCTCCTTCTACTGTAATACTTATCAACATTTTATTTCTATAAAAATACTAGAAAATCACTACAAAATTAGCTGCGCCCAAAGTGCCAAGGTGAATCATATGTTTATCAAGGACATGTCAGAGCAGTTCGGTGCGGCCCTGGAGTGCACAGCTCTTTTAAAGAAAACTGGAGGTCTATTGTATCTCCTTGCTCCTTCATACTGCATTGCAGCAGCCACAGGTCTCCAACACACACACATACACACACACTAAAAGGCTGCAAACAAAAAGGTACAAATTTCAGCATGATTCAGGACCCTGCTCTTCCTGTCAAGAGTGAGCTCACTGACCGACACAGCACAATGAAATGGAGCAGACGACCTCTGCGTATCATGTTCACTTTTTGATTTGCTGCTTTATTACAACAAATTTTCTGTTTCTTAATATGATGATGCAACACTCTCCTGTTTATATTTCCTCATGAGAAAATTCTCATGCAAAATCATCACCATATTTGATGAGAATCTTAAGGAAAACTGATCACATCCTGTATGTTCAGAGAAAAGTCTCTGTTTTCCATGTTTGTTTTTTCACTCCTCAGGGTTTCTAGCAATCCCACAACCGTGCTGTTAAACACCATTTTTTTTTTTTACAGTGCATCGTCACTGAAACTCGATTTGTTTAACCCTCTGGGAGATGAGTCACTCCAGCATCACTGCTCAGGAGGGAGAAACTGTGGCGCCCTGCAAAAGATGCCAGGTCGTATAGAGCGACAGGACCAGGCCCAGAACGTGGAGGCACTAAGTACCGGGCCAGCTGCCAAAATAAATGTTGGCACTGTACCTTTCTGAAGATCACAGATGTCTTACATTTGTACATTTCTTATGTAATGAATATCATGACACTTAACATTTAAATCTTCAGTTTTACATATTAAGTGCCATCTAGTTCCATTATACTGAAGAAAAGGCAGACATCTGTACGGCTGTTATCTCCAACACTCTGCAACTCACACCAAGACAATGTAGATTGATAAACAGCACTACAGGCAGGAGGGAAAATATGTATTTTTGATTTGGGGTGAACTGTCATGTTTTGCCAAAAAAAACCAACCTGGTTTGGTCAACACAAACGCAGCTTAAAATGTCAAATGCAAAGAGTGGTTTGCTGCTTGGCAGCTGTCTCTCCTATGTGCCTACCATCCACCACTACTCTCCTGATGGGAAACTAAGCTCATATACATGTAATCTAAACTACGTCACTTTAGAATGGTTGATATGAAACATATAAAATGTTGTAGGTACAGACATATATAGCAATGCATCTCCCTGTGTCCTTCTCTGTTTCCCCTGGAGCTAACAGTGCATTTGAGGTGAAGACAGGAAGAGATGGTGATAAAGAAGAGAGGGACAGGGGAAGAGAGGGTGTTGAGCGCAGAGAGGAAGGAGAAGAAAAAAGGGCAGGAAAGGAGGGAGTCGTGCTCATCAGATTGAGGCCCAGCAGGATGAGAGCAGACACTGGAAAAGAGCCAGACACCAGGAGAGACACAAGGACACTGGTCCACTGCAGTATACTGCCAAGCTGTATCTCACTTACCCAGATAACCTCACACAAGTCTGCACCCTCCCGCTGCACGGCTGCATGAGCTCATTATCTAAACTCATATGTATACACAAAACCAGTTGCTACCTGTGGACATTTTACACACGATTACACCGTCTGTGTGCTGCATGAAACAAACACACACGTCACTGTAGGGCTTCTACATTTGTACCGACAGCAGTAAAAATGACAGAAAAATAAACCAAATCGTGGCTTCATTCAATTCAGTGAGCTGTCCTGATGCTGAAGGGAAGGACTATGAGTCAGGGAGTGAGTCAGTGTCACTGTTGCAGGGATACCCTTCTGCTGCGTTACACAATGTGTCTGTATGAGTGAGTGAAATTCAAGTCAAGGTAAGTGCTAGCTTCAGGAACACTTCAGGTTACATTACACCAAGGTCATACTGGAAATAAGATCTTTTTTATATGAGGGGGGAGAGGACAAAAATAAAATTGATTGTGTGTTTGTGTGTTTGTGTGTGTGTGACAGCGAGGCTCTGTGAAGTGGAGGCGGGTGACTTTATACGTTGCATGCAGCAGTGACTTATTGCAGCATACTGCTCCACCCCTGAATATCTGAGCAAAGCCGAGCTTTGGTTCGTAGAGTTCTGCTCTTTAAAGAAGTACTGATATAAAGAGGGTCATCACATAAAACCAGGCTGTCTCTGCAGTAGAAAAATGCAAATGCTTGTGAAATTAGTGCCACGTGAATGGAGAAAATAGAAAAAGGACGCCTTTGTTCAAGAGGTTGAAAACAAACAACTACCAGAATGCACTGCACTGTACCAGACCACAATAGTGGGTGACGTAATGCCAACTTGTACGGGTGAAACTACGGCAGCCAGCTGGCAAGAAACAATCTCATATTACAGGTGAACTGTGAGCTAAAACATGTTTCTGAAGGGTAGTTTATTGACTTTATCAAAACGACAATGTGCAATGACATTAATATATGAGATATGAAAACACGGTTGCACCAGATTTAGGGAAATGCTAATTTCCGTCTGCAGTCCTACGCTCAACAGACTGATACAGTTCATACAGTTACACTACTGAACACAAGAAAAGCAGATGCCCAACACAACATAGGACACTAGGCGCACACTGGAGAGCGTAAAACGTAATATGGTATGCACAATAACCACACCTCTTAAGTGACCAAATATCATGTGCAAACACTACACGCTGCAAAATGCAAAAAAAAAAATAAAATAAAACTGACCAATGCAGATTTGTTGCACTATAAAATTTTAGAAAGGAAAAATGCAACTCAGTAACAGAACCTTGGTTTATATTTGATCAGTTCTGCTTAGTTTTACCGTTTCACCTCAGTATTTCCAGCCTCCATTTTCACTGTACAGGAAGCAGTATGGTGCCCACTTCCAGGTCACAAACATAAACACTGATATTACAGCTGAAAATGGCTCTAAAATGTGTTTCTAAAAACATTTCAGGCAAGAAATAGGCAGTAACATAGTCTTGATATATATTTAATCAGCACTGCGTAGTTTTGTCGTTTGATCGAATTTCAGTCCAAGTTTTAGAGAGAGAGAGAGGGAGGCGGGTCTGTCTTTTGATCCACTTCTAAACTCTTTGTGTCCGTGGTTGTGGCATGGGTTGCTGTGGGCAATGTGAAAAAATGTGGAAGAACAGCCTGTATTTCAAGCAACAGCCTGAGAGCCAGCAAAACTCTGCCGGATGATGTGTTTCATGCCATTTCACGTTTCGCTGTGGGGGGAGGAGGGTTACTTCAGCACTGGTTAGATGGAGTTTAGTTTATCACAGTTCATTTACACTGTTTTGATACACAGCTGGTTGAAAATGGGCGAAGTACGCCTTTAAGAAAGAACTGGCTGCAGTGTGTTTGCTGCGGCACAGATGCACATTATGGGACTTGTGGGATTTTCAGCAACAGCTACTGTGTCACTGTGATGATGCAATTCTCTGGTTTTTGTTTACCGGTTACTCAAGGAACCAAAATATTTGCCTCAGCCTCCTGCAGCGGTTTAGTCTGCAGTCGACACTGCTGCAGCCGCTCTCTCTCACAGGACACCTGAGGGCTGAACAGTTTCACACATCACACATCTGACTGTCCCCTCTGATATTAATCTTGTCCATCAAGATAAACAGACTCCTGGAAAACGCCTAAAAGCACCACAGAAATTGTCCAAAGTCAGCATTGTCACTGTAGCTGGGTGAATCTTCTGCTCAGCCTCATTCGGTTGCTACGGAGACCATCTCCAGGGGCAGCAGTGGGAGGAGGCTGGGCGGTGACATCACGCCTACAGCGTCTCTGGTGCCGCTGGTATATTTCAGGTGAAGTTACAGCACGATGACAAAGCACTTTTCATTCCCCTGCAGTCAGCTGCATCAGTTAGAGATAAATCAGAGGGTGGAAAAAGTGTAAAATATGTGAATTCTTCTTCACACCTGGGACATGTTTGCCAGTATGTGTTGCCAGTACAGTATGAAACTGGTCTCATTTTTAGCTTTAGTCCATCTTCCCTCTGGGGTGGGGGGGTATATGCTCTCTCTGACATGCTTTCTGGGCTTCCCTTCTCTCCCCGACTGCCGAGTCTTGATGCAGAAGAGTGAACTTTATGAATAGCCCCAAGAGTACCATTGCATGTTCTCCGCAGAGCAGATGGATGAATGGCACCCAGAGAAATAATGGCAATATGTCTCATGGTTTCTATTTTTGGCAGCACTGAGTTACAGTTTTAGGGCAAATACTGTACCACATAAAAATATCATCAGAGCAGGAGGAAGAATGTGCAGAGCTGTGAATAACTGCACCCGGCTCAGCCGCTGCCTTCACCGACATGCTTTGGTACAGTTCAAGGATGACAAGTGGCACCTCTGCTGGCAGACACTGGGTATCATTAGAGGTAGCACGCCGCTGCGAGGCATCTCTCCTCTCATGCTGGCATGATGAGGAAAGCGAGGAGGACGTGAGGAGAGGGAAAGCCCGGGGTCCCCTCTATACACCCCCACCTCGACTGAACACGAAGCTGGTCTCCTCATGTCTGCCTGCAGCTGCAGTATCACAGAGGACCAGCTGTGGAGATGACAGTTTGCGGTTTCCTGTGTCTGTGTGTGTATTTGTGTGTCATACAAGCGAGTATGTTTGACGCAGTGCAGAGCGTGTGCATGTTCTTTTCAGTTTATTCTTCCTAATGACCAGAATCCCACAGCGGAGTGCGTTCAGGCGTACCAGCTGTGACTGTCTTACAGCTGTGCAGCACTCAGGCATGCTCATTCATACACACACACACACACACACACACACACACACACACACACACACACACATATACGCACACTCAGACGTTCACACAGGGACAGTGAGACAATTCGATATGTTGACACACTTTATAACAAGCAGACACGTTTTTTTCCATCCTGCTTTAAAGGTTTTTTCGTTAATGCTTCATTATACATGTTGTCTCATGAGTAACTGTTTGACTTTAATAAAGATACAAAAACAATGCTCATCCACACATTTTTTTCAGCAATAAATGTACACTTCTTTCAGCTGTTTTGCCTCCTGTTTTTGTTTCCACCAACTCCTGAAAGAAATATCTGTCTCTTTCATTGCTAAATGTTCTAGTATGTTCACCAGCTAACTTCAGTCTGTCTGCAGTTTGACGCTGTGCAGGCAGCGTCTGCCTAACACACAGCTGAACACAGCTGCCTGCTGCGTCTGGACACATGATTAAAGGGCCGTATGAAGATAACAATGTGAGCATCCACACTGATGAACCATAAAATTCTGCAAACACTGACACAAACATGCGCTGTGCACTCCCGCTGTGCTGCCCTGTTAATTTGGATGGATTTTAATCGCTTGTCAGTTATTCTGTCGTTCACAGAATATCAAACGATGTAGATCCCAACGATATTATTCGCCTCTGTCATTGTCATAATAGCTGTGGTGTGGACTCCACCATCCACTCCGGTTAAAATGATTTTCAGCGATAGTAAATATATAGAGTTTGTGGGCCAGAAAACCAAAACTATTAAATTAACTTAGACGGTTTCTGTATCCTGAGGGATACAGTCGTTTGACAGGCTGTGGGGGAAGGGGCATCAAGTGGGTGAACTTAATAATGTGAAACACTGGAGGGGGAGATGGGTCAACTATTCAGGTCATGTCACTTCATGCCAGCATTCAAAAATATACTCATCATTTTTATCAAAATCCAAAATGTAATCCTATGTGAACAAAGTCGACGGCCATGATGTATGTGTTGTTGTTTTTTCATGTTTATGATATTTTGGGGGGAAATTTGTCTTAGAAATTGTTTTTAAAGATATTGATATATTCTTGTTAAAAAAATAATGATTTGCAATATCACAATTAGGTATTTAATGTATGTATACTGAAGGATACATTGCCCATATAAGGGTATAAAATCAGCAATAACCCCTCACAGATATAAATGTTTTGAGGCCTATTCTCTACAGATAATCAATAATAAAAAGGTGCCAAACATTGTTTTCTATTTATTTTTTATTCTTATTGTTTTGCTTCCTGATGGTTTATCAGATTTAAGGGCTGCGACACCAATTTGCTTCACTGCACCAGACAAACTCTTCACTCTACTAATCAAAACTCGCCATACTAGGAAATTGACCGTTTAGGACCACCACAGTGAAGATTTAGGTATAAAAACGGGAATTAAATGTTTTGTTTAGAAATTTTAATGGGTCGTTGTTTATTCAAAGACTAGATTTGCGTTAAGTGTTCAAACTATACTGAATGTAAAAAACAGTTGTTCAGTTTTTTTGTTTGTTTTTTTTTTTACTTTAAAAATGGGTTATGCCAAACAAAAAGCAACAAATTAATTGTTAATAAACATGTTTTAGAAGTTTGCATATGAACTATTGAATAAAGAGGAAAGTGATGAATTTATACCGAAAAGGGGAAATGTATCTCAGGATACAATTTGTACTTTGGAAACCAAAGGTCACAGTTTGACCTGTTGTTGATTAGATTAGCTTTAATGTCAGCTTTGGGTACTTTGGCACTACAGTTTGATACCAAGCTCTACGGAACGAGAGTTTATTTTCTCCACTACAACATCCTGAATTTTGACAAAAATATGGAATAATGTTTTGGTAATTAATGTTGTGTAATAAGCTTCCTGCATTCCTGATGAGATGAGTAAACACTGAAAATTACTGTTATGTTCTTCTAGTAATTTAAACACTGTAAAAGCAACATGGATCTCCTCATGAGGCCACAGACCTCAGCTTTTTATAAGCTTTAACTCTCCACAAAAGAGAGCGAGACAGACTGAACTGCAGGTGCTCTGAGGGAGATGATTAACGGCTCTGTGTAACCTGCAGACACGTTTTCTTTCCACTGGTTAAAAATACATTCAAGAAGGACGTAAATTCCAGCAGAGGACACGGAGGGAACAAAAACACTCAGCAGTTCTGAGGCAGAGCACCTGGAGCTGTGCAGCATCTGGCCTGCAGGACTGACGCTCTGCAGGTAAAACTGAGGGGACAAAAGGTTAAATCTTTGAAACTAGAGGCTAAACTGCTTTACTTCAAAATGCGGACGGTCATATTATACGTTTTAGCCTTCCATTTTCCTCCTAAAATGTTGTGTTTACCTTCAGTAGGTGATTCTGTTTGTGGAGACTTTGTAAACACAAATTAGACCTGAACCGCATGTTACTTAAACAGGCTGTTTTTGTCAAGGCTTTTAACGTCAAGGTTTTTGGACGTTTAAAATCATTGTCATCAAGATGAGAAAATGAACACAAACAAATGCTCACCTAAACTCAGCCTAATTATTTTCATAGCAAATTAGCAGTTACTTGTACAGCATGCTATGAGTATGACTGCCAGACAGGGTTATAGAAAATTGTGCAAAAAGTTAACATTTTGTAAGTATTTTTGTGTTTGTTTTTGCACAAGGCTGATTTTAAGTTTCTTTTCTCTTATGCTTAACTCATTTAGTCGTGTACTTCATAAAAATGTTGCTTCATAAGCAGATTAAATGAGAGTGCATGTGATTCTACAAAAGTGAGTTTTGCTTAGTAACAGCCGAGCTTACTGCAAAGTGAATTTCAAGTAACCTTAACATCCACTCTGTGCTCGTTCAAAGTCATGTTAAGTGTGAGTAGGGAGAGTTTTTTCTTTTTTTTTTAGCACTCAGGCTCACAAACTGTTTTCCTCTCCATCTCCCGGGAAAGAATTATGGGTCAGACTAAAAGCCTCTAGGTGAAATTTTAAGGTAGTTTCCTGACCTGCATGACAAAACGAAAACACGTGGCCGAGTCTCCAGCAAAACACCGCTCCCTCATTATTGTTTGGGGTCTCACAGACCCAAGAGCTGCATTTCATCAATAAACATTTTTCCTTGAACTTACTAAAACTCAAAACGTAGATAGGTATTGAAGCGGTCACCCTTGCTATGCCACAGACGGGCACGCACATTTGATAAAGATGACTAAGAATGACCATATCGTTATAACACCAAAGAAGGAAATATAAACATAAAATGAAATGTATTTATAACATTATTCACAGACAAATAAATGTTCAGTATGTTGCCCTACATAATGACATTCCTTATGTCTGGTGTCAGTTATTCCCCAGAGAGGTTCTCACTACCTGTTAGAACCACCTCAATACAAACTGGTCCAGTAAGACAAATGCAGATGAAATTAAATCCCAAATTGACACAAACTACAGATAAATACACGGCACATGACAGTATTTTACTGCTGGAGTCTCTGAGATCTCAAACCAATGTAAGGCGTCATTTTCTATGGTGTATTTCTAAAATAATAATGTTAACAAAATCATGTCACCTCTCACAAAATTTGTGAAAGTCATGAAGTATGAAGCTGACAAAACAATCAACAATGTTGTTATATTTGAGTTGTTGTTATATATGTGACGGCTCAGAGAGTCGCCAGTTGCTTGATTATAAAGGCACAATAATATAAACAGACTTCAATAATTCAGGTGTAAGACATAAGGGGATGAATATTATCAGAAGAAAATCCCTCAACAGTAATAACTCAGTAGATCCACTAGAGAGCAGCGCTGAGCTGTGTTCAGAATGAGACGCCTCTGTTCAAAAACAGCAGCTCTCATGATTCAACCTGCAGTTCAACAGCAGCAATACAACATCGTTTCAACTACTTAATGACACATGAAGCAGTTTGTAAAATCTATGCTGTTTTTCTTCACTGAATTTTGAACAAGTTTCTCTTCTCATATTGATAATACCATAAAATAAAATAAAAATATTTTTTATCTGAAATGAATAAATGATTATTCAACCTAATGAGGATCAATTCTGCTTCCAAAAATACTCAAAATTAGGGGTTAATGATAAGCACACACACAAAAAAATTATACTACAATTAACTTTGACAGATATTTCTATTTTGATGTTAGTCACAATTTTAGTGGGAATGGTAATTTTTGCATTTTTACTGAAAAAAAAGATGATTTGGCCTTTGCTGCATGTTTAAGCATGTTACCTTCTGTCTGCTGTATGATTAGTAGGCCACAATACTTTATTTATAACAGTATGCTGTGACAGAATTTACAGACAGACAGATTTCTCCAAACTGAAGATTTGCAGCTTCAATCTTATTCATTGTATACTGTATATTTTCTGAATTACGGGCTGTTGTTTAATCAAAACAAAAGATCTGAAGATGTCATTTTGGACTCTGGGATATTATAACAGGTATTTTACACTATTTAATATTTAAAGATGAAATCATGGGTCCTCAGAGTTACTGCAGTACATTGCTTAGCTTGTGTGTTAGACTCCAGCCTACTTCTCCAAACTGTGAGTGTGCATATGGATAAGTGCCTCATTTAACCCCCATTCAAAAAATCTAAACCATCACCTTAACCCTTTGAAACATTGAGCAATATCCCTTTTCTTGTGCTGCTTTCAGACACCGTTCACAAGTATTTGCATTTTTAACAAATTATTTTTTAAAAAACTTAGGGAAAATATTTGGTAAAAAAGAAAGCTCCAAAAACTATATTTATGATTACCATGATAACATATTTAAAATGATGTCACAGACTTGAAAGCTTTAAGCTTTTTTCAAGTCTTGTCTGCCTTGCTTGTTATTTTTCTCTTTTCTTTTTAATTTTTCTTTTGTTTGTGTGTGTTTTTTGTTGTTTTTGTCGTGTTTTTTAAACTAATTGTCAGGTAATTTTCTTGTACTTTTTACTAAGATCTTGCTAATCTGCCTTCTTTCCAATTCTTCCAGTTTTTTCAGGTTTCAAGGGGTTAACACATGGCACTTAGGGCCACCCTGCCCAGTCTATATGCAACTCAATTTGACATATGTAGTGGTGGGGTCACTGCTTCGTCTCTCTTTAAGCTAAGAGATCCTTGACCTAAAAAAAAGGTTGAATTCCCTGAATTAAACGATTAACTGATACAGAAAATAAGCAACAGATTTTCAAAACATTCATAGGTTGCAGCCAGAAGAACAGGCTACTCAAGGTAAAGTCAGAAATGTAAATCAACAAAAAACAAAACCTCTCACACATATTCCAATCCAACATGACACACAAAGGCGAAACACATCCCCCTGATTAATGTTAACACTGTTTGTGTCACTTCATCTCTCAGCCACTTTGTTCCCAAAGCACACGTGCAAATGTCTGCTGGAGGCGCTGAAAGGTAGCTGACGTCAGACCTAGTTGGCATGCCAACTCAGAGAATGATGCTCACATCTGAAAAAGAGAGCAGCTGAGGCGGTTTCAGTGAGGGGAAACAAAAGAGCAGCTGCATGATTTTCATTATAGTTCTACGTGAGTGCCAGCTCATAACCTGAGGCTACAGGCTGCTAACTTAAAACAGTAATAGTGCTGATAGATACTGATTTTATCACCTTTTACGTATTCAATAAATTATTAAACTCCACATGTGAGTTGAACTTATCATCAGAGAACATCTGCGGCAGTTGCCCCCTTTCTCTCCCTCTCCAGGGACAGAGGTGATAATGAACCCCAGTTGGAAAGACTCTGTGGAAACGCAACACTCAATGCCATGGTAACAACACATCAGAGGGGGTTACCCGGGAAACCACCGTCGTCATGGAGACTGCATCACAAGGCGGGCTCCACGAGCAGCAGGCGGGACGCTCTGCACGCGCTCCCTCCTTTCATCCTGTCGTCACGTGACCTCAAACACACCACACTTCATATGCTTCACATGGCGATATTAGATATTTAGCTGAAGGGCGTAAAGACATTTTGACTCGGGGTCAGTTAATTTCCGTTTTATTTATTATAGGCTATATAGGCAGATCTGAATAAAAATACAATTTTACGAAAAGCTCGACTCATATGATAAGCGTCTCCATCTACACAACTCAGTGTGTCTTTACCTGAATAATCGTGAACAAGACTCAGAGTCCAACATCTCCACAGGTTATGATATTAAATATAACCCTAAACAGGCAGTTGGCTATACGAATAGTCTATTCATCACATTACTGGACAATGAAACTTTTTCTTTCCACGAAGCACAAGACGTCGTTTTTGCTGTTGTTGTTGTTGTTGACTGGTGGCTAAATGCAATATAGTAGACTATATGCTACACGTGTATCCCGATCATGAACACCAACAACTTTCGCATTAACACCAAGATATGTAGGCATCGTGTGGCACTGTACACTGCAAAAATATCGGTTTTAACAAGCCGATTACATGTTCTTAAATGTATTTCTGGCAACAGCTTTAGACGAAATAAACACTTTTCCAGCATATTTTTCAAAATCATATTAATACTATATAACCTTTGAGAAATACTCAAAACGTGAATCTACACTGTAAAATCTGACTTTGATTTTACAATAAAATATCTTTAAAAAGATGTAAAAGTAAATATAATTAATCTTAATTTCTGTTAATTGTATATCCAGTTGTTAAGTTAACTTAAATTTTAGTTGTATTTACTTAATATCACGAAGTTATTGCACCTTAAAAATGTTAAGTTTAATTTAGTAAGTTTTAGTAACTTCAGTAAACCAAGATTACTGTGCTATAAGCCTATATCTGCTGGTTGCAAACTAGTCTGTCATATTTGTATTTTCTTAAATGTGTTGAGAAAACAGAACTTGAAGATCTCCATCACTGACAAAATCCTCATTGTGATGACCAAGTTAAGTCAGAATAATTTGGTTTAAAGAAGCTGCTCAGAACTTAGAAGGACCACGGTTATTTCAATTGTCATTATTATTAAGTAGGCCTAAATACAGCTAAATTTCAAACTTAACACTTTGATATCAAGTAAACATAGGCTAAATTAAGATTTATGGTTAGATCTACATTGACTTTTACTTTTTCAAGGCAACTAGTTTCCAAGCTTATTTGAAGTAAGATCAACTTGTCATATTTTACAGTGTACACTGGAAATAAGTAGACTAATAATTTCTCGTCTTCCTTCATATAAAAAAAACTTGTTAAAACGGACATTTACGCACGTTCATCCACAGATATGGGCTGACACATTACGATAGGCTATATATATAAAAAATAATATTATAGCTACTATGTCTTCATGCTCCATAAGTGATCCACTGTGGGTTTCATTTACACGTCTGTGAAGATCTTTTTGATGTTCACGCAGTTCTGGTTGTTCTCGGTGGTGAAGTTGGGCTGTTTGAACGCGCTGTTGATGCCCTCCTCTACCACCATATACTCGGACTTGCTGAGGGACAAGGAGCTGCACGACCTCCTGAGCTCCTCCGAGGGGAGGTGCTCGCAGCTGCTCGTGTGCACGTACTGCGGGTGCTCCTCTCCGTCAGTCTCCCTGTGGTAAAAGTAGTTGAAATTGGACACGATCACCGGCACGGGTAAGGCAATGGTGAGCACGCCCGCTATTGCGCACAGCGAACCTACTATTTTCCCACCGATGGTCACCGGATGCATGTCACCGTACCCGACTGTGGTCATGGTGACCACTGCCCACCAAAACGCATCTGGGATGCTGGTGAAGCTGGACGAGGGGTCGTCTGCTTCTGCAAAGTAAACCGCGCTGGAGAAGAGAATAACTCCGATGAAAAGAAAGAATATGAGCAAACCGAGCTCCCTCATGCTGGCCTTTAGGGTCTGCCCCAAGATCTGAAGTCCCTTTGAGTGACGCGACAGCTTAAAAATGCGAAACACCCTCACTAGTCTGATCACCCTCAGGATGGCGAGGGACATCGCCTGCTGGCCGCCGTTTGTCTCCGTCTCGGCCAGCTCAGTCCCCAAAGTGATAAAGTAGGGGATTATAGCGACTATGTCAATGATATTCATGATGTTTTTGGAGAAGGTGGTTTTGCTGGGGCAGGCGAAAAACCTCACCAGCAACTCGAAAGAGAACCAGATGATGCAGAGCGTCTCTATCACAAAGAAGGGGTCTGTGAACGGGCTTGACGCGTAGGGCGCAGTGCCGTTGACCGTGGGTGCCACTGTGGCTTGGTCCCTCTCATCCCGAAATTCCGGCAGCGTCTCCATGCAAAAAATAACAATAGAAATCAAAATAACAAGCACTGACACGATGGCTATCGCCCTCGCTGGTCCAGAGCTTTCAGGATACTCAAACAAAAGCCAAACCTGCTTTTGGAAATCTTTTTTGGGCAGCACGCGCTCCTCTTCTTTTATAAACCCCTCATCATCCCGGAATTTCTCCATTGCTTCCTCTCCTAGTTGATAAAACCGGATCTCCTCGGAGAAAATATCAATGGGGACGTTAACAGGTCTCCGTATGCGCCCCCCTGACTGGTAGTAGTACAGGATGGCATCAAAGCTGGGTCGGTTCCTGTCGAAGAAGTACTCGTTCCTCAGTGGGTCAAAGTAGCGCATCCTTTTTCTGGGGTCCCCCAGGAGCGTGTCTGGGAACTGGTTGAAAGTTTTGAGTTGCGTCTCAAAGCGCAAACCCGAAATGTTGATCACCACCCGCTCGCAGCACCCCTGCCGGCCGCGCTCGTATCGATCAACGGACAGGTGAGGAGCCGAGAGCACGGCGGACTCCTCCAGCATGTTTTCCACCGTCATGACGCCCCTCTCCACCACGGCATAATCCCGGCTGTCGGTTGCGTTGCTGTCCGTGCGCCTGGCGGACGACGGGGGCTGGATCACGCTGAAGGTCTGGTCATCCATACAGGTGGTTTTCGGACCGGAGGGGCAGAGTGCGCCACGCCTCTCCCAGCCAGCTTTGGAGAGCTGAGGCCGACGCCGTTTACATCTCTCCTAACCATCACCTATCTCCGCGTATCCACACGCTGCTGAAGCGCCGCGCTCTCCTCTGCCTTTTTTCTTTTTTCTCTCCTCTCTTTACAAACACGTCGACACCCGCCCACGGCGCGCATATGTCTGACATACGTCCACCACCCGCCCAATCGGAAATTAACTTGGCACTTAATGTCGCGCACACACCTTCGTTCAAATGTGCAAGAAAAACACTTGATGATGTGCACACCTGTTTGATCCAAGTTGGATTATTTCTCTGTGGCGTCTCACGCGCACATCAGCTTGTTTAAACGCAGACATGCAGCCTTAAATCATTCAGTTTCACGTTGGTGGCATTTAAATCAACATTTTAGTTTACTGCAAATATAAAGCAAAATCACGGCAGTGGCGATATGCAGGAGCGATGTGCTCTTTTGCACTGTGTCTGCAATAAAGTCTGGCAATGACTGTGTCTGCCACTTTTGACACAGACCAAATGATGTGGTCATCAGTCACTTTTCCCAGAAACTAAGCTGATGTAATCCGGTTTTTCGTGAAGGCTGACAGCAGAGGGCCGCGCTGTGGATGTCCACTTATTTACAATCCATATTAAATGAATTGAAAAACAGTTCCATGCCTTTTCCTTGTGTCTTATTGGTCTTTGTTGAGGGTGTGTTGCTCTCCGTGGTGCTGAAAACAAGCGCAAGCATGTCAATCAATGCGCGCGCGCTCTCGCACACGAGTTGAGTTTTGTATACGCGCAGTCCACGAGTGTGTGCGTGTAAAGATGCTTTTTTTGTTTAACAGAAGCTTCAGTCACCTCATTTACACTCGATGAAAAAAAATCCATTTCCGCCATGTGGTCTCGAGCGCCAGCCTTTGTTACAGCTGTGATTCATGACGAAAATGCAAAAATCAGTGTTGTTTGTAATTCATACTGACAAGCTTCATCAAAGGCGTCTGTCGCTCTCCGTGTCTTCGGGAGCACGTGCACAGGGTTAATGAGTTCAAATGGGATCCAAGGCTAATGCACAATCTGCTCTTTTTATTATCTTTATTGTGTAACTCTGGGTTTTAATTTCAACATGACAAACCCAAAGGAAAAGCTGAGCCTCTCTTTTACCCAAATATGGCAACATCTAGTACTCCACTATGAACATACTCCGAAAATCCTCTTAAAGCGGATGACACTGATCTAAAAAACCTATTGACCTCTTTTGCGCGGCCTGAAAAAATTAGTTCTAGGGCATGGGAAAAACCTCTCACTGTCAGTGAGCACAGTGCACAAAAAGGAAAGCAGACAATAATAAAACTGTAGTAATAAATCACACTTTATGGTTGGTCTTTAAAAATATTGAGGCTAAATAGAAAGCTGATCCTACAACTTTATTTTATTAACAGCTCATTACTAGTTGGAGAGCCACTTAGATAAACTGCCTCTTTATTTAACCAATGACCTGAAAACACCACAGGGACTTCCTGAGCAGGGCCTCAGACAAGATTTGAAGTCTGGGGTCCAAATTTCCCACATGCAACTCATCCTCCTAATAAAAACTTGCCACTATAAATTCTCAAAAGTATGAATTTCCCATTCCAATTAAACACTCTCTACATTTAGATAATATTTCACTCTGATCTAAATGTCATTCCAAAGACTTCTCTGCACTGCCACAAGGCTTTTCTTATATACTGTTTGTATGTATACCTGCGAAAAGTAGTGCTCCAGAATTCGTATATAACGCACATAAGCGTGAGGGCTGATACCACATGACAAATTTGTTGATGGGAGTAAAGAAGAAAGTATTACAAAGCACAAAAGTCCGTGCAATAAGGCAGGTTGGGGTGGTGAATGTGTCAAACAACCAGGACTTTCCCCAGGAGACTGGTGTTTATGCCAAGGGTGAAATGAACTTGAACCTTTTTGCAAGTCAATGTGCTGTGCAGTGTACTTCTGGGGAGGTTTTGGTCAACTGACGTAATTCTGAGTGAGGTACGGCCCTAATGTTAGTAAGTAAGTAACACTACGTTAAGTAGGAAATGTGACTAAGCCCAACTATAGTTGTAGTTAGTGACTTTATTTTCCTAAAATGAACCTGCGTAACCTTAATGTGTCATTAGAAGTGGTATTAGAAATTATTTACAGTTCAATTACTCATTGCACCACACTCTAAGGGCACAGAGCATTAGGTACAGTGAAAGTGAAACTGTTTATTGCGCTGGGTCTAAAAGTTTGCTCTGCAGCAGCTCCTCCTCTTATCCATCAATTTGATCAGCTCTGATTGGTTCGAATCATCAGTTATTATCGACCCTGCTAATCAAACTTTGCAAAGTGCTGCTCAGGAAAAATAAACTCATTCAGAGTGCCCCCTGCACTGCATGTATGGACCCTAAAAAAACTCTAAATTTATAAAGGGGACACAGACAGGAAATGATGTGTAGGGACACACACACACACACACACACACACACACACACACACACACACACAAACAGAGAGTTTGCCATCACCTACTGCCACCTGTACATTCTAATTTTGTGGGAAACACTGTACATCACGTTACTTTCTGAAACTTACTAACATTACATTGAGTAGACATTGAGTATTCTTTTCCTAAACCTAGCCTAAACGGTAACTTAACATGCTGGATGTAAATTTTTTAGATATCATAACTAAACTATGGTTTGAGGATATGCTGCTGCAGCCGCACAAAAAAAAAGCAAAATTCAGAGACAATCAGAGTAAGAGTTTCAGAACAGCACATGCATAATTGTAATGTAAACTCCTCAAGTTGCGTCACACCCCTGAAACTCTCAGGCACAATGTGGGGGACATGATTTCAGTGTCCTCAGCTATATCTATAACCCTGTTCCAAATGCAAATGTTGCTAAAAAAAAACCTGTGTAACCAGATCACGAGAGCATGAAGTGACAACACACACAAACTGAACGTGCGCACACAAAATGTAACCATAGATGTGTTGAATGTTGTTAGCACTGAAACTTTGACAGCAGGTTTTTCATAATCTCACTTGTTTTCATTATTTAAAGCATATTGTGAGACTCTGTACGAAATACACAATTAAGTAAACTTTTACTAAACTTCAGAGAGAAAATGCTTCATGTATTATAATTGAGTTCAAATATGTGTAGTCTGGACTGTGTCTTCTGTCCTTTGTCTCCTCTCTGCAGCCCTGCAGAAGTAAAGGGGACTTTTCCCTCCTCAGTCAGATTTGAGTCTCTCGCTGTTCTACACACAGACTGAAACTCTTCCCTTTTGTCTGTCTCATAAATATTAAATAACAGGTAAATATGAGACTGCTGTGATGTTCAATTAAAATATTTGAGGATGAAAAAAACCCACAATAAAGGTAAAAGCTTATTTCCCTTATGGTTCAAAAATGAAATATTGATATCATGTTAAATATACGCATATGCTAATGTCTGTTAAAAATGCCACGCTTTTAAATAAATTCCATATCTTTCTGTGAATGTTTTGTCTCCATCAGTCATCACTGTCTGGTTCCCTTTTCATTAAACATTAAGTGTAATTGCTATCTTTGTACAATTTTGTACAGTTATGACTACAGACTCTCTTTCCACTTGCCACATATCAAATTATTATTAATGTATAATTATTATTATTACTACTATTACTATTATTATTGTTATTATTTTTAGTTCTTTTTTATTTTTAAATAGATATTATGATAACATGTTATCATGAATTCTTTTGGCCACAATAATCATATAGTGAAAATCTGATATTGTGCCAGCCATAGATGGGAGAAAGAGAAAGAAAGAACGATGTCAGCTTGAAATCTAGGAAACTTGTGATGGATATTTTCCAGTATTTTTCAAATGATTAATAAAGAAATTGAGAGAACAATGTGCATCAACCACACACAGAAACAAAAGAGACACTTGTTAGTTTGTTAACAAAATGCTAACAGAAGGAGGAACAGTATTATCTGTTTTGGTTCATTGTGTCAATACTTAAGATGAAAGTTACATTTTTTAAACCTAATTTTTTTCATTACGTATTTAAAAATTTAAAGATGTTTTGGTTTAATCAGGCTAAAGTGCTTAAAAGTGTTGAAGACAGAGGAGAAATGTGTTTTTATTAATATTGGGAATGTTCATCTTGGGGTTAAAGGCAGACTTGTCAATATATGCATTGATCATCGGTGATTGCAAAGCCCTGTGAAGTGAAATAGATTTATGTTGCTTAACTAATGTAGTGTTAATTTATAGGGGATGACTGTTTCTAATCAGCACAGTCCAGTCACTGCATATATATCCAATGAAACATTAAAAATTAGTCCTCTGCAGCGAAACAAATCATGCTGCTGTTAACAACCTCCCAGTAGTTGCATCTCAGTAAAGCACAAGTTTTTTTGTCTGGGTTTTTTGTTGCCATGGCAACAAAACATCAAGTGTTTTGTAAAAGAGAAAAGGAGTTAAGTTGAAGAAGTTACATAATTTCCGGTCCAACTCGTGCAGGAGCGATCCGACCAGAGACTATTTTTCACATTCCCGCTGAGGAATAAATACGTTACATATCAGGATTAAAAGGAACCAGGCTGGGTTTGGTTTTTTGTTAAGTGTCGACTGCAAGGCTGCTTATCAAACACTGAAGAATCAGCTCGACAAAGAGAGAAAAGATATAAAGCTTTGACCCTGAGCAGGAGAGACACTTTCATTTTTTTTTTCCACACTCATTATCAAACAACCTTTGGCTATAAAACCTCTGTTCTCTTATTGTTTCTTTCATCCAATTCACTCTCCAGGCAAATATAATAACTGAAAATAAATTACATTTAAATTCCTCTGAGCCATATACGCAGTATTTATGCTCCTTAACACAAACTGACTGAGAAAATATGGTTTTGATTTGCTTTGTAATATTGCTGGGTGGTAAACTGGTTCATCTATATGGTTGTAATTTCCCGTACGATATGAATCTTTCATATACCACCATACCGCTGCATACTTTATTGCTGCAGCGCTTCAACAGGCAGCAAAATATATTACAATATTCACTGCAAAGAGCCTCTGGTCAAGACATGTTACGTAGAGCTTATTGAGAGGGGACCCAAATTAACTGCGGTTAACTTTATACGACGGTAATTTATAACCCACTACTGACTCTCCAACAAGGCAAAACATCATGGCACACAACAATGTGTGACACATAAACCATTTCTAGCACTAATAATTATACATTTACAGAATTACACTGCCAAATGGCATGCTGGGTACAGCTCGTTAGCTTGTGAGTTAGCATAACCGTTAACAGCTGGGAGAGGCCGTCTCGCTATAACGGCTACATTCAAGGTCAGAAAAGAGAGATGGAGGATGAAGACAGGAACCAAAGAGACTGGAGAGGCATCAGAAGAACTTGTGCCCAAGACTGAAGCGGTGTCTGCAGTTTTTGAAGGTTTTATATTTTGAAAAAAAATCCAACTTGTGCATGCCCAATGAAAATAAAAACAACTCAAGTTGTTATTGTAAATTAGCCTTCTGTCATCTACTGGCTGTTGTTTTTTGTGTTGAACAGTTTGTTCAGCTGACTCGGAAAATGACTTATGTTAGTGGCAGTTGTCAGGGCATAAAACCAATGATCTGTTGATCTCCACGAATCATAGCCAACACGTTCTTATCCCAACTCGTCAAATATCACCGCTTGGCTGGTGCCATTCACATCTAAATTTGACATTTTGGGATAGCATGTCGATTTCTACCTGTTAACTGCATTGTGTCTTTTCAAAATACACTTCCATTTTCAAAGGAAACTGTATTGTTTCTGCTCATTAGATGCCATGTCTTTTCAAAATAAACTCAATTTAGAAACATCCTGTATTTACATTTATTGCCTTGTGCAACAAAAGCACGATGTTAGGTTTAAAAAAAAAAAAAAACATCACAGTTTGACTCAAAATTCATACAAAAAGTGATCAGTGGGCTTCGCATTGAAAGTCCAGGATTTGTTTGAACCATCCACTGTCCCTCCTCTCCACCATATAGAGACTATCCAGCTCTATATATTACGTTGTTACCAGCAGCCTTTCAAACTGACAATATTCAGCGCAGTATCAGATGTTGAAGACATCGGCTTAATAAACAAAGAAATAAAACATATTGTAAGAATAAACAGAAACTGCACTTCAAATTAAAAGCTCTGTGACAGAGATTCATTGTTACTTCAAAATAAAGGATGTTTTTTTTTTTCTTTTTTATTAAAATTGACACGTTCACAAGTCCCTTGTGGTCCACTCAAAATTAATCTGCGACCCACTTTTGGACCACAACCTACCAGTTGGGAACCACTAGAATAAGCCACTATGAACCATATAATATATAAATATAATGTCAAATACAGTGAAACCACCAGAGTCTAAAAAAATATTGTGATACAAACTTCTGGTCATACTGCCCAGCACCACTCTGTCGTATGGATTAACCTTTAAATGATCCGAGGAGCCGGTGATAATGGCTACAGCAGCACACAGAGTCCTCTACATGCAGTTAAAGAGCTTTCTCCGATTACACTGTTATGTGACTGAATGCATGGATGCCGCTGTGGGTTTAACAATGCCGTTCTTATAATGTGATTCCCATGCAGATACTGTCAGAGTGAGGGCCGAGGTGTCAGACATCATATTGCGTCTATTTTTTGAACAGTCACAAACACTACAGGTGATTTATTGCCTTTGTAAGCATGTGCAAGATTTTCCCCTCCATACTGACCTTGTTGTACACATGCCTGTGTCCAATCTCACATGCATTCATAAATGTGTAATACAGTTTTTCTTCCACAAGGTCAGGCCATTTTCTCCACCATTTTCTCGCCCATTCTGCTGGCTGCCTGCTGATGATAAAATATGCCTATTATGTACCCAAACCTCTGGAGCTGAAGGCCGCTAAAGATAGACTTTTTATCAGTCTGGGAAGTTAAAAAATGACTTATTAACTCTGGCAGAAGCTGCAATTGTAAGTGACGTTACAAATGGCATTGTGCTTCTGGTCTGGAGGGAGACGAGGGCATTTGATATAATAATCCCTTCCAAAAGATCTTAACGGCATTTTTCATTCTTCAACATTATAGACAGTGTCAGGGAGGAGAGGGCTGGTTTCCATCAAAGGTGACGATGCTTGGACTGCTCTCTGAGTAATGAGGAGCTGAGTTTTTTTTCCCGCTGTCTGTTCAGTCTGGCTCTCAGGCGCACACACTGGCTGATCAATACGGGCAGAGAGAGAGAGACCAGAGTTTATCGATCAGTGCACGCATTGGCTGTGATCCCTGCCAGTGCAGAATCATTACACATTCACATTGTCCGCTGACCACAGCTATGATGAGTCAAGGTGAAGGCCAAGGTCATAAATAATGCAACAACACTTTTTCTTGCCACATTGTGAAGCTGCCAGACAAGGGGTTAAAAGATGAGCACTGATGGTTTCTCTTGCAGTAGATATCTTGTAAAATACTGAAACTTGGTTGATAAACTCAGTCCAGTCAACTATAAGCAATTAATAAATGACTTTATCAATCTCTTGGATGACAAAAAGGCAATCATACTACTAAGTGCCACAAATGTTCTGATACCATTATTCATTCCCAATAACGATCCTAACTCCTGCACTTGTGTATCAGCCGAGAACCAATCCATAACATTATCACTGAATAATTAGCACTGAAGAAAGATTCATCACAACATCAAAGTTATTGGGATTCATTGTCTGAAAACCAAGAACGTCTGTACAAAACTTTGTGTCAATCCGTCTTTTAGATGTCGAGCTATCTCACAAAAGACAACTTTACGCCACTTAGCCAATTAGTTGAATAAGAATGTAGTAAAAACTAAAAACAAAAAACCATTGTTAAGATGGCATTATGTTTCTGTCAGATTGCATTTGTTAGCCTATTTCAAATATGTATTTAAATAAATATAACTTTTTGGAGACTGGGACATGAAAGGAGATTCAATAGTAGGTCACAATATTTGTTGTGTTTATGATAAGATTTTGTATTCGAAATGCTGCATGCTTCAGTAAGTCTCTCTCACCACCAAGAAAATGCGAGCAGCTGCTGCCACAGTGATGCATAAAACAAGCGTGACACACATGGAAGACGACGGGGGAATTAAACTCAGCATCTCATCAACTTCTGTGCCTTAATGTTACGGTTGCACTTCAAAAAAAACAAACACAAAACACTCAGGGCACAGACATGCCACTTACCAGTGCCCACTTATATATAGTGCATAATTATGTTTACACATGGCACACAAATACACACACACACACACACACACACACACACACACACACACACACACACACACACACACAGAGGCAGACAACACAGATTCCTTGTGAAAGAATTTCTTGCAAATGTGGAAAGCAAGCAAAAAATTGAAATGTTTAAACAGAAACACAAATCCCATAACTGAATGATAAATGCTTCTGATTAGCATCATCTGACCTTTAAAAACATGGAAGCATCAAAATGTGAATTCTTATCAGGGTCCTGTCAACACAAGGTGGGTTCAAATTGGCATTTGAGGAACAGCCACGAGCAAGAGCCACACTCTCCCCTGGGATGTGACGCAAGTATCAAGAATTACAGCGCCAGATATGGCATGTGACGGGCTACATGTGTCGTTGCTATTCCAAACGGCACCCCTGAAGAGAAATGTGAAGGTCGTTGGCAAGGAGGAGGGCGCATGTTAGGGAAAAGATCCAGCCTCCTGGATTAGCGATCCCTGGGGAAAACAAGCTCCCTGGCCCCTGCATGACACGCTGTCACAGTAATAGATTGGTGTGGCTACGCACAAAGACCCCCCTGAGCATTGGACCACTGCTTTACGTCTGACCTGAGAGTTAGTTTTCAGTAGCACAGAGACCGCGAGCATGGGCCTGGATGCTAATAAAGTCTCTTTAATTGATTGTGAATTGAACTTGGACATATATTTCATCAAAAGGTTGACAGAAAGGTGAAGATAAGGCTAAAAAAAAAAAAAAAGTAAGAGAGGATTGTGGGTCCTCTGGGATTTCACTTCCATAACCGAATCGAAATGAGAGTCAAAACCTGAATAACAATGAGTTTTAATCACCACGTCCACAAAACATATTCAGGAATTAAAGCTGAATCGTCTGAAACTGATTAGGGCTGGAAGCAAAGATTATTTTTTGTCATGGATTAATGTGCAGTTATTTCTTATGTGGCTGATAAAACATCAGAAAACACTAAAAAAAACACTAATCACAATCTCCTAGAGCCCACATACACACTTTACATATAACCTATATACACATTCAGATTTACAGTACGTCTTCAGTCATTCTGCTGTTCTCTGCTCTAACCAAGAAAAGAAAAGTTATCATTGCCTTTTTAGTCTTGTTATATTATCTTTTGTGCCTTCAATGTCAATTTTCTCTGTGGTATTGAAAATGGCATCACTTATGGTGATACATATAGTATGTACAGCATAATACTGTATACTGTGTATATGTGTGTGTACATATACTTATATATTTATACAGGTACATTTTATATTTCTATTCTTTATATTTTTAAAGATGCCATTGTATGTACTTTAAAAAAAATATTTGAAAAGTATACATTTATAGCCATTGCACACAAAGCAAACCTGCACAAAACATTTTTTTTTTTATCTTTATTACACATAACAGACAGTTTTTATTGCTTTATGAGTACAATTTGGGTTCTTTTAGTAATTTACTTTAGCTTTTGTACTTAGTTTTTAGATGTGTATGTTCTATGTTTAGATGTCTCCTGTCGTGTTTGATTGTGAATATAGCTGCCATATAAAGTCATTACCTGCAGGGATCAGTAACGTATCTATCCATATGAATACCTTTAAGTATTATATTACAAGTTATATACATACATATATACGCCAGCCCATTCTCATCCAGGACTCATCAAATACAGCCACCTGGTCAGCGATTTTGGCATTAGACACCAACGCCAAAAGCCCCCTTTTGCAGCAGTATGATACACTAGCAAACGGTGGTCAGTTTATGACACAACCAGAGGGGACCTTTGGTGGCAGTATAATATCCTGCTGGTTGGCCAAACAGCTCCTGTCACGGTGGTATGATATGGTGGCAGGCGGCTGCAGTAACAAAGCAATATAAAGAGCTGGAAATTCCCCATGGGAAGGGTGGGAGGGGCAGTGGAAACCCTTGACTTTCATCCAGGACTCGACTGTTTGCTTCCCATATGAATGTTGAGGCAAACCATGTTTTTTTTTCTAAACCTAAACACATGCTTTTGTTGCCTAAGACTAATCACACACTCGTGTTGCACGAGGAAATACACATTAATACTGGGTCTTTTTCTGATATAAGTTTATTTTGAAAAAGACTGTATGCATCTAACGAGCAGAAACTGTACATCCCCTGTAGAAATTCACGATAATGGACTTTTTTGCACATATCTGATATGCCAATACATAACAACTCATTTGGCCAAAAACCGATACTGATACCGATACATATATCCACTTCTTCCCCACCTAATTTCAGTGATTGTGGTACAATTAATATCATACTACTTATACTTATATATCATGGTGGCCCACCAGCAGATGGAGACATAAAATACAATGCATGTCAATGACACATTTACTAATTGTGCAAAATAAGAAAAATACATCAACTTATGGTTAGTTTTTGTACACATTCACTTTGTAAAAAAAACATATATACTATATATCAGTTTGTAATATCAGCAGAAATCGGCTTGTTGCAATATCTGCCATTACCAATGATGTACCAATATTATTGTGCATTCCTAATTTCCTGTGAAAAGGGGAGTGTATTTTTAGAAGACAATGCATTTAACAGGCGTAAACTGACACAACGTCCCAAATGTCAACAACAAACGCAGAAGCGTGTCATACATAGACGTAAACTGCACTGACCAAGCAGCAATATTTGACGAGTTGGGATGAGAATGGGTTGATTCTACATACCTACACATTGACAGGATATTTTATTTCGGCAGCATCTGAACAGAATAAATGGGGTGAATGTAGCCAGAGAGGAAAAAGTTAAAGAAAATGTTATTCCTTAAACTTTTTTCTCAAGTACGTCTTAGAAACAGCACCCTGCTGTATTATTTTTGCAAATTATCAGGCTTACACCTCCCTGCAGTACCCGGCGCGAGAGACATGTTCGAAGTGCGAACCACAGTTTGTAAGGAGCAGATGGGCTGACTAATGTAACTCCTGACTGGAGCTGTGAGTGTCTTACTGCCAAATCGCAGTGAGAGATGGCAGAATGGCTCTTTTGGGAATGTAGCACGCTGCAGCAGGAATCACCAGTTTGGAGAGGAGCAAGAACTCAATTAAAATGGTTATCACAATAAACAACACTAGACATATGCTTATTTAATTTCGGCTTTCTCGGCTGCTGATTCACTTGTTTATCTGACAATTTGTTGATGTAAGTGATTCACTGAGAGCCTGAGGATGTAGGAGTCTCCATGTATCTAAGCAAAACAACACTGATGGTAGGTTTCAGTCATTTGGAAAAAGATATTTATTACAAGTGTGGGATGGGTTAATACACTTATTGTGCTGGCAAACAGCTGCCAAACTGCCATTTAGTAAGAAATTATGTATTCCTGAGTAAAGTATCCCGGAGGCACGCTGACCTTTGTTAGAAAAATCCATATGAGAAGAATACACAGTGTGTCTCTGTCTGTCTTTGTGTCTAATGTCCGTCTATGAGGGACTTTCAAAAAGGTCAATATGTTTATGTCAGATTTTAAAGATCTGTCGTTAAGCATGAGTGATTTATTCTTTAATGACAATTATGGTGCTTTCAAATGCTAAATATTTATCCATTTGCCTCAAAGATTTTTTTCTAAGGGGCACTAACACTCTTTAACTTTCATAATTTGGATTGGACAAAGGGTTGTGTGATGGTCCATCATTTTGTCCCATGAAAGGAGACATGTTGAATACTGCTGACAGTGGTATCTCAAGCTGTATCGACACAACTGCTTACACGGCTAATGAGCATGCTTGTGAGAGTCTGAATGTAACAACTGTGCATGGGGTCCTTTGGCTTTTTAGTGTAAGCGATGTAGACAGTACACCTGTGCTGTATCATCGTGTTATGGTATACCAAGGTATTTAGAAATCGCTGAAAGTATGTTTCTCAATACCATCACATATCCAGTCCCTCCTCTTTCTATCAAACTTCATGTATGCAGTGCATAGCACGCTCAGTCTCCGGTCTCTACTGGTGAAACTAGTGACACCTAGAGGTGAAGTGATAAGTTACAGGACTGTAAACAGCCGGCATTCAGCAGAAAGAAAACGTGGGGAATATGATGTTTTATACGTCTAACTCTAATTAAGGATTTATTTTGATCAAACTGAAGCTGGTGACTGTTGGAACAGTGGCCTTACTAACTAGATTACTAGCAAGAGTAACTAAGATGGTTTGGGTGAGTTTTATTTTGTTTGAATCACTTATTACTTTATTTACTATTACTTTTTTCCTCTCTCTTTGTATATGTATGTAAATATGTATCCATGCCCTATTTTATTTTATTTATTTTGTGCATTTTTGTTGCGTGTGAAGCACATTGAGCTTAAACTGTATGAAATGTGCTACATAAATAAAGTTGACTTGACTTGAAAGTGTATTTTATGATGAGTTAATGAGGCAATTAAGCCTTGTTAGTCTCCTGTGACCAAGAGAAAGTTGAATATAAAAGGTGTACAGTTGTAGTTATCTGTTTAATAAGGAAAATAGGGTTGAGAATATAACTTTTCTTAAAAGCGGTAGTGCCACACACCTATACTGTCATATACTGTATACACTGGTGAAATTTCAGGGAGGTATTAAGGTATGAAAAATTAGATACTGCCCAAGCCTTGTCGACTGTAACAAAATTTAATAGACACAGGTGTGAACGGCAATGGGTCTCCGCTGTCCACTTGTGTTCAGATCACTAAAATGCATGTTAATTCCAGGAATAAACAGGCTCTAGGATACATAATGTGTGATCATGAATATCTATACAAAACTGTGTGCCAAATCATCAAGTAAATATTGAGTATTTTTACACTTGCAGATTGACAGACAGTGTTGAATTTTTTGACATGCAACAGTTCCCACAATAGCCTGAGATGTTAAAGGAATAGATACCAAGGTCTAAATGGCATAGCAAGATAAATATAGTAATCAACTATATATCAGCTCATATACATTTCAGTTAAAGTTGCAAAGTCTTAGTATGAGCTTATTTTTCTCAATATGTTGTGTAGAAACAAAATAAATTCAGATGGCAGCCTCAGGGCCACCATGGTCCCATACCTCAATAAATTGGACATTTTAGACCAGACATCCGTTCAATATTTTGTCGTGTTTGTTTTTGTCTTTATTTAAGATAGTAAGGGTGAAGAGGAGTCAGAGGAGGAGGGTTGGAAAAAGGAGAAAAAGGGGAGGAATAAAAAGAAAAAGAGGAGAGGCTATAGGTTGCAAATCATGTAGGTCCACTTGCCCAACAATACCTTATGCTGCATGCTAAACTGATATCAGTGTGCAGGCATGGTCACTTTAATGGTATTTTGGCATACTAGCAGTAACCACGGTAACCATGGTGAAAGGGGGGATCCCAGTGCCTCAATGATGCAGCGGGATTTTTCCTGTTCAGTATTCCAGGCTGTGAAATTACAACTTCCAGATTAAATTTCACAGCCGGCTGCCCACTAAATGCTGCTCTCCAAGCAGCTGGAACCCCCACATGCAAACAAACACACAAACACACATACACACACACACACACACACACACACACACACACACACACACACACACACACACAGATATGCTTTTCTAAACACACGGGTGGGAAGATATGCAAAGCAGGATTAGAGATATCCCACTTATTTAGTTTTAATTTCCTGCCATAGGAGGGAAAATCGAAAACACAGTGTGCGTTTACAGTGAACAGATATGGCCACACATGTATGTTCACGTGCATCAATGCAAATCTAGTTCACCCACAGACTTTCATGCATCGACACACACACACACACACACACACACACACACACACACACACAGAACAGACCAAAGTTCTCACATATAACAATACTGCAGATAACGATGTGTCTGTCTGTCAGAGATGTTGCCCTCCAATCAAATGCTCGTCTGCCGCAGGTAGATTCTTATTATGTTCCTGCTGCTGAGGTTCACTGTCTCAGTATCAGTACCGTGACAGGAACATTGTTAATACTCCAATTTTTCCACCCTGATATCGGCTGTAGACTGTAGGATGGATGTAGAGATTAGAGCTCTCTGAGGCAAGAATACATCTGTTATAGGATAATTTTGATCGATCATAAATTGGGTCTTATTGATCATGTAATCACCAGTTTAATTGCTGAGACTGAGGAAAACGAGAGCATCGCTAAAAAGAATCCTGATGGGGCAAGAAATATACGCAGTCATACAATCATAGACACAATGCCACAGTAGCCAAATTTATATAGGAAAAATAAACGTCTTTCACAGTTTATATATGAACTGGGGATCAACAGGCCGATTGTCGGAGCTGATATTTGACATTTTGGCGATTATCTGTATCAGAGTTTTATTTTAATGATCGCCAATAAATTTAGTTAATGAAAAACTGTTCATACTCCACTCAACTAACACCAGGGAAGGCAGTCTGCAATACATGCAAAGAAAGTGTCAGCATGGGAGGAACTTTTACTTTGTAACCATTTTTTTAATCAACATTTTCATTGAACTGGGGACTTGCCGTATATGATGTTGAAAGTTTCAGTTTTGATTAAACATCTGCTAAAGGCATTTAAACAAAGTTTTGTGTTGGACTTTGTTATATTCCAAATTCTAAATTTTGACAGAAATATTTTCATTGCTATTATTAATGCATATCAGTTCCAAATATTGATCATCTGTCTTATTAATAAGTACTTAATATTAATACCCCCTTCTTTATGTGGTTGTGTTCACACAATTATTTTTTTGATATTAAATGATTATTATTGACATTACAGTTGTGTTCACTTGCAGTTTGATTCGAAATAAAGTGGCTGCTGGCTTGTTCACAACCTGTGTGATCATCTGACCCCTGTTTTTCCTGCCCCATCAGACTTTATTGTTGAAATGTCTTTGTGTCCCCTTGTCTAAATGTACAATGCTGTCATAGCTAATAGAAATGATGGGCAAAGCAACGAAGGATGTAAAACATAAGAGACCAGAATAACCTTTTAACTCACAGGGTTTTATACAATTTACAACTGATTTACCTTAAAAAGAGTATTCCAATTATTTTGCACCAACAGAGTAGTAGGGTAAAAGGGTGAAAACATTAAAACTGACTTGATATTAAGCCAAACACTGTTCAGACCAGTATACCAAATTTTACTACTTGTTGCACTTGACTCAGCAGCCGATCCCAAACGGAAAAATAACAAACCGTGTCCTAACAGCAAATGGCCACTGGACTATCCTATCACATTGTGTATCATTGGAGCTCTCTGTCCACAATGAATCCATTTAATAAAAATGTAAGGTGTGCAATCGAGATCAGACTGGAGAAGTAACCACAGAAGGGTGAGTAGCCTACTTCCTGTCTTCCTATGTTTGTACCTTTTAAACAGAAAATATATATTTGATATTGTGATATTTACTGGAAATGATATACAACATAGCCAACAGCAAATAGGCTGTTATTAGTGATGGTCATTTGGAAGAGACTTGAAGCTCCCTAATGATCCCCCTCCATGCAGCTGCCACCTTATTTTGTTTTTTTTGTTGTTGTTGTAAAATAAGCAGGAATCTTACAGATAGTTCCTCATTTCAACTGCATGAATCAGCCATTCCTCTTTAATTGCGGTGCTTTCAAAGCTAACGACAGGACGTTGTCATATTGTTTACTAGTGCAGTACCAGCTGGATTTAACACCATGATGCCCTGAGGAAGTTTGCTGATAGGCTACTTTAAATTTGCCAGAATGTGTCATAGTGACAACTGCTGGTTCAACCGGTTTGCATAAAATCAAACTGTTTTAAGTTCATACACTGGACTGGACCAGCAAAACCGAAAATTGACCTAACTCTTACTTAAAGTACAAAAAACATACATCGGCAACTGCCAATATACTGTATAACACAAAGGTCTGCAACACAACCTTTCTTCTTCAAAGCCACAGATATATAGTTGAGCAGCACTCTGCATGACAAACAAACTAAATAGTGTGTAAAAATCTGTTAAATAGCCCTTTAATATTTCAAGATTCATCAGGCCATTGTAATGCATTTTCCAAATCAATAAGGAGGACCGCCAATTTATGGAAATGGTGCATTTAGAGGATTACAGGATTTTTTGCATTAATGTGATGAAGTACATCACTTTGTTGTTTGTTGTTACCATCTGGACATTTTATCAATTGATGATTTTCAATTGCATTTATTTGATTTAGATCCATGTCATACATAAAATCACATACACTGAGATAAAAGATATAATCCATATAGCCCACCTCTACATCGGATTGCAATAATACCCTGAGGGAAAAATGAAATCAACACTGTGGATTGATCAGAGATTCATTTTGCGAGGCTAGATTTATTTTCCTGATGCAACAGTAACAAATGTGATATTATTTATGAATGTTTTCCAGGGAATTCATTTTAAACCATATCAGTTTACATTCCGCATAAAACAGTAACCTGTGCAGGTGGGTGTTACTACCTGCTGGACATTTCTGACTGTCACACCTCCAATTTTTTATCTAAAATGACTATTTCCAGAAGGTCATATCTGTTGCCTTTTTCCAGCAGGTTCAACAGACATGAAACTATGACCACATATCGGCGGTGACAGCGACCGCAGCCTGACATGACTCTGTGTTACAGGACCATTTACCCTCCCCGGCATCAGTTTGCATTGAAATATTTAACCGATAGCGCTGTGAGGGCCTGACTGAGGTAATGATCCAGGTCAGTGGAGATGATGAGAGAGCCTGGGCACAGCTGTGGGAAAAGACCCACTGAAAAATGCATCCCGTGTTTGCTCACAAACGTGATGTATAACAGAGGAGAAATGTGTTGTACTGCAAATTCAATCAGAATAATAATGAGTATTCATTTCTGCATAATAAGAATGATATAATGGTGCAATATTAAAAAGGTTTTTTTCTCTGGCATTTCCCAGAAGAAGTACAAAACAGAGGACACGTCATGCCTCTGCTTTTCAAGGTGCTTCATCTTTTTCTGTTGCATAATGAGTACAGTGGACAGGCAGTGTGTCTCGAGGGCTGCCGTCCTCCATTAACCACACTGTGTAATTTTAAGAGGTTATTTCAATTACCAAACCATAATAATCAAATCCAATCATCCAACAATGATGTAAGGTTCCCCTTCATTTCTTTTTCATGTTAATGGCCGAGCAATTCATCTTTTCTAAAAAAAAAAATATCCAAACAAAAGCAAACAAAGCCGAAAGCTTCGTGAGGACAGACTTCAAAGCGCGAGTCCTCATTAGACATACTACGCCTTTGAAGAGACATCAGCAATCCTCAGTGCTAAATCACAGATGGATCTCACTAAAAGCTCTGTTTTTCTCCCACTGGGCTTCCTATAATTATGAACACATTAGCCCGATGTATTGTTTTTGGCTTTAAATGTCTGCAGCCTGTGACAAGTAAAAGTGGTGTTGTGCGTGTATAAACTATCACTGACCGGCGGGATCAATTCCACCGCTGGCAGTGTGCTGCTGACAGGTTGTGCGGTGCCAAAGTTTAGCCATAAATCCTGTGGAAGTATTTGTTTATTGGCTCTATTAAGAGGTCTGCAGCCCGTACTGATTCTGACTGCAGTGATAAAATGTGATAGAAATAAAGCCAATAACTGTATGAAGCACTCAGAGAAATAGTTTGTAAGTGGCCTCTTTGTGGGTTTTACAATATATTATATGGCCTTTGGATTCATAGTTCAAAGAAAACATATTAGATCATAACTCATCGTATTAACCCCTTAACCTCCAGTTTGCCTCTCTCATTTCCCCTTACATTACTTTATGGCTGGAAAAATAATATTTTGACTGACAAAGTCATTTGTTAGCATATTGTGCATTATTGCTTATATTTTTCAATTCAGTTCAACATCAGTTTGTTATTTCAATTAAGATATGGTGCCCTTGATTGAAATGGTGAATAATGGTCATTGCATGCTCCCAGAGCCCAACTAAAATCTTAAAATTGATTGTTTTGTCAGACCAACAGTCCAAAACCCAAAGATTTTTACAATTACAATGATATAAATGAGAGAAAAGCAGCAAATCCTCGCATTTGAGAAGCTGAAACGAGAATGTTTTGCAATTTTGCTTGATAAATGAACTAAATTTATTAATCAACTATCCCAACCATTGCCAGTTAATTTCCCGTTGATCGCCAAGTATGCGTACAAATCAGAAGTTTCATCATGATACGATATTACATCAATTCTTTGGACAACAATACAATATTTGCTGATATCACAAGGTCTGCCATCATTTTTATTTGATTTAATTCGCTTTAGGTGCCTGTGATCGATACAAGTTGAAACACAGATGTGCCATCAGAATTTCAAAATAAAGGCGAATCTTAAAGATGACATGTATCACTGTTTTCACTTTGCATCAGTGACATTGGATTGTTCATTACTGAATTGACATTGTAGACTGATGGATCATTAGCATATATGCCTATTATATCATTCACAAACAACTGCCCTGCTACATAGATTCTTCTGGCACCAAAAATATAGTTAAAGTGGTGAAACAGCATTAGTCAGCAAAGAGCAGTACTCATGATGTTACTGTACATCTAAAACAAGACCTCTGCCTCCTCTGACAAGCTCCAAGTTCAATCTGACAACTAATGTAGTTGCAATCTGTTAATGTTTCTCTCGTCAGGCCTGCCTGTTTTGATACCTATATGCTAAAACAGTACTGATCTTAAAGTATTGCTCTCCTTTCCCCAAATGTAGAATCCATATCCATTCACTGCATGAAAGTCACTGGAAATTATTTATATTCAAGTAAACCTGAGGCCAGAGGAATGCTGTGGAACTAAAGACTGAGAGGGAGGCTCACTGTGACTGAACAAATGTAACCGATTGCAGAAACGATTAATTTCATACTGACACTGCACACAAAGTGGTGTTTAATCAGGTGCTAGTCACATCATGTCCAATACCTGATCTGCCTAATGAGCTCAGTAATGACAGTAATACTGACGTAGTGCATTAAATCAGCGAGAAAAACGGCCCTCTTCCTAAAACATGAGTCATATGTTTTATAACTGTCCAACCAACTGGTGAGGGATAAAAGGATATACTATTCATTATGTGAGCAATAAATATAAAAGGGACTTTTTTATCTCACCTTAATAACATAGATTCAATGCTAACCCTCATCAGCGATACTATAAAACCACATTTCTATGGCAAATGGTACTGTAGGAAATTTGATGTAACTGGTGCCGCCATATAGATATCTCCATTTGGAAAAGTACAGTTATAGATACATTATGAGGTGCTGTCTTGTTGTCTCTTGTCGTTTGTGTTTACTACAGTCATTCTGATATTCTCTGCTACTAACCAAGAAAAGAAGAGCTGTTGTTATGTTTTATAGCCTTGCTATATTAATTCAAAAATATTATAATGGTTTTCCCTGGGGTGTTGAAAATGCCACCAGATATAGACATCTTTCAAGGTATTTGTATTAAAGTTAGAAATTCAAGTATCGTGAAAACACTAACACACAGGCACGTTTGAACAGTTTAACCAAATACAGAAAGCCAAGTAAATATTTAAATATAAACTTGAGTTTATGGGAAGAAAAGCAATCAATGGTAATAATAAAATTAAACATGATGACAAAATAATGTATTCAGGCCAACATTGATGTGTCCAAGATCGTGTTACAGTACGTGTCATAAATGAATTTCTGATCATGACGTCTCGGATCAAAACATGAAAATATTTACAGCCGAGTTACAAGATTTTCCCAGGACTGCAGCTAAATAAACAGCCACACACACACATGGAAACACACATGCAGACAATTTCCCAAAAGCCTTCAACACTGTTTGTTATCTTGAGCAAACATATTTGTGCAAATGTGATAAAATATGAGGCGTGCTGGGCTCATTTACTGGAGCGAGCAGAGCTTGCAAAGCACTCGCACAGATACAGTAATTCATGCACACAATGAAGACGGCAGAAAGTGACACATTTATTCAAAAAACATCCGCTCAGACTTTAAATGTGTCACGTTTGATACCGCTCACATTTGTTCTCTTAGCACATCTCACTAAACAAACAAGTAAGAGATATTGGACACAGTGGCTGCTCCTGCCACACCAAGGGGAGCTCTCACTCCTTCCTGCCTGTGCAATTGCCTTAGCTCAATGATTTATGAAAAGGAGAACAGTCTGTGCACAGATGGGACATAGATATAAATATTCTGACCTGTCACAAGGAGGCCAGACCACTCTGCTCCCAGCTTCAGGTGATCTATAAAATCACGCACACACAGGATTAGAGCTGTGCAGGAATGAAGTCCCAAAATGCCTCCAATAAAAGGACGAAAAAGAAGTGGAGCTATGTTCATCAGTCTTGCTTGTTTCTGTTTGAATCTTAAATACAACAAACAACTTTAAACAGAGCTGTTTTATCATGACAGATAAATATTCTAACCGTGTGTCGTCCTGATATATTTGTGTGATTTTATCATATGTGTGTAACTCAGGAGAGCCACAGTTGTTTACAACCTACACCTGATCCAGCCGGCAGATTGCCACGTTAACACATCAGTACATGCTGTTTTCTTTTTTTTCCACCTTTTGAAGGTTCCTGGGAGAATAGAAAGCAATTTTCTGTGATGAAAAACCTCCTAAAGCAAAATGCTTATTTCATTATTCCATTGATTTTGGACAGCTAATACTGCTTAGATTGTAAATCAGAGCATCAAGACTTAATTAGGTGGTGCTATCACAGCCCGACGGATATATTGGATGGTCAGTTAACTGGCTTATATTATACTGTATGTTCCCAGTACAGTAACAAGACACTACAACTGAAAACTGCCAGGGTGATTTAAATCAAAACATGTCTGTATTGATTTTTTTAAACTCTAAAATGAATACATGCATATATTAAATATTAATATCATCCTCAAAAATTCAGTATTAACCAGGCTTTAGTTATCAGGTGTCAGTTTCTTGACTTAATCCACAAAGCGCCACAAGGACTTTCCAGAAAGTGACAGCTGGTTGGTCATTAATTTCGGAATTAATCACTCTGTGAGTTCGTAGAAACCTGCCAAATCCCTGTGAGACGGTGCAGGTTACAGGAGCTGCTTCAATATTCACTATTCTAGGAAGCAGCTTGGTTTAAATGTGGTTTCTCTCAGCCGAAGGAAAACAAGAGCTTCAAACAATAAGATTGCCTGTTTTTTTGTTGCTGCCTTCCAAAATGACAGGTTCTATTTTGTTAGTGTTTTGTGATCTGAGGCACAACAGCGGGAGGTTGTCTGCCAGTGTCTTTTGTCATTGTCACATATTGTCATTGTCCTGTTGATTGGTTGCTGAATATAAAGAAGGCGTGTTTTGGCAAATTGCAGAAAAGCGTGATGGACAATGAATGATAACAATGATCCCTGAAGTATTTTGGTTCGGTGTTTCCTCTGTAATTCTTTGTTAACAGTGATGGATGGGAGTCATTTTGGAGCCAGTTCAACTTTTGTCCATGTCTCTGTCCCACTTTTTGTTTATGGACAGTTGTAGAGATAAAACTAAACGTTTATTTAGAGCAGCTCTATATGATATTCAGAGCGTTTCTAATTGGTTCTGATTCTGGTTGTCTGCACATGGTTCTCAACATGGAGATGGCTGAGCCAGCAGCTAACAGTGCTTACAGCGCAAATAGTGCTAACGACAGCAAAAGTGCTAACAGTGCTAACTGCGTTAACCAGAGAGGATCAGAGGTTGGGCACTGGCTTCTGCCGTAACTGCTGTATTTTTTAATTACTAGTACTGAAGTTACTGATCATACAAGAAAAGAAAATTGAAAGTTAAAGAAATACAGAAATCTGAAAATAAAAAAAACATTTAAGAATAAAAAATAATAAAAAAATATATAAAATAAATAAAAAAAATTAACAAGTACATATATATTTAAGTTCAAATGAAATAATTTAAATAACTTTCATTCCATTCAATATAATTTACTGATACGTCATTAATTTAAGTCAGAGGACACATTTGGCCAACACAGAATCAGAAATACTTAATTGATCCCGGGGGAGAAACTGAGGTTCGTTACAGTCGCTCTGATGCCAGCATAGAGAATTATAGAAAATTATCGCAAGCTGAAGTAATTACCAGCACAAGTTTATAAAATTCAAAAATAGAAATACAGTTAGAGTGAACAATTAGCACAGTATGTTAATATTTGAATATTTAAAATAGAGTATGTAAAGTAACCCTGGTATTTAAGTGTGTAAGAAATGCAGTAAAAGACAATTAGCACTAAACTGTGAATATTCAAATTATAATATGGATAATATGCTAAAATTGAAAAAAATAAATGTGTGCACACATACACAGGACACGATGACAGGTACCAAAAACACACACATTCACACAGACACACACCGATGCGTGACTGTGCTTCCATGTGTATATACTGTACATGCATACATTCACACTCACAGTCCTTTGTATACTGCTCTTTAACGAGCTTAAATGTGAGCCCTTCAGCATTTTGTCTCTTGTTCTCCAGACGGAAAGCAAGGCTAGTTTATGACTTTCATTTCTCTTTTGGCAGGGGTGGAAAATTTATTGCTGAGGTGGCGCACTAATGCTGTTGATCGACTAAAGAGGAAGCACTGGCTTCTATCTGCATTTGTATGTTAACCTACATGAACTCAGCGCAACGCTGAGCAGTGACAGCGAAGAGATGGTTTGGCGATGGAACAAAAGATGTTAGGCACCGTCCCACCACCTGGCTCAAGGGAGCCAAACTGACCGGGGTTCAGATAAGTCCTTCATTCTTTGGTCAGCATCTGCAACCCTCAGCGCTCAGATTTTGCACCCACTAAGTAGCAAGTTAAATGCTAGCATTTCTTATCTCAGTTTTACGCAACAACAAATCCTTCTATGCTAGATTGCAGTTAAGTTTAGGCACAAAAATGGATTTGAAGATGGAACAATTATGGTCATTGTTAAAAGAAACCAACACTGACTAAATAAGATGCAGCACTGATCTGCCTTAACCTGATTAATAACAGATTTTGAGGAGCAGTTTAAGGAATCCACCCAAATGAATTATACAGAGTTTCAAAGATTTTCTTGCTACAGCGTGATAAAGAAGTTGACTATGTGACAACACTGGTTAAAAAATTCTGAAATAAAATTATCCTTGAGCCATAAAAGCTGAATTTTAAGCTTTTTTTTTTTAACAAAGCCCTCCTGTCAAGTATGTCACTGTTGCAATATTGTGATTTATTAATAAAATATGCTCAAAGAGCTGATACAAAAAGAACAAACAAAGCAAACTGACAGAATTGTGTGTGATCCATCAGTGTTTACGTTCACAACACCACATCCTACAACCTACACTATCACTCTCCTCTGAGGCTCTGTGCGGCATGAAATGTATGTTGCCGCCTATATATAGACTTCATTATTATGCAGGAATTCTTTATGGATAAGCATGCATAAAGCATTCCCTCCAAAGTAGTTTTCTGCAAAGCTTTTGTGTATCCTTGAACAATCAGTCACTGTGCATCATCTGACACAAACCTATACCACCATGTCTACATCCAGGCAGACCATAATGCACTCCAGTCTCGGACTATCACAAAGATGAAGTCACTCATGCCTTCAGGGCTTTACTCTGTATGCCATGCTGCCGCTGCTGCTGACATTTAGTCTACTTGCGATCTGGGTGAACCCTCCTCCACAAAGAAAGCTTAATTAACCAATAATTTAGAATTTTCCAGCAGCCGGTCTTTGCATCTGTTGTTGTTGGCCTCGCATCGTGAAATGATCCCTGAGAGGATTAATTTGCACGTTCTTTTAATGAGCAGTTGGACAGGCATACCTGCCCTGTCGCTGCTCCTCTGAGGATATAGGCATCAAAACAGGAGTTGTTATGCTATATATCAACTGGCATGACAGAGAGGAGAGAACGAAAGACAGAGTAGAAAATGAGAAAATGTTATAGAAATGCTTTGAGCACTGAAATTACTGCATCTTTTACTGGAATTTTATATCAGCTAATACTCAAGAATGACAACTGGTTTGAATTAACACTGGCATGTAAACATTTAAAAAGGCTCACTACGTATATCACTGACTTTTCTTCACTTTTTTCAGAGACTGTCTTTTATTCTACTCTTTGATTCTATGTTAAGTGCCTTCCTTTGTATATATATTTGCATTATTTTTGCCTTTTTAATGCATATTTTATTCAGTTGCTGCTCTCTTATTTGCTGCTGTAACAAAACAATTTCCCTCATGGGATTAATGAAGTATTTCTATTCTATTCTATGTATAAAGCTGGCTGGGTCAGTAACAGAGCTGCAAGGATTATTCAGTTGGCAACTACAAAATCCATTGCAGACTAATCTGATAAGTGATTAAGCAATTTAAATCATTTTTAAAAGAAAGGAAAGACACATTTATCTGATGCAGTCTTTGGCACCTTTATGGTCTGTTAACTCTGTTGTTTCTTTAAAGTAGCTAAAGACACGCCTGTTTAGACAGCCGTTTGGGTAACTTGCATTTGCTCTGTATATTCTTTATATTTTTCAGTCGCGCTTTTACGTCGGTCACCTTAGAAAGAAGCCCAACTTCAATAAACACAGCTGAGTTACACTTATTTGTAAAACTGTGTTATTCAGTGTTTCTTGCGGGTTAAATCAGCGGGTCCTTTTGTTTTGGAGAGATCTCTGTGAATAATTCAGTTCACGGTGAAAACTCCTGAACGTCTGGATCTTCAGTTATAAGAAAAAAAAAAGTTGAGCACACACTAGCATGTGTTGGACGAGCAGCCTGCAGTGACATGCCAAACTGCATCAGTGTGCTTGTTTTGGAGAGGAAGAGACCTCTCCGCATTATTCGGTTCATGATATAAACCTCCTGAACATCTGGATCAGAAATAAGGTGAGAACACATCTACTTGTCAGAGAAAAGGGGGAGCAAACAATAGCACATAATGGGCCTGTCTTTGAGATGCCAAACTGTGTCGGAAATACATGATTTCCATTTGTTTTGGAGGTAAAAACCTTCTGAGCAATGAAAGCTGAAGGAATCCCAAGTCTCAGATGGTTGGAATCTGCAAATTCACCAATAGGCAACATTAAAATCTCTTAAATATTACTCACATCATTTTTAAATGTGATTATTTTCTTATTTTATTTTTTTACTCCTCAATGACAGTGAAAACTGCATATGTTTGGGTTGTGGAGAAAACAAGACATTTGAGAATGTCATCTTGGGCTTTGACTCCGATCTACATTTTTTCACAATCGATTAATAGAAAAACAAATCAACAGATTAACTGACAAAAATAATTATTGGTTGCAGCCCTGACATAGCTGATTCATGTATCCATCAGTGGAAGATAATTCAATCATGCAATCTTTACATCGATCAATCTTTAATAATGACAGCTGCTTTGGGTGTGATTGTTTGTTCTATTCTGGCATGAACAGTGTCACTGTGAGTCCACAGGAGGGCAGCAGATTGTTAATCCAGCACTGCTCACACTGCCTGGAAAATATGAGGAGCTTTTATCCATCTTGTTTCAATTCTGTGGACATTCAGCAGCAGCACTGCCGAACTGAAACTGACACCACGCAGATTAATTGAAAATGACAGCAAAAGCTTAGTAATGCTTTTTTTCCTTAACCCTCTCATGTGGCAGACTGACCCAGCAACCTGAGTATGGATTAAGGATGTTTAACTCACATGCTGACTGCACCCGCAGAGGCCAAGGACACAAATGTGAGGTTAAGCGTGGGGCAGAAAAGGTCTGTGTTTAGTCTTTGGTTAAATCATCCCTGAAGGTCACAAGCTGAATAGTTAACATATCGTCGTGTCATATATGCGATCAATATTCAGAGTGGTAGCACCTGTTTGAGGCTTATTTATGCTCAGAGCAGATTATAGTGCAGAAAAACATGCAAACATTTATGACCACTGGGACGCTATAAATTCCTTACGAGGTACCACACTAAATGATTACATATAAATCATCTACAGTACATCGACTTTTGGGGAACATATAATAATTCATTCTTTGAGAGCAGCTGCGTTGGGAATTATGTTGATATAGATTGGACACATCTGGCGTCCAGATTGCCAAATATTTGGGAGCCATCTTGCGTGTTAGTTTTCTTGTTACATGTGGAGCTTATTAAGTTTAGTCGTGTGAGATCAGGTCAGGTGACTGTGAAAGACTTGTTCTGATTCAATGCCGTAGATCTAAAAGAGAATTCAGAGGATAAAGTGATTAAAGTAATAAGTAATAAAAATATTCAATTATGTATTATTATTTCACTAAACACTGGCTGAACAAGAACAGCACCTGTTTCACTTATTTTCATCTTAATTTTACATGACTTCTTAGTGGTGTTGGTATTTCCCACTTACAAATATTCAATAAGTATCACAGCTATGAAATATATTGTCATGCAATGGCATTATTTACTGTAGTGTTGGTCCCAAATACTGTAATTTAATTTACATCACAGAAATTGCTATAGCAAAACTAAGGACTATTTTTTTTGACATAGCTGCATAAATTGAGAGTTTTCTAGGGATTAACACACACACACACACACACACACACACACACACACACACACACACACACACACACACACATTATGCAGCTCCAGTATCCAACATAGCTTAAGATAATTTGTGACCACCTTGTGACGTACATGTGACGTTAATGCTCTGGACTACTACCCTATCGCTGGACAAGAGCACATTACGAGGCACCAAACCAGTAAACTGGATGGGTAACACTATTCTTTGTCATTATAAAAATGACCTCTATGTTCTCTATTACTCACAGTCATGTTGTAGTAGGGATGCCAAAAAAGAGAGCAAAGCTATTGAATCAGTTGTTTAGTTTAGTTAACTTGACAACAGAAATGTGAGTTTCAAAAATCCCTCAGTAAGGCTTGATAAAGGCAGGCTCCAGTTTGCACGCTAATCGATGTGTTAATAACATTCCAAAGATACTCATCAGATATCTGGAAATGTTTGTTGGAGAGAAAAAGTTGCTTGATGAATCCCCAGTCAATACTGGATGATTCTACAAGACTTCAGATTCAATGTGTTTGATACATTAATTGCCAATGGCTGAGGTCAGGGAAGGATTTATTTCAATACAGCCAGAGTTGGTGATTGTTACAGCAATGAAAAGACAAACCAAGACAGATTTTGTGAGATTTATTTTGTTTGTGTCCAGTTTGAACTAAGTGCGTTTTGAAATTAATTAACAAAGCAGTTAAGATAGTCTTGGTTTTGTGAAAGAAAGAAATCTGAATTCAGAGGGTTTATGGCTGTATTTTTATCTAATTTTATTTTTTTGTTAAGGAAATTAATTGAGCCTTTCTTGACATTTCATGAGTTTATTCTGATTATTAGACCCAAAAAGGTAAGCAAGTTTGTAGAACGTAATGAATTTGCACATATCCCACTGTGGGGAGGAGGCACACACACCTGCACAACAACAACTCTACAACCGTGTTGCTATATAGGGCATGCTGCTTCTTGCACTGCCTCTGTACTGTATGGTGGCATTGGAGTCAAGTTGCAAGGTGCAGATTTATACAATATAAACTTGATCCAATATGACGTGAAACAATAGAAACTACCTAAAAGAACAAGTATGCCATCAGAAATTATTCACAAACAGAACAGATGAACCTTCTTCAACTAATTCAAGGCATGTCCTTACAACTAATAGAGAAACTTAAATTTACAGAATCGGCCATTCGTCCAGACAAACCAAAGAAACAAGAGAAAGGTTGTGGAGAAGGGACAGAAAAAGACGGACAGGAAGAATATATCCGTTCCAACTGGCTTCATTTCTGTTACTGCTGATACAATACTCTTTTTTTCTCTGTGTCAGGGGGTCTTTAAGCAAAGAGAGAGGGAAAAAGACAAGGACAGTTTGTTGGCTGTAAACTTAGAGCATTTACTGTATTCATCTCATCCAAGTTTCTGTAACCGCAACACGACTGGAGAGAAAAATTCTTTGTAAAGAGGCACAGGCCTGAGTTTCACTCAATGTGTCCTTAGCAGAGGCGGAAGGTTTGATCACATACACGGTTTCAAAGGTTGGAGGGTCACCTGATCCTCTGTGTGTGTGTGTGTGTGTGTGTGTGTGTGTGTGTGTGTGTGTGTGTGTGTGTGTGTGTGTGTGTGTGTGTGTGTGTGTGTGTGTGTGTGGTAGTGGGGGTCCTAAGTGCCTCGGGGCAATGGTATAATAGGCATCGACCCACCCCCGAGGCCAAACCTCTCCAGCCCGTGGACAAAGTGTCCCGCCTCAGCCATATTTGATTTCAAGGGCCAATCTTTGAATTGACGGCTTCTGGACAGGTAACGAAAGAGACCAAGGGAGACGATTGTCTTCTTTTGAGTCATCCTCCACTCTATTCACTGTTAGACTAATAAAACGATTTTACCAATCTATCCATGCCATTTGTAAAAGAGGGAAATGAGAGTTTGTTAAAGATCAAAAACTCATATGGATGCATTTCTGGTGTTTTGGGTTTAGAATCAGGGTTATGGCCTGTGAGCCACATGAGACGTCCTTGCAGAAGTCCTCTCTGGCTCATGCATTTGTCCACCACTTAAAAGGATTTGTCAGTGCTTGTAAAACATTGCGGAATGTGATAGAAATGTGTTTCTAATCCGGTTGAGTACGTGGTTGAAAAAAAAGAGTCAATGTAAATCTAAAATGTATAGATGACAGATGTAACAGTACCAAATGCACAAGTTCACAAAAAACATGATGTTCTGTTGTCCAAGTTATCATGAAAAGACATTTTACAACTCCGCTGAAATGGAAACTCAGGGGTTGCTCTCCAGAGAATGGGTGCTTAAGTTTTTACAAACAAAGATGTCTGTACCCACAAGAGGAAATGACACCGAATAATTCAGGCAATTTACAACGAGTACATTTAGGGGAGCATGCCAACTGAATGACAGGCAAACATTCATGGATGTGACAGCAGCCTCCTCTGTCAAACTGTGTTTTCCACTCATTCAGTATATCACCCTGCAGCAGAAAACTGCTGGGCAGTGGACTGAACCAAAGCCGCGGGGCATGAGTGGTGGGCAGTAAGCCAGCCTGCAGATATAGTGCCTTGACTATATGACAAACCCTTATTGTGGCTGAATGCCACTTTGACTGACGTACATCCTCCGGCATTAAGTTAACAATCATCATCAATGATCTTGAAGTGATGGACAACGCATGCACACACTGACAGTTTGTACGGTATGTTCTGTGTTAGCTACAAGTTGCTTGATTCTTTACATGATTGTTAACAATTTTGCGAGATAATTTTCCTTCTCCAGGCAGGACATTTGTACTGTTAACTTGCTTGAGAAAGCTAATTCATTAAAATTAGTAATTTTTGGCCTTTATTTGTGTATCTTATTATGTATGCACATGATTATTGAAAATTATAGTTATGAATCACTTTTAAAATACTACTTGGTCCTACCCAAAATTTGCTGCATTCACCTGGGTGATGGTCAGCTCAAGGCCTGTGAGTCTGGGACTATTTCAGCTTTCAGCTTGCCTGTGGGGATGTTGAAAATTAGCTAAGTTTGCTTCACACAAATCATGTACATTACTAATTGTTATAGTCACCTCATAAGTCCTGCCTCTCAATTCATCTTATTGGACAATAGAAAGAAACAGTAATGACATTTTTTCCTCAGCGAGGAAATCAAGGCAATCAGGGCAAAGACATATTCATAATACCACCATGGATTTATCAAAAATCTCATTGGTTTAATATTTTGTGAAAGCACCAATTGTCAGTAAAATCAATAGAATATACTGTAGCTATTGAGGTATTTCGTCAAAAATATCATGATATTTCATTTTCTCCAATATCCCAGCCCTAATTAGAAGTGACACATTTTCCATTACGGTGGCTTAACTATCTCAAGTTTAAAGTTTAAACCTCTGCAATTACATTTTTAAATAATAGCAATATGTATCAATATCAGTTTCATAATATATGATATGCTTATATAATGTTCACCATTATTATGAAGTATTTGCAACTGTAGTTAATGGGCCTAAATCATGCAAAACCAACACAGCCTTGGAGGTAATACAGTGGCACTATGGCAACCATGTAGGGGGCCAAATGCTCATATGCAGACAAAATTGTACGCACAGCAAAGTAAATCAGAGCTGACACTAATCCTTTACGCATTTATTCTTATGACTAAGTGAAGTTACTACCAGGTTGGTCATTCAGCCTTCAGGGAAGTGAAATCCAACCCCAGTCTGATCGTTTGAACCACCAGCATATCAGTCCTCACAGAATGATAACATCCCACCAACCACACACACACACACACACACTGCAGGCTTTGTAAACAAACACTAAGTAGAGAGAATAGATCCCTCGATCATCATCAGACAGCTGTAAACACAGATGTGCTGAGAGTCCTGTCGTGTAACAGACGAGGCTCAACAGGAAGTACAGTAGGTTCTGAACACATTCAGAGCCGCTGTGACCTTTAAAACGAAATAAAGACAAACATTATCTAAATAATGGGGAGGGGGGGGCAGTGGGGAATCAGGTGCACATTCAGATGAACACTGTAGGTTGGGAACATAAAGCTTCCAGGATGGTAAAGAGTGACATGAAATGACAGAATGATGGTGACATTTTTTGAATTCTTCTGTTCTATAAGAAATTGAATCCAATGTAGAAACGCTCCTTTCTGTCAAAGACAACACAGCCATTGTCCTCCAGAGTTGGGGAGCCTTTTCCTGAAAGGCTATCTGCCTGGTGGCCCCGGGCTAATCTGGCCTGTGCGGAGCGGAGGTCACAGGGCACATGCTTAGCCTGGTTTTGGCTGGTGGGCCGAGCACAGATCCTTCAGATCACTCCTTAGGTCAGGTGCTCAATTTGCTTGAGATAAGCTGACAAAAGACCTTCCATACCTTCCATGGCTTCCCTTCTTTTTTCTTTAAAACCAGAATAAGCAACCTGAGGTCAAGAGTCAAACACAGAGTCTGCTCACAAGCACACTGATATTATAATTAGGGCTGTCACCTCAAGTTTGGACATATTTGCACATAATTTGTTTAAATTAATCTGAATGAAACTCATGTATCCGTAAATAAACTGAGGCTTGGGTCACACAGGATTTCACTCCCCATTCATCTCTACGGGGAACGTGGTGAGATGTATTCAATGAAGTGAACAGGCCTCATTTTCCTGACAGAGTTCAAGCCTGACTGCAGGGAGTGCAAGGACATTAACTGAGGGTAATGACAATGAAAATGTTTGATAAAACGCTCCACAGTGGAATGCTGTCTTCCTCTTGTTTAACCATGTTAGCTCCTGCAGTTAATGCGTAAAATCCAAATCTTTTTCCTGTCCTTTCTGCTTTTTCTGTCAGCATGCACTGAAATACCTAGTATGGTAACATGTAAGCATTTTAAGAAGAAGTCAATGGTAATGAAGTGCACAACATAGTGTTTGTTTTTTTCATCACTGAAATGTCTACTTGCACAATACAAATAGCAGAAGATTGCACTCTGGGAATTTTTGAGTACGTTAGGCGCAACAGCAGAAAATTGCACTTTAAAATGTAACTTTTTTTTAGTTCAATGTTGAATTTGTTAAATAAACGAATGCTGGAAATTATTTGCATTTTTTCAAACAAGCCATTTTATTTTAAGCAGTGTATTGAAAGCAGCAGAAAGGCAGATCTGATTACACTAAATGTTTATTTATCTCAAATGATACTGTTATGGTGATACTCAACTATATCACATATTAAAAAGTTCCCTGATTCAAGCTTCCTAAATGTGAATGTTTTCTGGCTTCTTTACTCCTCAAATACAGTAAACTGTATATCTTTTGGTTCTGAAGAAAAGGAGACACGAGGACATCATCTTAGGCTTTTGAAAACACCAATCAACAGTTTTTTACCATTTTGTAGACTAAACCACTAATTATTTAATTGAGAAAATATCAACAGATTAATGGAAAATAAAAATAAACTTTAGTTGCAGCCCTAGACGAGAGAGCAACAACTTATTTGGGGTTCAAACAGTCAAACAGACTTTTTCTGCTGCAATTAAAAATAAAAGATTTTTCAGGATTTTACAATTTTGCCATAAATATAAACCATGTAGCAACATTATATTTTTAAGCAATAATATCCACCACGACCGCGTTTGTTCGCTCATGAGACATCCACTAAATGTTAAAGGCAGATGTATTATAAAGTCAGCGAACAGACAGAGTGCATTTTTAGGACATCCCTGCTGCAGTATAAGACACAGCTTGTTGCACTTATACACCAAGACCTTTAATTCCAACAGGAATTAAAATTCCAACAATCTCTGTTCAATCTGTTGTTGGAATTTTTAGATTTAAAAAAAGGGCCACCCCTTCATTGTAATAACATTTTGGACCACACTGATGAGTTTCTATTGAAAGCTAAAACGAATTTCGTTTAGGACATCAGAGCAAGTTTAAAAATGACAATTAAGGCACTTGCAGTTTTGCCATTTTATGTATCACGCAGTGCTGTTAATTCATAAGCAAGAGAATGAAGTTCTGTATAATCTGTTTATCTGAAAATGACTTCATTCCTGGTGTCTGCAGTCGAGCATCCTAAATAAAGTGTAACACAACCGATGTTGACTAAAGCTGTCCGCGGCAGACGACCTGCGCTCCATGTTGCTCCGCTGTGTCTTTGCGGTAATCAAATTTGAATGTTTCATCAAATGAAGATTAAGCCCCTTACTTCCTGCTCAGTTCCACGAAGTCGGCTGTCTTTTCAAACGCTCGGTCTGACCTGATGTGGCTGATGAAGGCCAGATGTGGATCACCACAGCGCACACATTTTCTTTCTTTGGAGTAATTGAGAGTTACAGTGTGGCTTTACAAACAGACAAACTGATCTGTGGTCCACCATGAAATGCCATTGATGTCACTGGTGGTTCACACAGTATTAAGCAATACCTTGGTTGAGTTTTGTACGGGAAGTATTAGTTTAATACCACGTGTATATTTTTTTTTTTTCGCTTTTCTGGTTTTTATTTCTTTCCCAAGAACTTGTCTGTCACAAAGGGTCATTGTAAAGGCATGGAGACTGTTGTATCTATTTCTGGGGCTATTTGGCTTCCATTTTGGCAGCTTCCTAGATTTAAACTTTTCAAGCTGCTTCATTCAGATCACACTCAATAACACATTTTTGAACCAGAAAAAAATCATTCAAAAGGGAAAAGATGGAGCACAAGTTGTTAAGTCTACATTTTCTCACAATGTACATGTTGGATTCTGGTAAATTTCAATTTCACTGTCAGAGCTACGGCTTAATAAGAGGAAGATCACTTCCTTTCTGCCAGACATCCCCCATCATCCCCCCACTGGAGCTATGGTAAACATGAGCCCCAACGCTCTTCCTGTCATCTACTGTGCACACATTGAATAGTGTATCCTCCACAATAACACAGCATTTCAAGGCCTGCATCCCATTATAAAAACAGATCTGGATGCTCAAATTACATTGATTATAAGATAAAGTAATAATGTACAGTATATCCCCTCCTGACCTTCAGCCAACAGCACAGTTACTAGAATAAGAAGAGCTCATAAAATCCAGAGAAATGCAAGCATATAGTTTCCCATGGTCAAGGACTGGCTGCCTGCTGCTGCCAAATTAAAAATTTCAAAACCGTTTTGTGCTTACATAAGCTGCATCACTAAAAATAAACAATAAAATGACCTTGCTTTTATTTTCTTTCCCCTCAAGCAACCTGTATGGATAAACACCACATATCCAAAGTGTCTACAGATACTGGTGGTAAATAGTTAATCAGTCATTTGGCAATTCCCATTTTTAATACCATCTCAACCCAACAGCAAAACATTATTGAGCCGCAACCCCACTTTAGCGTTAGCACTTTTTACACTGAAAGGGCTGCCACAAAGTCCCTTTGCTATGCCGCATTTGTATTTTTACACAGAATCAAACAGAGGCGGCATCATGCTGCTCGTCTCATGTGTCATATAACATATATGCTACTTCAGCTACTGTTTGCTACCAACTACGATTTAAATCTCCTGCAGTGGTCTACACACCAAACAGGCTGTCAAGAGATCACACCTACACCACCCATGATCCTGTCCTGCCAGATGTCCAGTTTATACAGACGTCATTTGGGCACTGTTACTATCGCTGATGTCGGCTTAAAGACGAAACAACTCTTTTTTACGGTCTTTTCTAAATAATGGCGAGGCGCCATAATGGCTTAATAGAAGCTATTAAGAGAAAAGTTCACTGAAATGACATTAATAGTATGTTAAATTTGAACTCTGGAAACACTTATCACATGCTATCTGTCCCCGAAAACAACCTGTTGTGATTTATATTTCCTCCACTGTTATGTTTATTCCCAGCCATGTTTCCTCCACTGTTATTCCCGCCATATCTAAAGATGTCAAAAAGTCTTTTATAAACAGCAGAAGATGTCTGGTCTGGCCTGAGTGACTAAGTAGGCTTCTGCAAATGACTTTTACAGCAGATCAGTGGGAGGGCCAGGTTTCAAATCCCCAAAGCAATGTAGTGCCAAAGCAGGAAGAAGCCACTGATGAAACTTGTCTCTCCTGGATGTCTGGTCATCCAGGTTTCCAAGTCTAACTGTAACTGTTCATAGATAACAGATTGAGTTTGATCCATTACCTAGCTTCAAGCTGCTGCCACTAGCTGAGAAATGATCAGAGAACCAGAGGGCAGCTTTTCAAAACATGGCCATGACCACTCTTAAAAATACCAGCCATGCCATGAAGAGTTCAGAGCGATAATCATAGCCAGAGTGTAATCCTTGTGTAATATGGTAAACAGATTTTGCTTCCATATGTTCTTATCAGGATCCAGATGTGCGAGGCGGGTAGTGACACACTGAAGGCCTTATTTAAAAAAAAAACAAAAAAAAAAACTGAAGTATTAATTTATGAGGAGGGTGAGATGAGACAAGGAGGACACATTGTTTCATAAAAACACATATGTACGTTTTCCACACCTGGATTAGTTTATGCAGTCTCACATCTATGATCAAATCTCCTCTTGAAACATTAGCACCATTCACTCACACACATTCAGACATCGATACACTCTGTAACTCTATCCTGTGTAAGAGCTGGTGATGACAGTTACATCAGTTTACCAATTTCACATCTGGAGGAATTCAAACACCTGCAAGGAGAAAAGTACATGAATGAATGAATGAATTTTCAGTTGTGCATCTCTTTATAAGATGACAAAAAAAAGCTCTATTCAAGCATCCAAAGTTCAGGAGTTCACCAGTACTGACAACGTCTCCAGCCAAATGAGTACATTTGTAAAGAAAACTCTTGGAAAGGTTTGGATCTGTGTAATTAATTGCTCATTTAAAGTGATCTCATAAACATCTGCCTTTGTGAAACATCTGCTGTTTCTTTTGACAAAAAGCAAAAACCCAAATCAAAAATGAACACTTGAGATAACAATACTTTTGGGAAAACATAAGGAGACAGAAAACATTCTGCTTTTGGGGGAATTTTTTAATGTGATATATAATCATAATATGGCTCTTTTGAAAGTAAATAACCCAATAAAGGCCACTTGTGGAGCCTCCTGACCCAGATATCAAAATAAACACTGGAAATGTTTAAATCTGTTTAGAGCAGTTCTAAGTGTGTTGGACTTTGACAAAAAATTGTTAATCATTAACAGACAAGTGGTTGATCTTTCTCCCTGTTTCTCATGACACTAACATTACTGCTGCAGGAGTGTGAGCTTCATGTCAGGGACGTTGAGAGACTGCCAGCCATAGTGACAGAGCTAACTGTTATCATCACACAGCTAATGTTACCCAACAGGTCAAGCAGTTTTGGTATTTCTGTGTATGAATTATTTATATTTTTTATTTATTATTCATTTGGTGAAATGTGATGAATGTGTGCAGATTGTGTTGTCTCATATCATATTGTTGTCCACTTCTGTCCTAGCTTGATGTGAGGTGCTTTAACTCAGCAGTCTCATCTCCCCCCATATCATATCACCACATATTCAGTAGACTTTTCACAACTACATATGATGTGCTAGGTGTCCTGGTTGCGTGCGTTGGAGGACGCTGTGTCAATTTAAACCTGTTAAATGCATTGTGTATTTTTAAAATACACTTCAGTTTTCACAGGAAATGTACAGTTTCTGTTTGTAAGATGCATAGTCTTTTTCAAAATAAACATACAATGTGGGGAAAACACCTCATATTTACCTTTATTTCGCTGTGCAACAAAAGCGAGGTTAGGTTTAGGCAACAAAAACAAGGTTAGGTTTAGGCAACAAAAGCTGGTGGTTAGGTTAAGGCAAAAGTACATGGGCTAGAAAAAAATGTCATGGTTCTGCTTTACACACATACGGGAAGCAAACACCAGCCCCCTGGGTAAAAGTCCGGTGTTTATTGGACCTATCTACCACCCCTACTGCCCAAAGTACAAGGATTTTCCAGTTCCTCGAGTTATACTGTTGTGCGGCAGCATTTCATATTGACATCGCCCAGTGCCGTATCATACTGCTGCGAAAGGTTGGCTTTTTTCGACGGTTTCTTCGTGTTGCCACCGTAGTGACGTAACAGTTTATCTGATAGCATGAAATCAGGCAAAATTCTTATTGCAGGTAAACCATTAGTTATAAACACCTGAAATTGAAAAATCTGAAAGTATGGTGGATGCTATAAAATATTTTCACAAAGTTTAGAGAGAATGTAACAGAACTACATTCAGTGTACCAAACACCAAAGATTCTCACATAGACAGAATAAATATAGGGCACCAGGGCACTAGACAGGCAGGCACTAGGACCTGCACCGCTCTGCAGGCAGACAGAGCCTGCAGCCTCTGGGACGCTCCTCACTTACTTTCAGAACAATTTTCAAACAAGTGCAAGACTCAGAAAGGACTGTTTGGGATAATTGACAAAGAATTTGTTCTTCCCCTCCCTGGCATCTCGTGGAATTGGACACAAACTGGAATATATTTCAGTGATCTTCGAGAGTCTTACGTCAGTGGAGAGAAGAGAGCTTTTGCAGAGGTAGAGGACTATTTTACCTTCATACACTGCATGGATCTACAGTACCTTACTAGCCTATAAAATGCAAAGTAGTTTAATACTTTTTTTTGCATTACATTAAAATAACCTCAAGACAAAGTAAATTACCTTTTTTAAGAATATTGAATAGTTTGAGATGTGCAGCTTTCAAGGTAAAACCTGTGTTAAGTGTCAAAGAAAGTTATGAACAAGGTCAACTTTCACATGCAGACATTTTATACTTTCTGTTTCTGTATTCTATGATAGCTACCTGCTGATGGTGTTATTACAATTGCTATGTTTTGGGAAACTAATGTAGATTCAGGGTTGAGGATCAGACCCTATAGGGAGGTGATCATCTCCTCCATCCCCTCAGAAACTGTTGAAGCTTAGCTTCGGGGCTCATCAGGTTACAATAGCACCGATCAGACGTGCACTCGTCTCCTTGGGCAAGGTGATATTCTCAAAGCATTCCTGCACAGTTTTTGTATTTGTATGGCATGTTGGGTTGGAAACAAGGAGCTAGCTGCAGGGTAGTTTTACTCAAATTATGTGTGCCACAGAGTTAAAACAAATTATTGCATTCTTGACATAATAGCAGGTGATTATACTCGAGAAGACTTGCAATGCTGCTTTGATAGGTACTTTTTCCATAGTGCATATTTGTCATTATGGAATAGGATTTCAGACACATCTTTAAATATATGTATTCTGGATACCTTTGATTATATTTTCATAAATTCATATGTACTCTCCTGCATTGAGAAAAATCCCTTTTTTAGATGTTTACTGAGTTCTTAATAGTTTCAAAGTAAAAATTGAGTTTACAGACACAGACGGTATGCATTTGAGCAACATAAAGTACATGTGGGAACAGAGCGACTCATTTATAAACTAAACCACACGGCTGTTATCAACTGGCAGGAAAAACAAACTGCACAATCAATAGGGAGGCTTCTCTGAGCTCCAACAAAAGAGGCAGTAGTCAGTTTACAACGACAAAGAGAGTGATGAAGTCAGAGTGATGAAATCAGAGGGGGCGAGCTGAAGGTGGGATGTTAGTCTAAGTGCTTAGTTAAGGAAAGGAAATGCCAAAAGCAGATTTAATTTTTCCTTTTATATATATCACTAATGGTCATTGTCATATTGTCAAAAACGATATGGACCTTGGAGAGTTTTACTACCATGTGACCCTTTAAGAAGAGTTTTGTTTGACAAAGCCAAAATAAATGTATGTAATTAAGGTAAGTCAACTTCGTCCAGAAGATCTGTGTATGTGCGACCTTTTCGCCTTTGGGGATACAACATTGGAAATATCCTTGATTAGGGATGCACTAATATATTGGCTGCACATCAGCATCAGCCGATACTGGCCTTGCTGACTGCCATCGGCAAATAAGATGACATTCACCTATGTCAGTGGCCAATGTTTCGCAGGCTACAAAGCATGGCTTAAGACTGATGGCGTCCTGTTGTCCCGGGACAATCAGAAACATGTATAATCTGAACCAAGATCTTTTCTGGGATGCCTTTGAGACTGAAGAACGCAGTGAACTCATTATCAATGTGTCAGAGGTCGCACCCCATTTTTCCCTGATGATGCTATATTGTGAACAACAAATCCATGTTAGAATCAGCAGAGGGAAAGCTAATTGATGTTAGCAGTTTGCAGATGGTGGCCGAAACGAACAGCTCGCAAAGGTTACATTCAGGGCCGGCTCTTGGCATAGGCGATGTAGGTGGTCGCCTAGGGCGCCATCTGCTGGAGGGGCGCCGCCATGCCGCCAGTACCCCTTGGCCTCGAAGGAAAATAATAATAAAATAATATCTTTCTATGCCCACTGGCGCCCTCACTTAGTGTTTTCTGTCTAGAAAAAATATATATATAATAACATTACAAACAAATAAACAGTGACATGTTCCTAAATTATGTGTGAGCACGTGATGTGTCGTTATTGGGTGCGGAGGTGCAGGTTAGGGTTAGGGCGCCTAGGGCACCAAATTGGGTAAAGCCGGCCCTGGTTACATTGAGTATCATTAGGATGCATTCAAGCTCTTATCAGTAAAAATGAGCAATGAGCGAAGGTAAATTATAATGTTATCATGATGTCTTAAAACGTAATCTTGTAAAATGTTTTGGGCGTGAAACTTGAATGACTACAGTTGTTGAAGAGAAAGCAGGATTTCCCAGACATACAATTATTTGTGGCAGCCCGCCACAATCAGAACCTCTACTGCCACAATCTGATTTTATAGTTTTAACCAAAAACATCTGTATCACTTGTAAATGGTCAAATTGTCCTTTTAAACATCAATATTGACCCAAAATTTCACAGTTGGTGCATCCCTACCTCTGATGGTATCTGTGGTTGGTCACAAGTTGTTTTTTAACATCTTTCAAATGTTGATCTTTAATGTCAGCTTCAATTTAAAGCCAATTTTAATGTCTACAATGTGTGGTGCAGTTTTTTATTGAGTCTTCTCAGGTCACTTTGAACCAGGCCTCACTTCTTTCGTGTGGTTGATTCACAATGCTGCCTTCAAAGGCAGCTTGCGGTCATGTTTTGTAGCCACAGGATGTTGAGCACACAGTAGTTTGCTAGTTGTGGTTAAACATACGGCCAAAAAAAGGTGGATGCTACATGACTCCTCATATTGTCTTTTTTTAATATTAAATGATTGTTTTTTTCCACATTCAAAGGAAAGAGGAAAATGTATCCAACAATGCTTCGACCCTCCACAGGCTGCTCTGTGGAAACTTCTGCTTCTGATTTTGTGAACTGCAAAACAGTGGGTCATTAATATCTACTTCTGCACACAGTAAACAACCATATTTGATTAATGTGAGGAGTTACATTTTGAGAAAAAAAAACATGATATCGACAACATGCCAAGTACATGAATCATGAAAAATGAAAAATTTCACTACATGTTTGATTTATGATTCCCCTAAGCCACATGTGTCAACATGCCTCTGTGTGTCATGTCTTACGATATGTGTTGCTGATTACTAGAACATACAGTAATGAAATATGTCTGAACCTCCCAAACTAAGGTGCTTATTAAGGTGGTGGGAGTTTGAAAGGTGTTTTCCCCACAGCTTATCCTCAGCTGACATGTCTCCCCAAACCTTCAGTTGAAATGTATTGAGCCAGAAACTCTTTTTTAAAATTTTAGGAAGTCTCCGAATTAGATCTGCACGATTATTTACATTTGAGGTTAATCCCTTAAATATAATTTTAATCAAATAATTATTTTTTTAGTTTATGAAATGTCAAATAAAGAAAAAAAACATTCATCACAAGTTCCCAGAGCTGAAGGTGAAGAGTTCATCTTGCTTGTTTTTCTAAGTGATATTTCAAAAACAAAAGATAATTTAATTTACAGTGATAAAAAGTTGCATGTCTAAACACTAAACAAGCTGAAACCAGATAATGTTTGAGAGAAAATTAGTCCAAAGAAATGTAAAATTCCACAAAGTAAAGAAAATAACCTCATTGATTCATCATCTTTCAGCACTACGACAAACTTTCCTTTCCTTAATCCAGTCAGAAGAGAAGCCTGAACTTTATGACAAAACATTATCAGCTTGGCCTAATAATACAGTCTTATTATTCTTTAATAAACCGTCCACTGTAAATCAACTTCTTAGTGTAGTTTGATCCACGTTGCCAAAATCCTTAATTCTTGGATCCGAGTGGAAATAGTTTTGGTTTGGACAAGATCTGGCAGTCAGAAACTGTCTTTTCTATTTGGCTGCAATCTAATTAAATTTAAGACCACACGTTTTAACTCTCCCATCATTTTCAGATCCGTTCACATCTTTAAATTTTCCATATTTTTGCGAACAGAATGTGGTGCAGTCACTGTTTGACTTGATCTAAAGTGTGTTATGTTGGAAGATGGTAAAAAAAAATGTGAGGTCCAGTTTTCTTCTACTGCACTATCTCTGTCTTTTTTCCATCTTTTCTGGTATGCAGAGCAACAATGTACATCAGCACAGCAGCATTCCTCATTGCTGGACAATCTGTTCCACAGGTGGATGAACAGGGTCTGGCAGAGTCTGAAAGAAAGGTTACAGATGCTGTACGGTCCATCTGAGTAGAACCAGGGTGTAAAAGCTTATGCATGCCTAAAAAAAACCTGTACATGCAAAGAAACATCCGTCTGCACTGAACTTCATATCTTTTTCTTTTCTTTTCTCTTTTATTTTATATACACTTCTGTTTCTCTTTGGCTTTTTTCAGTGCCATGTTGTAGATGTACTAAGCTCAAGTGCTTATTTGCAAGATTTAACAGAAATGAGATCAATGACATAAAAAAAACAACAAAAATCAAACTTGTTCTTGCATTAAAACTAGTGTTGTAAAGCAACAGATTTACATTTGATGGTAAACTTTTCTTGTTATTTTAATACGATCATCAACTTCTAACCTCATTAAAAGGGATCTTGACATGTCAACAGTGCTACATCTAATTTTTAAAAATGTCCTTTTTTGTGTCCATCTATTTCATGTACTTCTTGCGCCTGTTATACATGCAATTTTTGCCAGCTGCAAGACTGCCACGATGGCTGGTATTGTTTTCACTCCATCAGTCTTTGTGTGAGTCAGTAACACTAATTGTGACAGAAACTACCACAAAGGTGGTTTTGAGTATTTTCACAGGTGCTTATATTTCTGTCTGGCTGCGGACAGATTTTGTCAACATAGTAGCATCGTGAACATGTAAGATGCAGTCACAAAACTTTACAGCTGTGTAGCTGAGATCAAAATGAAGGCCTAGCTCAAGGCAAATGTGGTCCGAGCAAGGCTGACCAAAGTAGGGGGGTAGGATGAGGGGCAGGGGCCACTGAAACCAGCATTTTACACCCTCGTCCTATAATTGTTTAAAGTGGTGGCTCGCTGTATTGCGGATGGAGTGGTCCCATTCCAAGATGGTCTCTAGTAGCCAATTTGCAACCTCAAGGGCTGAAAAATGGACCCAATGTGGAGGTGACAAAAACTGCAGTTCTTTGAATGGCCACTTCAAAAGCCCGTCATTCCCCATAAACCCCTATATTAAAATGCCAAACTTTATAACAGAAATAAACATGTTTACAGCCTCTAACAAAAAACAGTTTTGGCCTTTAGAGCTGATTTCAACATTCACGACAGCTGTACATTTTTATATAGTTCATCCATTTACATTTTGTTAAAACTTTAAGTTACACATCATTAAGGGCAGGCCACTTTAAGTGACAGGCTGTCTGCCGATGCCGTCCTCAGATCTCAGTCACCCCTCGCACCTTCACAGCTCCAGTCTCTCACACTAATATGGTCACTTATGGCCCCAGAAAAGATGCTGTTGGCTGTAATGCTTAACTCAAGGCTTCAAAACATGAGTGCAGAAACCAATGATGTCACAGTAGCTACATCCATTATTTTTACAGTCTATGTTAGTCACATAAGAATTAAAAAACAATAACTAGTATTAGTTGGCAGTCAGAAAAGCATCCATGGCACTCTGATTTTCAGTAAAAATCCTTAATCAGTACATGGATGACCAACACATTTCAACTTCAAAAGCAAGACTGATAGCTATTTATTTTTAATTATGTGACTACTTGAAATATCCTTGAAAAGCTCCTGATTTTTTACTATCCCCAACACCTAGTGTCTTGTACCCAGTGCAGCACTCACTATTTTTCTTCATGGTTTCTGGTGGCCATTTTCAAGAATGCCACAAAAAACCTTTTTAACACAGGTGTGTGCAAAGAAGTGTGTAGAATAAAGAAAAACACAGGATCTTAAAGCAGCAAACTGGGATGCTACAGACTACATTAGAATGTCAACAATCATGGGCTTAATTTTCTCAGTACTTTCTGCAATGAGGAGCTATACAACTCCAGGGACCCAGAGATGGACAGGACTAACTTTTCCTCCTCTTGCTGATGCCAGAATAAAATTGCATGCACGTTGTGAAGGACCACATATTTGAGATTTAAGTTCAAATGTTCATGTAGCTGAACTTTGGCAGAAAAACCTGGTGGAAATTTCAGTTAGAGCTGGCCACGATGGCCCTCTTCTTTGGAAAGCATGGTCTTGCTCTGGGCAGTGTCAAACAGCAGTGTACTTTTGATGTTGAAGCCCTGCAATGGTTCCTTCATATCTCATGACTTTTGTTAGAAAATTCCCTTTTCTTTTTTTTGGAGTGTGTAGCAGAGAAGATGTGCATCCCAGCCATGCACTTGATTTACGTAACAACTGAGCGACTCAGAATTATGGCAGTCTAATTGGATTTGGCTGTTCAACTCAAATATCCAACGATACGTTTTGTTTCCCATCCAAAGTTTTAAGGTTTAACAGGCTCAGTGTGACAGCGGCATTCAAGTCATATAGTAAACAATCTAGTGGCGCTGATGACAGGTTGTAAATGTGCCACAACGTTTTTGCCGACACTAGATAAACAGAAGCCAGATCCTGTATCATATTGAGTTGCTGTGAGCTGTAAATTCACCACTTTCAAGCAGAAGGTCTCTCCTTTCTCCTCGGTGCTGTTGTGCGCTTCCTGCATGTCTGCAGCTCCAAAGAGTAGCATGAAAGTCAAAAGCGTTCACTCCACAGCAAAATCTGAGGACCAAAACGTCTCCAGAATTACACACAGCATGTTGACCAACACAAAAAAGAATAAATAAATAAATAATTAACATGTCAGTCAACTAAGGCGTCTCCGACTGATTATCCAAATTTCCGACTTTCAGGGGGCAGCCGTACATGAGAGAATTGCGAAAAGAGAGCAAATCAGAAAACAGTAAGGCTCCTTTTATGGGTGGAAAATGAGTGAAAGAATTTACTACTTTGCCATTTTTTCCAACACGTTCTCATCCGAAGTCATCACATTTTACAGCTTTAGGAACACCTGGCCAATTACAGAGCAGAATATCTGCAGCTTAAAGCTCTTACTGAAAAACTACTTTTCCCACCATGTTTAGGGGTCTTGATACAAAAGATGAATCTTTTGATAATTCTCCTCCTCTGTCCCCCAAAAGAGCAGCACTATAATTGCCTAAAATTACAGGAGCTTGTGTTATTCCTCCCTTCACTGGCATCAAACCCGATTAGCCACCCTTCATATATAATTGCATCACCATCTAACCTTCCACGCAGACATGTCCCATCATCTCTGCAGCCTCGGGCGCAGTTCAAGGAACATGGTACCCACTTAAAAAACATGGAGAGAAAAACAAGCAACTTTTAAATCCTCCTGCTGCACGACGACAGTTATCTGTCTCAATAACGCAGGAGGAGCACGTCTCTCTGGCAACACAGCTGACATTAATATACAGTCCATGATAATAATGGCATATAAAAGCAGCATAATGGTGAATATCTGTGGGGATAGGCGGCAGAGATACAACAAGCCTGTGCCTGTGATCGAGCTGGATTGCCTCTCTCCACTGAAGTGCCCCTGCAAGCAGGAGTACCTCATCATCTGAAAGTGCGAGTTACAATGAGGCCACACACACAGCGTGAACTGTGAATCACTCTCCTCATCCAGCACGCCAACTACAACTCAACCTCGTAACCCAGCTATCCATCTGTAACTCTTCACGTTATCATGAGAAGGGAAACTTGCTTTGAGAACATGAATGACTGATGTTTATCGTTCAAAATATACAATCACTTTTACAATTAAATAAGTGTTTAAGCCAAAAACTGATACTGATGATGATTGTTTTCCACCATGCTGTTTAAGGCAAACTGCTGACACAGATCACTGGGATTTTTCAAGCATGTAATTTCATCACAGGGATAGAGTACTAATTGTGTAAGGGAATCTGCTTTTTGATTTGAGCCACTCAAAACAAATAAGGCAAAACTCCAGACGACCACTAAGAGTGACAGGATACAAACAGTCAAATTTGCTTGAAACAGAAAACGTCAAACACAGCACCACATATGCATTTCTACACAGACATGGCTGCTTCCATGGCGTCACTTTATTTACCTTCCATAACAGCAGGGGTGAATTTATTTGGAGGAGGTGTAACCATAATATAGGGATACAGATAATTACAGTGAGGAAAACAAAAGCTGCAGTAAAAAAAAGAGCCACAAAAGGTGTCGGAGGGTATGTGAGAAGCTGTTTAATTGGTCATAAAAGGTGCAGATGTATCACGCGCTCAGTGAACCGAGACTTTAAACAATCAATTTGGAAAGAGTATGCCACAAAATGTCAAAGCAAAGATGGAAACAAAAGCCAGAAAAGGAAATGGGAGTCATTTTTCCACAAGGTGATAGTTTAGGCCAATTTCAGTTTCTCCTACTTGGAGCTGCTGTACAAAGATTTGAAATATTTTGGTTGAGCAGGATTAGTACGAAGTCCAAAGTCAATGTGTGGTACGTTAATGTGCACTTTTTAGAGGAGTAAAACAATATTGATGCACTTGATACTGAATCGAACCTAAAAAAACACTATTTTCAATTGTTTACTTTTTTTGTTATTTCTTATTTTTTTTTACCTAAATAATCTTGTTATTTTATTTATTTTTGCTGATATATACATAGAAGTTAATTCCATTGCTCAGACTGCACAAAAATTAGTGCTTTGGTATTGGATGCTACAGTAACCATGAAAAACAAAAATACAAATCCCTCTGTTGTGAATGCACAGAATGCCATCTTTAGTACAGACTTGTTCATCACACAACTCACTCACAACACAAATCACTTTATTCACGTTCTCAGGTTTTCCCTGTTTAACTGGTTTAAAACCAAAGAATCATCAAAGAGGTTCTTTTTTTTTGTAGAACTCAGTCCCACTGTGATCACAGACCCACAAAAAAACCTGAATTTAGAGAGGCTGCTGCAGGAATGTGAGCTCCGCAACACTTGAGTCAACCCACAAAGAGTAGCATCACACAGCTACATTATAACCTAAAAGTTACTAATAGGTTTGACGACAGAGTCAAGACCTTTATCTGGTGCTGTGAGTTTGTTTGACCATTTTACAACTCAGTGTTGGATGTTAGCTAATGCTGCTGACTGAGCGCGTGCTAACCGGGCAGAAGTTGAACTGACCATTCGCTGGGAGGTGACCAGCTTCGGAGACAGCAGCAATGGACGGTCTGTTCTGGCGGGGAGTTGTGTGCAGTTATCATCTGATTGATGTTTCAATAAAAATCGTCAGATTATCCGCCTGGTTGATTATCAGAGCCGATATTTGGCATTTTACCGATTATCTGTATCAGCGTTTTATTTTAAAGATTGCCAATAAAATTAATTAATGAAAAAGTGAGTATATTACACTCAACCAACAGCAGCGAAGGCAGTCTGCAAAGAAAGTGTCAGCATGGGAGGAACTTTTACTTTGTAAAACCTCAGCTATGTTTACTTACTCATTTTTAATTGAACTGAAAAAAAATACCAGGAAAGTTGCAGTATATGATGTTGAAAGTTTCAGTTTTGATTAAACAAAGTTTTGTGTTGGATTCCACAATCTAAATTTTGACAGAAATATTTTTATTGTTATGGTGAATGCATATTCATTTCACATATCAGTTATCGGTCTGATTAAGTACTAATGATCAGTATCTGTATCGGCCCTGAAAAACCAATATTCATCGACCCATAGATGCAATTCAACTTATTATTCAATATTGTTATATAGTCTATATATTGACACCTTAAAAGGTGCACAGTATTGACAGTCTGACCTAGTGGACATGTGAGGAATATGTTCGTAGTCAAACAATATCGTGCTAAACTATAATCTCATCATATCACCCAGGCCTAATAACACAATAAATTCACTCAGAACCTCTATATGGAGATTCGTATCATTCACCAGATTCTTGCCAAAACACAGACGCAGTACTTTTGGAAATAAAAACACAACATGAGTCTCTTTGACCCCTTGGCATCTTGGTTTCAATTTGATGAAAATGAGAACAACAGTTTTTAGGACATTTGGCTGACACACTAATTCACAGTCACCATAGACAAAACAGACCACAACCCAAGATCTCACCAAACAACACATGGACTGCTGGATCGTTCTAATACCAAGACTAACACAGCAGCTAAAAGCCAACATGCTGCTGCTGCTGACAGACACAAACAGCAATAAACAGAGGTGCAAACAGAGGAGGCCGCTTATTTCTACAGAAGAATAGTTGGACTGTGAAAAGAATGTCTTGAATGGTTTTCAGCAGAATTGCTGAAGAAATATCTGGCAATCCAGGAGGATCTGCATGATTTTTACATGACAGTAATAGACTCAATATCAGCCAAATGTAGACACAGGAGGATGTAAAAGTCTGGCCAAATAATTTCTTTAAGTGAAGGGAGAAATCAAAGCAGCCGCTCCGTCCAAGCGTTGAAAGTCATATCTGATCTGGCATCTCGCATCATAATGTCCTCCACTAATCAAACTGGCCGTAATCCGGACAAAAAAACAACGAAAAAAATCAGTGGGGGCTTCACTCATTATCAGCTGGAGAACGTGAGACCAGGTCACTGAGGCTGTTCACCTCCTCCCTGTGCCAAAGTTAATTCACAAGTAAATGATAGTGTGAAGTTCATCTCAGGAGACCCGACGTCTGCCAAAGTTTGATCACAAGCTAAACTTCTGCCGCATTGCTGCACAACACACACGTTGACCGTCTTGAGTCACCGTTGTAAGAGTTTATTTAACTAATTTGCAGTACTTGAGCGGAGCGGTTTCTCCGCTGAGCCTGTTGTGTTTACGTTGTGCATAGAGACTGGGGTCAGCTGTGTTTCCTCAGCGCAGTGAGACCAAACAGAGCCATCAGTGAGTAACGAAACTGTCCTCGTTATATCTGCCATTTACTAGTCTCACATGGTTGTTTCTGTCGTAGTCATGATTGTATTTTGCCTCAGTGGGTTTGGGAAATGTAAAGAGAGATGTTCACTTTATGACACATTCTTTCTCTGGCTGTTTTCACTTATCTTTGTCAGTATGAACAGATTTTGTTGCGTGTGATCGGCTGTATAATCTGAATCGTAAACAGTGAGGAAGTCCTCTTGTGGGAAGCTTATAAATCCTAAATCACAATGCTACATTATAATTTCTGCACACTGTGTATCCTGCTGCAGGAAACATAAACACTAGGTTGCTATTGACATCCGGATGTTGAAATCAAACTGCCTACTCAGTGATAACTCTTAAGTGTTGCATCACAAAAAGCTTTGAGCTGACTGACCGGCCCTCCCTGCTCTGGTTATTTCAGTTCGGTCTCAGTTTGGACCTGATGTGGTCCTCAGGTCTCAGCGCCAGGCAGACTTTCACACATCTGCCTTAAATCACAACGGACTGCCAGCTGAGGCCCCATTTCTCAACCAAAGGTCATATTTGTTGGAAACATTTTCCCACATAGCTGTCTGATAACAGTACAACTTAAAATTGCCTCAACTAGAAGCAACAGGAAAGCGGTCTGAGAGGAAAAATTATGTGCTTCAATTGCGTACTATTATCCCTCTTAACGTGTTTCCTTTGACTAGTTGCCAAAAGACAAAATAGGAGATTTTACTTTCCTACAACCTTGGGACAAGCTGAGGCAGGTACGCAAAGATTTAAAACCTTAAATGTAACCCAAAATGTGTTGCAATGTTGTGCTGAGGCACCACGTGTAAGCATGTCCGCGAGCATGTGTGAGGTAACTGCAGTAAGAAAATTGTTTTGAGGTGACACATTAAACATGTTTGAAGATGTTATGGTGGATTTGGTTGTATCTGTATCCTTAAAAAAGCAATGTGCAAGGTATGGCGAGAAATTTAGTTGCAAATATATAAAAAATGAACCAGCATCATGAACAGAATGTGAAGTAGTAACACTTTTGACATAACGTCTACATTTTGTGTTGCAGAGATATCTACTGCAATAGCACGCTCATAGCCAGCTAGCCCAAACATGCCCTTTAATACCACTTGTTCCTCGAAAGGCAATATTCACTGTAGCTTTCAGCCTGCCCTCAGTCCAACATTAGAGGACGAGAGGGTCAAGTCCAGTACTAGTTCCTGTTGTTTTGAGATACCTGCGATGGTCTCTTCTGACATAAGTTCAATGTTTTTAAGTCCGCTACTTCCTCCCTTGTGATTGTAAAGTCTTTCTTCCCATCTTTCTATTAACAGATTCTGCTTATGTAAGCACATTCTGCATGCAACAGGACATGATTTTGGTATACTTAAATTTTCAATTTTGGTTATAAAGCCCATATTGCATGATCACAAATCACAAAACCCCTTAGAGGGGTTTACAGCATACGTTTATTCCTCTGTCCTTGGACCCTAAAAAAACCTTGAACAGGGGAGCTAGAAACCTCGGGAAGAGCAACTGCGGCGGGATCCCTCTTCTAGGATGGACATGCGTGCAATTGGTGATGTGCAGAACAAAATACAGTATGGGTATAGAAAGCAATTTGGCATTTATTTGTAGTCCGAGTCGCATTAATCACATTTGAGCAGCAGGTAAACAGTCAGTGTGGAGAGATGAAACATACTGGCCAGATGGCCATTAACTTTATAATAGTTTCTTTATAGCAGAGATGCACGATATTGGATTTTTTGCCAAGATCTGATATACAGCAATTCACTTGGCCAATCACAATTTAGTGATCATGAAATTTCTTCTGTAGTGGAATTAACATCATATTATGCATACTGTTATCATGATGACCCACCAGCAGTCGGAGACGTAAAATACAATGCTTTTCAATGTATGCAATATTAATTAATGGTGCAAAATAAGAAAAATACTTTAACTGAGGGTTGATGTTTTGCACATATTGACTTCACCAATAAAAAATTTAAATGTTTGTGATGATGGCAGAAATCAGCATATTGGCTGATCCAGATATTTCCTTTTAAGCCCAATATCTGCAGATGCCGATCATGTGCAGATACGATTGTGCATCCCTAGTCTATAGACATCAGCTGAAATGACAGGGGCCTGGAAGAACAAGCCAATGCTGGTATATACGCTGGCTGTGCCGATATCTCGAAAATACTGGCCGTTCTGAGGCTTATCGTCATCATGATGATAGCAGATAGGTTCTGAGATGGCATCTCGCTTGCTCAGTGCAGTGTGTGCATGGTCAACTAAATAATGTCTGCAAAAAGCTTGTTCACAGTTGCTGCACACGTCAACATAGCCGGCAGAGCCAAGCTAGCCAGCAGGCTCAACAGCCCCATTTGATCATGTCCATGCTCATGTTTTCTTGTTGCCTCTTTATCTTGCCCCTGAACACAGGTCATAAGCAATGATAACAAAAAAACATTGTACATAATAATAATAATAATAATAATAATAATAATAATAATAATAATAATAATAATAATAATCTTTCGTCACAAGCCAAGAATTCAAATCTTATCTGAACTACTTTCTCTGAAGAGATCGAACAGTGGCAAAACTGGCAACAGTAACAAAATGGTTTTATACACAGTCTTTTACAAAATGTCCTCTTTGAGATGATCCCAGGCCCAAATCCCATGATACTGGTGTGGTTAGGCAAGTATAAAGCCAAACAAAACTAGCTATAAAAAATTAGATCACAGGCTTACAGCATAAATATGTCCAGAGCCAGAGATAATGCAAGATCCAAAACCCAAAATCTGCTGTTCCTAGGGAAAGACTGTAGAAAAGCCAAGAGACACACAAAGCACAGACATTGCAACTAATGACAACACAAACTGTCCTAAAAAAACAGTAGACCACACATAAAGATGATAAGATAGCAATGCTGTTATGATCAGCTCTCAGAGTTTCAGCAGTTTAGTTCAATTTTGCGTATTTCTGTCCTGATGTTAGTCGTTGGCTTTGAGGTAAATTGCTGCTGCCTGTTAGTTTCGACCATTGGGTCAGGTATTACAGTTTAAACCTTTAAAAAACTTGGTTTTATAATGTGCATGTTTCCATCCCTCAGTCAGCTCTTTATTCATTTTGACAAAAGAAAATAAATACTGGGCAAAAACTCTCATAACGTCAAGTTAATCTGACGCTCTGGTGTGCAGGTGATATTTCTGTCAACTCATTCAAAAACGCCAAATAATTAATCTTAATGTTAAAGAGGACATATTTTTTACTGGAGATTTTCAAAATGGATCTTCACTGACATTTATTAACCTCTTCCCGAAGCAGAACCACCGTCTGTTTTTGATCACCTCACTCGGTGATGCGGTACTTCATGTTGCAGTATTTCCTGGATATTTTCACAGATCGAGTTAACACAAACAGCCTTGTTTCAGACGAACCTCTCCACAGTTTATCTTCCACACAAATTCATTATCCTACTGCCTTTAGCCTGTTGCCAGATATCACCTGCTGCTGCTGCGTTGTATGTTGATGGGTGGGTGTGCTCGGGTCTCTGTGAAACAGACTCCAATTTGAATACACCGAGGGCCGCCTGATGCAAGATCTGTATTCTGAGAGAACACCACTTCTCCGAGGGGAGTATCAATGAGAGAACAAGGACTGAACTATCATTCACCTCTCTGAGCTGGACCGCAGTCAAACTGTATTTCAGTTGTCGGGAAGAACTCTCACTGACTGTATCAAAGCCTTCCTCTTTTTACATCAGAATACACAGCTGTACGTGAGCTGTGTGTAGCTTCTTATTGCCACTGTCCATTTCTTTTCTATGCCTCTTAATGTTTTTTCCGTTTTCTTCCTGTGTGCATTCCTCCGTGACTTGTAAAAAAAAAAAAAAAAAACTCCGGAAGAAATATACTGTACAGTTGCCAAGCAACAAAATTCTGCCCTAGTATTTACCTTTGACTGAAAACACTCTTCAAGTTTAGAGATGTTTATACACCACCATTCCTGTGTCTTCCCGCCTGTCCCTGTGTATCGATGAAAGCACGGCAGCAGAGCTGCATGCTCGGTTAACTGACGGATTCCTATCTGTCAGTTAAGATGCGATTGTCTAAAGAAAAGTGACATAACGGCTGAAACTTTAAAGCAGCAGCTCAAGTCTAATTATGGCATCCAGCAATATGGGTACAGTCTAGCAAATTAGTCTCAAAGCTGAAAAAAAAATGTGAAAGTTTTAGCTTTTTTTTTTTCCAGAAATGATTGTTAGAGAGCACAATTTGAGACTTCTCATCAGCATGTTAACAGGTTTCCCCTCCCCCCAAAAAAATATTTATGCAAAATGTAGAGCTATACATAAGCTTTACTTTATATGGTGGTGTTTTAAGATTAATGTAACATTATCTAACATTATTGTGCTAATGTTATGAAGACGTTCGGGAAAGAAGGAAAGCTAGAAATAGACAAAGTTTAAAAAACGTATTTTCTATCATCATCAGTGTAAAGATGACATTCGTGTATTTCAAATAGACTCTACATCTTACTGTGGCTGATGTTCCTTGAACCTCTCAGTTTGAGGGCTTGAATTCAGCACAAAGCTATGCAGTTTTGCATGAATGACCACAGCAACGTAATGAGCAGCATGTCATTCAAAGCCCATTGGTGGCTTTCAGATAAAGTCACCTGCACCTCCCTTCCTCTCTGAATGAGAGCCAGGTGGATCAGGTTTCTAGACGGGCTGTGTGACTTTTACCATATGAATAAAGCCACTGCCATGTTTTTGTTTTTTTTTTTTTGGAGGTAGGTGGATTGTTCCTGGTCTACAGGCTGGATTGTGTGCCACCCCGGGCTGCTTGTCAGTCATCCCAGACGGGGCTCGTTAAACTGACTCCATTAGAGCTAATGAGTTGTAGGTCAGTGGTTGTGGGTGGCCTCTCCATTCAAAGTTAACAGACCACATAACTGATTCGGTTAATTTACACCGACAAGGGAAGAACTGTTTAGTCTGCCTTCACTTCTTACCTGCACCTCGGAGTGAATTAATGACTTTGCACAAACAAACACAAGAACACTCAGAACAGACTGAGCACTCTTTGAATTTCTTGTTTTTGTTGTTTTGTGTGTTTGTTTTTTGTACTAAGTCTGACCATTTCACTCTGATGAATTGATAACTCCAATTTAAAAAAAGAATCATAATAATAATGATAATAATATGAATGGTTAAATGAATAATGAAACAACAACAAAAAAAGAGTTTGCACATGAGCAGACCAGCTGCAGGCGGGGTAGCACAGTAAAAGAGGTTAAATACCACAATATTGCAAAATGAAACCGCAACCCAACAGCTATACAAAATATCAGAAAATAGAGAGAAAGTGGCCATTACAGTGTCCAAGAGTGCAAGAAAATTCCCACTGCTCGTTCTGTTAAACAAATCATGCAAAACACAAAGATATTCAGTTTACTGTCATAAAAAACACACAAAAAGTTGCAAATCTTTAATTTGAGATGCTGGAACAAAGAAAAGCATGACATTACTTTTCAGCTCTACTGCAAAGTTTGTATATGATTGATATACAGAGTGTTGCAGACAGTGATGTTGTCATTTAGGAGTGAAGCAGTGCAAATAGGGATGGGCAATATATCGATATTATATCCAATATTGTGATATGAGACAGAAAGTCTTAGATTTTGGATATCATGATGTCAACGAGGCTGTGTTGCAGTAAAGTGATGTAATTTTCTGAACTAACGCTGCAACACTAACAAGACAACTCTGTTATTTGCCTTTACCCACTATGTCATTATATCCACATTACAAAACTCTTATTGTGTAAAAATCAAAACATGACTTATGTACCCAAATCACAGGAGCTGCAATTTATTGATGCAAGTAAAATGTGTCAAAACATACCATTATAAATGAAACATGGGATGCTACAGAGAAGCCTCAGCCTACAAATCATATTCCAGACTGAAGAGGACACGTTTATACAGACCCCTGCAGAAATCACATAATCATCATAGATAGATAGATAGATAGATAGATATTTTTCTTTCAGTGAAAATTTAATGCAAATATTACCACAGCCACAAAAATCATATCATATTGCAGTCACAGTGTCTGGCAAAAATAATCACAGTCTAATTTGTTTTGCATACTGTAGTACAGTCCTATAACTATCGCACATAAACTGGATATGTGAGGACAAAGTAAAAAGTAGCTATTTGGTGTCTAAATTCTGACATAACACAAAGCTCAGTATACAGCAAAATTTGAGCAGGACTTATGATAATCTTGACCACCAAAACCTTTGTACATACAAAAGCAGTCAGCAGCTATTTCATGGACTCAATAGGAGAACTCAGGAAACTCAGACTATGAGGGGGTTGAAGCTTTTAGCGAGCACGCTCAACATGTGGGCCACACATCAAACACCTCCAAGTAGTCCAGAAATATACCACCTCATTTAGATGAATACATCTAAACCCAGCAGGAGATCATTTTCAGGGCAGACAGTTAGTCATTGCACGGAAAGCAGGTGTGGCAAAAAAAAAAAAAAAAAAAAATCAGTCAGGATGCATAGTATCCCACATGCAAGACTCAAGGTACAGTCCACATTGCTGAGTATTATGGCTTACTGGTGCACTTAAATGCAACACAGCATCATTAATGTAATTATTTGCATCTGTGTTATTCCTGTTAATGGTTAAAAAATCTGCTATAAAAGGTCTATTCTCCCAACACAAAGCAGCAGAGCTAAGACACAAGCTATACAGCAAACGATAAACATGCTTAAGTGAATCCACATTTTAACCATAATTTACTTAACAATAAAGGTGTGTTGAGACACTAGAAAAGGGAATAAGCTGCAAAACCATTTCAGCGCTCAGTAGTACTCAAACACCAAATATCACATGTCTCAGCAGCATTAAAATACTGGTGTTGTGACCAACAACAACCAAAGGACAGCTCAGAAACAACGAGAAATTGTTGCACAATTAAAACCAAAGCAAACACTGCATACAAGAATGCAGCACAGCAGATAGCAGCAAACAGAGATGGATAGATGGGTTTTCAAAGTAGACTGTTATAGCTGATAAGACAGTTGCAACAGCAAGGAAAGCGAGTGTCACAAAAACTCAGTGTCTATGTATGTATGTAATGTATGTGCATGTTAATGTGGAGTATGGCTGACTGGTGCACTTAAATGCAACACAGCATCAATAATGTAATTATTTGCACCTGTGTTTTTCTGCTTATGGTTCAATTGTTAAAAACAAAAAACATGATACATATAAGATTTTTTTTAAAAACATACCTTAATATCAGGCTGTGTGTGAGTCAAAGACAAGCAACCAAAACGGAAATACACTGCAAAACCAATTCAGCACCACAGTAATACTCAAACAAGAACATCTCATCCTCCAACATTAAAACACCAAACGACAGAGCAGAAACAGCAAGAAATTCATTCGCAATTAAAACCAAAGCATGTTGCATGTAAGTAAACCACACTGCAAAATTAGCAGCCAGAAACATACAGCAGCATATTAATCTCCAAGCACAAAAACACCAACCAAACAAAGCCAAAATATCAAGTCAGCAGCATGTTAGCATCACCAACGAAAAGGTACTTAGCTCGACGAAGCGAAGCGGTGATCCTCTTTTGGGGAGTTAGCTCGCCAGAAAGTCCAAAAAAAGTTTGTTTCTCAGGCCTGAAGAGACGTTACAGGTCGACAGTCCTCGTGACAAACGGCTGATAATTGAGTCCATGAATGCAGCACAAACACGATTATTTCCTCACAAAGCGACATGGCTGTTGGCAGGTGAGCTAGCTTATTTTATAAAATGTTACCTTGGTAACAAGCAGTTTGTGAATGAGTAAATCACGCAGCAGGGCCATGGCGCTTTAAATGACCCGCCTCAATGGTGCGTTCAATGTCGATTTGAAGAGATGGCAATTTCGACACCGAAGATCCACCTGTTTTGAAATGTTTCGTCACTTCCGGCTTCGGCAGGTAGATCGAGACCATGGATCTACTATATAGTGAGGGGTTTCGAGATGTCATGTGATCAGTAAAGTCTCCGTTAATGAATAAAACCATTAAAATGTTCGACAGACTAACTGTAGCATAGCATAAGGTCCATGTCTTTAGGTCACATAACTGATAATGATATGAAATAGTCACCATATTGTATAAGAAATTAATCAATCAGTTTGATTTGATTTGCATGACACCTTTTGAGGTAGGCTTTTGGGCTGGGGAAAAGGGAGCTTACAACAAAAACAGTGATAAATGGGTGCCAGTGTAGAGCGATCAGGTTTTGAAACATTTCAAAACGTTTCAAAGCAATGGTTTAGAAAGTTTCAGAGTTTTTAAATTGCCATCTCTATTCATTGATGAAGTGTGTGACGATTTCATCTTTTTTTTTCTTCTTTTTTTTGTATGACAAACCCGGCATAAAAAACAACTGCACTTTCCTGGATAGTCGAAATTAACATAAATATTATTATAGGTTTATATAAGCCATTAGTTTGACCTCTTTATGTCAACTTAAGCTTCTGAGAAACATTGATTTCCAGTTGCCGATGCCATGGAGATGGAGCCAGTCGCAAACAGAAATCAGAGCTGCAGCAGAATAAAAAATAAAAACAATTAAATAAATAAATAAATAAAAAACAAAATTCAATTTACTTGAGTATTTCGACGTTAAGCAATTTTCCTACTTCTACTCCACAACATTACAGCCACAGATATTGTAAATTTTGTCCCACTACTTTTATCTATTTTTAATTAGGCAATTTGTTTTATTTATTTAATCATTTATTTATTTTTCAGATCACAATTTATTTATTATAGGCCTATTTATTTATCTTTATTCTTTCATAATTTATTAAATTTATTTATATTTATTCAAAATTTTATTTTTCAGATTGCAATTTGTCATACTCTTCCTGTAAAACCTTGTATCTCCCAGTTTAGTGATTTTTAATTTATTTAATTTTTTGTTTGTTTTTTCAATGAACTGAATGATGAAGCGTTCCTTTGTGTTTTAAGAAATTTCTCCTACTTCTTAAGATAGATGAATTTAAAAAAAAAAAAAAAAAATTAAAAAAACTTCGTTAAGAAAGTACAATTGTCTTTTTAGAGATACGTGGTTCTCACAGGAGACACTACAAGCATATGCTCTCACAGAATATGATGCACTGTGGACTAAACTACCCAGCAGTAAATAAGGGAGTCAAAATTAGCATAGGCCTCAAAACCTACAGCAGTAAAATCCAAAATACATACATTGGCGCAGCAGTAATATTAATACAAAAACATCACATATACAGTATGTTAACAATAAAGATTGACAAATAACATTATTCTGCAGAATGACTACTTTTACTTTTGATATTTTGGGTAAATTCTGCTGATAATACTTAGCTACGTTTTTACTAAAAGAAAATTAAGAATGCAGGATTTTTACTTGAAGTGCAGTATTTTTCACAGTGTAGTAGCCCTTCAGTACTTTTACTTAAGTAAAGGCCGTACTTTATACACCGATGCTGATCCAACACTGACTTTGAATCCAAAGGTGAATCTATTTATAACTGTCTGTGGCTTTGTGTTTGACCTTAGAAACAGCAGTTGACAAAACAGTCTCACTTCAAGATCTAATATGCTTGTGTTTTCAAGCATATCGCACGACCTTTATGAGTGGATGTAGTTTGCTCAGTTGTTAAGGAATTGCAGATTTTGCATCAATTTTAGCAAAAAAAAACAGTCATTTGCGTAAATGGATAGATTTTTATCGTCCTTTTCCAAAAATATTTGTGGCGTTCTTAAAAAACCCCTCAAAAACACCCCAGAACAAGAATACATTAAACACAATGAAATATAACTTTATTGATCCCACTTTACAGACACATATATTAAACAATTAACTCTAAAAAGCTACTCTATACATTATATGCATACTAGATGAAGCATGAAAATATTAAATAAATAATAGGTCCATTACAGCCACCACATATTACTATTTACTACATCGCATACTGAGAAACAATCATATAAAAGTGAGGGTTTGCTGATAAAATAGATAAATACCAGTTGAAGGATTGGAATTTTGTGGTAGCTGCAGATCCAAAACAAAGCCTTTTGTTGTACTTTTAAAACTTTTGTCCCATATAAACAAGGAGAGCATGACCTCAGAACAGCTGGCAGGGTTTTAACAACTTCTTGGAAATGTTCCACAAAGATCTTGTTCACTGTGATTCAAGAGCATTTCCTGCGGTGTTATCATTGGCACGCTGTGCTGCAAACATCCTGTTCAACATCATCCCAACAGTGTTTTACTGGTTTAGGTCTGGGAAGAGACAAGCGTTTTTAGGAAGCTGAAGTCAAACTGCTACTATACACAGAGGTGCCGTGAAACACCATCTCCGTCTCTGTTACGGCATCACCGTTATATGACCAGGCAACATTTTTCCAGCCTCCACTCATCATGTGGTCGTGTGCTGCTGCAGCCCATCTGCTTCAAGGCTGAATGAGTTGTGCGATGTGAGATGCCCCAGTGCACACTAATGTTGTACAGCGCGTTATGTGCATATTTGTAGCCCACCTAGTAGCTTGAATGAATGTTGCCATTCTCCTCTCACCGCAGGACGAGACTGCTGACTGCATGTTTCTTAACCACTGAGAGGCTGTTACAACTGAGTGTCGAGAGCCAAAATCTGATCCTCAGAATAACCGAGACATTTGTTTTCTATTAGCATGATTGCTCTTTTGCATGGTATACACAAAATAATAATGATGCAGATTTGAAATAACATGAAGCAAAAATATTACAGTCTTTTCACAAAACCTTCATTGCGTTGTTGATATTGGCTTCATCAACACATTATACATGACCTGAGATTGTACTTTTCTGCTGCTCTATACTTGATGTATGACATTCTCTGTTATACTGAACTCAACAACAGAGTCAAAATTAAGATATAATATATAGACATAACAGACAACATTAATATATAGATATTATTTAAGTCTGTATGATATTGCTGACATTCACTCATGGCTGTGATCTACACAAATCTCAGATATTTTCATGAATATCACAAAACATCAAACATCTTATCCATTCCTGTCTGCCTGCCTCTAGCATTACGTAAAACTGTAACTGAAGCTCTCAACCTATTTTTCCGCTTTTTTTATAGCAAAGTGTGCAGATTGGGTGAGTTAAACTTTTTAGATGAATACTTCTAGCTTTAAACGAAATATACAGCCGTTTGACAAAAGTCGGGGTTGTCTCAGAGGTCTAGCGTGTAGAATTTACAGGTATCTATTGGTCGGAATATATATAATATATATATTCTAATTTGTGTTTAACCACCTGAAAATAGGAATCATTGTGTTTTCCGTATCCTCAGTGTGAGATGTAACATGTAGTGGATCCTCTCACACGGGGATTTTGTTCTACAGTAGCCCAGAATGGACAAACCAAACACTGGCTCTTCGGGGTATTCTTTACACATTTGGCACACAAAAGAAGGACACTGGGCCATGAGAGGTTGATTTTGTGATTCTAATTTAATACATTTTTTTGAGAAATTCAGAAAATATCTCCCCACGGTTCACTTGTTGTTGTTTCTGTGTGTGCTGAAAAAAAAAAGCCCTGGTTCTGTCACTGGAAAAACAAAGAGAAACAAAAGTGGCTTTGACTGAGAAACACAACACTATCATGCTGTGCTTGTGCAGAGGACAGGGGAAGACCATGGATGCATAAAGATGAAGACGGTGGGAGAGAAAGGTGAAGTGGAGCCTGTGAAGGAGTACTGACTGACTGGAGGGGTGTATGTGTTTGCGTGCTGAGTTATATAAATATAAATATCAGCCATTTTTCTCCAGAATTGCAAACTTCACCTTTAACTCCCATATAGACCAATACTTGTTTAGAATAACTTGTGGGTAGAAAACCCCTGTATGAGCAAATGCTGCCTCAGTTTGTTACTTTTTAGCCACCTAAAAAGGGCCCACCTAAAAAAAAGAAATATGAGATTATAGTACACTTTTTACCATTAGAATATTTTCACAGCTTAATCTTACCATCACAAAGCCTTTTCCATTGGGGAACTGAAGCCGTTATCTCAAAGCAACCAGACTCCTCTGACAAAAACATTCATTTTACTTCACAGAACATGAAAGTTGCTCCACCGTTGCCTCAGTCAGTTAGAGAGTAAGTGAAGAAAGTATTCCATATACAGCGTAAACTTAAATTGAAATAGATCTTTTTGGGTGGTTAAAATACATTTTGCTGTGGCTCCCGTCCACAGCATTACGTTGCTTAACTTCTGTGCCAATAGATTTGGTTTAATAACAAAGAAACACAGTACATTAAAATACACACACAGTGCCAGACAGGTCAGTATATCTGTATATCTTTAAACATTATAGTTACAGCTGAAAATGACAACAGAAATAAACAAATAGCTGATTTCACATACCTCCACAACTGCTATCACCTGCCAGCTGTCTACCCAGAAGTGTTTGTTGTTGTTAGTGTGAAGTCACAATGATTCTGCCTGTAGGGTGAGCATTCACAAATTTCTGTCTTTTAATTCTTTTTTTTTTACCTAAACAAAGACAAAAACACCCATGAGTGTTAAGGACAGATGCTAATAATTCAAAAAAAAAAAATAGGACATGTAAGCTCAGCACACTTTCAGGTATTCTCCCTCTGGAAGGTAATGCCCCCAACTTGCCCATAAATTTGGATTTTAGGACATTTCTAGGATTTTAGGACGTTTCTAGGATTTAGGAAACTTTTAGAAAGGACTGAAGGACATTCTTCAGGATTTTAAGACATTTCTAGGATTTCAGGGCATTTTTAGGATTTAGGATGTTTCTAGGATTTAAGAAACGTTCTAGGATTTTGGGGCATTTCTTGGATTCTAGGACATATCTAGGATTTTAGGATGTTTCTAGGAGTTCAAGACGTTTCTAGGATTCTAGGTTGTTTTTCGTTTTTTATCTTTTAGGACATTCCCAGGATTTCAGAACATTTCTTGTATTTACAAAATAAGGGTCTTAACTAGGATCTCTGTCTAGGATCTCTGGGTGCAGGGGATCCTCCACTGGCCTTTTTTTGGTAAAAAAAATAAAGGTCAGTGGAACTAAAAGCTCTATTTTAATGCTGTTTAATAAACTCTGGCACCTTATGTATACTAAAAGTACAAAAACCCAGTGTGAATCACTTTAATTTTATTGTGAATTAGGAAACGGTTGGGGGCCCGAGGGCTGTGAGTTGAGCATCGCTGCCATAGAGCATAAAAAGGCACAAAATTGAGCTTGTTTATCAGAAAACTTTGGATAAAAATATGAAACAGTTCAATATGCACCTAAAATATAACTTACATTACCCACCGACATCTCTTACTGCCCCCCCCCATTCAAATCAGTCTAGGGGCCTGAATAAACTGCAGTGCTTGAAATAAATTGTATATATCATGCAAATACTCAGTTAGCTGCCTACACATACATGTTCTGTTTGGTTCCTTAAACATACCCCAGTAGCATCAGTGGTGAAAAACCTGGAATACAGCTGGAGTAGGTGTTTGGTTCGTATCAGGTTTTACAGAAACAGCAATTTGGTCGTTGCCTGGATCCAGACCTTTGAATCCGCCCACTTCACAGAGCTCCTGTTGACCAATGGAAATGATCTTGCCGATATCAAGCAAGTCTGGTCGTCCAGCAGTTAATTTCTTTGCAGTCTGCAGAAAAAATGAAAATGAGTTACAGTTAGACTTCACCACATGATTAAAGAACGGACAGAGCGCAAGTCACAGAAACAGGGTGGCTGGTTTGTTAAACAGCCCACCCGGAGATTGAGAGGTCACTCAGGTTAAAATCCCGTGACAGCCGCAGAGACCACCGCTGTCGAGTTGCTGTAAAGCGAGAACACTTCCTGTGCCCGCATAGATTCTTTACAGGAGTACACTGGTGTCATTTAGATTTACAGCCCATTTACTTCTGTTTATGGATAGCTTACATTCCTGTCATTTTGCATGCCTTGACTGTTTCTACTGCAGCAGCTTGCAAAGATAGCCCGAATTGAAATACATAAAAGTATGATCAAGTTTTGTGAGGCTAGATGTTTTCAAAGGGGTTATTTCTTTGCTTTTGTCTGTGGATGTCAGGTGATTGACGCTAAGTAAGGTGTAACATAACACAACGAAATTTCTGCTGACACTTAACTCAGGCACACTTGAGCACAGTGACATAAAGATAAAACAAGATGACAAAACAGAGTTAAGGCTCCTGGTTTACTGTGATGGATTATACGGCTTAGGTGGTGGCTGTGTTTCATCACTGCACAAAAACGAATCATGGCGCTCTGGATGTAATCAAGCCTGGTGGAATCATTTAACAGAGAGACAAAACAGACAATAAAGTGCGATGTCAAGATTTATCGATAAATGTTGGTGTTGACATACACAAAATACCTACACTCTTAAATAACACGGTGCCTACTTGTTTCTAAATAATCTTTAAAGGAGCTGTATGTGACATTCAGAGCATATTTACTGTCCATTTACACTGCCTGTTCAAGGTGAGAATGTTGCGCCGTATTTCCGCCTTGCCATTCTTTATGAAAGGCACTATTGTGAAATGAGGGGACAGAGTTTTCTCGCTTTTAAGCCAGCAGCGGAGGTAGTAATGATGCCAAATCGAGTTAAAGGAACAGCCAGCAGGACAGGAAGGGAGGGTTTTACATTTTGATTATGTGTTATTGTCTGCAACCCACCACTGTGAGATTTAAAAAGTGACTAGCAGCAGTTAGCAGCTGACTCAGAGGGAAGAACAGCAACAAAAATGTCTGCAAATCTGGAAGACATTAAAGTCGAGGAGCTCCTTACCTCGAGGCAGAGGACAGGATCAGCAACAAAGAGCTGTCTCCACATAACACTAAAGGCCGATGCTATTGCATTAAACGTCACGCCTCTTTTGCTTCCGAGCTGCCGGCATGCTATTTAAAATCAGACACTGGGGCAGCATAATATCACAGTTTTTTTATTCTGTGTGAAAAAGCAAAGCCGGCTTAATGTAAGGACTCTGTTGCATATCTCTGTGTAAAAAGGCAAGGCAGCTTTATTTGTAGAGCACATTTCATACAACAGGGTGATGCAAAGTGCTTTACAGAGCAATAAAATCTAAAACATGATAAAGGATACAGGTTTACAACAAGAGTGAAGAGATAAGATATAAAAGGTAAGATCAATTACAAAATGATTTTGAAAATTAATTTCAATTGAAAATAGCAAAATTGCAGACAAGCGTTGCGAAGATAAAAAAGATTATTTAAAGTGATTTAAAATCAAGTTTAAAATGAGTTTGCATTACTGTGTAGAGAAGCCAGTGAAAAAATGGTTTTAGCTTTGAAAAAGTGGTCAGCTTGTCTAACATCATCTGGAGGTTGTTCCAGGTCTGAGCTGCATGATAACAAAACACTGTTTCACTTGTTTTGGAAGGCCGACAAACAGACTGTTGCAGTAATCTAATCTACTGGAAATAAAGGTGTGAGAGAGCCTTTCAAGGTCGTGCTTTGACATTATTTCGTTGACTCTAGTGAAGTTTTTTAAATGGTAGTAGGCAGATGAAGTTACTGATTTGATGTGGCTGTGGAAATTTAAATCTGAGTCCAGGATAACCCCAAGGTTTCTTGCTTGACTCTCGGTTATGAGTGTGAGGGATTCAAGGTGAGAGCTGACACTCTGTCTTTCCTTACGTGGCCTGAAGAGAATGATGTCGGCCTTATTTCTGTTGAGTTGGAGAAAAATCTGATGCATCCAGACACTGATTTGCTCAATACAGCGACACAGATGTTCAACAGGTCCATAATAACCCGGTGCAAGTGATATGTATATTTGTGTGTCATCTGCATAATTATGGTAGGCTACTTTATTATTTTGTATGATTTGGCCTAATGTAAGCATATAGAGATTAAACAAGAGGGGTCCCAAAACTGACCCCTGTGGGACCCAACATGTCACTGCCATCTGCTCTAATTTTCAGTTTATAATTGCAACAAAGTAATTCCTGCATAGGATTTGCAGTCTGAGCTGGGATGCCTGCACATGGCTCTTAACATGTCACAGATTGGTTTGTGGACTGCTATTTTGAAGCCTCAAGTTCTGTGTTTTGGCTGTCGCCATCTTGTTTTGTTTTGGGAGCCATTTGGACGTGAAGTTGGAGCTGTGTAGCTGAGGACACTATCAGCAGACAGCCTGTCACACAAGTGACAAGTTTGGGTTCTAATAAAATCTAAACAAGTTAGTTCTAAAAACATTTTTAAAAATCACTCCTGTGCAGTTTTCATGAATGCTGAAATTAGCTATATTAGGCCGTTAACGTCTTTATTTCTATTGTAAAGTCGGGTATTTCAACATGGGGGTCTGTCGGGATTTATTGTGTTTTGGAGACAGCCTCAAGTGGCCATATGATGGAACAGTGCAAGCAGAGCTGACTGTAAACATGGACACGGACCAGAAAGTGGGCGTTCCACTTCTAGCCATTCTACTAGCGTGGATCGGGACAGCATTGTCAGTGGTAATCGCTGTATGAGCACAGCGCAGAGCAGTAGTGATTAGCGAGCCATTGGAATTCACAAACAGAGACTCACATGCATGTGCAGCCGTACCGTCTTCTACAACAAAATACAGAGAAGCTCAGATTACAACACACACACAAAGGAGAATGTTACCTAATTTTCTGTTCAGGATGCCATAATTTCACTATATCTTTACATAACAAATAGTTGTTTGCTGCTATAATGTTCTAAATGTTGCATACAGCAACTTTAAATTCTAAAGGTCTTGCTGTATATCCGTTTTTTATGGTACAGGAGTGTTAAATTCTCAACAAACCTGTCAAAAGTAATATATTCAGGAATGCTGAGAGAATTTACAGTGTTAACGTTAAGCTACCCTCCAGGTTTTCTCTCCAGATAATCTACATTATGCAGGACTGCTTCTTTATTTCGGTATGTTCAGTATGTGTGGATCTGGTGAGCGGGAAAAACACATTAACTTTCTCTTCCCAGTATCGTTCTCACAAAGAATGTGTTTACAGTGGGTTTATGAGCCGGGTGAGACGCTCTCTCTGCTTGTCTCTCAACAGGGATACAGAGCGGAGGCAGAGGAGGGCAGAGGTGTGCTGGATGGGGGCCACAGCCGGGCCTGATGGCAGGAGCCCAGAACACAGTGAGCTCTAATCACGAACTCTAGAAGCCGCAGAGGTGCTACAGTTCACGTGGAGATACTGAAAAGGTATAGATGGACTGATGGTAGGAAGTGAACAAAAAAGTTAAAATTACATCTGCTACCAATCAATACAGCAGCAAATAGACCAAACTTAGTGTTGAGTCACAAAGACAACAACGAACAAAAACACCAAACAATAACACAAAGTCTGATTTAGGTCTAAAGTAAGGAACTGAGTACTATAGAAATTTAAATGGGCCTCATTATTCATTCTTTATACACACATACATACATAAAAATGTTAAATACATACATTTTAAAGTTTTATGTTACTCTGCATAAACTTAAACTTCATTTATTTTAAAAAGCTAGCTTTGTGTGAAATCTTTAATATCTCCAGGGTAGCAATTAAAAATAGAATCATAATGCATACATATGCATAGTTGGGATGAAATAATAGGAAACTGGCTGTAATTTAAAAAAAACAACTAACTGGAGCAGCGAGGAAATACTACTACCAGTAGATGAGGAACATCAGAGAAATAATGTAATAAGGAGAATTTAATATCACACTGACAATGAGGATGCATGGATAGTGAGCCATATTCTCAGTCTCCCTGAAACATTTAATAAAAAAAGGAAAAGAGGTCAGATTGTCTATCAAATGTTCAAATCAAAATGCAAATAATTCACTAAAATGACCTTATTCTGCATTGTGCAGTCATCTAATATATTCTACACTGACTTCATAGATCTTCAGTTTATGCCATAATTTATAAAAAAAAAATAGCATTTGTTCTTGTGAGTAGGTGTAAAGGTAAAAAATGTATATTCCACTCAAGTTATTATTATTTTTAAATCTTTAAGCAGTTTGATAAATACGGGCTTTGTCTAACTATCTCTTTAAGAATAAATTTTTGTCTGTTCCACTTGTCAACATAAGTTTTTTACTGCAGTCATAATGAATTAACAAAGGAAACACGTGGGTGTGTAACCAATAACATTATTAGGCTCTGTTCTGTCTGGGTTTCCCAAGAAGCCATGTCAGCAAACCAGCAATATTTTCCAAATCAAGTACTTTTTCTTTTTACTTTCAGTACGTACTGCAGCTGCTCTTACAAAGTACGTACTGTTGCATGGAGTATGCATATAAATGTGACATACTACTTCTTCATAACATTCAGCTTGAATCTTGACCTTCTTGCTCATATACAGTGGCAGTTCTAGCACATTTGGTGTCCTAGACCAAAAAAAAAAAATCAATAAATAATCCAATAATCAACATTAAAAAACCCCAAACACATTCACTCGATCAGAATAAACAACAAAACACAATGTGACAGTGAAATAATTGTAATAAAAAGTACAAATTCACTTTCTAAGTAAACTGGGGATGCACCAATTTTGAAATTCATTTTGTTCAATAGTTGTCACTGATGTTCTTATATTGTTTTTCATATGGGGTTTTTTTTTGTTTTTTGTTTTTGCCATCACTGCTTATGTTTCCACCACAGTGTATAGAGCAAAAATTGAAGTAAAATGAAAAAGTACATGATTTGGATCACAGCAGATTTTAAAGTTATCACTTAGCATTACCTTGGAAATATATGAAAACGCTATTTATCGAGCTCGCCAGAGACAGAGGTCATCCCAGAGAGCCCTGCTGTTTACAGAAATGTTAACCTCGCTTTGTGACTTTGCCATACATGTGGTGACTGCAAACAGTGTACATTCTTTGTAATTGATTGATTGACGGATTATAGTCACTGCGGCTGTCAATAAGCTGTCATCTCTCTGAGGCTCAGTCGATGTGACCTATCTTCTGCTGCACAGAGGTCTGTGGGTCAGAATAACCCGAAAAGCACGCAGACTTCCATACTGCAACATGTAAACCAATTCAGGAGGACACATCCTGGTATTTTTGGCATACTGCTTTTGAAATACTATGTTTTGGGACATATGAAATGTTTTTCTGGCATACTAAACATGAAAGTAGTATGGGTGTTGGAATGTACCAATAATAAGTCGTTGATCTGTAAGACCTGAATGGAGTGCTGCAGGGTGCAGAAAACACAGGTAGGCTTGAACTAAGAAGCTTGATACAGCTGGGGCGATGGTCGGGAGAATCTCGGTGATTGCTTGGTCCGCTGGAAATGTCCAGATCTGGAATGACATGAGAATGAGTGATATACCACGAAAAAAACAGAGCAAAAACATGAAAGATGGTCTGTATCAGACTGGACTCGTGACAGAATCCACCCATGATTATTGTTATTAATTACACCTGAGCTTTTCTGCCATTTGACATATCATGTCTGCATTGATATAAGGGACTAAGTCATTTTTGTTTACCTAAATCTACTGTGTGCCCCCACAATCATTGTAACATTTGCTTTTCAGATGTAGCAAAATGATGCATGTCCTAAAAAGTATTAATTTAAAAAATTCAGGTAGCAATTTAACCCTTTAAAACCTGGATCAACACCAGTTTTCTTGTGCTGCGTTCAGATGCCTCTCACAGGCATTTACGATAATAGTGAGAAAATAAGTCATGAGCAACTTGGCAAGAAATGTCCCAAAAATTGTGAGAAATTATTAAAATGTGACAAGTTACTTAAAAGTAGTTTTTAAAATGAGGGGAAAATTACTAGAAAATTATCCCAAAAATAAAGAAAGATGATAATATTTTTTACTTTCTGCACTTTTAGGTCATTTTCTTGTTTGTTTGTTTGTTTGTTTGTTTGTTTGTTTGTTTTAATTTTCAGGTAATTTTCATGTAACTTTTTTGCTCTTTCTTTTGCTCATTTTTATTCCACATCTTCTGAAGTTGCTCGTTGCCCTTTGCCAATATTTTTAAAAGATATCAAACCAATTTGCTCAGGCTTCAAAAGTTTAAGCATTAATTTATCTAAATTAATTGAGGTAACTTGGTAGCATGACCCATAAAAAAGAGACCATGGATGAGCAAGATTACTTGTATTCTTTGTCTCATCAGTATTTCTGTCTTTATTTTGTTGTGTTACTCCAAATTAAAAGCCCTTTACTTCCTTTTGCAAAATAAATGTTGCCGCCGGGGAGGTGCTGTGCTCATTAAAGTTTTTTTCTTTTCATCAGTGTTGTGCTTGCTCCAAAAGCTTTAGTGTGAATTTGTCCTGCTTCCTGCTGTAAACAATCCGAATTGGCACATAACGTTAAATAATAAAAAGAACAGAGACCGGTCTCCTGAGCATTGGCCTCGTCTGTTTGCATCAATTATACTAATCATCATAAAGTCGGCGCAGTAATCATTTATTGTACGTCCAGCTGTGCTGTGAGCAGAGACACTGTAACTGAACTGAACAGACCCCACAAGCATTTATTGGTGTAATCACAGCTCACATGATGTACTTTTGTACAGGCTATGATTTTTCTTTTGATTTGTTGTGCCAACAGTTTTAATCCACGTGCACTCACCCTGCCACCCGAGGCAAACACAGCATATAATAAGGCTACCTGACGGAGCCTGCGAGCGGAGCCATCACAGGTGTTAACACGCCTGTTGTACTGTGTTAAATGTGGTAAGCAGCCTGTCAATTTATGCCAGGCCGGTGAGGACAGATGTGATGGTGTGTTGTGTGGAGTCAAAATGTGATGGAAACAGAAACTGATAGATGTCACAACACTGTCTCTAAGATCCTTGCTGTGGGTAATGTCACACCTATTTACATCATAACTGACACGTAAAAGATTTAATATTCTTTCCTGTTTCACAAAGGGGAATTCAATTCTGTTTCTGCATAAATATGCATTTTTTTACTGTTTACCTAGAGAAAAAATATTTAATTCCTTGTTCATGTCTGTGAATACAGTATGAGGATCATATTAAACTATAAGCTTAGCCAAGCTCAGCACAGATTCTGGATATCTTTGGAGGCAAACTTTTCTGATAACTGAAGGTGATTCATCTGTAAAATTGTGGAAATGATGCTGAATACAGAATATATGAAACAAATATCCATAAATAAAGTTACAGATTAAAAACTGAATAAAATTTAATCTACAGAATTCATTTTCCCTGTGAAATAAAAAGCTGCACATAACACAAGCCCATCTCACACTGCCTCTTCAAGGTGGCAATTTCACGCAGATATGCTGCCTCATCAATCTGTATAAAAGGTGCAATTGCATCGAGGGTCGTAACAGCACGGATGTCTGTGATGATAATGATGATGTCTGTATAAATGGGACAATCGGCAGGACAAGGTCATGGATGGCACGGATGAGACGCTCTGACGATGTGTTATGTGTGCCACACACAGCTGGGAGATTCAAACAGTAGCTGTTCGCAGTTGGACACTTACTCAAAAAGGGAGAACTGTGGCCGAAAATGCCCACCAACTGGGAAAACAATGAGGTCCAGGAGGTCCTTTCCCTCTGAACAGAGATCAGCTGCCATGTAACAGAGACAGTGAACGATATTTGGGTTTCCATTAACCCTCAAATTGCACAAATACACCTAATGGAAACAGGTCAGTGTCGAAAAAACTCCCATTTATCGTAAAAAGGTTTTTACGCTCGCATGAGGTGGTATTTTCGGGCTATTTGAAAAAGCCATATTTGGCAAAACTGCAATGGAAGTGCTTTTTTGCTTTTTATAGGTCACTCGATGCTATGGCTATGTGCTTGTTGGTAGGAAGTGGCTCACTCGGGCATGATGCAGCTGGCGCTACAGGAGGTGTTATTGTATCACATAACTCTTCAAAAGTTGAGTGGATCATCCAGAAGTTTTGAATCCACAATTCCTCTGTGAAATCGTGGACTATCACCTCCCAGAAATCCCTTACACATGACCGCCTTCACATACAAGGGGCTAATTACGTCTATTGTGGTGGCTGCAATAGAAATAAACCTGCCAAAGTTTTGAACATCCATCGTCATGCTTCTTAGAAAGTTAATGCAAGAGGAGAAGTGCATAACACTGCAAGAAAAGTTGCATGACATCACTCAGTGGAAACGCAGACATCTCGCAATTGTGTTTTATCGACATTTCAAAAATCTGGCATAATTTTTCTTTAATTTTTGCACAAATCTGTAATGGTAACCTGCCTTTTGATATGTTATGTCATTGTTATTGTGCATGTATATATATGTCAGGCTAGAGGCCAACATTCTTCTGCTACATGCCTGTCGTGCCTCTTTTGGTTCCATGATGCCGACATGCTGTCTATAATCACACACTGAGGAGGCATGATGCCGCCATCATTTGGTTTTGTGTAAAAATGCAAAGGTTACATGGAGGGACTTTGTAGCAGCCCTATAGTGCTATATCTGTGTAAGAGCTACAGAGTTCAATGCCCTCTCTATGGGTGTTTGTCTGATCAATTTACTATTAACCAATAAACTAGAAATCCAACATCCAACCATATCCTGCTCACATGGCTAACTATAAAATCAGGGACTTTGCTGTCCTCTGTTGAGCCTCTCAGGGTGTGCATCATCTTCCTGCCTCTTTAACATCTAACTCTGTAAAACATTCAAGGCTGAATCTGTGTCCTGTGTAGTGGACGCTGCCCTGTAGGAGCTGAAAGCTTATCAACAGATTCCTGTAAATTTCCTGAAAAACTCAAACCATGTCAGACACAGACTTGTATATGAAGCGCACTTGTAAAGACAGTCACCACTAAGTCAATGAGCATTAAGTATCAAACCCTCAGTATTAGCTAAGGTGTGTTTTCCACTTCAAAAGAAGAGCTGCTCTTATTACGTTAATCTCATGGTTCAACATGTTGTGCCTTGAAAATGTAAAGGAAAAATTGGGAGTATCCACCGATGGATTAAAACAACGTCTCACTGCCTCACAAGTATTCAGAGCTTTAATCCAGTGTTCAGATACTCTCCATTTTAACTCAACTGAATCTATTACTCTGCACCTGGTCCAAATACAAGAATTAGATGTGCATACCTGTCTGTACCTAGAGACTACACCCGGAATATATAAGGTATACATGATTTTGTCTTAGTAGGTAAAAAAAAAATGTAGATTTACCCAAAACATTACTTTCAAGAACAGTGTGAGACATCACCCCTCACAAATGTTATGGAAAGTGAGTATGCAATATTGTTAAACAGTCACATTTTACTTTTGTAAGGTTTAGGCATCAAGCTACATTGTCAGGTTTAAACACTTATTTTAATGGTGTGGGTTAAAACGAGTATGTTTGATAAGAAATGTGATGTGATTTGACTGACATCATTTTAAGTATGTCAGCATTGGCTTTTGGTTTCAAACGGGACACGAACAACAGTCTCCTGGGCGAAAGTCCTATGTTTATTTGATCCCATCCATCCACTCCAGCCTCCTCCTTTGTCCCTCTTTAAGGCCTGAACACACCAAACTGACATCATAAAACGAGCAGGGATGAAGGCTAACTGTTGCGCTGCCTCACGTCACCTGTTTCTTGACCAAAAAGTTTCGCTTGAACGCACTGCAAAGACTATAGCCAACGAACATCTATGCTCTGCACCAATATGAGAGTTAATAACTCTCAATACCAACAGTTGCCTGAAGTCTGTATTCATCATTTGTCAGAGATGGACAGGACGGATTCAAGATGCTAGTTAGCCAGTTAGCACATTAACAACACGACTCCATGTTGAAAGAACAAATGATATTTGAAGTAGCAAACAATAACACAAACAATTACAAAACATCTCAGCTAAAGAGCTCAGTAGCTAAAAATATAATATTACCTTATATAGCAAGTTTAGTTCAATCTCAGGGTCATACCTCAAATCTATGCTCCCGAAGACAACTGGTAACAGCCATTAAATGGGCTGATAACACTACAAGTGGGTGGAGAGATACAACTGTAAGATACCAGTACAAGGTCGTGTAACCATGAATACACTGTCGTGTGTACATCTGAAGTAACAGGAGTGCTTTCTGTGCTGGTTGACCCCCTCAGGTTGTGTGCCCATGAGGTCTTCCATGCTGGTCCTGTTCCTCCTCTTCAGTGCCCAGGCTGTGGCCGCCATCGGAGGAGCAGCACAGCAGCAGGGTCCAGGCAACAACACCACCTCCATCCCCACAGTGGACCCCAAACTCTTCACCAAGCGCCGCTACCTCTCGCCCCGCGTGCTCTTCAGCGCTCAGCCGCCTGATGCAGAACCGACGGAGTCACAGAGTGGCGGCAAAAGGACCCGCAGGCGAGCGGGTCAGCCGCAGCACCGTGGAGTTTACTCAGTGTGTGAGAGCATCAGCGTCTGGGTGGGCAACAAGACCAAAGCCACGGACATCTCAGGCAACGAGGTGACAGTGCTGCCGGACGTCAATATCAACAATGTAAACAAGAAGCAGTACTTCTTTGAGACGACGTGTCACAGCGCCCGCTCGGGCAGCTCTGGCTGTTTGGGGATCGACGCCAGACACTGGAACTCCTACTGCACCAACTCACACACTTTTGTACGAGCGCTGACTTCCCATAAGAACCTGGTGGCCTGGAGGCTCATACGCATCAACGTGGCCTGTGTATGTGTGCTGAGCCGCAAGTCGTGGCGGCAGTGACGACTTTCCATGCACATCACAGGATCACACCCTCAGTCAAATAGAAATACTGACATACTCATCACCAAAGACTGATCACCCCCTGCACAAAGTAAATTATTGGTATATGTTAAAGTATCAGGACTGCATGTATATACACCAGGCTTGGGTCAAATCGTATCTGTCTGTGGCTGCTGATTTCACTTGTTTAGAAGTCCCAAACATGAAGGAGTTGTTGCTGTGTCACTTAGCGTCTGACTGTCCTAGCTGCTGTTTATAACAGGTTCAGCTCACAGTGGTTTAAACCGCAGCTATCAAACTCATACAGATTTCTCTTAACCCTCATGTTGTCCTTGGAGCCAATCTGACCCCTAATGAAATCTTTTGACATCAAAATACGTTTTTTATACTTATATAAACAAGGTCTATTGGCCCTAAATTCCAAAACGAAGGGAAAAATGTGTGGTAATGGGTTGGACTAAAGTAAGACTTAAGGTGTAACACAGATTGACAATTTATACAACAGGTTTTAAATAACAGGGTGGGGTCAAAATGACCCCAGAGGACAAAAGGTGTATGGCAATCAGGAGGTCATTACAAAAGGAAAACCACCGACTTTTGACATCAAAGTCTGTTTTCAGTACTACTGCCTGAGATAAAAAGTTGAATAAAAGCCTTTTGAGGCTCCAGAGGGAGTCGATAAATCACCTCAAGTAATGTCACTAGAGTCTGCGCCGTTGAGAGCTGAAGACTACAAGGTTGAAATTAACAGCTCAAGGCTGCATTACATCATGGGTAATGTAGGCACCAGGTTTTGCTGAGGAAGAAAAATGTGTGGAGAAAGAACCCCATTATCTCTAGCTCTGCTACATCGATTTTCATCCTTTTTTAAAGCAACTGTCTATCGTGAATCTGACATTACATTATACAACATTATTAGTAGCAACTCCTTAGTGACTGTGTCAAATACTTTATATCTACAGTAGCAATTATCATGTGAAATAACATCAATCTAATAGATGAAAAGAGACTGATAAAAATTGGTTAAATAAACGACTACAATTAAAATAAAAAATACAATCGAGTTGGAACAGAAAGAAAATCTAATGCTGGTATAGAAAGTAAATTACAAAAAAATCACAAAGAGAATTTAGTAGCACATTAACGATGCATGAAAGGGGATTTCAACTAAATAAAAGCAACGTCATACTTTTTTTTTGCACCACTAAAGAAGGAAAAAATAAAGTTGTGGTACATCCTATCAATTGTTCGCATCAAATGCAAAAGACAGTGTCTTATTCTGACTGTTGGGTCTGACTTCTGAGTCGGGTATTAATTTGTTTCAGCTGTCTGATTTTATATTATAACTAACTGCTAAGGAAATAACTTCAAAACACCACTGAAACAATATACTATAGTGTGAATTTCATCATTTACAGACCAGTTCAACATGACCTTTGACCTCCTTTCAGCCTCTGCTGCAGATTTAATTCAAACCTCAGATACAATAACCTCTAGTGGCCTTCAGGTGACCAAAACAAGCTGACACAAGAACTGATAAAACTCAACTGCAGTTTGTGAAGACAATGCAGTAGTACCTAACCCTTTGAAGCCAGAACAAATGGCTTCAAAGACAATGAGCAACTTCACAAGAAATGATGCAAAAAGTAGCAAAAAAAAAAACAAAAATTTCCCCAAAAATTGAAAAAAAAAAAAAAAAAGTAAAAACCAAAAACAAACAAGGAAATGACCTGAAAAAATGCTAAAAATGAAAAAAGTACCATATATTCTGTTTCTATATATATGTCTAATAATCATACATATAGTTTCTGGACATTTTCCCTATTTTTTAGTGTGATAATTTTCTAATATTTCTCTATCTTTCTCCTTTTTCTAACATTAATTTTCAAGTTGTTTTCTCATCACTTTTTACCAATTTCTTGCAATTTGCTTATTGCCTTTTCCCGTGTTTTTGAAGAGAGTTAAGCCTTTTTGCTCAGGTTTCAAACGTTTAAATACTCATGAAAGGTGTCTGATTGAAAGCACAAGGAAAACGGATATCCATCCAGGTTTCAAAGGGTTAAGAAACAATGATTTTGTTCAAGGCTCCAGGGGTTTAAACCTGTGCTAAACCTAAAACCGCAGCTAAGCTGTGACAGCGTATAAGCACAAGGACTCAGTGATGCGGATTATAGTTCTTCTTCTGCCACCCATTATATCCTCCTATAGTACATCACACTCCCTATACTTAGACTGATGCAACCTACACATTTTGGAACTACAATTTGACCCAGGTCTGATATAAGCAAACCTTTTATTAAAATGTTGTTGTTGATATTGTTATTTATTAAACACTTACATGCACTGTGTGTTTTATGAAGCTGATTGTATGAATGGAAAGCCTGTTGTTCCTCAGAGGCCGAGGACTGAATGAGTAACCACTTGACACAAAAAAGAAATCCTTTTTTTTTGGCCTGAAAAATGAAGAGAAAAGCCATATGGATTCATTTTACTGTCAGTAATTTGGCGTTATGGCTTTGCTTTTATGTTTTTCTCCTGCTTTTTATTCAACAGTAGATATAAAACAAAAAGGGAAAAGACGTGAACATAAATAAGCCTGTGATTCATCAGGCTAACTCCCGCTGATAATATCATGGCCTGCCATTTGCTTTGTTTTGGCAGTGACATTTCAGTTTTGTCAGTGCACTACAAATTGTACGATGCATCCTGTCAGTATCTGGGCTAGTGATTTTGTTAGGCTCAAATCCCAATTTTTGTATCACAGCTGATATTTAAGACGTCTGACGTGAGCTCAGAGAGCTTGGAGGTGAGGTAGTAGCAGAAACAAACAGGCTGCTGAGGTTATGTTCCTGGAAAACGAGACTTTTATGTGAAGCATCCTGATTTTGAGCAACCTGCCAACTGTAAATACCATTTTTCAGAGTGAGCTTGTTTAGTTTACTACTGACTTGTTTACCTCAAATGAAAAAACACTGCTCCAACATGAAATACAGCACTGCCCTCTAGAGGCCAGAAGCTCAAACAAGTCTTTAAATAAAACTTCAGTTTTTGACCATACATTCATAATTATGTCAACACTGGATCAGATGTTAACTTGATTTATTTAACCCTTAGGGCCCGCTTTAATATTGCATATTTACTCATATCACTCTGCATACAAACTGTGCTTTTCAAAATCAAGCTTTTAAAAAAAATTAGTAATACATTAGTATTATTTTCTACTTTCATTGAGTTAATTTTTAACAAAAAACAAACTAAATTTTGGAATTATAACCCTCTAAATGCCAGGTTTTTGTCATGATGCCACCATGTTTTTACATCAATAAAATTTAAAAAAAATATATTTTTTTTTAGTATACTGTGTATGAATGTCAGTGCTTGGGAAATTACAATAATTGCCAGCAACATTGATTTTTATACATTATTATTTCTTGTGCAGTGCCAAATAGCCACACTCATACCATTCTGCACATAAAATGAATGAAAATAATAATTTTCATGTTTTACTTTTAGCTGATCACATTTGGTAAAAGGGACAAAAATACAGGGGAATCCAGAAAAACTACAATAAAGCAACTTCCTTCATTTCAACTTGTGCCTGGGTCTTAAACTGGGGTCCAGGACCCTGAGAGGGTCCTCAGAGTAACTGTAGGGGGGTTGCCAAATTACTGATGATTTTTTTTGGAAAATATTTTTACTTTCCAAGAATTAAACTATGTCTTAAAATACACATTAACATGAATCTAACATATTTTGGCTCTTGCAATAAGGGGATCTTTGTGACAATGGATTTTCCTACCTGAAAAGCAAATAAGATGGCAGTTTTATAGACTACAGCATATGAGGAAGGGTGCCGCTGCAGGGGCCCTTGGCCTGAAAACGCAGAGAACACCTGAACTAGTGTGTTCAAACCAAACACAAGCTAACAGACTGTATTTGCACTTCTCAGTTTGTGCACTAGATGGAGACAGTGACGTGTCTGAATATTTAGTCCCATAATACAATGTACCTGTTTTGGTCATTTCTGAGGTTTCCATACTTAGAGACATATGCAGATATACATATCAAGTTTTCAGATGTTGACACACAGTGTCAGGACTCTGAAGAGGGAAATTAATTTATGAATTACTCACAGGACTTGCATTTCATGACTGTCTACCACAATCGTTTTAACTTGTTTCATTTTTTTATAATCATTAGTTTAGTTTTTTTTTCATTAGTCCTCATAAAAGCAGATTATACAAAATTCCATGATTACTTCTGTCTCGTCTCCTCTGATCTCTTGGATTCATAAAGATGACAGTTGCACATTATGGAGATCAGGTTACAGTATTGCACCAGATTTACATATCAAGCACAGTAGAGGAGGGTGAGGAGGGTGAGAAGGGTGAGGGGGGTGAGGAGAGGGCGGCTGTGGGGAGATAATGGGATTTTGACTCCATTATAGCCCGAGGATATGGTTTCAGTTTGGGTGTACTTCCACAGTGATAATTACAGCTCTGAATTCATGACAGGATTGGATGACCAAACTGCTATCAGGTTAACATTGATGCAGTTCAGTGAGCTTATTCAGAGTTACATTGAAACTATTAATCATCTATCTATCTATCTATCTATCTATCTATCTATCTATCTATCTATCTATCTATCTATCTATCTATCTATCTATCTATCTATCTATCTATCTATCTATCTATCTATCTATCTATCTATCTATCTATCTATCTATCTATCTATCTATGATATTTTGGCTGACTCTTGTCATATGACAGACAGGGAGGGGGTGGGCAGTGATGTGATGTGTCTCATGATCTGATCCTCACTGATAGTCTGGCAGACAAACAGGGGGTCGCTGTTTCCCTCCCACAATACAGCAGCAAACAAAGGCCGCACAAACATGAGAAGCTTGACTGTCAGAGCGCGTGAACCCGAGCTGACCCGCTCCGGCCTGCTGAGGAGACACAGAAGAGCTTCATATGCGGCCTCCATTCACAAGAACTGACTCACAACACTACAATACTACGCATGCATGTGTTTTACTTACACAAATACTAATTAAGTAAACTACCAAATGTCAGCATGTAGGATACCAAGTGCAGTTTGCATATGAAAACATATACAAAATAAAGTAGGTATAGAACAATGATACTCAACTCGTGGGCCAAATCTGGCCCCTAGTAAGGTGCTGGCTTGCCCCCCCTCCCAACCATTTTTTAAATTCACAATAAAAAAATAAAGTGATTCATAAATGGGAATAGTTTTTTCACTTTTAGTGCACATAAGGTGCCAGAGTGCATAAAACAGCATCAAAACAGAGCTTGTCTGTCAAACAAAGTGCCAGTAGGGGATAACCCGCACCCCCTGATAGAGGTCCGAGGTAAGCCCCTATGGTCCTAGAACACCCTAAAGTCCTAGAAATGTCCTAAAATCTTAGAAATGTCCTGAAATCCTAGATATGTCCAAAAATCCTATTGACAGCCTAAAATCTGAAAAAAAAGTCCTAAAATCTTAGAAAATTCCCCAATCCCCCAAAAGATATTCAAATCCAAGAAATGTCATAAAATCCTAGAAACATCCTAAAATCTTAGAAATGTCGTGAAATATTAGAAATGGCCTAAAATTATAGAAACGTCAGAATATTACAGAAACATCCTAAAACATCTTACAATCTTTGAAAAGTCCTTAAATCATAGAAACACTGTAAAACATCCTAAAATTTTAGAAATGTCCTAAAATCATAATAATGTCCTAAAGTACTAGAAATGTCTGAAAGTGATATCTGCTGAAACTGTCACTTTATCCAAACATTGGTACATGAGACGGATATCTGTGACAACAATCATGGTCCTCTGTCTCCTCCTGATTCTTCTCACTGCATTTACAAAAAACAGCTGAATGAATGCCGTCAGTCATGGTGAATGGTAAATGGACTTGCACTTGTATGGCGCCTTTCTGACTATTCAAAGCACTTTTACACTTTGAGTCACTTGCACACATTCACACACACACACACACACACATTCACACGCTGCTGGCCGAGGTTACCACACAAGGTGCCAACAGCTATTCAGTTTTAAAAATTCACACAGCTATTGGGAACAATTTTGGGGTTCAGTACCGTGGCCAAGGATACTTTGACATGCAGAGTGGAGGAGTTCTTCTCAGTTTCATTCAAGTACTTTTCAAGGACCAAAATAAAAAATAAAAAAATTCAAGGTATTCCAGTACTTATAAAATGTCAAGCACCCTGTATGAGCCCTGCGGTACTATCTGTCTAAAGAAGGGTTCTATAAAATTTCTGTAAAACAATTTTAAAAAAGTTACGCAAGTTGACAGAGTGACAAATCAAATGTTTCTATGACAACCGCATCACATGGACAGTTTGCATGCTAACATGCTCATAATGGCAATCTCAGACTGACAATGTTACGATGATCACTATCTTTGTTTAACATGCGGATTTCGTCATTAACCACAGTGGTAGACAATTTCCTTTCAACGCGGAAAAGTTGATAGATCACCAAATGGTAAGTTAGTGGGCACCAAATTTCATGACACTCCATACAATAGTTGTTGAGATATTTCAGTCTGGACCAAACAGGTTCCAACTTCTTTTAACTGTGCCAGTCAGTGAGTTATCACAGGTCATTGTGTTTTTGGTGCATACTTTGCACACGTTTCCATATTTCCATAATAAACACTGCTATCTGTGGTACTGTGTAGGATGATATGCAGGTTTAGAAGCAAAGATAAACTCCTGTCCAACATGTAATGTAAAGGTCATAAGAGGAAAAAAGTGAAAATGTCACACATCTACCCGTGACTGCAGAGGAGGTTTTTAAACAGTGAAAAATGTATCGTTCAGTCCTGCAGCCAGGGGCGTAGCACTAAATTTTAAACCCTATGGTCTCTGTGGGCCCCCTGCCCTTCCTCTCTTGAACCATGTCACTCTCATACATATTTTATTTCTTTATTTTAAATTTTGTTTGTAAAATTAGTTTGCGGTCTTTCTTTCTCTCTTTACTGTTTTGGAATCCCAATTTCCCTTTCAGATATTACGCACTAACTCGGCTCTGGCTGCATTTAGAAACAATCCTAGTGCGGGGTGGATTAAACCATTTTGCTCCTTTAGAGTATGAAAGGGGCCTCAGAGAGCCACCATTTTAAAAAAAAATGAACAGACTTGTAACAGATTTATCCAGCCAATTTTAATTTAGTTATGGCCATAATTACTTTAGAAATGCAAAAACTGCTAACAAAGCCAAACGTTTTTATTCCAGGCTCTTCGAAGGCCCCCCTCCCTGTGGGGTCCCAGACAATCAGTCTCACTTTTCCCCCCGACAGCAACGCCCCTGCCTTCAGTGGTTCCTAAAGACCCTCAGGGGTCCCTGCAGGGGCTCTCAGTGTCCTCAACACACTGAACAGTTTACATTTATTGCATTTACTCATAGATGTCTCAAAAAATAGAGACTGCAAACAGATGGCAGTTTTCTACACCACTTTCACATCTCCCACCCACACAGACTGTTATATAAGTTGGTATTTACTCATATCTACAAATACATTTCCTTTACAAATGAGGTTTATTGGACAGAATGTGATTTAACAGAACTCCTAAAAGTGGATTTTGTCTTTGAAAAAACATCTGACAAACCACTCCCTTATTATCACCATACTAAATAATAATAATAGTAACATTATTTATATGGCACCTTTAAAATAATATTTTACAAAGTGCTTTGAAAAGCAAAGCAAAAGTAGAAACGGAATATTTAGCAGACGATATTAAAACAGAGAGATAAACAGTCCTGCCAAACATAAGCGAGACAAAATAAATGTTAAAATATAGTTAAAAAAAAAAACAAGACAAAAAATGCAAAAAAAAAAAAAGCAGGACACAAAATATCAACATAAAAATACAAATAAAAATACAACAAAACAAAAAACAAAGCACAAAGCCATAAAAGCAATAAAACGACAAAATAAAAATGAAATAAATAAAAAGAAATTTTAAAAAATAGAAATAAAACCCCAAGCAGAGATATAACATATTAAGCTCAAACTGGTGTTTGGGGTGCATCCTCCCGGAGTCTCCCTCGGGTGTCCCACATCCGTGAGCCCCATCTCGGGTACCACACACACACAAACACACAAAAGCGGATGGGCGGTGCAGAGGGAGAGCGCGAGCAGCCAGCCCGTGCAGCTTTGTGCGCATGTTCTCGTGTGTGGATGGTGTGTAGCTGTGCAGGTCATCATCATTGCATGGTTGATGTCCAAGTGGAAGCCGCGAGGATTTGCAGAATAGATCGGAAATATCGACAAATCAGGTGACATCATGGGCAAAGTGCAGGGAGGGATGAAATGCGTGAAATATCTGCTTTTCGTGTTCAACTTCATCTTTTGGGTAAGTGTCCGCTTCTTTAACGGCTCGTATGGAAACAACGTTAATGCTATTTTTAAAACCGCCCGGTAATATGAACAGCCTGGTTATATTTTATTGTTATTTTTCCATCAGATGATCCGATAAATGTTTGCTTTATTTATTTTTAAAAAGATTATGAATCTTTTGTTTACAAGAGGAAAACCTGTTAGTGCTCCACATTATTGTGGTGTTTACATGTTCAACACACTGCAGGCTAACAGTCAGTCTATTTATATTGTTAGATAGGGTTTTTAATTAACCTGGTTTCATTATAAACTGGAGCTCAGGGGGGAGTTGATGGTGCAGATTGCATAAATCCACCTGCTCCTGCAAACTCCTCTGACTGCAAACACTCAATCCAACCTTTCATTTTGTTATCAGTCTTCTTCTTTCGATTACATACCTTATCACAGCTCTTAACATGCCCTCTATCTACGAAATGCTCAATAATTAATGAGTAATTCAAATGAGTGCCTGTTAATGCTCATATGTAATATCAGTGTACAGTGTTCATCCTGCAGCATCAGAGCTGCAGTGTGTTGCCACTTTTCCAAAACACCCACTGTTCAGATCCTCTCTCATGATTTGGCATTGTGCTGTGACTTTCCTGCAGCAGGTCTGTGAGTTTTCTTTTTCTTTTTTTTGAGAACAGACAGGATTAATGTGTTTTGGGAACATCATGGAGGGTTTTGTTTTGGTTTTGTTATGCTACATTAGACCTTTCTCAGATAAGGTTACTTGTGGCTCCGGCTGCTGTGGAGTCACTTTCGATTTTCTGTGCAGCAACTTGTCATCTGACATTATGTTATCTGACATTACGCATATCTGGCAATGAGGATACAAACTTGGTAAATATGGTTTTGGCTTTGGCTCATAACAAAAACAACAACAAAAAAAAATAGTGTCTGTGGTTTGGACACATGCAGCCTGTTCAACTATAAAGTGAAAGAAACATTTTTCCCTTTCAAACAGTTCCTTTTCAATTACTCCCTTGTGTTAAATTCAGCACCAGTTTTCATTTAATGATCTGCGAAGGGCTGAAATAAATTAAACTAAACTACTAAATTGCAAATCGGCCTATACTTCATGCAATTACTGACACGTTTTAGGAAATATCATTTCCACAATTACAGTTCCAGCAAAGAAAGAGTTACTGATGTTATCGTTACCTTTTCAAGCACGTCCGGACTTAAGTAACTAAAGTTACACAAAGTTAGCAAAGATTATTCTCTGAATTTATGGGCTGTTTGGTAGCTAATGCAAAGAATGTATGCTAGCTAGCGTTCTGACTTAAAATTTGCATAACATATCAAGACGATAGCCATTTATAAAATTGTCGTTCCCCTAAGACTTATCAAAAGCTATCACAATTGACAGTAATTAAGCCTACATAACAAGAGTATGACATTATTATTTTTTAATACATTTGAAAGTAATAAAATGTGCCTACCATAGGTATATAATAATAACGAGAAACCAGATGCCAAAATAGCGGCTCTTCATTACAATGGATTTGCTTGCCTGGCACATGAGCCAAAAAAAGTTTTAAGCTTACAAACAGAAAACCACCATGGATCAAAAATTCAGAGAAGGATTCATAAATGAACTTATTTGCAGTTCAAGGTGTCCTGTCAACATTTTGTGGTCTACGAGGAAAATGCTTTCTGGGCTGCAGGTTTTTTTACACGACAACACTGCCTGTGGCCATGGGAAAAAATGGCTGCAAGGCTGAGCAGCTTTCCTGGAGGCCTGCTTATGACTGGAAATCAGCATAACATCGCAGGTCGATAACCATTCACAAAATTAGCATTTTCACAACACTTTAAAAAAAACACAATTGTAATGACTAACAGCAGTCAAACCATGGCTTCAGCTGGGGTACGGCAACACCACTTGGACAAACCACATGCCGAACTACAGTACACCGTGATACTAGAACCAGCAGTAATAGGCTAATAATAATTAGGGACGTAACGATGCATCGTGAGGTAGATAAAAATCAATACGCGAGATTCAAATCGGTGAAGTAAAAAATGAACCACGATACTCTTTTTGAACAGCAGAGGGCGTAATCCGCTTTAGACTTTGCTTGCTCGACGTGCCACGTTACTACGTGTTCAATGTCCTACGTCAGACAGCTCGCCAACGTAAATAAGACGAAGCAAAGGCTCCAAGACAGGCGACACTGATATAGAGGATGCTCCTTCCAGTTTCAAATCGAGAGTGTGGCGACATTTTAGCTTTCTTAACGTGGAAAGAAATCCAGGCGAGAAGAAAACCAGTCTGCAAATATTGAGAGGATGTTCAACTACACAAACACATTAGTACAACTAACATGATGCAGCATGTGAGCCGGCATCATAGTAACGAGCTCCGGTCAGCCCCGCCTTCGCACGTTCCTCCTTAACGACAACTAAACGGCCAAACCACAGACATGCACATTTGCAACCACGTTCATCCAAACGAGTAAAGAGCTCTCTGCTTTCCCCCCGAGCAAAAGCAAACTTTTCCACACCAGCCACCTCTGTCCCAAGTGAAAGGTTTTGGTTTTTTTAACAGCAGGGGACACTGTGAATGTCCAGTGAATGTCCTCATTGCATAATTTGTGTTTTTTACCCTACCTCAGAAATAAAAAGGGATTCTTTAATTTGATATAGAAGAAAAAAAAGCAGTATATTGTATCATTTTTGTTTAAAATAATGAATATAATATTTTTCAGTCACAATTTTCTTTAATCTCTTTATTTAAAAAAAAATTTGTAGCGTGAGCCCAGTATTGTGATTCGTATTGAATCGTGAGTTGAGTGAATCGTTACATCCCTGATAATAATTGTTAAGTTTATTTATGATTATGATCATATTTGCTTATTATTTCAATTATTTTAAAAAATATTTTTCGTCAGTATATTTTTGAGCCTATTTGGATATTGAAGGGTTGTGTCCCCTTCAACATATATAATTATCAATGCCTTGATTGTTTCTAACATGGATTAATTTATTTATTGATATTTTAAACAATTAAGTTTCTAAAAACAAACAAACAGACAAAGATGAGGTCTTTAAATTGCTAGATTTGACTGAAAAAGAGTTCAAAGAGATCAAATTTACTATCATATAAGACAATAAAAGTGGCACATCCTCACATAATGTTTGGCATATTTTGATCAAAATTTCATGAACAATCTCTGATTATCACAGTAACTGCTGATTGAGTCTAGATGCTGCTGCAGACGACAGACTCTTGCAAGTGTTGTGGAAGGATGCTCATGTTTTATGGCTAAATGATACAGTATATGTGGATCTAAAGGGCCACATTGACTCATCTGTGCTCTGTAAGACGATCGCTTGTGTCACTCGAACACACAGCGGCCTCTTTGTTTGGGAGTTTGGGGACTGAAAGCAGAGCTGTTGTGGTCGGAGCCAAAAGGGGCGTACAGTACGCTGTCATTTTGGGGTGCGGAGCCAAACAAGCAGCCAATGCCAGTGTGAGTTACATCACCCAGGCACTGTGAGGCTGGCACAGCCTGTGGCTGAAATGCACCATGGGAGATGGAGCGTTTATGATGTGATGGTGATGCTGCCAATTAGAAGTGATATATTGATGATCCATATGGAAACGTGATCTGCTGTCTTCATTTTACAGTCATCTTTACTCTTACATTAATCTCTTCATTTGATGTTTTCTTCCCAGAATTTGATATTTTTATTTAAAGTTTTAAGGGTTGAGGTGATTTGTTCACCTTTAAACCTTTATTATCAGAAATCACATCAGTAATAAAACATAGAGAAAGGGAATGTAGTTTTAATTTTCAGCTTGTTAATTATTTGTCCTAATTTGAATTTATTGTGTAAAATGTTTTGAAACTGAACTTCTGTTTTGTTATAAATGAAATCTAACATTTTAGATCAGTATAACCATACACATTTAGTTTTAAAACCCTTTATCTCTGTCTTTTAATGGGGTGCAAATGACCATTTGTGTATCAGTTTCTCTCCCTGTGTTACGCTGAATTTTTCAATATTTGTTTGATCACAGTGAATGAAAAACAAAAAAAAGGCAAGAATTCTTGATTAATTGAAGTAAAGGGGGACCACGTTTAACAACACAACTAAATCAGAAGTGTCATTTATCCAGTCGTACACCCAGTACTTCCCAAACACATGCATTTTTCCTAAAATGTTACACATCTGCATAAACGGTCTCAGGCACGGATGAGTAGTCCACCAGCGCAAACGTGAGTATTGGCACTCTGCTTAACTGTCAATGTACAAGCAGAGTTCACGCCATGGATGCACACAAAGATCTGGATACAGAGTTGGAGGCGGGTCGCCGTTCATTCCCATGAAAGCTGGTCAGTGATAACATGACAACATAACAATCAAAATTATCCAGATTGTTTGCATCATGAAGCCCGGAGAGTAACGGCACTGGAGGCTTACACCAGCCGAGCCGATAACTTCCTTTATAGCCCCCAGCTAACATGAAAACACAATTGAATTGTACAGACTTCTAGACTTTATCGACCATAATATATATTGAATCCCAGCAATTAAACGAGATGCTCACAAAAATGTATCCACTGATTTACAGATAGCATCATTTAACGGTAATTCTACAGTTTGGCCACTTTACCAAAGCCTGGCGCTTGGCCATACTTATTACTCGTCAGGTTTTAGCGACAGCGTAATGTGTTCAGGAAGTACTGAACATTCAACTGGATAAATGAGGCTTTTATTTGATCATATTGCACGAGTTGTGTGAGAGTTTGTAAACAGAAGTTTTGATATAGTTGTGTTGTCATTAAACGTAGTCACCCTTTACCTCAAACAATCACTGATTTACTTTTTGGATTCTTTGTTTTTCCTTGAAGAATGCAATTTTTCTTTTTTTTTTCATGAATTCAGTAGGAGTCGACAGATTATCAGTCTGGCCGATTATCAGGGCCGATATTTGGCATTCTGTCGATTATCTGCATCAGCTAATTATGGCCAATAAAAATATTTTTTTTAAAAAGAAAGTGTCAGCATGGGAGAAACTTTTACTTTTTTCACCACTTTTACTACTGTAAAACCTCAGGAAACTATTTTTGTTTATTCATTTTTGATTGAAATGTTCACTTGACATGAAAAAGGTGTCGGGAACTCGCTGTATATGATGTTGAAAGTCTTAGTTTCGATTAAACATTTGCCAAAGGCATTTAAGCAGAGTTTTGTGTTGGAGATTGTTATATTCCAAATGCTAAATATTAACAGAAATACTTTCATATTAACTGTAAATGCATATCGGTTCCAAATATCGGTCTTATTAACTACTAATAATCAGTATCAGTATCAGCCCCAAAAAAACCCACTATCATTTAACCCCTATAATTCAGTAAAACAAAGGCTGAGTAACTAATATACAAATGGTCATTTTGTTGGTGAAGTATCCCTTCAAACAAAAAATAAATAATGCTATTTAGGTGTAAATAGAAAGTCAGAGGGATTAACTTTCTCAGGGTGACACCTGGTTCTAATCGATTGGTTTATTTCTGGTCAAATTGGCAAAAGGAGCTATGATGTCCTCTCAACGTTGTGACAAACTCATCAGGCACGTCACACCAGAAACTGTATCTTTGAGCTACAGTTTACCATAGTTTACCATACCAATGACAAGCAACAACAAGATTAGCTTACTGCAAAAAAAAGTTGTTTTTGCTATATGTGCAGCCTGTGATCTGTTTTAAAAAGTATTAAACTTTGACTAAACCTTTAGACACTCAGGAGGCGAAGCAGTAATATCTCAGTTTGTTTGGAATAAACAGAAGAAAAACGGACAGTGAGCGTCAGTAGTCACTCTGCTGAGGAGACCGCCACCTGCAGAATATTAATCAAGTGCCAAAAAAATCCCCATGATGGGCCTCAATGTTTAACTGTGAAGTGATTTCTGGGCAACAACACTGAGAGCTTATCATCAAAGACACCAGTTACATCCTAAAAATAAACAGGGACCGCAGTCCAGGAGGCTTTAAACAGCGTGCATTAATATTCTGTGTAATGATGAAATTCTATAACTTACTGCTCCTCAGCTGTCGGGCCTGCTGGTGCTGGCTGTGGGACTCTGGCTCAGGTTTGACCCAGACACAGTGGAGCTGCTGACCGGTGACGGCGCCCCTGACACCTTCTTCATAGGTACGTCACACCAAACCTCACATCCACAGATCCTAAATATGGTGAGAGATAATAAAGTGAAGTTTTGTGTATGTCCACCACTCAACAATGCAACGATGCAGATGTGCCTGCAGCTGATTTTCATACACGTAATGAAAAATGTTCAGAGGTATTATTTTTCTAGATATTAAAGGGAAACTTCTGTATTTTCTAACTTGGACCCTATTTTCCCATGTTTTTCGTGTCTTAGTGACTTCATTAAAGGTGTTTGTTTTTGCCTCTGACAGGCTCACATAGTTATTAAAAGTGTCTGACAACATTATGGAAAAGATCTGTACTGAAAAATAAAATGCTTTTCTTTTGTGTTTTCATACAAAAAGTAATGCACCCTAATTCATACATATCTTACGTAGTTATGAGGCAGTATCTTGTGCATAACACACATATTTTGAAAGGTTGCAATCACATGACTAATGCACTTGCGGTAGTGAACAAGGAAGTGGTCCCAGGCAGTCTTATAAGGAGGCAGGTTGTGATGATGGATGGGTCACAAAACCATAAACTTTACCTCAGGGACTTTCCCACAGAGACGCGTGTTCAGACCCGCGTGTTCTCACCACGTTTCTTTCCCTAAATCTAACCACAGTAACTTTGCGTAATTACGTAACTTTACGGTAAGGATGTAAAATTGTTCAATGGGCTAATTTATAGGATGTCATATGAACTGTAGCATGTGCATGTAGGATATCAAACAAACCTTTTTGTGGATACGTTGACTTGTTACAGAAAAACAGCGGTGGAGTCATTAGTGAAAGTCGGACAGAAGAGTACCAGGAAGCGTTTTGTTGTGTTGAGTACAGTAAGCCTCGCTCAGTGTTGTCTTAAAAGGTTTTTAGTGTCACGGCTGAATATTTAGATGATTTAGATGATGTGAAAAAGTCTGAGATTTCAGAAAACTGGTGAAAAAAACAAAAGATTAGTAAAAGTTAAAGAAAAACATTTTTTTCTTTGTAAGTTTCCTTGTTGTCAGACGCTTCTAATAACAATATGAGCCGGTTGGTGGCAAAAAGCGCATACGTTTCCCAGGTGGTTAGATCGCAGCCTGTTTCACGATCAATACAGTTATTGTTTCCATTAGTCACTTTGACACAAACACATGGCGAACAGGCTCAAGGTCGAAAAACACAAAAAATTCTCTTTTTTGTCTGAATGTAGGTATAAAAACAAAACAACATCTTTATGTCCTCTTCAGTGTACAGTACCAGATTTCACGCCTGACAACATCAGGTTTTATGGTGCTCTGTAATAATCATTTAACAAGTCTCCCCGGGGGATTCCCCAACGCCATTTTAACCGGAGGATCTCTTCGGAGCCGCAGGTGTTACTGAGCGCTAATGAACTCTTAACAGGCGTATTTTACTCTCAGCGCATTGTGATGTTTCATCACTTCCTCTGCACGACGGAAACTCGCTTCTCTGAGTGTCTCTAATCCTCATTTATAACCTCACGTGACTCGACAAAGTGCTACGAGGGGAAGTGAAAGAGGGCACGTCAAACGATTATCGACATGCACCATTAGTGGTGGTGCTCTGGTTTATGGGTTATGGAGAGAATTGCTCATGTTTACAAATATCGACCATATTTTCCTTTCACTGGAATAATAGAAGTGGATTAATAAGAGATGCTCAAGCAGCGACAAATGGATCAGAGTCTCTAAGTGATTAATGAACAGATCTGTGTCTGATAAGACTGCAGCACTTTGTATTCAGGTGACTTTTGATCGATGCTGAATGCTCCTCTGCAGATCTCCGAATAAAACACACAGCAGGTGATTAAAACATACAGTAGACAAGACAAACAGCCTTCAGTGTGAAGTAGTGCTGCAGTGCTTCATACAATAGGCCCTCTCTCTCTCTATCTGTCTCTCTGTGCGTCTCTCTCTCTGTCTCTCTCGTTCTCGCTCTGTGTAGGAGCAGATGATGAGAATGAAGCCTATTCTTGTTACTCCCGTTTAGACCATGACCTAAAATGGTGACTTCACTTCATCAGCTCTCTGCTGTGCTTTCATGGGACGGGCTGCCTCCCTCAGGACATGAGCAGCAGGTTGGGTGGGGCAGGTGACGGGAGTCTGTCTCGCTCTGTAGCAGTTATAATACTGTGCCATGCACAGCATCTTTGCAAGAGAAAAGGTCATGTTTGCCACAGTAGTTTGTGAAAATTTTAGGGGAGTGGCACAGAGGGATTGAGGGTTTTTTAGACAAAAAAACAGCCTAAAAACAAGCCGGCCGTCATTTTTTGGAACCGGGGTACACCCTGGACAGGTCGCCAGACTAGCGCAGGGCCGACACACATACAGACAGACAACCATACACGCTCACAGTCACACCTAAGGGCAATTTAGAGTCACCAATCAACCTGAGCTGCATGTCTTTGGACTGTGGGAGGAAGCCGGAGACCCCGGAGGGAACCCACGCAGACACGGGGAGAACATGCAAACTCCGCCCACGGATGAACCCCGTTCCAACCGGAAACGCCCAGCCTAAAAACATTACTATTAATATTAGGTGTTGACAGATTATCACTCTGGGCGATTATTGAAGCCGATATATCTGTATCAGTGTTTTATTTTAATGATCACCACTAAAATAATTAATTAAAAAATGCAAATAAAGTGTCAGAATGGAAGGAACTTTTACTTTGTAAAACCTCAGGGAGCTATTTTAATTTATTCATTTTTAATTTAAATTTTCACTAGACTTTATATATACATAAAAAAGTTGCTGGGAACTTTCTGTATTTGATGTTGAGAGTTTTGATTTTCTAAAGGCATTTAAGCAGAATTTTCTGTTGGAGTTTGTTTTATTCCACATTTTAAATATTGATGGAAAGATTTTCATTTTTATTGTAAATGCATATCGGTTCCATATATCTTTTATCGGTCTCATTAACTACGAATAACCGGTATCAGCCCTGAAAAACCAATATCGGTTGACCCTGGTAAATATAAACGTACAATGTTAAGTGGACATTAATGCTTTCACACACAGCATTACTATTCAGCTGAAATATCTCACAGTTTAAAAATGTCAGCTTTCATCTGTTTATGCAAACGACTGAAGGTGAGATAATTTTTCGGTCAGTCTGGTTTCATTTGACTTGCAAATGTCACAGAGCTTTACTGTGCTGTGTAGTTCAAAGATACATTTATATGGCGGCTGATTAAGATTTTAACTTAAAAAAAGATATGATCATTTTTAACACATTTGTTTGTGATGTTGACAGGTTAGTGGAATATTTCACCCCACAGTCAAACATCCGAATTCGTTTGAATTGCCTGTGTGCACACTAGTAAACGCATGAAAACCAGACGATGCACATGCAGCGTTCTCTGGTTTTGGTTTTGATGCAGTTTCCAGGAACAGCACGGAGCTTTGAAGCCAATTTAAAGGCCCAAACGTGGAATTACAGCGTCCCGGCCCGTCACATGATGCCACAGGGCCCAAAAACACTTTTTACCATAGATTCACATTGTCAAAGAGACATCTGTAAATCAGTGGATACATTTTTCAGAGCGTCACAACCTCAGGAATTTGATCTTTTTGATCTGATAGCAATTGGGAAGTCCAGAAGAGCCACACCATGAAGTCATTTTATCCCCTTTCAGGTTAGCAGAGTGCAAACTGGAAGTTAATCGTTTGCTAGCAGAAGTCTCTAATCTGCCTACTCTTGGGCCCCGAAATGCAGAAGATCTGGGTAATTTTATACCGCAGACACAGAGCTTTTTTGGCTTCATGCGCCACTGAGCAATTTTCATAGGAACTAACAGGGCCAAACCGCCAACGCTTTATCCAGTTCACTCCACACATCCGTGGCTCTGACTGTATCACCATTAGGGGTCGACTGATGTTGGTTTCTCATGATGGCAACCAAAGGGCAACAATTAGTTGCTAATTCCTCAATGTGGCTGCTAATGGAAACCTGGCAAACATTACAGTCAAGCACTTATGCACCAGTTAAATGCTCAATTTTGACCAGTAATGTCATATGTCTTCACTGTTGTGCAGCAGATTACTGGATGCAAAGTTGTCAGTTTATCTGTATACGATAAAGATCCTGCAGAGGATCGACGTCTGACGGAGGAGCCTTAGCAACAACATAAATATCACTCCCTGAGCAGAACGGAGGAGCGTCACTGCTGCCGCCGACATTCACCTCCAGCACAGAGACCGAACAGAGCGATACCATAACAAGTCAAAGTGGAAGCATTCCCTACGGGTGAATCACTTTCCACTCTGTCACCTTTGTTGCTCTGAGCATATAAACAGCCATTATGTGCATTTATGATACAGAGAGAAACTTAGGAGATAGTGAGTTGTTTACAATAATATTAATCACCACCGGCTACCTGCCACCTGCATTAACAGGAAGACGTGCTCTGCAGGAGTTCAGCAGTTTCACTAAGAGGACTAAAAACATCACCAGCCAACATCGGTTCAGTGCAGACACTTTGTATATACAGTAGAGGATGTCTTGGCTCCGTTATATTTTCCATTGCATCCTTCAGCTCCTCACCTCATCTTTACCTCCCCTTTTGTTCAACAGCAGGAAAACAACAGCTTGCAACCCCCCATGTGGATTAATTAAATTGCTGCAGCGGTTGCTGTCTATGTTACCGATTAGGCCCTTAGCGTGGCCCTCAGGGACGGGGCCGGTGTATGGTTACAGTGTGAGGGGCTCGGTAGTGAGGGTCGGGAGCAGGGGAGCAGACCAGGGAGGTGACGACATCCAGGCTCGCGGGGAGCTAGGATGTTTGGGGGATGTAGTCTGATTCTGCAGCAATTACACACACGAAAATTAGATTTGCCTTTCTACCAGACAGACGACATCTGTTGTTCTGCTTTACCCTGCAGGACCACAAATGCACCAAGTCAGAGTAATTACAAATAATACCAAAAGAGTAAACCGGAGGCCTTGCTTCTCGTTATGGCTCCATTAGCTTTGCTTCAAATTTAAATTGTGATATTGCACAGACTCTGACTGTACCTCTGAGACAGAGACGGGTTGGATTTCCAGCTATTTGCGGCGCGCCTGCAGCAGAACACAGTCTAGCGTCTTGTTTTGTCGACGCACTCAGAGGGACGGACAGATGGTATTTATTTTCAGGATTCAGTTATTGGACTGTCTCAAAAACAAGCGCAGATCCATCTTGAAACTAGTACTTTTGCAGAGCTTTTTACCATAAAACACAATGACCATGACACCGTGACACAGTTTAACCCTTTAAAACCTGAGCAAATTGGCTTGATGTCTATCATAAGCATGGGAAGAGGGCAACAAGCAACTTAACAGGAAATGGCCTCCAAATTTGCAAAAAAATGATTAAGAAGTTACGAGAAAATAACCTGAAAGTGAGCAAAATAAATAAATTATTAAATATTAAGAATTAAAACAAAACAAAAAAAGAAAACCACAAAAAAATATGGAGCCCTTAAAGGGACATGGGGATTAAAAAAAAACATGGCAAAAACCACTAGATGGTGAAAAAAATGCAAATGTTTTTCATTGTCTTTTTTTTTTTCCCATCTACTTTTTCTCCACTATCACAATCTTTTTTTTTGGCACCATCAAATTTTTTTCCACTCATTTTTTTTCTTCTTTATTTCCCATTCGAGGCTCCATAATATAAAGACCTCAAGAAAGTGCTAAAGAAATGAAATGTTTATATTTATTTATGTAACTTAATTCTGAAATATATAATGAAGAGACATTTTCTAGACATTTTTTTAATAATATCTAATAATCTCACCCCCACCCACCTTCATCATCATCCCCAGATCATTTCCTCGTCACCTTTTACTATTTTTTTGCAGAACTCGCCAATGCTTTTTCCCATGTTCTTGAAAGAAACCATTTTTTCCCAGGTTTCTGAGGCTTAAATGCTGGTAAATGCAGCACATTAAAACTGATGTCAATCCAGGTGTTAAAGGGTTAAACACTAATTATAACCTGACAGATTAAATATACTCATCTATGACTCATGATACATATAGTGGAAGCAAAATGACAAAGACAAACTATTTTAAGCAGCAAGCCAAAAAACAAAAAGTACCGTTTGTAGTCTGAGATTCTTTTTCTGTTTCTTTCATCTCGACTCAAAGCTTTAAAATTCACAGGCTGCACTGAAGGAGTGGGCTGATAATCGGACTCAACTGTGGGTGGAGATTTCAGAGCTCTTCGGCCCCTCAAAGAGTTTCCCCCTGCACCTTTCTGCTGGTGGTCAGACACAACAACAGCCCCTTTTTTATAAATCCTGCTTCAGCAAAGACGTGTCAGCAGCTGGATCCTGCTGCCGCCCTCAGCTGAAGCTGGGAACTGCAGTCATGTGACAGAGCACAATGTGATACCATTCAAGTCTCATAGTCCACCGACTCCCAACCACCAGGGCTCGCCAAAGCCACACAGGAGGCCTTCTGGATTTTTAAGGGGTCTAAAAAACCCCAAATCAAACAAAAAACAACAACAACCATACAGTTTATCAGCATGTTCCAGCATGTCATTCATTTCTGTGAAGAAACATAACAGAAATTGTCATTTTTTTATCATTATGATACAAACTTTAAACAAATTCTCACAGGACAGGGGCCCAGTTAAGACCTGAACACAAGCTACATTAACTCTTTAACTCCTGGATCTACATCAGTTTTCTTGTGCTGCGTTCAGACGCCTTTGACAAGCATTGAAACCTGAGAAAATTTGTTTGATATTTTTGATTACATGGGGGAAAATACAGTGAGCAACTTGGGAAAAAAAGACAAAAAATGAAAAGGTGACAAGAAAATGCCTTAAAATTAGCTAGGTGGGATTATTATATATTATCAAACGAATCATACGAACAAACAAAAAAAGGGGAAAATGTCAATAAAACAATATAAATCTTATAATTATATATTTAAAATTATGCTGCAGAAAGAAAACATATTTTAAATGATTTTTCTTTTTTTATACTTTCTTGGGTCATTTTCTTGTTTGTTTCTATGTTTTGCTTTTCTTTTTTGTTACTTATTTTAAGGCAATATTCTTGTAACATTTCTTGCTATGTTATTTGGCCATTTCTTTTTAAGTTGCTCATTGCATTCTTCCAATGCTTTTGAAAGAATTGAAGCCGATTTGCTCAGATTTCAGGGTTAACAGAGCCTTCAATATATGCTAAGTAGCCTTGTCCCGAATTAGAGAAGTACACAATTAAAACAACCAAAGAGCTAACAGGATGGCCAAGCGCCAGGGAGAAGAAAACACTGACTGCATCAAAAAAGGAGCGAACTGTGTATGTAAAAATCACAGACAAAGAAATACCTTAAAAGACACCAAAAATAGCAGGAAAACTCATCTCTGATGCAATATTGACAGGAGTGACCAGTTAAAAATTCATTCAAATTGTTTGTTTTAATACAAACTTGCTACAGTTGTTGCGTTCACCGTTTGGGTTTTACTTTGTCGGTTGTTCTGTACTGTTTTTGTTATGCAGGGAATATAATATGAAATATCCATAAAGTATGTCACTTAGGGATCTTCAGTTTACTCAGTGAAAGAAAAGGGGTCCGCTGAGGAAAAAGGTTGGGAACAATTGATCTCCTCTGTTTAGTCTATAAATTCCTCTCTCGTGAACATTAGGCGATTGTTGGATTGATTATTTCTTGATTTAATTCTACAGAGTAAATCCATTTTAAAGTATGAATCAATCTGCCTTTTCTCTCCGCAGCTGTGTACATCCTTCTCGGTGCAGGAGGGTTGATGATGATCGTAGGGTTTTTCGGTTGTTTTGGTGCTGTTCGTGAGTCTCAGTGTCTTCTTGCATCTGTGAGTTAAAAGTGCAGCTATTTCAAACATATCTTAACTGTTTGAATTGTTCATGCTGGTATGTTAACTTCTGTTCTTTTACTAGTTTTGTATATAACTCTTATTTTAATTATTTTCCAATTTTGTTTAATTTTATTTTTTTATATTCTTTTTTCTTGTTGTGTCTTTTTTTTTTTACTGTGAGCTGCTCAATTTCCTTCAGGATGAATAAAGATAATCTAATCTTATTTAATTTTTACCTCTCCATTTATCTGTACTTATTTTGGTCTTTGAGCTGTTGAAACACCCAAATTTCCCTTCTAAAAAGTCAATTAAATTACATCTTACCTTATCTAACATACACAGTGACACGTTGAACCCTTTTCACAGCAAACAATTGATAATATTAATGACATCAAGTGTCCCAGTAAAGGGGCTTCCCCTATAATGGAATGCAGCCATCACTAATGTCAGTAAATACACCTGTGCTTTTCTTACGACATGTCGAGATGTTTGCTGTAGAAAGGGTTAATCCTTCTGCATTTCTGATGAAAACATTATTTCTAATTTCTAAATAATATCTAGTAATTTCAATTAATTTCCCTGGAAAGACCTATGTGCAATTTGGTACTTATTATAGGGGAATTAAGAGTCTAATTGGATTTTATTGTTATTAATTAATTTCATTTAATTGCAAGGGCACCCAAGAGTCTTTTAATCAGTGCAGAGGAGGTTAATACAATGTGAAATTTGTCTGTAGACAAGCATACAATTATAAATATTTGGTGTAAAGTTTCTAATAATAAAGAGAATAAAGGATGAATATTTACTTTAAATTCCCTATAAAGAAAACAGTACCTAACGACACACCTCTTTCCAGGAAACTTTCAAGAAAATTAAGAAACTGACAAAAATCTCTTTTGTTGAGGTCAAGATCGACATTAAGAAAATGATGATGTGTTTTTGATGTTTTTGTATGAAACATAGCCGTCAACAGAAGATGGTTAATAAGCCTCTTTTTTTGTTCTGCAGTTCTTTGCTTGCCTTCTGATAATCTTTGGAGCTGAGATCGCTGCTGGTGTGTTTGGATTCATAAACAAGGAACAGGTACAACACGCAAAGTTATAACATTTTTACACAGACGAATAATTAAAAAAAGTTATACAGCCACAGAGCTTTTAGAACGGTGCGGAATAGTATTATAGTAGTAGAAGTATAGAAATAGTATAAGTATTGCTTTTCCAAAAAACAGAAATTATGTTAATTAACCTTTTGAAACCTGGATCGACATAACTTTTCTTGTGCTGCATTTAGACTTTTTTCACAAATATTTTAACCTTTGAACCCTGAGGAAATTGGTTTGATGTCATTTAAAAACATGGGAAAAAAATCAGTTAGTAACTTGGCAAGAAATGCTATGCAAATTGCAAGAAATTAGTCAGAGAACTACATATTAATAAATATTTTAAATATATGTTATACATAATTTAACAGAGAATTTTAAGAAAGATTACCACAATGTTAGATTTCATCACATCATTCTTGAAACAACACTGTACAAAGTAACCTTAATCTATAGTTTATGTATGTATGTATTCACAGGGCTGAAATAAGCAGCAGCCAAATGCTGTTTTTATATGCAAGATTTGCTTCACTCACCAGCTAAAAACACTGGTGACGTATTGAGTGATTAATATGTAGATTAATATATATTTTAAAATCCACCGGCCAAACTGACTGCATGTTACAAATTTAACTCACTACTCTACCATGAAATATTCACCTCTTGACACAACTGAGCCTGTCCACTAAACTATCAAAATATGCAGGCTGTGCAACAAACTCGCAGCCACTTGTGCTTTAACCGTCTGAAATCTGGATCAACATCACTTTTCTGCATTCAGACTCTTTTCCAAAGTATTTTAGACCCTGACCAAATCGTTTTCCCCCTTTCAGTGATGAATTTAGCAATAAATGTCAAGTTGAAAAAAAAGTAGATTTAGAAAATCATATTTAGAAAAAAAAACGGGGAAAAATGTCCAGAAATTAATAACAAATAACAACGATCACAATTCTATATTTCAAGCAGTTTTTTTCAGTCATTTCTTTGTTTATTTTTGTTTACGGCTTTCCTTTCTGTTGATATTTTTCAGGTATTTTCTTCTTCTTATGTTTTTGAAAGACATCAAGTCAGTATGCTCAGGTTTCAAAGGGTTAAGCAACAGCAATGTGGCGACGTTAATGCAATAGAGGGCGAAAGGAGAAAGTGTGACATCTAGTGACCAATGTTATCAACAGCACCTTTAACTTTTTAAATTAGACTGTCGTGTGTACGCAATGTAATGTAAATTTTGAATCATCTTTTCTCATTCATAGATTGTTGAGGAAGTCCAAAAGTTTTACAGCAGCTCCATCGCTGATGTCTCCAATCCCAATGGGACCGCAATCGCATTCATGTACCACAAAACTGTGAGTAAAACCTCTCCCTTTTCACATGGTTGTCACTATAAACACCAAAAATGTCACAATTCTATAATTTTCTTCTTCTCACACTTCCAGCTGAACTGCTGCGGAGGCTCCACATCAGAAACAACTACGGCGCTTTGTGCAGAGGCTGAGGAGAACACCCAGGTAAACCATCCCATCGCACCTGCAGTAACACTTTATGCCCACATGGTGGCAGTACAGCACTGATTTAAGGTCAAACTATATGCAGTAAATTAGTGTTGGATCAGTGGTGTGTGAGATATATGAGATCACTCACATAAAGACTGAGTGCAACAGCTGTTATTCATTATATTAATGTTTTATTGTTTTTAGGACTGTCTCACTGCAATAACAGCCTTCTTCAATGAAAAGCTGTATATTATTGGATACATTGGGATTGGGATCGCTGGAGTAATGGTGAGAATTTACACTTTAACCCTTAAACATCTGGATTGATTGATCAGTTTTGCATCTAGACATCTTTCACAAGCATTTAAACTTCTAAAAAATAAAAAAAAATAAAAATGGGAGAAAGGCAATGAGGGACTTGGCAAGAAATGTTGTGTAAATTGCTTAAAAAATAGTTAAGTAATAAGAAAATGACCTGAAAGTTAGTTGGGGGCAATTATTACATATTAATTCTTATAATTATGTATTTAAAATTATGTTACACACACACACACACAAATAAAAAAAAATTATATATATATAATACATATTAACCTCTTAAAGTCATTTTCTTCTGTTTGTTTTCATTTATTAATTTAAGTTTTTTTTTTTTTTGCTTGTTTGCAGGTTTTCTAGTATCTTTTGACTGATTTCTTGCTATTTTTTAGCCAATTTCTTGCCGAGTTGCTAAGTGCTTTCTCCCCATGGTTTTGAAATAAATACAGCTAATTTACTCAAGTTTCAGAAGGTTAAACGTTGCAAACCCAAAATCATGATTCCAGTGTACAAGACTTTCTAACCGTTCGGGTTGTGCTTCTTTGGGTTGAGGCTCCCTTAATGTTTTAACGTGTCCCTAAAATGTCTCTGTTTTCAGATCATAGGAATGATCTTCAGTATGGTGCTGTGTTGTGCCATCAGGAACAACAGGGAGGTTATATAGCTGGTGAGTCGACCCCCCCCCCCCACCCCCCACCCCCACCAGCCGGCCCAATACACACTCACCGACCCCTTCTTCATAATCAACCCGTCTGCGTAAAGAAGGGAAACACCAAAGTTACATTTCAATGTCATTTCTCATAGTCCAGAGTGATCTGGTGGGGGATATCACACAGAGAGAGTACAGTACGTCCGCGGGCCAAATTCAACACGATACGCTGGATCGTTATCTTCACACCTTCTCCTCGACTCCACCAGCACTAAAAATTTCTTTCTCTGTTCTTTTCTGTAACACTTGCTCTGCTTTTGGCACAACTCTGTGACATTCCTCAGTCTTAACATGTTTTTGTTACACAGTAGAGGTCGACCGATATTGGATTTTTAAAGGCCGATGTAACGACGATAGTTTGGAGCAAATAAAAGCTGATGGCTGATTAATCTGCCAATATCCCTCCTGCAAAAAAAAAAGAAAAAAAAGAAGACTGTCGGAAATTACTGATTCTAAGTAAAACAAAAAAATAGCTAAAAAAAATATATATAGCAATCTGGAAGTGAACTTCAGTTTCTTATTTTCTGAGCAGTTGTTTTTCCTCAAAGTCAACCTGGGATTCTCACAAATGGCATTACTTACCTCCACGTAAAACGGTGAACAGAGTTGGGCAGTTTTTCTGTTACTTATTTAATTAAGTCGACCAGTTTCAATTACTTTTGAGTATTTTATAACTGAAAAAAAGTAAAATGTAATTTCAAACAAGATATTTCAAAGTGAAGTAATTTTATATTTTCGAAATAATAAAAATATTTTCTCAATGACTCTTAAAACGTCAAAAACAAGACTGGATCAAAACCCAGTTTATGGCTGAAATGCTAGAGGGCTTTTATTTTGATCAAGGGCTTTTAGTTTAGAACAGGAAGTGGCAGCATTAACTTAGTCGACCATTACTGGATTTTGGGGGCTGATGCCGATACCAATTTTGGCAAATAAAACATGATATGATATGATATGATGATATTGATAAATTGGCTGATATTACCTATATACGCAGTTATGCAATGCAATTATCCCTCAGATATGATTATTAAATACTTGCAACAATACTATGTAATAGTATGTTTTACAGTTTAACAAGAACCTTCATTGTCAAAAATTACATCACTGCACTGAAACAGTAGATTTCAAAGGGAATTTGATTATTTTAAATTACTCTAAGCATCTTTTTCTGCATTACGTTCTATTTTGAAAAAAATCACATTGTGCATATCGGACAACAAGTCGATACCGATATATCTGTACCGATACATTGGCCAATAAAATCCGCTGACTAATATATCAGTCGAGCTCTAAAACAGACTTTAGCTCTACTGCTGGTAGTGCTACAACGCTGGACCAGCTGTTGCAGTCGAGCCAAAAGGTTCATGTAAGCACACGTCGAAATGAAGAATAACACACTGAGACACACTGAGACACACTGAGACAGCAGAGGGACTTTCCTTCAGCTGCGGTCGGTGATGTTCGTCCAGGCGTGACTGGTTCCACCAATAACTGGAAGTTGTAAAGTGAGCTATCAGCGTCAACGAATCGGCCAAACCAAAAAATCGGTCGACCTCTATGACGCAGTGCTGCACTGAAGCAACGACAGAGTACGTGAAGCCTTCTTTGACGCAGGAATGTTGTGACTGCTGTAAATATGAACAGCTATTTTATGCATCTGCTGTTAACATTAATTGTGCCCTTTTTATGTAATCAATACTACTTTGTGTGCTTACATGTTTTGAGGACTAGCCTACCTTTGCCGAGTGAATTTCCATTATGTGCCTACGTAGTCACACAAACCTCCAGCCGCCGCACTATTTACCCAGTCCTTGTGATTTGATTATGTACATAAGCTCCCTGCCACCACTTTCAAGTATTTCTACTCCAAAGCACAATAGTGGAAGTGTGGATATGATATCAACCCAAAGGGTTAGGGAAGGTCTGATGATAAACTGCCACTCTGTGAATTTCCAAATTTCATCCAAAAGGTAGTGATGAGTAACACTATGTTTTGAGCTCTTCTGGAGCACGTGTGAGCTGTAACAGTGAGCTAGTTTGCATTTTGTGTGAATTATTTTGGATGTAAATTTTGTTGGTGTGCCAATAAGATGTGAATTTTAGAATAATATAGTTTATGCCATACTGTTAACCGTAATAATAAAAAGATATTGGGTGCTTTTATTGGTGTGTTTCCTGCTTTTGAAGTGTCTGAATCACAAGCGTGCTTCCTGAGAGGCGTCAGAGGTGCAGAGTGGGGGCAAACGAAAGTTTTGTGGTCAGTTGGTTTCCTGGAACTCGTCTGAGCTCTGTTACAAGAAATGGCTGCCATTCAGAATAACAGCACAACGTGAAACCAGAGTTAGTGCCGGGAAATGTAGAGTTACATACCGACCACACAGACAGAGAGGGCGCAGGACTCCAGAAACATCATTACACAGGATGGACAAAATCATTTCTGCAGGAGGCCTGCTTACGTGCATTTGTTAATCCTTTGAATCCTGGAACAAAACCATTTTTTTGTGCTATACTCAGGTGCCTTTCATGTGCACTTAGTTTTTAATTTTCTTTTAAAAGAAAGGCTTAAAAGACTGAAAGAGATGTCCCACAAATTGCAAGAAATTAGGAAAATATGACAATGACAATTAGATTTTTTTTAAAAGAGGAACTAACTGTTTTATATATATATATACATATATATTTTTCTTTTTGGGGGGTGGGGGTTTTTTTTGTGTGTAAATTTCTGGTAATTGTTTAGCTAGAGATCAAGCCAGTTTGCTCAGGTAGTTTCTTTATAGTTCTTACAAAAACAAACAAAAAACCTTTGCCATTTCTTTTCACTAAATATTAAATACTATTTCATACTAAATATAATTTGTTGATCTTCTACCAGCTTTTTTATCATAACAATGTGGGTAAAATGTAGAACTGAATGAGGTTAATCTTAGAAACCAGTCAGCCTGCTCGTGGGCCCTTGTAGGGTTTTATTTGATGATTCTGATATCTAAACAAATGCAATATTTGCTGTTTAACTCATACAACCTGTCGTTTGAAAACTATGCTCCTTGCAGTTCAACTGATGCAAACCCTTTCAATCACCACAGCAGGTTCAATAAACACTGATGTCAAACAAAATACAAAGTTAAACTCACCTATGGAGTGTTACTGTAATCCACAGATTGGTGAAACACACTCCCCAAGCTCCTGACGATCTAAATCCAGTAAAAAATTTAGTCCAAAGGTATTATTTCATCCAGAGATATCCAAAAACTGCTGTTGCATGTCTCTGTTTGCATTTAAGTCTGCCACCTTTGGTGTCAAAATGGAGGTGAACGGCTGACATTTTGATTTACACCGCAATTGAGCCAATAGGAGCTTCCGTGCCCGCCCCCATAGCCTGCAATAGCCAATGAGGGCCTGAGTTAACTTGGTAGGTTCTCGGGTTACAGAACCAATCAGCAGGCAGCGAGCGGCCCGATGACTTGTGGGTCTTGTGGTCAATAACACTGACTGTTAAAAATGTAGAGAATTAATGGGAAATAGCGCTGCTGTTGTCACAAGGGGAAACAAACGGTCTACTATCAATTTGATTTTGTGTTTTTATACACAGTAAGCTCCAAAATGGACATTTCTGTCAGTTGATTTTTCATGCATATTCATAGATTAAGTATGTTTCACCCTCTTTCTTTGAAAAGCGCCTCAACAAAACCTAAGAAAAAAAGTATCAGTTTGTGTAATATTGAATTTGGGTGAATTTTACACATTTTTTTTTCAAGGACAAATTTCAATGTTTCTGCATCAAAGCTACATGTAGCCTAATTTGTAGACCAGGCCTGCAAATTCCAGTGGGATGAAAATCATGAATGTTTTCAGAATAGGTCCAAACTTCTGCTTTGACACTCTGCTTTAGTTTGTCACCACTGGGCGAAACTAAGCTAAGTACTTCTAATTTGCAGACTTCATAAGAACAGATAATGTTTGTTTCCCTACATTTGCATGGCTTTTGTCGAGCTATTCAGTCAAATAAATCCACAAACACAGAATTAGCACATTGGAATTTTTAATATATATATTTATACATATATATATAAGGTATGTACAAAAAGCCATCACAGACACAATATGGTAACAGTCATCTTTCACACGCTCAGTCACAGTAATGCTTTTTTTTTGGCTAAGTGTTTCCACAGAGAGAGAGAGATGTCAGTCAGCTCTGTTAAAGTATACACCAAAAAAAAATCTTTCAAGGTTCAGGTGTGCATGTGTTAATGTCTGAACTGAGGTTATGTGGACACACATATATTATTTGCATGAATGTATCTCAAGTTTTGGCAGAAATGATTAACACTTCAGTACACAGACTACCAGACAGCTGTAGGGCTAAGATCAAGTATTTAACAGGACGCAATTTATGGTTTGGCAAACCATATGGTCCACAGTCAATAGGAAGGTTTGTGATGATTGAAATTAAATATGTACACTAACAGTACTTGCTCAAAATTTATGTAGAAAAATAAAAAAAAGATCCATTTGAAATGAACTGTATAAATTGGGCCCCATTTGAAAAATCTGTTCAAATTTAAAGGCTTTGTAACATGAGACAGCAATGGAAATGGAAAAAAACATACTAAGTATTTCAAGCTGCTGCATTCAAAATGAAAGTGGCATACACATACAAAGTAATATAAAAAGTGATAGCATGGAAGAAAACATAAAATATAGGTCTGACTCTTTGATGGAGTGAGCTCCCTCCCTCACAGAGGGAAACAGAACAGGACTCGGGGACAAAGAAAGAATAACACTGCAACTTTGCGTCCCTCAGTCCAGTAAGGCTAACAGCTTCAAGTGCAAACGTAGGTTATCCACTACTGAATAAGTCACAAAAGTGTTTTAGTGCAACACAGCTGTCAGTCCGCGCAGAAGGTAACATGGTAGGTCTTCATGAGCCTTTCTGACTGTCAGACAAGACCCCTGTTTTTTTTCTCTGTAAACTGATGTATGTAGCTGCCAGTTGTTCTACCATCTACGCTCAGAAGGTCCTATGCATAGCCAGCAAGTCTTTCGCTCTTATGCCGACAGGAGGTTCAGAGGCGAGTTGTCCAGAATGAATTCTCCGACTCCGGCAAAGTACATAACCTGTGCGATGCCAAACAGAGGAGCGATGACCAGAGCTCGACAGCCGGCGCCTTTCAGGAAAGCAGAGGGTCCCTCCTTCCGCATTATTTTACTGTGGAGAACCGAAAGGAAGTTTATTTACACACATGCTCAAAAAAAGACAGGTAATGTTCATGTAACAATGAATGACTTAAGAGCCTTACCTCACACAATCCACAACTCCATCATAAGTCTCCTCGCTGGACCCTTTGTTTAATGACTGCAGTCTCGTCTTCACCACTGGAAAACGGAAATAAAAATATATTTGATTACATTCCAGAAGCATTACAGAGCGGCTGCTAATAAACAGGGCACATCATGGCTCCCAAAACTCACCGTCACAGGGGTTAACAGCCACAGCAGCGGCAGAACCTGCCGCACAGCCAGAGAGGAAAGCCCAATAGAAAGGTGACGACTCTTCAGGACTGGGTCTGCCCAGGTTGTTCAGGTTGGCAAACAACGGGAAGTAGACAATAGAAAAGGGAACATCCCTGAAAGAAATTAAACAAAAAGTTGTTTTAGACTGAAAATCTGATACACAGAAACAGGACTAACATGTTCACACAGTTCCTCTTGAGAGGGGAGAAAGAGTTTTACCTCATCAGTGTTGCTCCCAGCCCTTTGTAGAGCCCCTGGATGCCCTGCGTGTGGAGGAGTTCCTTCGCGATCTGCGTGGCGGACACAGCTCGTGGTGTTGACACCACGGTGCCTGAGTTGTAGGAGCGGCTGAGCACGGCGTTGGTGGCCACGATCTTGGAGGGTGACATCATGACTGGTTTCTGCTGCTGGGCTGCTTTGGGCAAAAGACAAAACATGTTAATACACACACATACACACACCGAGGCAATCTGAGCTTAAGTTTCCAGATCATGATCATTTTCAGGTTGGATTTCTACTACTTGTTTCATTCTTTTCATGCATACACACGTTCTGAATGACTAAAAATGAACCTTTAATACCATGAAATACTAGAACGTGTATATGACGTCTGAAGCACTGCCAATGTTGAATGACAGTTTAAACAGCAGCAGCATCAAAAATTCACAGAAATCCTCACGGGCTTGTTTAAAGGCACAGTTTGAGTGAAGGCTGTGTGCATTTCTCTGTTGAGTTTATGTTTTGATACTATCATAGTATAAATACAGCACCTTTACCTGCTTTACATTAAATAGGATATTGAAATCTGACTTTTCACAATGTGGGAACTTTAAATTCACATAGATAATATTTAATATCAACACTGTATTCTTCTTACCAAGTCTGCCTGCGTCCTGTAGCTGTATCTTGAGCATTTCCATTGGCGTGGTGACAATGACTTGGCACATGCCTGCACCACAACCTGCCAGCATCTCTTTGAACACTGTCAGCCCCTTTCTGTTAACAGATGAGACAAATATTAAGCAACACAATTTACAAAATACTGCATTTTCTGAAGACGTGATGATTTCATGCGCTAATTTTACTTACCCATCTTTAGAAAGGTGCTGCCTGAAGAAGTCATTAGCAGCGAGCTTGATTGCTTTCTCAGGTGTGACCAGGGTCAAATTTACAGCGGCACCTAAAGACAAACAAACGCACAGTTAGCACGGAAGTCGCAATCAAGTTCACATTCAGCACATTTACAACAACAATCCCCACCCATATCATTACAACATAAGAATGTAATTAGTCCATTGTATAGCTTATCTAAACACAAACAGGACAAATGCTCAATTTAAAGTAGCTTCAGTCATAATAATGGAGGGGGATTATGACAAAAGACATTACATTAAATACATAAGTTTCAAAAGGAAAAACAAGACAAGAGAAGAAATGAGGAGGGTCATGAATATCCAGAGGAAAATGCAAACATCAAGGCTATGAAGCACAGTGAGTCAGTTTATCATGAAAAGGGCCCACTTTGCATAGAGAAGACTTAAAAAGGAAATTGTTTCTATTGAAAGGCTACAAGTCAGTACGTAGGTTAATGACAACAACGGACAGGAGAAATAAAGAGATGTCAGTGAAAGGACAGACTGAATCCCTGACTATGTACTGTGTGTGCAGACTTTAGGCAAACGTAAAAACTGATCTTTGAGACTGTTTTAAAATAAACTTTGGTTCATCACAGATTAATTTTTAAGATCAACTGAAGTCTGTGAGGACACACTTCCATAGTCGAGAAAATGAGGATCCAAGACAAGTCGACAGGACAGTGAAGAGACAGCCGAGGAATTGTTATCAAGAAGTCAAGATACAGAACAAATAGATGGCAAAACAAAACATGTGCCTATAGTTTAAATAGAGCAATATTGTAAGAACCATTAAATGATTTGCCTCCAGCGTGGCTGCGCCTTATCGGCTAGCCTTCAATATCCCAGGGGGACCCAAGTCTGTAATATGAAAAACACAGATGCAAACAAACAGCATTCCTCACACAAGCAGAGACCCACACTTATAGGTCTCCATTTTCCTCATATTCAACTATGTCCACAAGATCATACCAATTCTTTTTGACATTAAATATATGAACTGATAATTTAACGGTTTTCTTACTTAATGCTCGAATGCTATTAAAACAGCCGCTTAAAGCGGCAAAACCACTTTGCAAGAGAACAGCTTTGGCCACTTCACTTTTATAACTTTCCAATATTCTTACTCACAGCCATATTTTTTAAGGAATACTTCACCCCAAAAATAATAATTTCTATGACAATTGTTCAGCTCCTGTTGCATTGAATTTATTACGTTTTTCACATGGTAAACGAGAGTACCAAAAAAATGGAAAAATTCCCAATGTATCAAAATCATAGGAGGCTGTGTTTAACCACAGCAAAAGTATATCAAAACATCTGTTTACCAACTGTCACACAACTCATGCAGTATAATTTAAGCCTAATGTACCCAGTAGTATACTCAGCGCTTCCCAAAGACGAATTTTACTTAAATATTACGATTTAAAACTTTTCCACATAAAATGCACAGGCATGCTACTCCTCTGTGCCTGAGACTGATTATGCTGGTAAACTGAATAAATGAGACGTTGATAATACTGTATGAGTTGTGTGAAAGTTTGTAATAGTATGTTTTGATGTAGTTCTGCTGTTGTTAAACGCAGCCCACTATGACTTCAATTCATCAAGACTTTGTTTTTATATTTTCGAAATCTTTGTTCACCGTGGAGGCATGCGTGAAAAACTAGGTGCACTTATGTCAATTGGGGAATAAAGTATTCCTTTAAGTACATCAAGCAACCCATGCACTCAAAATACACTGTATCAGAACCATCAGCTGTTGTACCCAGTTGTAATCATATCATCAATGTTCAACTTCACCAAATAAAAGATCTTACACTCTCCTACATTTAATCCTCTCCAGCATGTTCTAGCCTACTGGATCTTAATATTCAAATGTGCAGAACGCTTACCTCTGTACATGCCAAAGTACCCCTCTGATCGAACTGTCTTGACAAGGCAGTCCATCCTACAGAACAAGAAAAAAGGAAAATATTATTGGTATGAATCATTTAAATCATCAATCATTTGGAAAGAAACATTTAACAGAAGCTTAATCGTTAAAAAACAAATCAATGGCTGTTATTTATCACAACAGTGACTGCTCTCAGTAAATGTAGGTGTTTGCTGAGAGGGTAAATACAGCAGTACATTTCCACCCTTCAAAGGCATTTGGACCACCTCACTGGAGAGGAATGACAAAGATTTGCAGTCACTGTGATCCATCAAGTCAGGAATTTCGCTAAATCTATACGTTCTTTGCAATGCCCTGCATGTGTCATTGTGAGATTAGCAAGAATAGTACTGGATTGTACATGGGTGTAGTAGGTGTAATGCCAAGAGATTTGGCAAACAGAGCATTGTCAGGCAAGACAACAGTAACTAAATATACTTACATGCTCTTGTAGACCTGCTGACCTCGTCTCTGATTCTGCAACCTGGTCTTTGCCAAGTCAATGGGGAAGACACAGGTGACCCCAACAATGCCAGCAATACCTCCATTAATGAGCTTTGCTGGGAGGCTGGAAAGGAAGCAACAAAAAATGCACTTTAATATGGAAATTCAAGTCAAACTGCTAAACAGTGAAAAGTGACAAGAGGGTAAATCTATTATTAGAGAATAAAAAATGAGATCACCAACAGTTTCTGAATTTTGAAGAGCTGCTGATTTTCTCAGTTCAATAATATTGAAAATTCAATATCTCTGTGTTGTGACTGTTAGTTGTACACACTGGGCTACAGGAAACAGTGTTGGACATTTTTCATAGTATACATAAAATGATTTTCCATAGAAAAAGAACTGATTATGATACAAGACACTTAAAATTGCTTGGTGAATAGTGATGTCCATCACAAGTTCCTGAGGCCCACAATAATGTCCTTATATTATTGACCTGATTTCTTTCTAAATTCATATGACTTAAATGACCTAAAATGAATAATTTTAACATTATTTAAATATGTAATTATAATAACTATTAATTAAGTTTTCCCCCAAGTTTTTTCTTAAATTTTCTTAGATTGTTTCCCTAGCTTTTTGAAAAATAATCTTCGTCATATACAAATTGTTGCCATTTTTAAACAAGCTACTCATTCCTTACCATGTCTTTTGAAAGAAATCTCACCAATTTTCTCAGAATTTTAAGATTTAAATACTTGTGAAATGTGTCTGAAAGCAGCACAGGAAAAGTTATGTCATTCCAGATTTCAAAGGGGTAAATGTCTTGTGTAAACCAATAAACCAACAGCCAATAAGCCAAATTTTCTAATAGTATAAAAACAGAAAAGTAGCAAATCCTGCTAATGAGAAACTTAAACTATGTAGTAGTTGGTATCTTGTTGGAAAAATTACATAAACAGCAATGGTCAAAATAGTTAGAAATGCTTTTATCAGTAAATTTATAATTTCAACTCTTGTAAGAGAAACTGATTACATCTACTTAAACAATACGGAGAAAATGTTTGTGACTTACCTAATCTGTTGCTGAGACATGATGACTTTGAAATAAGTTCAAATAGAAATGTAAAACGTAGAGATGTAGATCAAAGTGTCCTTCAGTCAAATCAATGAATGGAGTCCTAGGCAGAGAAAACGGAAGGAGTTACTTCAGATATATTAGCAGCTTCCTGAGTTAGTCACACACCGTCATGCACAGAGCTTATCCCGCCCACAGCACAGGCTGCCGGCTTATCTCGGTACTTTCACAGTCATGGGAGAGTGATACAGCAGTGCCGCTACTTGCAATATGAGTAGTACAACCCGGGGGCGTGTACTAGCTCACATACCGGAACACCATACATGGGCATAGTGCACTTCAATTCATTCTTAATACTGGTCTCACATGCAGCTGAATTTCTAAGTAAGAGTGCATGAATTTAGGTCAACTTCGACGCGAACTGAGTTTTATCGAAATATCGTCGAGCAAAAAGCAATGACAAAGAGCCTCAGTTACTTTTTCACAAGTGCAAATGTGACTTTTTAATGCGTGACAAATAAAAGCTTCTGCATGTGTGTGCCGTGATATTTCACTACAGAGAAGTGTTTCTGTTAAAAAGCTAAAAATAAAGCGCAAAAAAACAATATTGCTTTGTCTCGTAGCCGTTAGGAGCCGTTAAGAGCCGTTTCTCTCAGAATCGTTACGGTTGGTTGACTCAGCTCAGATACCCATTCAAACAAAACCGTCCCTAAAAGCGAACAAACTGGTTATCACGAACAACATAATGACTTTAAAACGCACATTTAAACATCACAAACATGAATTCAGAGCTTCCACTCACCAAAAAATGTTGTTGTAGTAGATATTCTCTTAGCTTGTTTCGAGCCGTTGACTTCTGCTTCCGTCCGCTGTGCCGCCGGTCTGTTAATATATCGCTGAGAGAAGACAGTGGAAATTTCCATTGAGCTTCAAGCCGGGGGCGGAACCTTTACGTTTGCATACCAGGAGCTGATTGGCCACTTTGAGCCTTTCTCTTGTGTCATTGGAGGAGCCAGCAGTCAATCAGCCAATTCACCAATCATAGAGCTACAATGATAGTGCACGGCAAAAGATGAAAAAAGAAAAGACCTATTGTTCAATAATGGTTGAAACATAAAGTGGATAAAAATATACAACGTTAGAAACTCAAATACGTTTTTTGAAGATACTATCCATAAAGTCGGTGAAGGGTCATGGTGCTGTTTCCCGAAAGGATTTTAAGATCATCCTAGTCCCAATGTAAATCCATGGGTCAAGATAATCAAGGCATTAGATCATTCTAGAAAGCTTGTCTGCAACACCAGTGAAATGACATCATCCTAATCTATTCTACTGAGGGGTGGAAAGTTACTAAACACACTACTGTATTAGAGCAAATTTTTGATGTATTTGTACTTTACATGAGGTCTTGCATTATGTTTGTCTGTAGTTATTCTCACCTGCATTTCAGAGTGAAATATTGTACTTTTTACTCCACTGCATTTATCTGACATGTTCTGATTTTTTTTTCTTACTTCATATCACTTGTTTTTTTATACAGGGCAATAATTTAAAGTATCATTAGGTGTGTTACAGTTAAAACTGGCCCGACTCCGTTAAAAATTTCTTACAATACAAAAATGACTTTACGACTGATAAGTTTACACACTAAACACGTAATCCATTTAGAAAATGTTGAGCATTGTTAAAGATAAATTACACAACAGTATGCCACTCAATCACAATTAGCTCCCTCCTCAGTGCTTTCATGTTAGTGCATTAGTGATAATACATAACATAAAAACTCTAGGGACCATTTTCATGCATTTAGCGTACTATTAGTTTTGACACCTTTAACTGCATTTTGCTGATAATGCTAATACAATCTTGTACTAAGCAGGACTTTTACTAGTGATGGAGTATCTCAAGGTCTCAAGGGTGCAGATTTAGTTTCACAAGTGGGGGGTGGACACACATAAGAAAGTGGGGGTTGGGGGGACTTTCATCAGACAATTTTGAGCACCAAACACTTTATTTCCTGCATTCTGGTGAGTTTTTATGCACCAACTTATGCCTTTACTTACTCAATTTTAATTTTGTCAAAATAAAAGCCCTCTGCTACTTTCATATGTAAATTGAAATGCAAATGTTAAGAATATTCTGGTGATGTGTCCCCTGTATACCCCCCGAAATCTACACCTATGGAGCAGCACATCTTTACATTGTGATACTGATACTTTTAAGTATCTGAATAATCTATTTCTTCCACCACCATCTGGCTCCTTCATGCCATCCCTCAAAAAGATAAATGTGGGTGGGGACGCAGCCAAGTATGTGCACGCATACAAGGAATTTGACTTCGTTTTTTTTGTTGCTCTCAATGTAGATACACAGAAGTCTACAAATAAAACAAAGACAAAGCAGTACAAGTTTCAGCCCTCTATCAAGCCCGTCTTTGTTAAAGTCTCGTCAAGTAAGATAACGAAATCACATATGTGTTTATGCGCAGCTGTGTGATGCAGGTTTTACAGGAGAAGAGAATTATGGCTAGTAACTTCGCCTTAGGTAAATACACGTAAAAAAAAAAAAAAAGAAGACAAAAAAGTTTCTATGTAGTAACACAACCATGGCCCATCTCTAGTCCTGGTTAAACCAGGAATGAAAGGCAGCCTATTAAATATCAAAAGGGGGGTTCCTGGGTTTTATCAGACCACCTGGCAAATTTTACTGAATAGGTTTCAATTGCAAGTGCTGACAATACCACTTCTTGGGTGCATACTGTGGGTAATTACAAGGTGGGTGCCAAAGGCAAGAAGGCTCATGTTAGGACTGAAACTGGTTTATCCAAGACTTTGGTTTTAAAGGTATAGAGACATTCCAAGGCACTATAGATGAAAAGTTGTGTAACAGTGGGAGGTAAACCTGTAGGAGAAGAATGAAGTTTTTCAGTAGGGAACACTTTCACACTTACATAACTAGTCTTATGTATAGTTTTGCATTGCATTTGCATCATGTTGTACTTTTAAATCTTTGTATATTTCTTTTTTTTTCAGTCAAGTTCTTAGAAAAACCTGTTATGGGTTTCTGCTTCATCTGCACATATAAATGGTTTTATATCCCTTCACTTCTTCTTCTTTACATCTAAATGAGTAAATGAAATGAAAATAAAATATATTCTGTTCAATTCAATTCCTTTTATTTATACTTGGGCAATTTTGAGAAGTGTCTTTTGTATTTAAATGTGGTCAAATCAGGAATCAGATAAGCAGAGATCATGTGTATGCTGCTGATGCCAGAGGGGGAGCAATACCTCAGAAGAATTCTCCAGGGCTTCGACAAACTGCTTGGAAACTGAATGGTTTTTGACAATTTTGTAGATTTTCAGGATCTTAATGTAAAGTGCATGAGATAAAATTGTATTTAGTTTACTATTAAAATGCACTAGATTGATACTGATGAACATCAACAGCACAGCATGCTCTTGCATGTTTTTTTTTTTTGGCTTTTAAAATGATCAAAACAATGTTGGAACTACTGTTGTGTTACAATGAATGTTACAAACACTTTCCCTTTATGCTAAACAGTGTCTGTCTTCTCTTGTGCATGCGCAATCTAGTAATTATATCAAACAGAGAAAAACTAAATTTTAAAAGACATCGACAGTCAGCTCTGTTAGGCTGTACCATAGACTGTTTATAAGGATAGGTGACATGACAGCTCCCAAAATGTGAAGCCCACCTCTCAAAGATGTTTTTTTTTTGTTAATTGAGGTCATTTTTAGTAAAGTGTTTGTTTTTCTTAAAAGTTTGGTTCTAATGAGTTACCTGATGCTACAAAAAGGGGATTTGTTGTCATAATTGTCAGCTGTGTGTGCTAATCTGTTGGCTTCTGAACAATACTGTTGCTCACGACTTGTCAGACAGATGTATGGACAGGAACTTGATACCGCTGAGATTGTTACTGCACTGACTCTGGCTCCAAATGCCATTCCCAGCGCGAGGTTACATGTCATCCATCTTTAAATACAGTCATTGGGCTGTACTTAGGCACCATGGCTCTGGAAGCTAAATGCTAATACATCTCAGTTTAGTGCATTAGCATGCTATCATTACGTAATTAGGAGTGAACATGAGTTAGGAAAGGGAAGTTTAAAGGATCATCAAAATTATTAATTTATCCAAAGCGGACCATGAATATCTGTAACAATGGCAATCCATGAATAAGGTCGTGGAGCAATTCCACTCGATACCACAAATGTGAACTTCACGGTGGCCCTAAGGTAAACGTCAGGGGATCAAAAAGTCATTAGGATTCATCATCTGGGAACCATGAATATCTGCACAAGGATCAGGAAAAGTTGGAGGATCATAACTGGACCATGACTGTCTGTGGCAAATTTAATCTTAATTGATTTATTAGCTGTACAGATATTTTAGTCTAGACTGATGTGATGGATGGACCAACCGACATTGCTGTCCTTAGCGCACGGCTTAAAAAATTCTCACATTTTTTCTAGTTGAATAAACACAACACAAACAAAACAGTATGGTCTGAATGAAAGAGTGATCGGTATGTGTGCCACATAGCTGGTTCTCGTGGAGTGCTGATGGAAGCAAATTCCACTTCATCCACTGCTTTTTCCATTAGGGTATTAAGGGTTTTCAAAACACCACTACACAGGGATTTTCTGCTTGGCAATTCAAACCATTGTGCTATACCAGTCTGACAATTAGAGTTATAAAAGGTCAACTGTTTGTATGAATTAAACAGCACAATTAACCCTTCAGTTACGTAGGTTTATGAGTCTATCACTGTTCTCAGGAAATGGTTTATGGACATTCATAAGATAACAAATGGCACTCCTTTGCAGATATACTTCTAAATTATAACTACAATGAAGATACATTTTCTCTTTACGTTTACGTGTTTAAAATTTACCAGATTTTAAACACGTGTGGGTCAAAGTTAAAGAAGCAGTGTTGACACTGATAGATAAGACATAAACAATGGACTACCATTCCCAGAATGGCCATTTTGTCAGCTGACAGCAAGGTCAAACAAAGTGTCGGGTTGTCAGAAGTTGTACAAGCTTCCTCAAGGTGATAGTAGCACAGCATTTTATAAACTGGTTTTCCATCTGTACTTTTCCCCGCAAAGTCAGCTGGGCCTCATCTCCTTTCTTTCACTATTACACCCTAAACACACCTCCTCTTTGAGTTTGCTTCAGGGTTTCTGAATCATGTCAGGCATCAGTGGCACAGAGGCAAAACTTGATATGTAGAGTAATGCAGATGGTGATCACTCCAGCTGAGTCATGAATGTAAGACAGAAAATTGTCCTTTTGTGCTATCCATTCAAATTTGATGTTTTCTGTCCGTCGGATCGACAGTTTGCTATTCTTTTGTGTTTCACTAAATGCTTCAAAATTCAAGAAGCTGTCAGAGACGCAGAACCAACACATAAGACCCATGAGGCTCAGATACATACAATAACTGTCGGACCCTGCCAAAAAAGTGTTTTTTTCAGCGACAGACACTGTAAACTGTAACTGACAGACAAATGCTATAATATAAAGAAGTGACAGAGTACAAAATAAGGACATGAGAGAGCAGCGTCACAGACATCCACATGATGGACTTATCATACATTCTCCTACTATGAACTGCTGTTCTATTAATAACCCCCAGCTGTCTTCCCAAATTCCCTATGAGAATGGGAAACTACACACATAAGCTCTACTGGAGAGAAGAGACAAAGCTATTAAACAGATGAGAGTCACACTGTAATTTTGGTGTTTGGTGACTTCTCTGTGCCTGATCTTTCTGGTTCAAGATGCTCACTGATAATCCATTTAATAAGAGGTGTGTCAACAATCATGTGCCCTCCAGAATAACTGCTGAGGCAAATATAGGATCCTGAGGTGACATTGTGGAGTGTCATGGCTTTGTGTGTTTATGTAGTAAACAGGAGGCTGCAGTATGGTTTGGTGCAGGAAGTGATTAAGTCAAGCATGGCTTAGTCCGAGAGCTATTTAGAGACTTGAGCTTTAATCGAGTTGCATTCAGAGTGTCCCTTTACATGTAAATACAATAAGTCTGGGAGTCACACGCACATGAGTGTACAGCAGGGGGGGGGGGCCCTATGAGAATGGGAAACTACACATACTCACCAGCCCCCATTGTAAACACTGAAAGAGCACAGACATGTTGGGCAACAAAGACAGTAAAACAGGCTGGTACAATAAGTACCAGTACAGACTGATATCACTGTATCTATCACAAGCTAAAGGATGAAGTCTGTCTCTTCTCAAAACATTCATGGATCATGTAGTTTCAGTTTGGTAATTTTAACAAAAGAAAAAGAGATAAGCAGATAACAAGAAAAGAATCAGAAAGGGATCATGTAGCTGCTCTGGCCAGGATATGGGTAGATACGTCTTACTGGTTTGGTACACCTCGCTCCGTCCACGCTGGCCCTGTGTGCGCACTCATTGCTGTCAGTCCTGCAGGCACCACAGTGGCAGCTGAGAGCCACGGGGTAGGTGAAGACGGGGTTGGTGTTGAGAGGACAGCCGGGTAGTATGGCCGTCCGGTATTCCACCTTGTCATAGGTACAACCTCTCTGGATAAGGAAGCGAGGGCCGAGTATATCTCTCATGTTGCTGTCCTGCTCAACGTACACAAACACACATGTGAACATATTAGACATTTTAACTCCTTGAGCACACAGAATTTTATTTAGGGATTTGTTTTCAACTGAAAATGAGAAAATAAATAGGCCCCCAAATTGTTATATTTTTATGTGACAAGACCTGTGAATGTTTTGTTCCATGTTGTACTTCTGTCAGGGATAAAACCCAGAAAGTTGCATGTTAAAATGGAGACGTTTGTTGTTTTTTTTGCAAAAAATAAAGTCAGTCACTCACTCATATGTTAACACTCAGTAATAACACTTGTACGTAAACTACCTAAAATATAAAATATGTGTAATGTGCTGTATGTTAAGTATTTTCTATGCACTTTACATTCATTCTTAGCACACAAAACATATTTTACATTTTGGATAATGTACATTCTAATGCTGACACTGATTGATTTTTTATATTTTTACAAACTTCATATGTAGCATATGCTTGGCTCAGAGTGGCAGTAATGAACCACAATTTCGCCCTCTGGATCAATAAAGTATTTCTGATTTTAGTATCTCTTTTTTCATTTTTAATGTCACCACAAAGTTTTGGTCAGATTTGAGCCATTTTCAACATGAAAACCACATTTTAAAATTTCTGCCAAAAATGTCATAATATATTTTGAGTGTAAAGACCCCAAATTCATTTTTGTTGTAAATGTTATGATTTTTATGGAAAGATCTTTGATTCAGATATAGATTTACAAAAAAATCTGTATGGCTTACTCTTGCCTTTCCTTCATGATTTTTCACACACAGTAATGTCTACAATTGAATGATTACACAGAGGAAATGTGCAATAAAATACTGAACGATATTAAAGTTTTTTCTTATATTTACATAATAATGTATTTCTTCTATATTAGATCAATTTTATTATGCTATGTATTTTTTTTTAAATGTGTTACCTCTATATTATATATTCTTTCAAACAATTTGATTGTGCAGACAAAGTTTAACACTGTCATTATGATAAAATAAAAAAATATATAAAAAAATTAAAAAATGTCATCGGGTATGGTAAAATTTTTTTCATCCGTTTCTTTTTTACACCTAAACGAATGACTGAAAATTGAGGACATACATACCCTTGAGTAGCAGAAGCCCATGCAGATGGTGGTGTTGATCGCCACACAGAAGTCGCACTCTGGCCTCTCCACGTACAGTGTGAAGTCAGTGGGTAAACACATGGGAACAGCTGGGCTGAACAGCAGAAAAAGGAGCCCGCAGGAGAACACTGCACTCTCCATGTTCAGCAATGTTATTTGCTCCCAATCAGTCAATTTTGGACCTGCATGGGAAGGAAAGAGAAAGAGACAAATTGACAACCAGATAACAGAGAGGATGAAAGAGTAGTACCTCAAACATGAATTTCTCCCCTCTGCACATGTACAAATCACCTGCTTGGGAGATGTGAGCACCTGCAGGTCTGATGATGCTGTGTGTCTGAATACCCCTGCTATTTATGCAAACATCATACAATCCAGCTGTATCCAAGGTAGCACTTATCTGCTATCTGTGACGAACAGGAAGAACTGACCTTTTAGGCCATTATGTGGATGAAATGAATTAATGATTTCCTTCATGAACAAAGTTTATACAGTAACCAACAAAATTCATGCAATGGATTTTGCGTCAGCTGAAAGCCTCTGCGCAACTCAACTTTCCAAAGTGGTCTGAAACTGAGCCCACTAGATGTTACAAAATGCCAAAAAGCTTAATTTCTGCTTGAAAGAATGCATATTTTATAAAGAACAACTAAGTTTGACCTGAGTTGAACCCAATCTGTCTCCCATTTGGATAAAAATTAACAGAAAAAAAACACTCTACCACAAAACGTGTCAGAGCACTTTCTGAATGACCATATTAAAATGATGATTCGAGCATTGAGGGTTACAAAAATCTACACCAGTCAGCAAAGTGCACACAAAATGTTCACAAACTGTCACAGTCAAAATGTTTGCTGAGCATTTGTAGCAAACATTCAGAGCAAATTTATCTAATCTGTTCCCACAGTAAGTAAATTAAAAACTGCTGCAGTTGACACAAGCGTTTATCTCTAAACACCAAATTCTTAAGATGGAGACTTTAAGCTACTGAAAATTCACTACTCTGAATAATGAGGAGTGCCATTTTCCACCCGACAGTGCCAGACTGCAGGGGTTTCCTTATCTATATTTATGTTTAATGATTGTCGAGGGTAGTCAAAGTCTTCCTGATACAGGAAGTCATAACTGTGAATCTTTTGGTAGTTTTTAATTTTCATTTATAGTTTAAAGGGTTTCCTAAAAACACGCTTTTCTTGGCATCCCTGAGTTGTGCCATAAGTTGGGCTATCTCAGAAATACACCACATGGACTGATTTTCTTTTTCCATTTCAATCACAGTCCTTCAAACTGAATTTAATCCTTGTTTTTTAAGTTATCTTTTACACTGTCACCGTCAAGTCATGAGTAAATCTGTGAAAATGAATAATGCTTACAAGAATACTGCAATATAGTGAGTTCAGCCATCGTCTCTTTTAGCATCTGATTTCTTCTCCACAGCTCTTACTCACCTTTACAAACATTAACAGCATGTGTCATTTTACATTAACTTTCGAAGGTTTGACCAAAACTGATGATCTCATCAAGAGTGACTTAAACAAAATCAACCATAAATCTTTATGTATTAGATTACTAATGTTACAAGTCTGACACTTACAGTCTGCTGCCATATAGGTCTAATAGCTTAAACATTTTTTCCTTCTCATCTGCAATATTTTTTCCCTGTATTTGTCACATTTTGTAGTTTAAACTGATGTGCTTCTTTACACATCTCTGGAGTGATGCGCTGTGTAAAGCAAAGGTAACAGCGTGACCCCAAAATGACCTGACCAGATAGGTTTAACCTTCCCTGCCTCCTGAATTCCTCACATAAGCAGTAACTACTGAGTAACACAAGGTTTGTATAAAAACCCCTCCTGGATTATGTCACTTCAGAAATGGAGACATACTGACAACACAAAGTCTCTTTTTTTTCAATAGAACAAAGCACAGGATCATCACTTTTTATAATCACTGACATTATTGCTGTTCTCAGCACCGTGCGTCTTTGATTGATTATTAACTACAGTAAGTGATCTTTATAGTCTGCCGAAAGCATCAGAGTGGACCAGACTCTACTATGCGATGTGCAGTGGTTGAAGTACCTCATTCTTCTACGATAAGTCGAGGGGAATCTTGTTGTTGATGGTTGGCTTGGCAAAACTGAAACAATAGTGGACACCCTGAACTCTCTGGATTTTTATTTTCGCTGTTGAAGGTTTGAAGAGAGACTTTTAGGATGAGTGCAGCTGATTTAAATAAGTTAATACAGTTGACAGAGTCTGAAATTCACTAAAAAGCATTTTTCTTTCTGCCTGTAGTGTTATTATAGGATTTTGGTATTGGTTTCTGATGAACTGGAATTGAGGACAATTTAAGAATAATTTAGAGAAGAACATTAAACATTAGCGAGATTACATAACACAGAAATCCTCCCGAATCTGAGCATTCCTATCGACAGGTCGGAGAGAAGTGTTACTAACAGGAATCTCCTTCTGCTGCACGAGCCATGGTTGGAACAGGTGGCCCAGTGGCCACTTTCTCTGTGTGGGATTATGTTGTGTTTGCTGGAATAATCGTGGGGGCAGCAGGTGTTGGACTCTTCCAGGCCATCCGGAGCCGAAAGGAGACCAGCAGCTCGGAGTTCTTGCTGGGTGGACGGCAAATGACAGCTGTGCCTGTTGCCATGTCACTCACTGCCAGCTTCATGTCTGGTATCACAGTCATTGGCACACCTACTGAAGCCTACCGGTTTGGAGCTGCCTTCTGGATCTTCGGCTTCGCCTATGCCATCATGTCTACCATCACTGCTGAGATCTTTGTCCCGCTTTTCTACAGACTGGGGATCACCAGTGCCTATGAGGTGAGGAAAAAGTCACATATTGTAAATCAGAGGTGTCAAACTCATTTTGGTTCACGGGCCACATTCAGCCCAATTTGATATCATGTGGGCCCGACCAGTAAAATCATTACATAATAACCTAGAAATAACAACAACTTAACATTTTCCCTGTCTTTTAGTGTAAAGAAGTGCATCCTTAAAGTGATCATCCATTTACAAAACAGATGATAAACAGCCTGGGATGTCTTAAGAAAAATAAATGCAATTTCAACAAATGTCTCAGTTTTTCCACATGCACTGAGTCTGCAGCTCACTGTCATTACATGTGAATTTTTCCAAACCTATCCACTGCTGTGTAGTATTGTAACACCAAATTAAAAAGGAAGCTGTTGAAGAAACCAGTTAAGCTATCCTCCGCTTTACAAACTATTTACAAATCAAACATTTTGGTAGTGTTCTGTTTTAAACAGAAGTCTGACTTTTGCACTGAAGCTGCTGAACTAAACTACTCACTGTTAAACATGCTCCTGAATGCTGGGTCCTCTTAGTCTTCATAAGTGCATCAGTGGACCGGATTGGACCCTTTGGCGAGCTGGTTCTGGCCCAGCAGCCATATGTTTGACACCACTGCTGTAAATGATTAGAATAGGTATGAATGATTATAATGGCTGGCTGACATGTGCAGTACCAAACAACTGAAAGTGTAAAGATCAGTACAGCAAGCATGCTTTGATGCTATAAAAATACAAGACCCTAAAAGTTAATGTGGCTAATGATTCATCAGCTGGCAACACAGCCGGTTTACTAAAGTGGTCGGGGGTTTACGCCTGTCAAAGGCTGTAAAGAATTTAACTGCTAGAAAAGTAAGTAATATTGGAGTTAAAGAAAGAAAAAAAAATAATTTAAATATTTTGTTTCAGTGTGAACTAAATCATTTTAATGATATCTGACTTTCCTTTTTATTTTTAGTACCTGGAGATGCGCTTTAGCCGGACCATCCGGATAATTGGGACATCAATGTACATTGTACAAACGGTAACTAAAATGTGCTTTAACCTTTTAAAATGAGAAATATTCAATAACTTCTTGTATTTAGATAATTGAAAACTAAAGTGCCAAACCATGAGAAATGGAAAACACATACACAATCATCATGGTAAATGTGGCATAGTAAAAAGCAGCTGTCTTTTTCCTTTTTGACTTTATGTAAAGCAGATTCTTTATACCAGTTAAATATGAATTACATGCTTATTGAGTCTAATTAACTAATGGCGGGCTCTTTTCTCAGGCCCTGTACACCGGTTTGGTCATCTATGCTCCAGCTCTTGCACTAAATCAAAGTAAGTCTATACATGGGCTGTTCTTGGAAAAGCTATGAAGAAAAGTACTTAGTATGAGGGTTTAGTCTTCCAGAGGTACCTGTGTTAGAGTTGATTTAATCTGATATCAGAGTTTATCGTTTACTGATAGTAGTTAAAGGATGCAGCTGTGTTTCTTTCTCTTATGTTTATCTTAAAAGCTGATAGAACCTAAAACAAAGGGGTGACCACAAGTGTGTGTTTTTGTTTTAAGGGAAAAAACCTATCGCTAAATGCCAAGTAAAAAAAAGAGGATAAGGATGGATAGGACTTTGGCTTGAAATTACCAAAACTGTGCCTATTTTGAAATCATAATGGAGCTTTTTTGTTATTACTCAGTCACAGGACTTAATCTATGGGGAGTGCTGGTGGCTACAGGAGCGGTGTGCATCCTCTACTGCACTTTGGTTGGTATTGTGCTTTTCAAGAATTGTTTTGTATTGTATTGAATTAATGATCTGGGTGCCAAACAATATACAAGAAGAGCATAACATATACAGACTGAAATCCTCAAGTCCAAGTATGTTTGTATTTGAATGTATTGAACTAAAGGCAGCCTGGTTCATTGTTGTTTTACACATTGTCTCATCAACACCTACTGTATTGCTGCAAGATAAGTACTGAACCCGGAAAAGAGATAACATTTTTGCATTTCTTGTTCCCTTGTCTCAATGTCAGTGTTTTCTTTGTAATGGGTTTGGGGTCAGATGGCTGACATAAAAGTCTGTGGTTAACACAAGCATAAGAAGTTTTTACATTTTGGTCTGAACATAAAAAAGTCAATAAATGTTTAAGCTTTTACAGTAGCTTAAACATTTATAAATAGTATATAACCAGGTGGTTGCTAAGAAGTGGCTGAACAAGACTGAACAACATCATCACCCTGAACATGGCTTTACAGCCTCATCATGATGGTGACGATGCGGTCATGTGACCATGGTGTAGTTTGTTTACAGCCTAACTTTAGCTTTTAATTTCTGGTGATTGCATTCATAAAATGTTGTTTGTGAATATTATGTTCATGAGAAAAATGTGCTAGTATCATAAAGTTTGTTTGCAACAGAGCTTATTTCCTGCAATAAAAATCCCACAGACTTTTTGACGAGGGAAACAGGGCGATGCTAACTTTCAGGCTGGCCTACAATAATAAAAAAGAGTCATCCCTGCAGCATTCTCGATAACTGTCTGATCTCCCTGTGAAACTATAAAGTTATTAAGTAAAGTTATTCTCTGCGCGATAAAGTGTAATTTTAACATCACAGTAAGCCTTCAGAATCCCTTAATTGGAAAGATTTAACAAAAGTGCTGGATGATAAACTAAATGAATAGCTGACTCTGGCGTGGATTTTGTTTCAGGGCGGTTTGAAAGCAGTAATCTGGACAGACGTGCTGCAGATGGTGATCATGCTGGCAGGTTTTGTGGCTGTTATAGCTCGAGGAGCTGTACTGCAGGGAGGCCTGACGAAGATTTGGGAAGACGCTGGCCGAGGAGGCCGACTATATGCGTTTGAGTAAGTACACAAGCAGTGTCAGATAGTATATGTTGTTAATTTGTATTAATCTGACACCAGATGAGTGGGGCTTCCTGAACCAGATAAATTAGCTACAGCCAAAGAAAAGCAACTCTCTTTTAATTGCGCCCTGTATCGTGTAATAGTGCTAGTATCCAAGGAAGAGATTTCACTGGAAACTCCTCTGCAACCAATAATCAAGAAACCTGAATATCAATGATTACTGCCACAAAAGTGTAATCTCACATTACCACACGGCTGCTCTGCTGATTACCCCAAACAGTGCCTTCAGTTTTCTTTCCTGTGTTGTTGACTTTTATCACAGTTTTGACCCAGATCCTCTGAAGCGTCACACTTTCTGGACTATCGTAGTCGGTGGCAGCGTGATGTGGACATCCATCTATGCAATCAACCAGTCCCAGGTGCAACGCTACATCTCCTGCAAAACCTTGGGGCATGCCAAGATGTGAGGGTTCCTGCAGTGCAATGCAAACAGTGAATTATAAGCTGTGAGCTATGATTCATGCACTGACAAGTCTTCTTTCACCTCTCAGGTCTTTATATGTCAACATGGTTGGCTTGTGGATAACTGTGAGCCTGGCTGTGTTTTCTGGCCTCACCATGTACTCCATTTACAAGGAATGTGACCCATTTACAAACGGTGACATAGACACCCATGACCAGGTAACTGCAGCTGCCTCTTTACTGGTCATCACATCGATGCCATGCTGTTTGTTGTGTAACAAAGCATTGCTGTTAACAGTAAATATGGTTTGTATTCGTGATCCAGCTGCTGCCCTACCTTGTGATGGATATGCTGGCAATCTACCCAGGAATCCCTGGCTTGTTTGTGGCTGCTGCATACAGTGGCACCCTTAGGTGAGGCCTGAGACAAATAAGGAAAAATGCTGTTGATAAGGTGATGATCTTATAGATAAGGTGAAGGAAAGAATGAGCTGTCCATACTTACGTTATGTCTCTTCCTGAGAAAAATCCACTATTTCTTCATAAATGTTTGAACAAGTTATTGCTGTGTTAACATTCCTGGTCATACATGATGCAAGACACCACCATCTGCATGCTACCTGAGACTAACTTTATCTGCAATCTAATCATTGAAATGCTTCTGTCTTCCTGTTCTGTCCAGTGACTAAGAGGTTCCTGTTTTTATATTTCTCAGCACGGTGTCTTCCAGCATTAATGCACTTGTTGCTGTCACAGTGGAAGACTTCATACTCCCAGTGTTCAAAAACCTCACAGAGAGACAAGTGTCCTGGATGAACATGGGCTTGAGTAAGTTGTGTAAAAAATGCTTGCATAGCAGCCATAGAAATAGACAGGCATCAGAAAAGCATACAGAGTGACTAAGGAAAAATGTGCTGGAAAAAAAAAACAATTTGAGGGGAAAAAAAAACGTTTGAGTTTACTTTCAACTCTGATCATAAATACCGCAGTAATCATCACACAGTGTGACTCAATGAAGCGCACAAGATACATTTAGACTTGAAGATAACTATTATCTTATCATGTTATTCTTACCAGGTAGTTTAAAGTGTTTCCAGCTCCACTGTGCACGTCAAGACATGATCATAAACGTGTTAACAATAGACAGCTTTAAAGCTGTTGATTCAAATTTAATTAAAGTTCCCATTAAGCTGCTACTAAGCTGTACAACCAGTAGTTACTGCTACAAAAATGTGCAGTGTGTCATCAGAGAGATTTACTGTGGGAAAATGTGCACAGGCAGAAAAACGTAGGTTCAATGAACCTTTTTTGGGAATGGCAAAATCAAGGGTGTGGCTCCATTGAGTATGCAACCAGGATCACAATGTTCTTGCTCATTACAGCAAGTCATTTAACAGAGCTGATGTCACTTTGTAAAAGCACATTTGATCCACTTTAATACCTGTTTCACAACCATGTGTGAAAGTAGCTATGATGGCCTAGATATGCATACATGTAAAAAGCTGCAAAGATTCACCACTAAAAATGATAATTTTGCTAAAAGTGACCCTTGCCCTGTATGGAATGACAAACTTCCTACCCACTGTAACCAACTGCAGTGACAATAATTGCTAAAGGTCTGACTGAAAAAGCCACATAAAAAAGGATTCATCAGTCTCCTGGACACACAACCCCCAATGGAAACAATGCTACTTTTTGATGACTTTAGACCCAATTTGACAAAATAAAATGATCAGCAACTCCACTTGGATTTTAACACCAATGACTCGTGACTTCACTCGGACTCGAGCCTTTTGACTTGATAATACCGGATACCTTTCCCCAAGCCAAAAGATTAAAAAGTATGTCATCTAATTTTTTTTTTTTTTGCCACAAATCAATAATTTTGCATTCATTTCTTGAATTAACAAACATTAACACTATTCATTCCCAGCAAGTCCAGACCAACTTCCCAAGATCCACCTTGTTTGAACCAATCCAACAGCATCCAATCAAGTTGCAGGAGAGAACCACGAACAACTAATGTTATATTGCTCAGCGCCAGTTTGAAAAAATGATCCCAAAGACAATTTTGTTCTCATACAAAAACTACGTGATGGTCAACAAAAAACAAATTGCAGTATACAAAATGTGCTGGTCAAACATTTCAGATGAAGACGCAACAACTTCCAACGTTGTTTGACATTTGAAGCTTCACAAAAAATAAATATAAATTTAGCAAGAGCACTAATGCTCAGCTAACGCTAGCCTAATTGCGTAGTAACTTTTGAACTTGTTTTAACAAACTCGATGTCAATTTTAAAACACATACAAATGTTTTAGAAATGTAATATTGACACTACACTTGTTGAAGAGTGGATCATGACTTGCTTAGGATTCGAAACACAAAGTTTAGGACTTGGTAACATGGTGATGAACCTGTACTTGTTTGCTCTTTACTAGTTGTTCAGCCACTCAAAGCACTTATTGCCTGTCAGTCTTGACTTTAGACTTGGCTTTGAACTTGAGTGCAAACACTTGAAAAATGACTAGGCCCCCCGTTTGTTACATTTCTTGACAGATACAGTATTTTAAACATTACTGCAAGAAAAAGTATATTTTTAAAAACCTGCAGGTAAGTGTAAAAGTGAGACATAATGTCTTAATAAAGTAAACTGAGCACACTAAAACCTCAGTAACAGGGTTTGAAATTAGCACCAGCCACCAGCCAATGCTAGTAAAATAGTTGCTAGATTTGCTTCACTCACCAGCCCAAAAATAATTTTGGAGTCCACCAGCCACAGTGGCAGGTGGACAAAAAAGTTAATTTCCAACCCTTTATCACTGAATTCTGCTGAGAACATTAAAATATATGTGAAAACCTAAAGTTAAGCCAATAACCTGCCTTAGAAATTTGAATCTCAATTTCAATAATTTTGACTCTAACATATTCCAGGTGTTTTCTTTGGTGCCCTGTGTATTGGGATGGCTGGCGTTGCTTCACTGATGGGAAGCGTTTTGCAGGTTAACACGTGCATTAACACTACTGCAGCTATTTGTTGCTCTACTGTACCACCAAGAGCTGAATATTAAGAACTACAAGCCTCCTGTTTCTTTTTTCAGGCAGCCCTGTCAGTATTTGGCATGATCAGCGGGCCTCTTCTTGGTCTTTACCTTTTAGGCATGCTATTCCGCACAACAAATTCAACAGTGAGTATTTTCTTTAGACTGTTGCATTCACCTGAACAACTGCACCCTCTGATAACACAAAGAAATCAAGCTCATAAAACAAATGGCACACATCCAGGAAGTATTTGACTGCAGAAGGCATATTTACTTTGCAGGGAGGACTTTCGGGAATGATCGTTGGTCTGGCTTTGACTCTGTGGGTGGGGATTGGAGGCCAGATTTACCCACCAACAGTTGAAAAAACAAATCCTCTCCCAGTCAGCACTGTGAACTGCAGCACAATGAGCCAAAACTTCACAACAACAGCTCCATGGACCAGTCCCGTGACTCTGACCGTGCAGCCCGAGTGAGTCATATCACATAAAACTAAGGTCCATCTGCTGTCACTCAAGCATGTGATATGGTCAGTGTTAACAGGAAAAGTCATTAGCATTTTAATGTAGCAAATGAGTACAAAAATGACTCAAGGCTTACACGAAAAGTAAAACATTGTCAGAATAGATTTTACTGTCACTAGACTGCTCAGAGAAGGAAATGCTGCCATGTGAATGTGATAATGCGTTATCACGATATCAAAAACTTACCTGATTAAATATGCTGCACCCATGCTTTTCCAAAACAAGAAAGAAAAAATGCCACATTTCTTTTTCAAATGTGAACATTTGCTGCCTTTATGTTTAATATAAGTGTAAACTGAATATCTTTGGGTTTTGGACTGCAAGTGGAAAAAAACAAAACAATCAATCAAGCGTAAATGGCAGATTAATCAATCTTAGATTAATACAAGGCAGAACCCTACAGAATCATAAAGATACTACCTAGTTACAGTACAAACCTCACTCATACAGTAAAGACAGAAGTGGTGATCATGTTGTTGTAACAAGTGCAGATTAAGAGGCAGACGATGACTAAAATGATGTCCTTTGTGTCAGTGTGAGGCCACCTCTGGCAGACTCCTGGTACTCTCTGTCCTACGTCTACCTCTCTCTGTTTGGTACACTAATCACAATCGTGTCCGGCTTGTTCGTGAGCCTGATCACAGGTGAGACATTATTTCCTCACTTCTACTTTCACTAAAGAGACACGTCCATGGCTGCATGGTCTAAATCTATCATAAAACACCTGCTGTATGGGAATATGCATCTATTTCTTTTTAGGTGGATGCAAACAAGAAAAAATGAACCCTGATTTGTTTGTGAGGGCAAGTGACCTGATCTGCTACAGCTGGTGTAATAAATCAGAGGTAGGAGACTAACTGTTAGATAATTGATAAAAAAAGTTAGGATTATTACACAAATATATATATTAACACTTTGTTCTCAACCCACTACAGGCATCAGACATCCCAGAAAAGGCTGCGACAGACTTTCATATGGAAACTGACAACCCAGCTTTCACAGACTTTGACGTGAAGAGTCAAGATATTGAAAAAGCCACCAAACTGTAATTCTGCCTTATCAATAAATAATATCTTTACGATTTTTTATTTTCTAAAGACACAAATGAAAAGCCACGATTATTCTGGTGCTAAATACATGTAATGCATTGATTTGCAAAAAGAAAATAATTATGTTTCTATTACTGGTATAGATGTATTTATGTTGATAGAAATTATGATGTGTTTTGCCCCACTATGACAGAGCAGCTTCCATTTCCTTAAAAGCAGTGATGTGGCAACTTTACCGTTATTGCCTTAGTTCAATTGTTCTCCCTGATAGCAGCTGATAGCTCTATATTGTCTACCTGAACACTGTCCTTTATATCATGCTGACACAGACAAGCACACTGGAATATGGTTTGATATTTTATAATGTGATGAAAAATGGCTGTTTGTTTTGGACTATTTGTTTAATGCCTGGTTATTTTTATATGTAAATTGTGCACTCTTTATTAACTATGTGTATAAATGAATCACAAATTATACTTGTTAATAAAACTTTTGTATATAGTTCAACTGTGTTGACTGAAAAACCACATTCAGCACAGAGGACTCCAGTGAGTGTATGACCTTCACATGTTATAAGAGAGAGATACAAGGAAAGAAAAATACATTTACAGTGCAGTTAATACTTTGGCAACACAGCTTCTCTTCTACCCAGGGCTGTAAAATTTATTTGAAGTGAGCAAGAAGGGAGAGACAGAGAGAGAGATTGAGCTTTGGTCTGGGCAATAACTCTGTCCTGTGTCTCCTTGGCAACATACAATAGAGGAAGTTTACAAAGAACCGACCTGCCCACTTTCACCTGCCAGTATGCCAGCAAATCAACACTAGCTGTTCCAGATTTATAGGAAGTGGAGAGTCAGACGTGACATGGAGGAAGACGCACTGCCAGCGAGGTGAACTGAGTTACTGTTTTCACTAACTGAAACAAATGAGGGTGAGTCTGATCATTTACTTCCTAATCAAGGTTTGGACTTGAGTCAAGTTTTTACATGAGAGGCGGTTTAAATGCTTCCATTGTTGCACATACAAAAGATTAGAGTTAGGGGGCCATTATGTGTTTTCTTAGTACGCTCAGAGTCATGTTTACGGTGTCTGAAGTCATTTCCTGAAGCAGATCTGTTAATGTATTGTTTCTTTACCTACATAGAAAAGGACATACACCATGTTTAAGATATTATTTAGACTTAATGTTTAAACTAAATGCTGCTAAGACAAGGGAAAAACAGATTTTACTGTGTTTATTTAAATATTTTTCAGCCTGCGATTTGTTTCCTGGTACAGGACTTCACCGTCATGGCTAACATCTTTGCTTCACTGGCTTGTTCCCTTCTGGCCCTTTCTTTTGTTGTGGCACAAACAAATCTGACTGTCACACCTTCAGTAACAACCCCCAGCTTAAACCTGACACACACAATGGTAACTTCATCCAACTCCACTGTTAGTGTAACTGTTATCTCAAACTTGACCGAGAACACGACTCCATTAACCAGCACGACCTGGGACAATGAAACATTCACCGGTACTACAGCAACTACAACTCAGAGCACAAGCCATCTCCAGACTACTCAGTCAGAAACCGTCATGACTACTTTGACAAACAGTACATCACAGACGACCACAGCACCTGGCACGCCGACATTTACTGCACTGACAACACCATCAACGCAGACCACAGTAGGTTACATAAGTACACCTGATGCCACTGTAATTACAACTGCCAATTCATCTCACACTGTCAACACCACCCCCGAGTCAGTGTACAGAACTACACAAGGTAAGCATCAGGCTTCAGATTTATCAGTGTAATCATTGTGAGTTATTATTTAACTTATGAATGACTTTAATTCATTCTTTTTTCCTGTGTGTTTTTAGGTTTGGGACTTAACATTCCAGAAAAGAATATGACTATCCTCTTCAGTGTTGTGCTTGGAGTGCTTGCTCTGGCTCTGGTTGTCTTTATGTTTCACAGATGCAAACATAGAATCCAGTACTTGCATCAACCTCTTAACAACACTGATGACACGGGTAAGCACTTCCTCTTCATCATACAGTTAATACAAACTATTTTGTCTGTTATCAGCAGTGTAAAAAAAACCCAACTATTTAATTTTTCAGCAGATACGTTTGAGGCAGACGACGACACACTTGTAATTTCTGGTGGACTTTATGATGGCCATCCAATATATGACAACGTGCCACCATCCCCAGCAGGCCAATCTCAATTCCGTCTCCAGTTCCTTCATTAAGGAGAGAGTTCCTACAGTGTGAGATGTCACCTTTGACGCTTGACAGGATGAACTAAAGCAATTTTCCTTACCCAGCCCTTAATACAGTTCAGTGACTGAAATTTTACCCCTGTGAAATTTCAATTCTTCATTATGGCAGAAAGTAAAGGAACATTACGCTGTGCAGAACATTCAAACAAGGACAACGCTGATCTATTTGAACATTACTTTTATCACTACCACTTATATAGGATATAAAAATGTCATAAATAGATCAAGATAGGAATACATATCAACACAATTTCAAACACCAACAATACAAACTTGTTCAAATTGAATATGATTTCATGTAGACACCAGTTAGGGTAAATTATTCAATACAACTTTGCAACAATAGACAGATTTTTTTTTCAAAGTACCTGAAAGGGTAGAGGGTGACTGCAGTCACTTAAAATCCATCTCCAAATCCCATACAAACCTACTAAAAGATAGGAATATGAACACCTAAAGCATTCTGCTGTTAACAATAATGTTTAACTGATCCATAACAATTTCTTCCATGCATGTAAAGAAATAAATTGTCCTGTTATTAATATTAATACTGTTTGATCCCTAACAAAGCTATATATGCATGTGAACAAAGCTGGAATATGATGGTTATAATAACAGTGTTTATCTGACCTGTAACAGCACATTTATGCAAAGATTCTGCCATGGGTTGTCTTCTTTTTTTTGTCGCCACCAGTAACAGCGGTCCAACCAGCATCTCGCATCCTTTTCATTGCAGCTAACTTTAAGGAGTTCCCTGGTGATTTTTGAGTGACAGGGTTCTGGATCTGTAAAAATGTTGATCCAACTTTTTAAAATAAAAATCACCAGGACTTTTTTTTCTTCCTTCTTTGTGTATACAATGCATGCAGGTAATTTTCAAACAGCATATTACCTTTTTGTAGATGTTGAGGTTGCTCTGTCGAGTGGACAAATCTGATGCAGGCACACTTGCGAAGATCTACCAAAAAGTGAAAGAAAACGCCAAATCATCTCCTCGCAATTGTGAACAAATGCTCAAATACAACTTACAAAACCAATGATACTGTAAACAAGACCAATAAAACCAATAAAAACACAACTCACCAAGAGATCATTTTGGTCAGAGCTGTCAGACTTGGGGTCGAGCTCGATGGTGCTCATCCCCCAGTGTGCTGCCTTTTCAGCAGACGGTGGTGTACTTACTCTGTAGGACTATGCAGAAATTCAAAGAGTAAATGTCAGCAGAAGTCACTGATATTTTTATTCATTTCAAAAGATGTTAGAATAACACTGAATATTACCTTGATTTTTGATCTGCCAACATTGTTTTCAATACTTCTTGGGGTTTTCAGGTCTTCATTGTGAAAGCCCTGTGATACAAAGTCGATGTCAGTCTGAGATATTATGAATGCTACAATAATAAACAGAATCACTTAGACTTAACTGTTGTTGTACTGGTCTCATTATCATAGCCAGTCAACGTTTACTTTATAAACAGATTAAAGTGTTACCTTGGTCTTTGGCGTTGTTCTACAAGATGTTCTGACGAATTCTTTGTTGGACTCCTTAACCACAGAATAATTAAAATGTTATCACAATTAAATGTATCTCTCAGCAACAGAAAATTATCAGTCATAGCCTTTAGTGACTCATTCACTTTTGCCATACAGTCCATATATCGAGACGTGGATGCATAACACACAGTATACACAGCCATTGTATGCACATAAACCCAAATCAAAACAACTCCCATTCTTTTTCTCGACACGCTCGATGTTGGCATCGCCAATGGTAAGATGATCCTAATGGGACAAACAAGCAAACTAAAGGTCCAGTGTGTAGAATCTACTGATATGTAGCTGTGAGGTTGCAGAACTGAAACTTCTTTTGTGTGACAAACATGTAGAACTACAGTGGCTGACCCTAAAATGCAAATGCTCCTGTCTAGACGAAGGTGCAGTCAGTGGTCTATTAGCTGTCTGTGCTGTGTGTACGTGCCTGGAATAAATAAATAAACAAATAATCCTGTCTTCATACAAAGCCCCTGTTCTGTAAATGGGAAACAAAGCTGCGCAGACCGAGCAACATGCTACACTATCCTATCAGCAACACAGGCCTGCATGCACAAGACAGGACAGGGGAAATGCCATGTATGAATAAAGAGAGAGGAAAGGAGAGGGATGGTTAAACAGTGCTAATGGGTAAGAATACATTTGTTTACATGTTGAAAAATCAATATTTTTTCTCCAGAATCACTGACTCCAGCTTTACGGTTAAGATTTGATTTCTGACTCACCTCAACAATTAGGAATGTGCCTGAAATAAAAGACATTTTCTCAATCTGTCTTAAAACCTTTGGTATATCAAACTCACAGCTTTCTTCATAACTGCAGTGATTCCATCATCTCTGCTGTAGGAAGGTGTTATCCTGGCCTTGGGAAAGTCAAATATGTGTCTCTTTGAAGACCTCTCTTTTGGAGTCTCTGAACATCTCCCTTGTTTATTGTTTGAGGCAGGTGACTAGAATTTTAAAGATTAATAATTCTTGGTTAAGCACATATGATAATAAACCACGTAATTGTCCTAATTACTCATTTCCAGAGTTTTTTTTTACCTGCTTGTTCTTTGCTTCTGACAACTGCACCACTTTCATTTGCATTTCTTTCTTCAGCTCAGTCAGGTCCTTCTGCATGTTTTCCTAATACCAATGTCAAGTGTCTCTCAGAACCTTAAGTACAACCTGTTAGTAAAAAGACAAAAATAAACTGCTACTGAATCCAACTACGACATACCTTTTCTGCCATTTCTGTCTTCAGCTGTTGCTCCAGCTGATCATAATCCATCTTCTGCTTCGTGAGCTGCGAGTCCTGATTTGAAGAAATTAGTTCTGACATTGTAGTCATATAATTTTTTCATCATTTTATTGTTTTGTGTGGTAATAAAAAAATAACTTTTCAGCATCATACCAGTGATTTCCTTTGGGCAACAGCCTCCATCTCTTTCTTCTTGTGCTCATCAAGCTCTGCCACCTTTTCCTCAACCATGCGGTCATACTGGCTCTAGTAAAAATAACAGAAGTTGACTGAAACTCATGCTGCGACTGTTTCAGACAGCAAAACATACCTTATGATAAACTAACCTTATGTTTTTCCATCAGAGCAACCATATCTGCTATCTTGTGTTGACACTTAAGTTCTGTGTCTTCCTTGTTCTTGAGGGCATCTGCTGCTGTTAATCTGAGCTTCTGTACCTGTAAAACAAGGTGCTTTAGTTTTCATTGTTTTTATCCTGAGTACCTAAAACTCTGGTAGATAACGTAACATTATATATAAGTAACCTCATTCTCAAGCTCTGCTGCAAAGGCTGATTTAGACCCAAGTTCTGTTAGCAATTTCTGTTGGTCATCTTCATTCAGTTTTACAAGGTCCTGGTACTCCTCATTAAGACTTTGTATCTGAGGAAAAAAAATCCACCTTAATCATACAGAATACACTTAATTTAAATTTTCTATTAATATTAAAAACTGTCAGATAGAAAAAGACATTGCCATACCACAGTTTCAAGTTGTTTGGATTTTGCATTCTCCTTTGCTATTTGTTTCTTTAGCATTTTATTCTGTAAATATACAATTAATCTGTTAGCTGATTAATGACAATGCCATTCTATGTACCGTAAATCTACAGGTTGATCGTCATGACAAACCTCTTTGTAGTATTCCTCCTGGGCTTTAAGTTTCATTTCAATTTTTTTCCTGAGATTGCACAGCTGAAAACCAGATTTATTTGTTATTTCCAGAGAATAATTAACAATAAGAGCATTGCAAATCTTCAGTTTTTCATTCACCTTTGTTTCCAAAGATTTGATTTGGTTTTCTTTTTCTGTAATGTTCTTCTGCAGATGTTCACACTATCAACAAAAAATTTAAAATATATAATTTAACACTTTCAGAATAGGAATCCTGATGAAGCCTTGAATTTCTTTTGATAACTGGTATAGGTGACACACTTACATTTTCTTCAATTTGCTTCTGCAGAGTCTCAGTTTCCTGATAATTTCCCTGGCTTTTGGTTTTAATTGAGTTTACCTCTTCTCTATTTAACACAAAACACAAAAATCAAAACCTCAAAATCTACACACTGTCAAATCTCTTTAGGTCTCTAAAGTGTAAACTCACCGTAAGCTTTGGTTTTCTTCTTCCAGTCTTTGAATTTCTCCTGTGAGCTTCACAGACTTCTGCTCACTCTCCTGGTCAGTCAAACAGTTTTTAGAGTGATAGCCAGCAATTAAAAACAAAAACTGACACCTAATGAAAACAGCTAATGTACCCACAAAAATGGTCAAAAACATTTGATTGGATAACTCAGACCTTCAAATTTGCCTCAATGGCTTTGATATTAGACGATCCGCTCTCAAACTGCTGCTGAATGGCCATCTTCTCAGACTGCAGCTCATTGAAGTTGGATAATAGCTCTTTGTACTGTACTCTTTAAAATGACATAAATTAGACATTAGACATGAAGATTATAACAGTTTAATATAACATTCTATAAGCTAATATTATGGAATGTTAAGAATTCACTTGTGCAGCGTGATGTCTTTCCTTAGTTGCTCCATTTGAATGGTGTATTCTTCATTTTTCTGTAGTTCAGTGAACAACTGACCCTCCAGCTCCTGCACTTTGATCTAACAATACATAAAAAAAACACACAAAAAAAGTTATGTATTCTGTTATTAGAGTTTAAGGCAAGTTAGATTCAAAACTTTTCAAGGATTAGCAGGAACCCTGGTGTTGTGCTTAATACAACATATCAGTGAATGCTTTAATAATATAAAAACAATTCCCAAAAAAAGATCACCACAGCGGGTAAGAGACGAGTGCAGAAAGAAAATTACAATCATGTGGATACCTCTGTCACTTCGGACTTATCTTTTAAATCTTCTTGTGCCTTTTCCGCAGCTTCACAAGACTTCTTCAATTGATCAAGTTCCACAATGGCAACCTCTGCTTCATTCTGTATCAACAAAAAAAATTGCCTTGGGCACACATTTCTAGCTATCTGTATTAGACTGTGGAATAAGCATATTTTGTCCTTCGAGATGAGCTATCTATTTGTATCACCTTAAACAGCAGGGCTTCTTCAGTTTTCCTTAGAAACTCGGATGTGAGTTCCTCCACTCTGACCTCAGTGACGCCAATCTTAACCTTCATGGACTCAATGGATTTGGATTTTTTGTCCTAAGAGCAATAATAGCATACTGTGGGTGTTGTTGAGTTCTCTATTGAAGTGTTCGGACCACAATGAATAGTTGAAAATGAGAGAATACACTCTTCTAGAAAATTAAAATACACCCTACCAATTCATCTTCAAGGATTTTGATGTGCCCATCTTTCTTTGCAATCTGCTCTATGCTCTCTCCTGTTGAGTAGAACATTTTCTTCCATTTACATCAAATAAAAATATCTACATACTTCACTTTGTGAAGCTTACCTAAAAGTGTGTTTCTCCTTTCAAGTTCCTTGTTGTTTGCCTTGAGTTTATCCTCAAGTTCCTTGGCTCTTGAAAATGGGTCAAAACAGGAACACAACATGAGCAGTATGAGCAGAAAATTGCATTTGGTCAGGAAAATTGCTATGAATTTTCAGCAGCTAATTATACCTCTGTATCTCTAAGGCCAGAGAATCCTGTAGCTCCTGAATGGTTGTCTGAATCTGCTCCAATTTCTCCGCTTGTTGATTTTTAACTCTGCTAAGCTCCTGCAAGCTTAAGTCTTTGTTTTGAATCATTTCTGCATATTCTTCTTTACTTTGTTCCAGCATTGCAGCAGTAGCTTCATGATTTTTCTGAGGGATTGGAAACATTTTTACTCAAAATAGACAATGAATGACAAAGCACCATTTCACTGAAAATGACAAGAATCTGAACACACTCACCTCCGTTTCTTCACAGCGCTGCTCTGCAGTCTGTAGTTTTCGGAAAAGGGACTCCTGTTCAGTTTTTGAGCTTTTGAGAAGTTCATATTGCTCATCTGTAAAATTTGAAAATACTGATTGTTTTTAGTGTTCCTTCAACTAACAAAGTGTTAAAAACAGTAAAAATCTTAGTTTAGTGTTAGTAAGGCTTCCTTCTTCATAAGCACTTATCCCAAAAATACTGAGACATTTCACACACAAGAAAAAGGAACCATTATAACATTTCTAATATTTTAAATATTAAATTGTTTGTTGATATTGCAGTCAAAGCTGCTGTAAAATAAAAGACAAAAGCTAAAGAATCTAGTCACAGGCTTACACTTATTGCTTAACATATGGCAATTTGATTATCACTGTAACTATTATTATTTTTTAAGTAAACCTGATCTTTCAAGATCAGTGAACATTTACATTCTTTTTATATGACCGCTGGAAATGTTTATCATAATATTGTTGACAAGAAAAAAGATTTTTAACAATAAACTGACAGGTGAACAAAACAATGTTTACAGCTATGAGCACCTTATCTGTAAATATAATCACGACCTTACTTGTTGTCTCTTGGAGTTGTTTGCAGTGCTCTTGGGCTTCATGGAGGTCAAGCAGGAGTTTTTGTAGTTCGTTTTCATTTTCCTTCATTTTAGTTTGAAGCTCTGTAACCTGTGAATGTGAATGTCAAATCTCACGCTGTTTGTTTCAAAAGTTCCCAAATAAAGGGATCTGAAAAGAGTTTTTTTTTTCTTGCCTCATTTTCTTTCATGTTATATTCTTGATGATACTTCTCTTTCAGATCTTCAAATTGCAGCAAGGCCTCTTTGACTAAAAAAAAAAAAAAATTAAAAGAAGGTTTTTTTCTTGCTGGTGTATATGTTTTCTTGCTTATAAATTTATCAATAATTCATCCTTTGTCAAAAATAGTAAGTAAAAATAAAAGTTTTAAACATTAGTTATTGGCATATGAAAATATCAAACTATTTGGAGTTTTTCAGTGAAAGCCCAAAGTATAAGTTTAAAAAAACCCAAACCTTTCTGCATCTCTTGTTGGTCAGCTTTTGCTTGAATGCGAAGGCTTTCAAAAGCTGCAATCAGTTTCTACAGAAAAAGTAACATATATCTGACCATCAAATGTTACGTCTTACTGTTTACTGACTCCGGTCCAACACATTATTATTAGTTAAAAAATACTTTAATATAGATTTAGAGGTGTTTTACCTGAATGCTTTGACTATTTTCCACAAAGAGGTGATGAGTTTCTTCTCTTTCTGCTTCAACTAGAAAATGAAAAGATTAGATATAAATTGTGCAGCAATGCATCATTATTGTCAACTCCTCACTAATATGGCTGGTTAAGACGCACATCTGGGAATTTTTTTTTTTTAAATTAAAGCACGTCTTACTTACATAAATGCATTTTCTCAGCTGACTGCTGGAAAGTATCTTTGAGTATATTACACAAGTTCCTTGTGGCGTTGCCTCTGCAATTTAAATTTGGAATTTACTAATGACAAAACATTTCATACAAACAAAACATTTAGATTTAAAAATGTGATTGTCATGTTTGCCTTGCTTTTTCAGGCATTTACAAAACAAACAAACAAAAAACATACTTGTTCTTCAAATCCTCATTTTCACTGATCTGTTCCTCCAGTTTAATGCTGAGACTTTCATTGCCAAACTGTCAGGACAGAATACACATAATAACATACTACTACCAATTATCAACGGGCAGAGTGTGCTGTTTCTCCATTAAAAACAAAACTTTGATTTAAAAGAAAAAAAAGAATATGCAGTTAGAGAGAGAAAGACAGATTATAAAACACTGAGGCACACACCTGCAATTCTTGAATGGCTTTGCGCTGAGTTTCAATTGTTCTTTTGTTTTCTTGGAGTTTTCTTTCCTTTTGAACTGTATCAGAGTCAACTTTGACCTTCCAGCACTTAATTTTCTCAACTTCATCAAACAGCTTGGAATAAAGCTGTCCAGGATTGCCATTATTCTGGGGAATATTTACAATGATGGGAAGTAAACTGACATACTTTTGAATAAACAACAATAAAGGCCAAGTCTATCCTATTCACACTTCACATTTTAGTGCAATGAAAATATTACCTCGTCTTTTTCCATTGGTGGCACGGCTTTCATCTTGGGGAAATCTTCAGAGGAGAGACAATAACTTATTACAAGGTTTATGATACTTGCCAGCTTTTTGTGCTGAAATTATGCGGCCAGCCAGGGTTGTTTTGTAGAACATACCTTGTCTGGTTGGTTTAGTTAGTGGAACTGCACTTGCACTGGGGAGAGACATGCACTGCTCTTTTTCAAAATATTTACTGTAACCCTATGGTGAAAAAAATATACTTAGTTATTCCACATACTAAGGATTACTACCTCTTACATGGCTGCATCCATTCTTTATGCTTTTAGCCTACTACAAGGAAAAAAATTATTGTAGGGTTTTGGTTTTGATGTCATTAGTCATAAACCTTGAGCTATTTGGATACAATTTTTATGTAGGTAACTTATATCTGTGTTCTACTTGTTGACAATTATCTGTTGTTTTTCCATGCAATATTAGAGTCACAATATTGATTGAAACACTGGAAGACAAATGTTACATCTGCCCCACATGCAGTGGGGATTGCAACAGTATATTGGGGCAAAATTAACAGCACACTTAAAACCTTCATATAAGTACCAAGGACACAAATAAACATCTATGAATATAGATATAGTTCAAACAATTAAATATCCATTGAACAACTGATTACAGTTTAATCAAAACTGTATAAATAATCGTATCCAGTATGAGACATCAGTCAGTCTGTTTGCAGGCAGAGAGGGATCACCACGGTGATGTTTGTAAAATGTATGTCAAGAGGGATGCTTCATCTTTTTCTTTAAACAAATCTACCTACAGGTACAAGTAAGGCAATCATACATTACCACAGAGCACATAATAATGGTTCTGTCTCATTTCTAAGTGGTGCAGTTTGAGATGTTACATTTGCCCCTTGTATAAAATACGTAAAATTAAATGGCGCAAACCAGCTTTTGAATATGTGTTTCAAGCTAGGCAAATACTACAAAACAAAAATAATAGTTGAAAAATAAGCTGATTTTCACCAATTTTAAGACAGTAAGTTAAGAAAACGTACAATTAATTTACATAAAAGATTTTGAAAGCATTAAAAATTGGATCTTGGCATGTTTGAACCAGGGTCCAGATTGACAGGCTAAAGATTTACTAGCTGGACTATATGATGAAATATATAGTAAGTAGAGTATACATAGACATTTAAATTTAACGCAACATTCATTATGAGAAAAAAAAAAGCATTTTAACGTCTTTGCTTAGTAACACACCATTTTAATGGTGTTGGGGGCAATTTTAACGAAGTGTTATAGTTGCCCCAATGGTACCACCCATCACACAAGCTACCCTACAGGCTAATAACAATGAAGTCAATATTTTACAAATATATCAAATGTTAAACAACAAAACCGTCATCAAAACTATACAGATTTAAATTCAAAGACATTTGGAGGTTAAGGTAGTATGAGGAAAATACTGCCAATGGAAAAAAAAAATACTTTTGTACCTCAAAAATGAGTCTTGGCAGAAAAACTTTGTATAGTATAAAGTATAAAAGAAAATCAGTTTGTCCTTTGGCAAGCAGAGAAGAAGGATCATCACAGACTACATGCATAATGAGTGTAATGGTTCTTTCTCATTTCCACTTGTTGCAATTTGAGATGTTACAATTCCCCTATGTTTAAGACTTTCATTTATGGTAAAATGGGAAAAAGGCTTATTACTGTGCTCAAGGATTTTTGTGTTAGTGCTGGTGGAAACATTTCATGGTGGTTAATTACATTACCTGCTGCAAGTCTCCTCCGTTCTCAACGATTTCTTGAGGTCGAACAGCAGATATCTGTCCCTTACTCACTCTGGGGGGCACCAACAGTTTGAAGCTAAACCCCCGGTCTCTCTCCATCCTGAAAAGACCGAATAACGTTACATACAAATTCTACTGTCCAACGTAAAGTGGCTACATTTTACTGAGATTCAACAGTGAAAGGTAACACTTGTGGGCGAGCCATTTCCTCAGATTAATATGTGACAGTCAGACAAACTAAACGTTATTACATTTCACCCAGTCAACGTTAACTCACCCACTATTAACCGTTACCTTGGTGAAGTTAGCTAACGTTAACCTACTTAACGTTAGCTCACTACAAGCGATTCAGTTCAGCTTAGTTAAAGTTAACCGGCGTCACTTACGTTAGCATACTTAGCTTGTTAGTTAGCTAATCTAACTTCGGTAATTCCTACAAAACATCGCCAGGAAAAACCATTTAACGTTGTCGCCGTGTCATTTTAGCGAGCAACGGCTAGGTAGATACTTACCTATCGTCGGTAACGTTAAATATCTGGTATCCCTGTGACCTGGTAAAAACGATAGTGGCCGTCGACCGTTTTGTTAAGACGTAAACGTGCGCGTGCAAGGGCTCTCCTGCAACGTTAACTTGACCAACGGTTCATTTCAAACCTTTGTAACGGCTCTTCTTGAGATTATATACATTATCGGACAGCAGTATAAAGTATATTAAGTCCACTCTGAAACTACCACAGGAGATGCTTATTCTTGCTCTGTGTGTTAAAACAACAATGCATGTTGTTTTTAAATTCATTTATAGTCTACATGCTATTCATAGGAACGAAACACTACTGATGATATAAGGAGTAATTACATTACAAAATAAATTTAACATCAATTGTAATCAGTGACAGATACTGAAAAAACAATTAAATTACAGTTACAAATCAAAATGTTGGTGATTGCAAAGGTGTTACATCCAGATATTTTCAATAAAAAGTTTATATAGAATATTACATTCATTGACGCTTTCAGTCTTTTGTATCTTTATTTTTTTTGCAAAAGCTTTTCCTTTTTCTTCAGCTTATTGGCCAATTTAAAACACCTTAGAAAAGTAACACAAATCTAAATGTAATGTAATCTAAATAATGTAATAAGTTACATAACTTTGAAGACATAGGCCTTATTAAAAGAGTTCCATTACTTAACTGGGCAAGTAGTAATCTTTAAAGAGTTACCTATCCAGAAGTAACCTTCATTTATCACTATAGATCATTAACGGTTACTTTCGGTCTGATAACTTGTGTGATATTATTTGAGTGTGTAAATGTTGTTTCTGTATAACAATAGACATGTATCAGTGATCTGATAATTTTTCAAGACCAAGATACCTAACTGATGGATGCATGACAAAAGGCTCAGATGTTGCTGCATAGTCTTTTTGTCTGACAACAAGTTACTGTCTATCCATGTACCCATGCATGGACATTGAACTGGGAAGCTGGTCACTTTTTTAAAAGGTGTGGGCTTACACGTTAGATAAAGAAATATAGAAGATACTGGCCCCACCAGCCCAAACCAAATATTCAACTGGTGAGGCTTGCAGGTTCATTATTTCAGAAAGTATTTTGCATTAGTCAGGCCATGCAACGGAAAATTATTCACTAAAACCTTGAGTAAAATCTAAAAAAGAAGAGGAGTATCCAGTCATTAGCTGATCTCATCAAACACTATTGGACCTCCTTGGTTCTTTCTACTGTTAGCGATGGCTTGAACAAGACATGCATTATACAAGGCAAAATGAAATTAAAATGTACAATCCTGTCTATGACCCTGACTATCAGTACAGATCTAATATTTTAATTTTCCAGATAGACAAAACATGACTGAGCAAGCTATTTTGTACAGAGTAATGCTTCAGGTTTAATTTTGTTCTGCAGCAGGTGTAATATTTTTGCACAGAGGAACAATGTTTATATCTTTTCACAGCCCTCCAGTCATGACCAAAGCAAGATACTACCACTGCCCTTCTCTAAAACATCAGTCAGTACAGTAACAACCAAAATTTGGTATATGTTGTTCTTGAAAGTGGAATATAGGAGGGTCTTCCTTCCATTTTATAGAATTACTAGAACTTAGTTCTTAATAGGCAAGAGATACACTAATGCAATTGCATGCATTATTCTGAATTAATTTATGAAGCAAGAGAAAAAAGTCTTGATAAGTGCTAAAAGCTGCATCCTCATTCTCAAGTAGACTTTTGAGTGGTTGAATGTCACTCTGTTTAACAAGCAGTACAATATTGTAGTGATTTGTATCTTCTAAACTAACTACAAAACACAATCAGTTTTGCATTAATGTTAAGATTACAATCTTCAAGCAGCATAAAACAATGTTTTAGGTTATTATTGCCTAGAGAATGTTCTATCAAGTCTCAACCATTTTTTTCTACCATTGTTGTTACAAAACCACAAGAGCATAATTTGATAAAATGAGTTAATGCCATGGAGGCATTTGTCTTATGATATAAGTGTCACAAATGACTTTACAGTTAATCTAATAATGCATTTCCTCCATCTGGTCGGCTTAATAAGGTTAATGACATAAAATTGGTGTAGTTTCTAAGACAAATGGAGTTACTGCATCTCTAAATTACTAACATTTTTTTCTGAGCTAAGATTTATGAGAAACATAAAATGCATAAGACATATTTTTGTCAAATGACAGTTTATTGGTTTTTATAATGTGTTCAATATACAGGTACTTTAAGTTAGTGGCACATTTTCTTATCATGTGAATAGCTATGCAATGAGGTTTAGTAACATCAGCATTATCGATAATTTCCATCATCTATCATAAAAATGAGGCAAGCAAAACATGTTTTAAAGAGAAAAAGAGGATTAGTATGAATATATCTGTAGAATATACAAAGTCATAATTGCATCAAGGATGTTTTCAAACCTTCCAAAACTTTACAGAGCCAGCAGGTCCTTGGGAAAAGCAAAAGTCTTTATAAATGTGTTTGAGAGCATCGTGAGAAAAACTACAATTATGCACTTTCACAGAGAATATTTGCTATTGCTTCTAAAAAAAACATAGAGCACCGCACTTGAATGTTCCCCACTGAAAAATAACTTTAATTATTTGATGGTACATTTTAAAAGGGTTAAAATACTGGAAATAGCATGCTGTAAAAAAATTAAGTGGCACCATCTGAAATGTAAAAATACCATAATATCCTAACAATCTAAGGCACATTAAAGTCAGAGCAAACTTGAATAGTCTACCAAGCACATATAACAGTCCCTATAAGAATATAAGAGGTATTTAATGTGGATTGGTCACTAGAGTCTAAAGGGCTTTAATAAGTGTGTGAATATATTAAATTGGTGAGGCCTCTGTGGTGGTCTTCAAAGACATTCTGAAACAGAAGAGGACACGAAATAATGTTTATCTGCTGTTCTGTTTCATGAAGCCATCTGTTTTTCATATATGTACACCCCTTGCAGACCAAATTAAATTGAACAAAAATGTAATCTAACATGGCACAGAATATTAGACAGTGTCTTCTGTGTTGCTGGCCTCTTTGGCAGCATTTTCCCTGTTGGACTTAAGTTCTCTACCTCCCATCCTGGCCCTCCTCTCCTCCTCTTTTTTCTCCTTGTCCAGCAGTCGATAGTTGAGTCCCATCCCTGCAAACAGGATGACACTGGAGACGATGAGGAGGATCCCGCAGCCCTGGTACGTGTACTTGTAATCATGATAGATGTCTTTGAACCTCCCTGTGAATAAAAAAAAAAAGACATTGCAGAGTTTTTTTTTCAACATTAAAGAATTTTTTAACAACAGGAAAGATGGACTTTTCATTGAGCAAAGCTCTTTTTACTGTAGAAAGTTGCAAATACTTTTGAAATTGGTGCTACATGATAGAGAAAAACTGGGAAGAAGGACTGGCATTTGAAAATGCTCAACAGATACTAAACCTACAATTACCAGAATCCACTGAGCTATACCAGACCAATAAACGCTCCTGCAGCTCTGTGACACAATGAGAGCTTAAGCCATAGAAAATCTGGCAAATTATGCGATTTGAGATGAGCAGGGAGGTCTGGGCACAGGTAAGATGGAGGGAAGTTTACCACAGCTTATTTACATACTACCCACACTTATGATAAAAAGCTGGTTAAAAATCAGCAGTTTCCCATGTAAATTCATATGGTGGGTTATGTACTCACCGAGCAAAGGGGGTCCTAACAATACAGGACCACACTCCACGATAGTGACAAGCCCAACAGCACTGGAGAAGCGCTGGGCTCCCACCAGGTCCATCAAGGTCTCGAACAGCACTGAGCTCAGCCAGCCGAAAGCAAACCCAAAGAAGATGGAGTAAATCACAAAGCCTTTGTAGTCTACCGATACTGGTGCTAAAACATGGCAAACGCCGTTGTACAGCACAGATGCAGCAAAGAAGTACTGTATTCTGGGCCGCACCCACTTGGTGTTAGCCACAATACCCATTGAGGGCCGGGCAACCATGTCCACAAAAGCCAGCACAGACAGGAGGAAGGCAGCCTTCTCTTTGGGAATGTCTTTGCTCTTTGCATAGTTACTGAGGAACACCAGTGGCGCAAAGAGACCGAAAAACATGATAATATTGCCAGTAATATAAAGCATAAAGCCACGGTGCTTGAACAGAGAGAGATCGATGAAGCTGTTAATCCTCTGCGATATAGTCATCCTCTCTGTGGTCTTCTCTGCAGGTTTGGGTTTCGGTCCTATGGGTCGCATGAGGGAACCAGCGACACAGCAATTGAAAAGCAGGCCACCCAGGATCAAGAAACTTCCTCTCCAACCAAACTTTTCAAAAAGCCAGGTGTTTATAGGAGCCATGGTGGAGAGAACGACAGGGCTGCCAGCCATGGCAATTCCATTAGCAATAGGCCGCCTTTTGTAGAAGTACTTTCCAATCATGGTGAGGGCAGGGTTGAGGTTGAAGGCCAATCCCAAACCTGCAAAATCAATTAAAATATATATAAATATATGAGTTAATAAAAGGTATAATCAAACAGTGTTTGCAGATTCAAAGTATTTTTTGGTGTTTTTATTTTTTAGAACACTAGATGGCAACAGCGCAGTAAAAAAAAAAAAGAAAAAAGATGACTCATGACCAAACTTAAAAATATAGAAAGTTAAAATTAGGTACCTCCCACCACACCAATACAAAAGTATAGTGCTTCAACAGAATTGCAAAAAGAGGCAGCTATGAGACCCAATCCAGACAGGCATCCTCCCGCCATCATAACAGGACGACTCCCATATTTATTAACCAGGATGCTGCTGATGGGACCTGAGGGGCAAAAAAAAAAAAAGCAAGATCACATATTAGAAGCAGAAAGATGGGGATTTCTTTCCAAACTTCAATGCAAGGGTGTGTATTTAGCCACCAGAGGGCTCCAGTTCCACAGCAGTGGCTCAGCAAATTCAAACAACTTCTGCAATCATTTTTGTCAGTGCTGCACTGCAGTAGATGTGTTCTCATGCCATTAATAATGCGATGTGTCAGAAAAACCATGAAAACTGTAATGAAATGAGCATTTATCAATTTATCAGGTTCAAGGATTCCTAAAAAATTGACAGGGGAGTAATTTGTTGGTGGATACTTTTTAAATGGGCTCTAAATACATTTAAAATGATTATTGGAACTACAGTTCAGACCTGTGTGTGTGTGTGTGTGTGTGTGTGTGTGTGTGTGTGTGTGGGGGGTTAAAATAACAACTGCTATCTTTGTAAGTACAATTTGCACCTGCATTTGCAATTTTGACACCTGGTAATCTGGTTCCAAAGAAAGAGTGACAGAATGAGGTAACACTAAATTAACTTAATTAATATACATGTGCTTTGGGTTTAACACCAATTCAAGAAAAATCAGTATGACTTGTAAACAAATGACTAAAATACACGGAGGGTTCAGGTCGCAAAACACCATCTCAATCTACAGCTTATATCAACCAGCCAAAATGAGTACGAGGACCCACATGGAAGACACTCCAGCCTTCCTGCCAAATCCCTGCACTACCCAATGAACCTAAATAGAAACTGACAGTTTTTGTTTAGAGGTTGTCCAGACTCATTTGCCAGCACGCTGCAAGACAAAGGGTTTTTAAATTGTAATGCAGGCAGTCTCCGCACTAACAATGAGTTCTTTCCTTCCGCCTTGCAGGGAGAGTTGCCTAGGATAAAAAGGTTGGAGACAAACCAATGTAGAATATTATGAACGTAATGAATCAAAAATTGAAGGAGTACAGAGGTACGCAACAGTAGGTTGTTAATGAACTTCTCCTGCCGATGTGCTCAGAATGTTTAACAGACGGCGACCGACTCGGCTGTCATCTACACACAGCGCTGACAAACATTTCCTCACTCTCTTTCAATTAGCATGCATAGCTTGCTTTCATCTGTGTATATTTAGATCTAAACATTTGCATTAATTAACAGTGTTACACCCGGATATGCATAGCCCTCTGTGACTCATAGCTAGGTTAGGACAGGTGCACGTCTCACTTTTACAGCCGTGAAGAAGGTGGTAAACCAGCACAAGCTGATAGATGCTGATACAAAATTTGAAACAATGCACTGTAAAGTGACAGACAAATGAAGATGTGATGCTCTCACAGTGTAACTCAGTAACCTTTAACCACTGCAGGGAATGTGTTGCTGAACAATAAGCAGCATTGATTCCTTTACAGTACTTCTGTTGTACAGCAGCCTATTGAGGGCTTAAAGGGTAACTTTAGTATTTCTCAACCTGGAACCTATTTTCTAATATTTCTGTGCCAAAGCAACTAATAAAGACAATTTCTGAAAGTAGTCCAGTATTGAGCAAAACCACTGCAGCCAGCAGAGATGAAACAGGCTGCTATATACAGTTATACCATAGGGCAACTGAGCAGTGTCAATTTACATCCACAAAAACTGCTTGTACTCATAACTGAAAGGCTCAGACTGTTATTCTACGTGTCTGACAACTAACAGAAAGGATCACTACAGAGAGAGACCTCTTTGTAAAAGACTAAGATTAAAAAAAACAAAAAAACAGAAGCAGCCTTGAAATCGACATCAAACCCACCAGACTCCATTTAAAAAACAGAACTTTTATCATTGTAAAACACACTTCATTCAAAATAAACCAAAACAAAGGGAAACTCACAAAAACCATTTTGGTTTGTGTCTTTACTCTTACAACAATCACCAGCTCTGGTTTTGGTGATTTAAACCCCAATTCAACCAGTTGGATGTGAAAATATGTTGGCTCTATACACGCTGAAATCACTCTTTCTTTAAATAGGGTCTGGTCTGTTTGGCGATGGTGGTTTGGGCTGTTTGGACTTGAACGAAAAGGATCTAGCTCTTTTAAAGGAGAACCTCTGTAGGGATCTTTGTCAAAAATTGTCAGACAATTGTAATAATCTGAGCCTGTCTGAGTGGCAAAAACATGCGCTTTTAGAAGCAGCAAATTGGCGGTGCACAAATGCCCTGTGTGGCATTTTTTGCTGCAATCACCTGCAGCACTCTCATTCAACACTGTACCATTTTTTTCTCTTTTCAAAGTTTGTCTATTAGTCACTTAGATACATAAACATCAGAAAATAGGGTCCAAGTTGAAAAATATCACAGTCAGCCTTTAACTTGATGTTGAGGTTAATGGCAGACATTTGGCAACTTGCTTTTATAGAGGTCATGTGGCAAAATATGATATACACTTAAGATAAGTTCAGATGTAATATTCAGCACTATGAATGGTATGCAATGCTGGCTGAGCAATAAAGTAACACTTTTATTTTACTGCTTGCAGATCTTGTAAATATATTTTACACTGAGGTCCAGAGTAGAACGTTTGATAAAAAGCAGTTTCATATGGTGTGATATTTCCCACATCACATCAGTTTGGCACACGAAAGCAACTTTCCTAAAACTTCCCTGAGATTAGAAAAAGATGCCTATGTCATCATTTTTCCAGGTTATCACACATTAGAGTAAAGACAACTGCAGTGTTTTGATTTCAGAGCAGACGGTCTTGAGGGACGACGAGAGCTCCTTTGAACTCTGTTCTCTCCGTGTTGAATATCACGCACATGAATACATCCTCATCATCACCTGGCCCGATCTGTGTGACATCATCCAGCGTCTCATTCATCACATCAGTGCAGGAACATAACCAAACCCCTGGTGGTCCCGCTCTCGAAGCACAAGTTGGACACAATAAGCGGATATACAAACCTATTCATGTCCTCCAGAGACAGATAATGTTGCACTACAATGGAGGAGTTACAGTATCGTTTTATCTCAGTATGAAATGCTTGATTTAAGCTGCGCTGTAACTTTGAGCATCTGTGGCCTCTTTGACTGAAACTGAAAGGCAACAATGCAACTCTATTCTTGAGCAATGGATCGGCTTTTAACACTCCAGGAGTAAATCTTTTACAGTTGAGCTAAGAGTCGAGAATTGATTTCAATCATAAATCTTCAATGTGCTAAATGTCAAGAATTAACAAACATGTCTGGCAGGTTGTACTTTGTGTCGTAGCTCACCGCCGCCATACATGACCGCTAGCATGATGGACGAGATCCAGGACACCTGGCTGCTGGTCACATTGAAGATTGCCTCAATCTCCTTAAAGAAGACAGTGATGGATTTGGGGAATGCGTACGAGAAGCCAATGGAGATGAAGGCCCCGGCTACCACCATCCATCCCCAGCCACCCTCAGGGGGTGTGTAGCCTACAGGACCACCGACGGCAGGAGCCATTTTCTATCACAAAACTCTTTGATTTCAACAGTTATGAGGACCTGTTCAGGAGAGAAACAAAAAAATGTAGTTACTTAAGCTGGTTTAAGAAGAAGAAAAAGACATACTTTAACTTTAACTTTTTGAACTTTAACTTGGATTTATGTCACTTTTCTTGTGCTGTGTTCAGACGCCTTCACAGGTAATTAAATCTTTGAACCCTGAGCGAACTGGAAAAGATGAGAAAAAAGCAACAAGCAACTTGACAAGTGACATTCTGTGAATTGCAAGAAATTGGTATATTTGGAAAATGATCAAAAACACCAGGGAAAAAATGTTTTAACTATCTATAATCAGCAGAAGTATATATTAAAATACTTTTACAGAGCTATTATTATTATTATTATTATTATTATTATTATTAAGCATTTTTTATGGCCAATTCCTTGTTGTTGTTGCTGTTTGTTTTTTTTTTTTTTTTTTTTTTTACTATTTCTTTGATTTTTTGTTGCTATTTGTTTAGGATAACTTTCTTGTACTTTACTTAAAAACAAATTTCTTTGCCAGTTTTTGGGGTCATTTCGTTTTAAGTTGCTCATCACCTTCTTACCTCATTTTTGAAAGAAATTATGATAATTTTCTTTGGTCAATCCACAAGGGGAATTTTCAATTCTCTTGTTATTTATAGGTTACATACACACAAGCCCAAAATACAAACAGGACCTATACACATGCACCGAATGGAGAGATGTCAGAGAGGTTAAAGTTAATTATTATTTATAATTAACAGTATTAGTCTTTGTTTTTTTCCATCTGTGTCATGCTCTCTGAACTTTGTGTCTCTTATCTTCTGTACTAACTGACCAAACATAATTGTTTTACTGCATAAATCAACCCTCAACGTGCAAAATACAGTTTGAGCTCTGTATACTGACCTTTAAGTGCCTCTGAATACCTCTACTTTGCTGCTACCTCATACGTATTTGGAAAGAGATCATATTTGTCCAAAAATACTTCCCTAACTGGATAAAAGGGTTTAAGCGTAAAGATGCCGATTTTGGCCTTGCTTTGCTTTGAATTGTTCTCTGCGTGTATTTATTGAGCTCCCGCCCGACAATCTCCCACAGTCTCACTTTAGAGGTGATGAATAAGAGTCCATCTGCAGAGTCAAACAACTTACTGTATTGTTTACACAGGGGAGACTACCCAGAGAAAACATCGATCAGACCATGAACACTGGTTGAATTCACACTGCTCGGTAGCTCAGGGCGGTGATGATATAGTGTTTTTCAGCCGAGGAGGACTTGATTTGGTTGAGGAATTGGTTTAGCGCTCTGAAAACTTATTGGATAAGCCAGTTGTGTGCAGCGAGTAGTGAATATTTAATGTGTTAAAGAACTTTTGTTATTGAGCTGGGATTTTAGCTGCTGCCATGCAGCTGTAAATGTGCCTCCTGTATTATTCTACACATGCAATGAGTTAATTGAGGTAAAATAAGAACTTTTGTCTTTTCTTCATTCATACAGATATTTAAGGTCACTTGGAATAAATATATAATAACCACTTGGGTTGGACAAATTGAATTGGCATATAGATAACATTTAAAATGAACCTACCAACTGCTGTGAGTTTGTATGTTGTATGTTTAGGGCTGGATCGAAACCTTTATTGTGTCAACCAAAATAATCCAGTGCCAAGTAGTATTGCAACTTTTTAAGTCAAACGATACCTGCATTCAGTCCCTTATGACACTATTAGCATAACTGATGTTATTTAGCAATCAGCTGGTGATTAGCACCTATGAGCTGCTGTTTCTCTGCCTTGTTTTGGTTTTATGGTTAAGGCATTACATGCCTATGTTAATGTTTATACTTCTTAAACATAAGTCATCTTACTTTGTATCTTTGCTGTTTTATGTAGATTTTGAAATGATTATGATTTTTAACACGTTGGTTTATTCTAACAAATTGTCCTTTTTGACAAAAAGAAGAGACAGATGTTCCTTCACACCATTTCGTACTATGGAAAATGAGGGTCCAGCACGTTAACAAGAAAGGTTGAAAGATTTTCACTGTCTGAATACAGTCACCACACATCCACCAGGCGGCCTTCCAAATAGGACAGTATGCTGGGGAAATGCTCTTAACTGGCGGCAGAGACAGTCTTGTACTTTTTAAAGAATGAAAAATTCAGCAGTTGACTTAAGATGATGAATGGAGCAACGAGTTAAGAAGGACAGGACTCCAGATAAAACAGCAAAACTGTCTAAATAATGAATGAAACGGATAATTTCATACTTGGAATTGATTTCTTGGCTTTGAAATGGAGAGGAAAGTATCAGTAAACTCTGCAGCGTTGATTTATTTAGGCCAGGTGTGGGAGAATGTAATAAGTAGACAAATGGGCGGAGGCATCAAGGCTAACCCCTGTCACATTGTAAAGGTCTAAATAAAGCAGTCAAAGTGCCACTTGTCAGCACAGACATACCAGGACAAAGCAGGGTGAGCTCAGCACAGAGACACAAGAAGATTTGGTGTCACTGCTTAAAGGATATACGCTTCTTTGAAATTTTTTGCTTAACATGAGTCACTTAGCCTGAGCACAGCTGATCTTGGTATGTGAAGCCATGAACTTTGTTGTTGGACTTGACCAAAATTAGCAGAAACTGAGGCAGAGCACCCCTCTAACATAAAGAAACATCATTCATGTGGTGCACTCAAGGGCCCCATTTTTACAGATCATATCCAGGAGGATATCATAAATTTCCCCTCTTCATTTTGTTGAAATATTACACTAAATGCAACACTCTTGTTTTTGCTCCCATTTTTCATGAGTTGAAATAAAAGATCTAAGGCTTTTTGAGTGCACATAAGAGGCTTAGTTCTCTCAAATGTTGTTAACAAATGTGTTTAAATCCGTGTTAGTGAGCACTCTGCCAACATCATCCATAATCCATTCACCTGACAGGTGTGGCATATCAAAATGCTGATTAAACAGCATCATTATTACACAGGTGTACCTTGGGCTGGTCATGATGAAAGGTCCCTCTGAAATGTGCAGTTTGATCACACAACACAATACTGCAAATGTATCAAGTTTTGTGAGACAATGCCATTGGTATGCTGACTGCAGGAATGTCCACCAGAGTTGTGCTGTAACCTTATTGTCATTTCCAAGTATTTGGCAGTTCATCCGACCAGTCTAATGTGCCAATCCAGGACCTCCACATTCGGCTTCTTCAGCTGCAAGATGATCTGAGACCAGTACTGAGATGAGCATCCCTGAGACAGTTTCTGTCAGTTTGCGCAGAAATTCTTCAGCTTGCAGGTGAGGAAACTGGATGTGGAGGTCCTGAGCTGGTGTGGTCACACTTGGTCTGCGGATGTGAGGATGGTTGGATGTACTGCCAAATTCAGCTCACGTCCAACAGCTCGGGTGGACATTCCTGCAGTCAGCATGCCAAAGGCACACTACCTGATAACTTGCCCATCTCTGGCATTTTGTTGTGTGATCAAACTGCATATTTTAGAGCGGCTTTTTACTGTGACCAGCCCAACACACACCTGTGTGGTATTAGCATCTTGATATGCCAAACCTGTCAGGTGAATGAATTATGGATTAAGTTGGTAAAGTGATCACTAATATGGATTTATACCAATTTCTGAACAAAATTTGACAGAAAAATGTCTTTTGTTTGCATAAAAAGTCTTTTGTCATTTATTTTAAGTCACGAAAAAAAGGTAGCAAAAAGAAAAAGTTGCATTGAATATTTTTTCTCAGTAATACTGACCAAGATTATACAAAATAAAAGTCTGAAACAATGCAATTTCTGTTAATGTGAGGACACAGCAGAGGCATTGACCTTAATTTTTTTTCTCTAAATTAATAAGATTAACAGTAATAAGTGATATTCATTCACCTTGTATTTGATTTTAGTTTTTTTTTTTCAAATTAAGAAAATTTACTCATTACATTCTGCACACAATGATTATGTCTTTCATCTAAATATTAAGGTTGAAAATAATCACAACAAAAGTAGCTGAAATCACGTTGAACGAACATGAATTTCAACATATTTGGCTAAATTCTGGTGCTTCTAGCAAAAACAGTTTTCACTCATCTTCCCTGCAGCACTGCTTTAAGCCTTTTATGACCTCAGGTTTCTAATACCACTTATTAGATCTGGTGAATTTGTCTGATTAATTATAGATGAGAATAGCTTGTTAAATATTTGCTCAGGGAAATCACATACTCACATAATAAGTATTGTTATAGCCTTGGTAAAGCAATACATCTTTCATGAATATCAAGCTGAAAATAGCCCTCTTATGCAAGTAATCATTTTGAAATTGATGCTGTTAAATGTTAAATGTGCATAGTGTCTGTGTGTCAAGTGTCTTACCTTGGCAGCAGCTCTCAAACAGGCCCAGATGAGCTGTGCAGATAAACAGCAGTCTCGGAGGCACGCTAACACACTGCAGACATCATTGAATTGGACTGAGTGTCTCTGAATATGTATGAAATATGGAAAAAAAAGTCACTGCATATGTTTCACAGACACTCCAGACGTTATCTGTGGGTCTATATCCACTATGACAGTCCAAAAGTTGCCAGTGGCACCTCGGCCTCAGCAAAGTGAGTTCAGTGAAGCTGAAAGGTTGAGTTCATTCAGCGCCCACATCAAACAGCTGGACGATGATCTGGACACTTTGCTGCTAAATGTTGAAGTCAGTCAAGTTCTTATTGGCTGTGGGAGGCTTAGTGCCGTGCCCCTACAATACTTTCTCCACCCCTCTGTCATGTGCTGAGCTCACGCACACACACAAGGTTAAAGCAATTCACTGCACGACCCTATAGTGCATGTGTGACCTGAGAGGATATCAAATGATGTCTGCACTCTAAGAGATAAGATGCTTTCTAAGACGCTGATTTCCTGCATTAGCTGATTTATCTGCCCTATTCAATTAGCTATTATAGCTATAAGAAATCCGGTTTACCTAAACAACAGACATTGTTTACCTTCATTCTCCTGAGAGAAAGATTTCTGAACACTTGAGGGGTCAGATCTGGTTGAGCCTTTCTCCTAAAACTCCCCGAGGTGCTATTAATGAGTCTGTGTCGGGGCTTGGGAAAGGAAAGGCTCGAGTACAGGAGGTTATTGAAACAGTGTGTGCTTGCAAAGCGCCCTAAAATTCTTGACATTGTTGAAACATTATTTGTTATGTTGTTTTATGCTGTTCCCCTCATTTTTTTCCACTCCAATAAGGACTTTTATTGCTTTTCAAACAGAGGATGCAGCGGAGCACCACCTACGATTCAGTGTTTTCTCCTGGGCCGGCATTTATTCACAAGTGCAAGAGTGTGAAGAATGGAAATGGATTTGGGACAAAAACAATCATATTTGCACACACTCAAACAGACGTTTATGGGAATGCATTTGTGGAAACAGTAATTTCCAACAAACCTTGAGTACCTGCTTAAATTCTAAATATTGCAACTATTTGTTAAATTTAAAATTATTTTTAAGTCATCTAGAGCTAGTAATGTTGATCCACCACTTTGGCCTAGACTGAAACATCTCAACAGCTGGGGCACGGGTTGTCATGAAACTTTGTACCGACATTTGTGGTCCCCAGAGAGTGAAGCTCTTTACCTTGGCAATCCCCTGACTTTTTCTATAATGCCATCAGCAGGTTGACACTTGTGGATCTGAAGTGAACATCTTAGCAATTATCAAATGGTTCACCATTAAATTTGCTACATAAAGGGCACTGGGTAGCTCCGTTGGTAGAGTGTGTGCAAAATATACAAGCACTATATGTCCGAGTCCCACCGGTGGCCCTTTAATGCATGTCATCCTCACTTTCTCTCATCCCTGTTTCCTGTCATCTCTCTAGCTGTCCTATCAAATAAAGGCCATAAAAGTCCCAAACAATAACTGTAACAAATTGCTACATATATCCCTGGTCCACAGAGGATAAACTCTCATGACTTTGAAGATTCTTCAACTTTTCCTACAGTGCCACCAGCAAGTCAAAGTTTTCACTATTTCAGTAAAATATCTACTAGAGATATCTACTGGAGATACTGGCACAGAGTTGTGTTTAGACATTCATGATTCCAGCAGGATTTATTCTAAAAACTTTGGTGATCCTCCGAGTTCCTCTGGTGCAGGGGTGTCAAACTCATTTTAGTTCAAGGGCCACATACAGCCCAATTTTATCCCAAGTGGGCTGGCAGTAAAACCATTGCATAATAACCTATAAATAACAACACCTTCAAATTACATAATACAAGCTGAAAACGTTTACAAAACAGATGATGTCTTAAGAAAAGTGCAACAATATGTATCAGTTATTCTACACTCAGTCTGCCAGTCCACTGCTCACTCATTATACAGTGTGTGCATTTTTCCAAACATTTCCACTCCCCTGTAGTATTACTACATCAAACTAAAGCGGAAGCTATTGAGGAAGCAGGTGAAGTCATCTCCTGCCTTACAGGCCATTTACAAATCTAATCACTTCAGCCTTGAGTCCACTCAAACGTTTGTGCCAAATTTGAAGAAATGCCCTCAGGGTGTTCTTGAGATATCGCTTTTACAAGAATGAGACGAATACAGGTCACGGTGACCTTGACCTTGATCTTCAGATATTGTGTTCACGACAATGGGATGTACGAACAGACAAACTGAAAACGTAATGCCTCCAGTGACAGCTATTTCCTGCGCAGAGGCATTTAAGTTATAGCAGCTACAGAAAAGTAATATACAAGTAGCTTTCCCTGTTAACTAATTACTTTTATATTAAACAACTTCAAGTAACTGAATTACCTTTGAGAGAAGTAACTAGTAACTATATTCAATTACTTATTTTCAGTAACTTGCACAACACTGTTGATCACAAACTGATGACCTCATGCACTAAGGATGTATCAATATCTTGTTGTTGTGGCTTGACAGAGAGTGACGAGTAAAGACAGAAGACTATGAAGGAAAAGAATTATCACTCAGCTTTTGAAGGTTCAGTGTGTAACATTTAGAGGGGTTAAATGGTAAGTGGTGGTGAAGACTGCACATTGCAACCAGCTGAAACTTCTCCTGGTTCCTTCTGTGTTCATTGTTCAGGAGATTTTCACAGAGAATCAAAAACAAATGGGCAAATGATGAAGAGCGGTAAAAACAAACAAACAACAACAACAAAAAAAACACACAGAATAAAGCAGTTTCACATTTCAAATCTGTGTTTTTTCCAATGCTTCAAACTAAAGTGAAAACACAAATGTCCCTATCTAGGGACATGCTTTGTCCATTCTGGGCTACTATAGAAACATGGCGGTTCAACACGGCAATCTCCATAGGTGAGTATCTGCTCACTATGTAGTATAAACAGCTCGTTCTATGGTAACGAAAACAACCACTTATTTTCAGGTGATTATACACAAAAGAATAAAAAAACATATTATATAATATTCAATTTCTTCCAACCCTAAATCCTACACACTAAACACTTTGAATTAATCTTAATATTTCCTCAGAGGTCTGGTTCACTCTGCAGCTCGGAAGTTTGCAACCACTGCTGTAAATGGCCCTATAGCTTTGTCAGAGGGATTAAAATTGATTAGCTCAGCTATGTGAAACACAGCTCCTATACAGGATAATAATCTGCCGTAAAACTGTTATATGTACACAGTCAAACTATGGACTTCGCAATCAACATACACCACCAGTGTTCTTTGTTTATTACAACAAGCTCAAGCACAATGCTTTGCTGTACTGTATATCCCACCTCATCACGTTCACAGCATGTACTTCCTCTTTTTCTCATGTGTTACAAAATAAGTCTGACCTAACATGTAATAAGAACATAAGGTGTCTCATAAAGTTGATCATTTTACAAAAACAACACCAGCTGTGCAACCAGGAACCAAATAAACATCCCACTACCTCTGGACTACGACTGGGCTGAATGTAATTGCATCGTGGCCCACAGCACTGACACTCACAGGTCAAAAGTCAGCGGCAATTACCTATCGTCGAGGCATGGTGGCGGAGATGAAAGTGAAGTAAATCCTGGCTTGCTGAACCGAGAGAGAGCGGGGTCTTCATTAAGGGTCAGGGTGAGGGCACAGTGTTGCAAAAGCTAATTAGCTCACACATACAAGTAGGAAAATATTTATCCCAGTTAGTGGCTGCAGTGACAGAAGAGCTTTCACCTGGTACAGTGTATGAAAAAAAACCTTACTGCACTTCCAGCCCAAACACACATTCACATAAACTGTGTGTGTGTGTTTCTCTGAGGACAGAAAAACCATTATTGGCAGACGTTTTACACTGTGGAACAATGCCAGGCAACCAAGTCACCGAGACACTGAGCCTCAAAGTGACTGAAGGTCTGTCCAGCTCCGGCTTCAACAGCAATGCATCATCTGCTCAGGAAAGCAGTTCAGGGGACATTAGTGTCTTGAATGGCTTACTAAAGGATGTAATGCACTTATTAGATCCTTGAGAGTCGAGACAATAAACTCATCACACTGGAGTACAATGCACTTTTTGGACTCTTAGAAATGAAGTCTGTTTCATACTGGAATTAAATACTGAAGTGTGGCTGCGATCAAACTAATCCTAGTTTTTAAAGCTTCGGGAACCCAAATCACCAAAAACTTTCTTAATGTTTAATTTAGGGTCTAATTTGCATGATAAAAGCATCAACATGTTATGTATTTTTTTGTATTTTGATGCCTGCTACACATCAAATATCATTGGGGATAATAAAATTGACTTTGAGTTGAGTCACTAATGGCATTACTTGTACTTGTACCTGCACCACATATGGCAATATGTTTTGCCCATAGTATAAAAGAAGTGGACATAGCCACAGTGATGTCACCAATTGCCCTAAAAAATCTGACAAGTTTTTGCTTTATTTAAGAAACCAATTGCCTTGAAAAATGAAAGTAAATACAACTATTAGTCTTAATATATATTTACTTTATATCTAATTGTTAGTTAAAGTTACTTAATATTGTGAAGTTGCTGCAACTTAAAAATGACAACAACTTCACCTTATCTTATCTTAACTTACTACCACTTTATACATCTGTACATTATAATTTTTTGCTTTTTGCACTCCTGGGCTGTGTCTGAAAAGCCATACTAACATGCTATTTGCAGACTTAAACAGTCTGTGTGTCAGAAACCTTAGTATGAAACCAAATGTCTGCAAACTGCATACTACAGTATTACATACTGTATTATAGTACTACATATTACAGTATGTTAGCACTGTTAACTATGCTGGAATAAATATCCCACAAAGCAATGCGGTAGAGGACAACACCCATATTGGACAGAAAACCAAGAGCTTTTGTAAAATCAATAATGCTTCAATCTAAGTGAAAAAATGTGAGAAGTGACAGTATATTGAATGATACTAAACATGTTGGGTGTATAATGCATCGTGTGCTATTTAGGATGCATTATTGGTTAGATACTTAACTGCATGTCATTGTCTCAGTATTTTCAAAAGCTATTATGCTGACTCCAATCTCATCTAAGAAGTCAATCCCTGTGCAGTTAGCAAAAACATCCTGCAGTTATAGAATAACATTATCATTCATTTGGAGTTGTGTTTCTGACCACCCGATGAATGTAAGACAAATATTTACATATTTACGCATACAGCATGAGGTTTAGGAGGCTCGTGACTCTGGCATATAAATAGTGCAACATTAGCATGAAAACAGGAGAAAAGAGAATAACACAAACTATATTTATTCTTATCTTCAAACTTCATGTAAGGATTGAAAAAAACTTGGCATCCATGGCGTTTTAAAAATGAATCTGATCATGTATCACAACAGCCAACTGTGTCAACATTTAGTGAAAGGGCAGCCTGGATAATGATTACAATGGCTACAGCACTCAGTTATTTTGTAGATACACCTGAATGCATTAATGCCATTACACCATTTAATCTCTCTAATTTGCACCGCTGAACACTGAGGTGACTGTGCATCCTAATGTGACCAGCACACAGGTCCGTGCCAGGGCCTCTGCATCACGCCCGGAGGTATTTCATCAAATTACAAAAGCATTTTTGGGGCAGTATTTGAATGCTTTGTTATATGTTGGAGCACATTTCAATGTTATCGCGCAGATTTTGAGACAAACATCGTGCGCAGTGATACACACCGATGGGCGCCACAAAAGGCGGCCCGTGAATGGAACGGAAACTACAACTTCAGTGGAGTTTTCTGATAAATTTCTCGGTCACACAAGCTTTGATTTGATCTTTTGTTTGTTTACAAGCCTCCTTCTCTTCCATCAGACACACACAGTGGATACTTTCTCACTTATTGAGCACTTCAAGCGCTCCTTTGTGCTGTCAGATATCCGGCTACACAATACTTCCTGCCATAAAGGCTTCAACCTTGGCCCACTCGAAGTTGCGCTGGCACGTGCACTGATATACAGCCCTGAGCTGATTTTCTCCTCCTTTATTCTTCTGTCAGCACATCTGGTGTTTTTGCAGTTTTGAGAGCAGTTTTCAATGTAAAGGATGGTATTTTTTTATGAACATCAAGTGTATCAGGATACTTTCATCTTAAAAGGCAATCTGACAATTTCAGCTGCAGCGAGTAGTCGTGTATTTGATGGAAAGAAAATTGCCAATAATCAATCATTTCAGTCACTTTTTAAGGAAAAATGTCAATTTCAGCTTCTTAAATGTGAAAATTCTCTAATTCTGATGGTAAATCAAGAGTCTCTGGGGTTTTGGTCTGGCAATAACGGTGTCACTTTGGGCTCTGGGATGTTGCAAGGAGCATCTTTAAGAATTTTTCGACATTTCATAGACTAAACAATCAACAGATTAACTGTGTATTACTTTTTGGTTGAAGACCTACTGATAATGCTTGCCATAGACACAATATCAAAATTTTACAGATATTGTTTTCACTTGTTTAACTTATTTTCACCAAATCACACTGCATGTGCCCTTGAGGTCTGACAAATGCAGCCCAGTTTCTTCCCAAAAAACAGTTGCTAAGAAAATTACTTGAAATACATTTAATGATGTCTAATTAATTCTTGATGTTTATCAGGGTTTTATATATATATTTATGTATAGTTATATATATCTACACACATATATATATATATATATGGATGCATTGTGTTCTATGTATTTCTTGTTTTTTATTGGATCATTGTTTACTGACTAGTTACTCTTTCTCTTTAGTGTGGTTTTTTTAAAATTGTGGCTGTGGCTTCTTGGTTTTATGCAGTTTTATGTGTGTGCAAATAATTCAAAAAATGACTGAATAAAATGTCAAATTTTTACATCAATGCTTGCTAGCGTCCAGCCTTCGTCATTATCTCATTTGCAGATGCACGGTTGTGCTTCTCTGCATGCAACCACCACCATCCATCGGTCAGAAAATAATCTGAAACCGTCGGCAGGAATGTGTATTGTGTCGCGCGTGTCGTCATGCATAGGTACTGTTCAACCCACTCACAAAAACATGGCTACATAGCACAACTAGTGGTGAAAAAAAGGGCACCCTGAACACAATGTATTAAAAATCTATTTTTACATGAATATGAATGCCCTATTTCCTGCCTAAATTTGCAACAAAGAGAATTTACCTTTGTTTAGTCACTTGCTATTTTGTCTTCAGTATATTCATTTGTTGTGGTCATTTGTTGCATTATGTGCAATATTCTTGCTCCAGTCTGATCAATAACTTATTCCCTGCAGCCCCACAAACCCAATTTTCCCATGAGGACCATTACAGATTATAATAATCTAAAAATAAAAATCTAATCGTAACACACACCCTATAGACACAGCATGCAGATTAGTCTGGAGATAAAAATGTAACATTCCTGTGGTTCCTGCGTCAAGAGATAAAATACCTATAACGGGGCATGTTCCGTCATCACAGGGGTCCTATTGTCCGATGAAGAAGCATGTTAGGAAATGATGCGATGACCCTTACAAAAGATGGCCTATTGTGTTGACTGAACAAGTGGAAGACGGCAATTAAATTCCCTGTGGGGTTTTGTTTCCTACTTCCTTTTACACCCCTGCTAAATTATCGGCTTTTGTCTATGAACAATAACAACAACACATTCTATCACGAATCATTTTAAGACGAGAGAATAAGAACACGTACTCCCTCTTACAAGCTCATAAGCAATATAACACACCCTTGTTTATTTCAGTATGTTCAGGGATGCACAAAAGTGTCATATTGTTTCTGCAAACACTAGTTGCAGCCGCACTGATGACACCGACGGATGAAATGATAAAGATCATGTGTTTTTGTGACTTCTTGTTATAATCAAAACACATGAGGTGTTGCATGTGATACAGCGGCCCAGCCATCAAAAGAAAACATTGGCATTGTGCATTTCTGCAAACCATGGATATTTACCTCTCATATGTATCATATAAATGTTTCTCAAGTGTCATTTAGAGGTGGAGGGGATGGTGGATGACGTATAGGCTCAGTGAGACACCTGCCAAGCTTCAGACCATTGAGAACAACAAATAACAAAACCGGTTGTCTTTTAGCAATCTGTCATGTTTTTTTTTTACAACATTTTAGGTACCAAACGTGTTTTTAGTGACCTATCACTGTTTTTCCAGCAAATTTTTAGTCATCATATGTGTTTTGATATGAAGCCATCTCGTGTTGTTAACACGTTCGTTTCTCTCTAACCTTATTTATGCTGGCGTAGTCATTAAGTTATCTGAAATGCGACTGGAGCAGGAGGGCAGGCGGCGGGCTGGAGAGCTGGATGTGAGGTAGGCAGGCAGTAAGAGGAGAGCTGTTCTGCTACTTTGTCCAACAGCACGGAGAGCTGACCTTGAGGGGAATGGGGAAAATTGACAGGGGGGAGAGCGGTAACAAGGGCCAGCTATATATCAGGGAGGCAATTTGGAGCGGTTTATCCGATGAGGGTCAATTCCCACTGCAGTACCATAGATCAGAGTTTTCAAGCCCGAGCGTGCCTTCATGAGGAGAGGTTAGGATGGATCCATTTTTGAATGACTGAGCCGCTGATCAAGCCCCAGCAAATCATTCACACAAAACACAGACGACTGGGGTAATCATGAGGATTTGTGATGCAGGAAAACGTGCATCAGCAGATTTATCTCCTACTATTTGTGGCCTTGCTGCTCTGGCTCAGGTCCAAATCAAATCTTTTTTAAGAGGCAATTTCACAATGTTCCTCTCAATTATTATACATATCAAGGACATGGAACAGGTTATTATCTAGAGGATACAGGCATTAATGTTAGTATTATTACTGGCAATAAAAGTGAACACCCTCATTTGTGACCAAAGCCTACTCCTCCTCTGTCTAGAAAAGACATCAAAGATCTGTACTAAATCTGTCAGTGTTACGCCGCCATGCCAAGAGAGAGCAATTTTACAGATGCCTTTACTCTGTGTCTGACCTTTTCTATTGCTGCTTCTATTTTGGATCACTGTCTCTGCACCTCTGAGATTGGCCAGATGGCAGGTCTATTGAGTGATAAAATTTGAGAGACAAGAGCACTGTTACGCCACGGGACTCTTTGGCTCAGGCCCCAGCCTCAGTGAAGGCTGGAATGAGCACATAACTCCGGCACAACATTTGAATTCCCCTTCATTATCTCGTGCTCCTCCGTGGCCAACAGACTGAGCCCAGTTCATCCGCTCTGCAGTTCAACCCAGTATAACGAAGATGGGGACTTATATAGGACATCCACATGCAAATTAGTCCAAACTGAATGGACTATTTTGTGAGGAACTGAGGTGTTTGTAACATAAAATTCTTATTGTAAAGCCAAATCATGAGACTCAAGAACCTATCAATATATATAAGTGGGGACATCTTGTGGACAAAGTTTATTTTGCACCATGTTGATGTTCCAAATATGAAACTAATGGCCTCAAAAGGCAATAAAATGAGCAAAAAATTCTACCATGAATGTAATTTTAACCTTCTTCAATCTTAGTTTTTCCCTGCTTTCATTTACAATCAGCACCACCTGCCTAGAGATGCGTAGGAGGGTAGCTTGGCCCATCATCTCCTTAAAGACCCCATTCAATGAAAATCAAGTTTTTAACCTTGTTAACATGCCCATATGGTGTTTTTAAATGCTACAAGACATATAATAAGCAAAAGAAACTGTCAGTGCCATGTGTGAGCATTCACGCCTTGAAACTGCAGTGTACCAATAACAGTCTCAAAAACACAGATTCAGACATCCAGGGTTTGTTACATCCCACACCTGAGGAACCAATCCCAATAATTTGCAAAATGGGGGAAAAAACTTCTAAATATTTAATTTGGATGAAAAGAGATGAGTTTCTAGGGGCTTCAGCAATGCCGGGAGAGGAACTTCAATAAAATGTAATGCAAACAGTTAAAAGATTAGTTTCACATTTTAGCAATCCAGTCTTTGAAATAGTTTTCAACAAGATTAACTAGAACTATGTAGTTTTCTTTAATAATTTCTTTTTGGTACACATAAAGGAATTTAGAATCCATTTGTATTTTCTTCTGTATGTATACCATGTGTATGCATTTGCTGTTTTGTGTTCCTGCTATTCCCCAGACCAAGTGGTGGACAAACATTGGGAGTGGACATTGTACATCAACTCATGCTGAGGGGAACACGCACGAACCAAATCTCATGGCAGTCCATCCAGTAGTTGTCCAGACATGTCACTCAAAACCAAAAATGTCAACTTACTGGTGGTGGAACGGAGGATGAAAGCTCAGGGGACCAAACTCATTAGGATGCATCCTCTGGGAAGCACGAATGCCTGTCCTGAATTTCATGGCAATCCTTTCCATCCTTGGAGCCCTGCTGCTGCCAGCAGCGAGGCTAAGAAAAGAGAGAAAATTCTGACATCAGTTGATTTATTTTAAAAACATGAAATCATGTATTTCATTTTTCAGCAGCTATTTTAGTGGCTGATGCAAGCGCTGTACAGTTTTAAACCGCTTTCTATCTTATTATAATTCAAATCTCATCATTGTGTGACTGCTTGGGTCAATGACTCATTCATTCCAGTTAGGTGTTGGTTTTAACTGCGTCTATTAGTGTCTCTGCAATGCCACGGCTGCATCACAAGCATTTATTCCGAGTTTAGTAAATCCATTTATCCATGAATTCATGACTATAAAGCTTTGTCAGCTTGAAGACAGAAGTATACATACTGGCTAATACCTAATGAAAGCACAACAAAAGCGAATCAGAGCCAGAAATGGTCGAATGAGCCGGGCACGTTAACCGTGGAGATCACAGAATATTTATGCAACCTGATTCAGGTTACAGTCAGTTCCCTGCTTATACAGGATTTTCACTGTATGCCGTCATAAAGCAGATATACTACACAGTCGACAATGCACTTTTGCATCTTATCTTTGCTCTGCTCATTTTCCGCTTGAGGAAGTTGGGAAAATTGACTTAGAATTGCTCCATGCAAAGTACCTGCACTCTCCACTCACATGGTTAGATAGAGAGCATCAGAGTGTGGCGCAGGTATGCACAGTTTTCATCAACGCAGGAGACCCAAGGCGTCCGAGCTGCAAATAAAAACCATCAGCACTCTGTGCTCTCATTAATGTACTGAGGTGTGTAGAGGAATTTAGGATGCAGCTTCTCTCCCGTGGAGACGCATAAAAATGCTGTGTGTGCTTGAGTAAAATAATGGATTATGCAGCCGAAGCGGTCTCCCTCTAAAACGCTATTTGTTGACTGTTTAGAAAGGATGACACAGGTTGTTCTTTTCTTGTGCATGTAGGCGTACTTCTTTTGATATTAAACACAATCTACAACGAATCCCCCTGTCGCACTTTATTTGAGCAGTCCACTCTTAACACCTGCAGCGGTCAGCACTGTAATTTGATTAAAACCCTGAATGCATCAACACTTCTTCGTGCAATGTGTGTCCTTGTCCTCTTTAGCTAAAGACTTCTAAGTAGCATGCAACGCAGCCACATCCATCATAATAATTTCACATTTATCAGAGACTAAAATGGTAATCTGGAGACAAATACGAAGGAAGAAAACAAAAGTTCTGAGGAAGTGAGGAAGCCTGTAATACAACAGCATTTGCATTTCATACATCTGTTTCCATGACAGGTACATACAATCCTTTATTTCTGCCTCACACAGCTTTCTCTGAATGCTAATTCTACGTCGCCATCAGAAGCTTTGTCAGGAAAGGTATGTAGGCCCTCGACTGTCTGAAAAGCTCCTAATGAATTATTAATTGGTGCCACCACAGTTAGGGCATAATTTACCTCACCATTTCACAGTGATTTTATTAAGGACTGCGGCTGGCCGGCCAGTCAAGTTTAGAATCCATGCAATATTCATCAGAGAAAAAGATGCATGGGACAACAGCTTATAGCCGGAGGATTTATTCAGGAAAAACAACAATAACATCAACAAATCCCACCCTCTTGTAAAAGCTTGGCATGCTTCACAGCTCCTCCAGCATGTGTGTGCGCGGCGGATTTGTGGCAACCTTTCTGCAGGAAGCCAAATGGCTCAAGAGGAGCTGTTCTCATACCTCATAATGCTGCGGTGGCCTCCAGGGAATAAGGCAGCAGAGCAGTGGGGCAGGGCAGGGGGAGCAGTGGACGCACCACCTTGCTGTCCTGTATGTGCAGAACATAATGTATGAGCCAAAAAGTTACCAAGACATTTTTACACATTCAGAATTACAATACTGCTCCTGCTATGACTACAATGAGTGGTGAGATAAAAATACTCATCATTCAGATCATTTAGTAAAGTAAAACCAGCAATACCACACTACAAAAATACTTCATCACATGTAAAAGTCCTGCATTGAAATGTTTAAGTAAAAGTACACAAGTAGGCTTTTAGCAACAAAATGCACTTCGTTTTAAAAGAAAAAGTAGTTATTATGCAGAATGGTGCCTGTCAGTGGTGCTCTTTTTAGCATCTTTACTTAAATTTTTTTTTTTTAAATCTATGAAGTTTGTCTTCTTTTTACAGCACTTTGCAAAGCAGCACTTTGATTGGATATTAAAAACTACAGGAAACAGTAATATCGCCGCTAAAATAAGACAATAACTCACTGTCACAGCTACACCTATAGATGAAACTGGTATTATGTATTTAACAGTACTTTAAATGTTATAGCAGGCTGGGGTGAAGCTTACTACTTCATATACTGTTGGTTGGTTTAATTTTAATTTTGCAACATGCTTTATAAACTGATCTATTGTTTGTATGTAGAATCTTAATCTGAAATGTAGCTTCAGCTGTTAAATAATTTAGTAGAGTAAAAAGTACAATATTTCTTTCAGAGGAGTAGTAGAGTAAAAGTATTAAGTCACATAAAGTAGAAATACCTCAGTAAAGTGCAACTACCTCAATACTTTGTTATACTACTACTGTCACAGCTACTTATAATGTTATGAAATAATAAAGATTTGATGAACCGTAATTATGAAAACATAATGTTTCTGCAAGCCCCTGTAAAGTGACAAGGCCTGCAGGAGTGAAGCATGACTCTGCAGCCAAACTTAAAATATTCTCACTATGGTTTTGATAGAAGCAGCAACATAAGAGAAATTTCCAAACTTAAATTAACTTAAGTTAAATTTTCTGCAGACAAGATCTATGGCAGATGGCAAATGGACTTGCACTTGTAAAACACCCCTCTTGTCTTTGCACCACAGCCATCTTTCGCTCTACCTCCTGAGCTTTTTGTTTGTTTGTTTTTGTAGATGATGTTTTTTCCGAATTGTAACAGAAGTTGTCATTTTAAACCATTTATCTCACATTGGTATTTGGATGTCAAACACCTTGTTCAACACTTTGCACAGTAAATATTTGTATGCAAAATATTAAATTAGGCAGACTAATTTTACATTTGATTACACTGCTTTTCCCCCCTGCGGTGGTACCCACCTGTGGTTGTTATCCAGCTCCTCTGGTTTGCACGACAATGTAACAGAATTGACAAGAAATTTTATCTTCAATCCCCATAATAACAATTTGTTTTATTGCTATTTATAACTTTTGACATTGCTGCTTGTCATTTGTTTTTATGGATTATACTTATACTTATTATACTTATTTTGAACATGACAAATGAAATAGGAGAACAAAATAAAATATAAGTGATATGTCCAGCCATAAGCAGTAAGCACTAAAAAAACAACATCAGAATGACCATCTGACATATTCAGCAGACAAACGTAAGTATCTAATATCTGAAAAGGAGTGGGAGGAAAGGAATACTTATCACATCCTACCCCCTTTTTTCAAATTTATAAAAAAAAGTTCATTTAAAACATGAATATTCACAATTTCTGCCCCAATATTCACCACACACACCTTGATCTAATCAGTAATGTTTATGTTGCAGTCTAGGGGTCGACAGATTATCGGCTTGGTTGATTATCGGGGCGATATTTGGCATTTTTCCAATTATCTGTATCGGCTAATGATCGCTGATAAAATTAAAAAATTAGAATATAAAAACATTTAAAAAAAAATAAGATAATTTAAAAAAATTAATTTAAAAGTTCTAAGAAAGTGTCAGCATGAGTAGAACGTTTACTTGGTAAAACCTCAGGGAGCTATTTTTATTTATCCATTTCTTATTTAAATTTTTAGTTGACTTTATAAAAAAAGTTGCTGGGATCTTGCTGTATTTGATGTTGAAAGTGTCACTTTTGATTAAACATTTGCTAAAGGCATTTAAACAAAGTTTTGTGTTGGAGTCTGTTATATTCCAAATTCGAAATATTGACAGAAAGATTTCCACTTTTATTGTAAATGCATATTGGTTCCCAATATCGGTTAACCAGTAATAATTGGTATCGGTATCAGCCCTGAGAAATCAATTTCGGTCAATCTCCATTGCAGTCTCTACCAAATTCAGCTTCAATGTGTGGGATCAATAAGGTTTATCACATATACACAGAGGTTCCCCTTTTTTTTCCAGTATCAGATCTGCAATAATCAATTTAATCAAAGCCTTTTCTGTTGAATGAATCTAAATGCAGAATCTTACTTCGTGCGACAAAGGATTAAATGCAGCTTTACGACAGACTTGCACCAGTGAATAATCCAAAGCCTCCATACAGGAAGCTCCGACACTGTTTTAATGCAGCCAACATCTGTATGCAGGCAGGAGAGGTTCTGTTGGCAGGAGGGATGAAATATTCATCTGTTGCTGTCTTTTGACAATGAAGCTACATGACAATGGTCTCACTTTCAAATGTCTGAGGTGCACAAATCCAAAAGGGAACGTACCTTACATAATTTTTGCTTGTTTCATTCGGCGCTCAAGTGCCAAAGCAAAGTAGACACTCAAAATTCAACAGCACAATTAAATGAGAGGTTAGTGGATCAGCCCAACAAAAACGGTGCCCTTGAAAAAGCCTCACCTAGAGAAAAAACACATTGTATGTAAATATGGGGAAAGCATCTCATGAATATTTAATTTTTTGGCATTGTAGCACAGAAGATAAAAATAATGCTTCCTTCAAGTGTGGACCTCTTTATGAAATCAGGGTAAAAGCTATTCTGTGTTATCAGATTTTCTATGAAGCCCAGCGTTTCTTTTGAATTGCATCATCTTTTATTTAAATGTCAGGATCGGGCTTTCTGGAGCTGGCGTTGGATGATGATTCCTGCTTTTCACAGCTTGCTGAGATCAGGAGGACGAGGCGGAGCCGGGGCTCACGTTTGATTGAGCTTGGAACACAAAAGGTCAATGTGAAAAAAAAATAATGCTGATTTTACATATTTGTTGTTGAAGGACTTTTTTTCTCTTAGCTATACCATACAAGACTTAGTCTTCCTCTATACATGGCACTTCGTATTAAAATTCAGATATTTTACTGTCCTTAAATCCACTTAATATCTGATGTCAACAAACAGTAGGATGAATTTAAATCTATAAATTTATAGTATGGTAATCTGAAGTTTCCAGAAACCCTGACAGTCAGCCCTAGACTATCTGATGTTGTACATATGTATGACGCCTTAAAGTCTAATATCTTGCATAAGTATGTTTAAAGGTCACATTAATATGAACAGTCTGCACTCAAAAAGATACTAGCTGAGAGGAATGCGTGGGGCAAACTTAATCCTTAACATCAGTGTGTAGGCGACTAAAAACAACAAAACAGAAATAAAACCTGAAAGGTCATTTTTGACCTTGGGTATAAAACAACAATCCCAACTTAAAGGGAAAGGTCATACCCAATATCAAATACATATTTTTCTCCTACCTGTAGTGTTATTCATCAAAATAGTTTTGGTGTGAGTTGTGTGTTGGATATATTGGCTAGAGAGATGTCTGCCCTCTCTCTAATATAATGGATCATATGCATTCGAGTTGTGGTGCTCAAAGCGATAAAAAATTTATTTGAGAAACTCAACAGCAATGTCTCTTTCCAGAAATCATAACCCGTTTATTAAAGATAATTACAGACATTATTATTCTCAAGTGAGCTAGCTATACAGTGCAGAAACTCTATTTCAGCAGGAAGCCTAAAAGTAGTGCTGATCAAACGGGTAATTTAATATGTGGTTGTTTTTTGGCTTCATGTGCCACAGTGCAGCTGTTTTGGTAGAAAGAAAATAGTTCCTACATGAAATTGCCCACAAAAAGGTCTGTGGATTATCTTGAGTAGGGGTCAACCAATATTGTTTTTTCAGGGGCGATAGTGATTATTAGTAGCTAATAAGACCAATAAGCAATGTTTGCAACTGATATGCTTTTACAATAAAAATAAAAAAAAAATTTCTGTCAATATTTAGAATTTGGAATATAATAAACTCCAACAAAAAAACTCTGTTTAAATGCCTTTGGTAAACATTTAATAAAAATCATATACAGCAAGTTCTCGTAAAAGTAAAAATTTAAATAAAAAATGAATAAATAAAAATTGCTTTCTGAGGTTTTACAAAGTAAAAGTTCCTCTCATGCTGACACTTTCTTAGCACTTTTAAATTAATTTTTTTTTTTATATTCTAATTTTTAAATTTTATCAGCGATCATTAGCTGATATAGATAATTGGTAAAATACCAAATATCGCACCGATAATCGGCCAGGCCGATAATCTGTTGACCCCTAATCTTGAGTAAAAAGGTCATTATTTCTGTCCAGTTTTTGAAATAATTTTTTGTTGCTTTAAGCACCAGAAGCCGAGTGCCATCTGGTTCCATTATATTGCAGAGAAGCTGACATACGGCGGATATCTCTAACACTCGGCAACTCACACCAAAGCAATCTACATCATATACACTACAGGTAAGAGGAAAAATATGTGTTTTTTAATGTGGGGTGAACTGTCTCTTTAATGTCTAATTATCAGTTGGCTTTTTTAGGGCTTTCAAATCTATCACATGGCTTTCATCGGCAGATGGAGTTGGCTCACTTCTTATAGAGAAGTGTATGTTGACAAGCTCTGTACCTGTTATGAAGCACTTTTAGGACTCTGGGAACTCACGAAGGCCGTGTGAGGTAGTAAAAAGGTGATCTGATGGTGGCTGGGGATCTTAAAACATCAAAATGACTCACAGTTTACCTGAAAAGAGAGAGTAGTACACAGGGATTACTTTAATAAAGTGCATCTGCCTCGACTACATTACCTTATGTATGGGATGTTATTATCGAAAATGCCCTTTTGGGGCATACCTACTACTGCTTTGAAAATGTCTTTTTTGAAGGTTTGGGAGGAAACTGAAGATGACTCTCAATTTTATACACCTAGTGAAAATGTTTTCACAGTGACACTTTTGTAATCATTGCTAAGAAATTGGGGCATTTTTGTGGAAAACTGAGACATTTGTGATGAGTTTGACATCGTGTAAAGGCAGACTTCTATCACTTCTTTCTTTGTTTTAGAAGCAAAGACACTTAAATAAAGAGGTCATGCGCTGCTGGCCGGAGATGTCAGTGCTGATGCAAAACTTGCATATTATCTTGCAATTGCAGCTCCCTTGAGTCCAGTGCAAACAATAAGAGAGGTACTTGCCGCTACAAGAAACTTCTCTCTCAACAAATCACAAATGCTGACAAGCGTAGAACAATTACGGCTTTGTTTAATAAGAATGACTGTCGGGAGCATATATTAAGTACTTTATGGACTAAAAAAAATAAACGGGTTCACTACGCAGCATAAAAAGTTAATGTGTTGTTCATTATGGACACCAGTAGATCATGAGATGTTTTCCACTACACACACACACACACACACACACACACACACACACACACGCATATGGGATTTTAATGAAGAGAAACTAACAGCTCAACTAAGTAAAGCTGCACCAACATCACAGTGACATCTTGCAATGAAATCCTTTAAACTGATACAGCATACGTTTAATGTGATTTATCCAGATTAAAATCTGGTGTAAAACTAGAGTAAGAAATATGTTATGCATGCTGAAAGTGTGTGGATGTTTATGGTTAACCCTTAAGTAGCACTCTGCCCCCCTCTGGTGGCACTTATATCTCTTTTATTGTGCTGCAATGGTCAGTTATTCTTCAACTCTGTCAGCTGTCACAGGTGACACCAGAATTAACATTTCTCACTTCTCTTGATGCTCAGTCTTTTTTTATCAGACAACACACAAACAAAATTACCAAATTAAATGTTTTGGTGACGCTAAATGCGCCTCGGAAATACTTAAATCTCAATGTTTGCCAAGTTTGTGCTTTTTTTCATTCTCACTTGCTCAATTTTTCAAAGTAAAGAGGCCAATTTAGGTCTAACCCTTAAAAAGGTAAGTTGTTTACCATATATTGATGATTTGAAGGCCCTCAGTCTGCATGCAGGTCCACAGCTATGCAGTGAGCATCCAGTAAAAGGAAGAATATCCGAAAACGAATTCAGTGATCGTGATTACAAATGATAAAACAAAAGATATTGTGAAAAATATTGACAATAAAACTGGATTAATAATGTAGAAACTAAAAGTCAAACTAGTTAACGTTCATGCTGGAAAGAAACAAAATATCAGTGAAGGATCAACATTAAATAATGTTTTTCTGCTTCAGTATAACAATTCCTCTACTTCCCTTTTTTACATGTTTGAAATAAATCAAAATCAACAAAGACAGCAATAGTGAAGCACGTACAGCGAGGCCAACAGTTGCATTAACAGCACATTACACCTCCTCCTCATGACATGTGATGCAAATGAGCCAACGAGCACACATCAGATTGTCAGTTTTTCCCTGAAAATGTCCTAACCTGCTCTGTGTGTCAGTGAGCAGACTGAGCGGTGTGATACTTTTTTAAAAAACTCACACTAACTCTATTTTTGTGAAATTTCATGCACTTGCTCTTTTTTTTGAGAGAATGATTAAAACTTCAGAAAATTATGTCCATTATGAAAAATAAATCATTTGGACACTCACTTGCAGAGGGAGAAATCACGATGGTGCCAAAAAAAATCTCATCCCCTCCTCGCACTGCGACATCGCTCGTATATCCCGACAATTTTTAGAGATTTATAGAGATCAGGCTTTCATTTACTCAAGCATAATATACATTTTTGTCTATCAAATGGTTAGAAATAAAAGCAAAATGCAAACATGTATGTCAAATAAGGTAACACATTCTTTCTGTACATTCTGTATGCGGACTGATTATGCCGCCGTGCAGTCATGCAAAGCCTTAGGCAGGAAAATCCCTGTTTTGTCTTTTCTTATTAGAATCAAAGATGTAAGACTAAAGGGTTTCATATGTTGTACGGATAGACTTTTGTTATTTGGGGTTATATAACTGAAAACTGACTTCTACTGATATAATAAAATAATTGATTCTGTTTAATCTCTGGAACCAGAAAATATTTGGCAATTTTCTTGCGATTAATAAATTGTCAAAATACTTGCTGTCAATTGACTGATCACTGAATCTTTTATTTCAGCTCTAATATATTTTGTTTGTTGAAAGCAGCAGAATCGAACCTCGATGACACAAGAGGAACGGAAGATGAAAATGCAGAGAAAGACCCCCCTGCTGAGGTCCGTGTGAACACTGGGCCCGTGGTGTCAACTTGTTTTTTTGTCAAGTAAAATGGAGCAATCATCTGAATCAAAGGCGCTGATGAGATCAAGAGTGATTAAAATAGAGCGATCCTCAACACTAGCAGCGAGTGGATCATTAGTGAGTTTATGGGGAGCTGTTTTGGTGCTGTGAATGGCTTTAAAGTCAGATTGCTTTATACAAAAAAAATGCAGCTGTTATTCTTCAACGCAGGAGAGCTACTTTTTCTAAAACCTTAGATTAAAGAACTAGGTCTGAATTATTGAGTATAAGCAGACATAAAGTAGGTTTAAATGATGAACAGGAGATCGTAAAGGCTTTGTTATGATTCTTTCCACCTGATACAGAAATATACTAAAAGTAAAGAAGGAAATCCGACAATTATAACTGCGGTGCAAAAGAAAGACGAGAGAATAAATCCTCGATATAATACATGTTGTGTGTTACACAGGCTTACACAGAGGCTTTCATGGCCTGTCGCACCACACTTTCTGAAGAGACCTGTGTGACTAAGATACAGCGGCACAATCCAGCCGACTACGGCTCCGCTAAGTTTATAAGACGTATTGCCAACAGATAGAGATTGATGATAGCATCTGATGCAATTTACTCCATGTCCAGGGTTGCTGGTTCACATTTCTCGGTTAATGGTGAAAGTTCAGGTTGCAAAAGAAAATCTCCCCTGAATCTGTCAGCTGGAATTGAACTCTGGACTTAAGCAGCAAAGCTTCTGGATTGGACTTCTCTTTTTATCTGCAAATGCAGATGGGAAAAATTCTTAGGATTTGTGCGCCACATAAATGACAACTGCACGGCGTTACAGTGCATTTCAAATAATTAATGCTCACTGACCGGCAGAATTTGCTTGCAATAAAAATGTGCAAATCACGATGATGTATAAGGAAAAAGGAGTCGCAGTTGAGAACAGGTTGTTTTTCCAGATCCTCTAACGAGAGCAACAAGAGGAACTATTTTGGTCCGATCGATGCGGCTGGCTCTTCCATTTGGAACAAGGAGTGTCCACAGACGGGACTTTGTCGAGGAAATGAATCGTTAAAATCTGAAAAATTGCCATGTTAACTCGATTAGGCAGGGCAACTTATCAAGTAATCTCTTGATAGGGCATCTGAACTGTGTGATGGATTGCGTGCTGTCTTTTTTTCTCTGAAACATATTCTTAATTGCTCATTAAGATTACGTATGACCACAGGAAAGACATATTAGTAGGTGTTCTGTTTCCCCACAGATGCTTTTATTTGAATTTGTTTTAAGATTCCCAGCTGTGCCTGACACTCTTCACCACATGCGGAATAAAGATGTTTCTTTACGTTTAATAAAAAACCCACAGAAACCTTGAAAGTGTGTTTTCCTCTTAAACTGCTGTGTTTAAAATTAAATAGCGTTCCATATTGTAAACACTATATAGCCCCATCCGAATTCACATCATGTCTGCATTAGAGCCAGATTGATAAATTGTTCTGGACAATATATCAAAATGTTGGATGCAGTTTTGAAACAGTGTGAGCACATCGTTTGTCCACCAGAGAGACTAAACTGTTCATTTTTCATGATCTTGGACCCCATTTACACATCATGCATCTTGGACAGATTGAACGACTATCAAATATTTTTTAAAAAACTGACTAAAAAGCAAAGTGATCTTGTCGGCTTAAGCCATATCAGTGAGGCCACATATAGAATTTTTCAGTAGTGTAGTATAAGGTATATAGTATATTTTGATAGACAAGCCATGGGCGGTTTAAAATTTGTATGAGGGCCATGATGAGCCCCTGGGCTGGACTTAAAAAAATTTTTGATCAGATTTCATTATTAACCATCAAATATTGACATCTAAATTGGCCTCAAATACCCAGTATCAGTAAAGCTATAGACTTTTTGACAATATTGAATGTGTCCTTTGCTTCAGATTGCATCTGATGTAAATGCCAAAGGTTGTAACTGTGCAGCTGAGAGAAGAAACGAGTGGAAAATCCTGTCAGCTCTCCCACAAGACACCGTCCACGTGTTGACACGTGTGTTAGACAGAGATTGGATCTTTGTTCTGAAGAGAAATTAGATTTCAATGACAATAGAGCCTGAGAGAGCGAAAGTGTGTGTGTGTGTGTGTGTGTGTGTGTGTGTGTGTGTGTGTGTAGGGACTGAGTGAAAGAATGAACTTGTACAGAGATCACTGTGGCTGCCCCCTGTGAGTGGGAAACTCTGCTTCTTAAATGCCACTTATTTTAGGTGCATTAATTTAATGTCAGTCCCAGTTTCTAAAAAAATGAGAATGAATTACACTGACCTCCTCCTAAGTGAATTAACATGGATGATTGTGGTTGTAATTGCTAATTAGCATGACTCACTGATTCCACAGTCTCACAGGTGGATCATTTTCACTCTTAGAGGGTTTTTAAAGGATGGCATTCAATTAATATCAACTTTTCTTAAAAATAGCGCGAGCCTCCGTTCCCCCTTTCTGGAGATAACTTCTTCTCAGTGAAATGAAAAGTGACTCAAGTATAGTAGGTCTGCACAAGACAGAGCAAAGGATTCAATTCCAATCACAAAAGGTTAAGGGAATCATTTTTCTTTTGACAGTGCGGCCTGCAGCCCTATTTTTCTTAATATCTGGCAGCACACAGCGTCTCCCCGACTATCAAATACTTCAAAGACAAAATCATAATGGGAGACACAAACAACCCTCTTGCCCCTTGACCTCAAGATCCCATAAAAAAGACAAAAGCCAAAAGCTCCACTGCTCTTACTGTCACTCCTTCCGAGAGTAGAAGTAGGTGAGCACCTTTGTTTACTTAAATCAAAATCCAATACACTGCCCTGGCAGTTTCTCTTATGTGTTTTTGCTTTCCCAGCACTCAGCTGTGGCACGGCTCAAACAGATGCCCTTGACTTTTCATTAGGTTATTAACCTTTGCGGAGGTGAGCTATGATTCAGAGGTGGGCACGGAGTCCCTGGAGGCTGCGCTGCAACACTACAAGACAAAGACAACACAGGAGATGTAGCGAGAGGGAGAGAGGGAGAGAGAAGGGTGGATGAGAGGAGAGCAGGTAGGGCAGGTGTTTGTGACAAATGGAAAACAACAGATGTTTAAAAAGTCTTGTTGTGTTGAGTCCCAGTATCGCCGCCTGAATGCATAAAGCCTACAAGTATTGCTCACAGAGGAATGAAAAACAACAAATGTGCTATTTTGTCTGGATAGATATTAGTATCGTACATCACTGGTTGGATATCAGTCCTGTTTGGGAGCTGCAGCCTGACAGTGCAGCGAGGAGCTTGCACACTTTTACCAGGAGATTTAACTGTGATTTGTCAAGTCTGCATCCCGGTTTTATCTCTGCGATAGACACAAAAACTCTCATGAGGGCCGAATGACGGTGCAACAAGTTGTGCTGTTAGAGGAAAATTTTTATTACAAAGCTGCAGCGCATGGTTAAAAGAAGACTCGGTGCCTCAGTTAAAGAATAAGGCAGGGGTTGCATGGTTCATCTCTACTTTCCAACTCTACCTACTCTGTGCAAAACCCCAACACATTCAGTGATATTAAACATATATTAAAAGGCTAAGTAATAGTACAACAGCTGGGGACTTCACTTTTTGGCAAACATGACTAAACAGGAGGCAATTTAACATTTAATTAGGCTGCAGAATGAAACACATCTGGTACAAAACTGACTATTTTGTCCACAGGACGCGTGTATGGTACACTGCCTACATGCGGGATTGACTGAACTCATGATTGTGTTTTAAACTTTTACAATTCACAAGAGCTCACACAGATTAAAATAAAATGGTTCACATTCATAGTTCACAATTTTCACAGTTCTCAGTCGCCCCCAAAATTACATATTTTTCATTATTTCTTGAACTTTTAAAACTAAAATAAAATCCTATGATCGTCATTTACTTGCAGATATTTTCCAAACTTTGTCGGCAGTTCAACTCGATGTGTTGTTACAAACTGGTTGTCAATGTGGCTGATGTTCAGACTTGTTTTTCCAGACCCAGCAGGCACAATTTCCATATAAATAGAAGATTTTTTTCTGTTGCATTCTCTACTTATTTCTTCATGAAAAAAACTTAAATTATCCATATGAACTGGCTTTAGCATTACTGGCAGCCGCTGTCTGAAGCCATGCTGCTGTTGTGTCGGCATCCCAGGTGCCGTAAAACAAGTGTTGTTAACTTAAATGAGAGTGAAAGTCCATGAGGTGCAAACTAGCGAGTTCATTTCACCCTTTACCAAAAATATGAGCACATTCTATGAATGCATTGTTTTAGCGCGTTCATGCACAGCTCACTGATGTGGTTTTAATACATTTTTTTTGTTTTGGGACATAAGTCTATGGCACAGAGGTACAGGCTATATGAGGCTTTGGGTTAAATTTATTGTTGGTGTTGATTTTTTCATGGGATTAGTTGACAATAAGAAAAAATGAAAATATCACTCGAATGATCCTTTAAAGGTTAACTATATTTGTTTTTTTTTTTAGATGGTTACTTATAGCTGCTTCATTAACAATATTTTGATGTAAAGCAGGTCCTAACTACACATTAAAATATAGTCACTGCAATGTGGTTAAGACAGTGGTTAACTGTCACCTAAATATCTAAAAACAAAACATCAATGTCAGCTAAAGTCTTTAATGCAGACATAGAGATGTCTTTTATCAGTCACTACATCAGTGCCTGCTGGTATATTGGTTTTTTGATGTCACAATGTTGCCTCACTGTTTGATCATGTATAGGTGACAACACTGCATCATGCAAAGATGCAGCCGCTTAAAGTGTAGATGCAGCAGTCATCCTTTGTTTGGGTGGATGATGTGCAATTGCAGTTCTTGCTAAATGCAGGTAACTCCTGAACTTCCCAGGTATCTCTGAATCTACTGGGTATTTTAGCAATACTGACATAGTGATGTGACAGGGAGCAGACCCACCCACAACTATTACTTTGTTTTACTATTTTATGTAATAACAGTCATTATATATACATACAAATGCTACCCGGCATTTTTCAAGAATGGCCAATCTAAGTCTGGTAGTATTTGTCTTGCTTTGGTTTTATATTGTTTCCATCTTGTCAATTACTTTCACCTTTGCTGTATCACGACCGTATTGACCAAATTGTTCTGTGTTTTCTATCTGTTCTGTTTGGTAAATATAAAGTATTGTTTTTTCAGGGCAGACACTGATACCTATTACCAGAAATGAATGAGACCAATAACAGATATTTAGAACGGATATGCATTTACAATAAAAATAAAAATATTTCTGTCAATATTTAGGATTTGGAATAAGGGTACCGGTGGCTCAGTGGATGGAGCGGGTGCCCCATGCATAGAGGCTGTGTCCTCACTGTAGCAGCCGTGGGTTCGATTCTGACTTCGGCCCTTTGCTGCATGTCATCCCCCCTCTCTCTCCCCCTTTCATGGTTAACCTTTGCTGTGGAATAAAGCCATAAAAAGCCCCCCAAAAAACCTTTAAAAAAAAAAAAAAGAATTTGGAATAAAACAAACTCCAACACAAAACTTTGTTTAAATGCCTTTAGCAAATGTTGAATCAAAACTAAAAAGTTCGACATCATATACAACAAGTTCCCAGCACCCTTTTTTTAATAAAGTCAAGTAAAAATTTGAATAAAAAATGAATAAATACAAAAGCTCCCTGAGGTTTTACAAAATAAAATCATAATAATCATAAAATAAAATACAGACACAGATGATCGCAAAATGCCAAATACTGGCCCCAATAATTGGCCAGCCGATAATCTGTCGACCCCTAATATAAATACACAGATTGTGCAAATACATGCAGGCAACTGCCGGTGACACAACACTTAACACCTCTTAAATCCCTCTGGGCTAAACTGACAGTGTTAGTAAACTGGAAGAACAACTGCGCTGTTCTGAATGAACAAGAAGGTCGGGATACACCTCGTGCCATAGTGGGTGTATATATTCTGTGTTATGACTCAATTACACCCCGAGGTATCTTCGTCAATTTTAGAAAGATAGAGAAAAAAAATCAAACAGCAGCTCAAACTCATTACAAAATCCTACTTCAGACATTCACCATGTGATGACAAACAATAGTGAAAGCCAGCAGTGATCCATAAATCCACAACAAAGGACTATTCATAATCATTTAACCTTCATGCCCAATTTCATGCATATATAAAATGAGAACTTGACTCTTTTCTTTTGACTCTACACCTGTACTACGTGCACAGAGGCTCCCGCGGAGCTTCAGGGAGCAACAAAGGAGAGTTCCACATTAAATAAAAAATGAGCAAAGCGAGGGAAGTTTCATTATTCATCTCACACTGGCATGCCCAACTCCCCAGCTTCCCACAGGGAACACTATGAAATTTCAATTGGCATCATTCTATGTGTTCAGTTTTAATGTCAATATCGCAGACAGTCTTCAACAGCCTCGCAGCCTCCCTTCTGACTCCAACAAGAAACTTCAAAGGAGCACTTCTCTGAATCCCTCAGTCTTGCATCAAAAATGTTAACCTTGGAGACATGCTAACTACCCGGCCGCGTATGTTCTCGAATTCCAATGAAGAACCTGATCATTCAAGACAAGGAAGAAAAGAGGACTCAACCGTGCCCTCCGCCTGTCGATCCGTCCACCTGACCATCGGGCTTGCTTCTCGCCTCGACTCCCCAGTGTGCGTTCTGTTCACTCCATTCTTAGAAATATTGCTGAATAATGCTTAAAAACGAAAAGCTTGAGTTGAAACACTCACACGTACTGTAAGGACTCAACAGAGACTAAGTTCTCATGTTTATACATCGTAACGCACATGATCAGATGGAAAGCCCTGGAAAAAAAGAGAAACCCTTGCTCTATGTTGTCTGGAGGCGAAAAAAGCAACAACAACATAGTAAAGTGAGCTGGTTCTTTGGGGGCCTGTGTGACTGCTGCTCATTTAGCCTCAGGTGTGGAGCTCTAATGGTTGGCAGCGAGGCCTCCACCTGAGCGCCAATGTGCCCGTAATGTTGCCAGAGCTTTGGAGGCAGTATCAGAGGTACACTGGCAGGAATATTTGTGCAGGTGCTGTACTTACACTTTGGTGTATTACATAGTGACTGACACGCTATCCTCCAGCAACATCTTGTGACAAGACATGAAATCCCACCAGACAGAAAGAAAACTTTTAAAAAATGCTGGAGATTCAGTCTGTGAAGTGTTTTTTTAATCTCTCTAATATGTAACGTCTAATCACCCTACAGTGAGCACGTGTCAATACCAACTTTAACTCTTTGAAACAGGAGCATATTGACTTGATTTCTTTCAAAAACATGGGAAAAGGCACTAGGCAACTTCAGAAAAGACCTCAAATTTAGAAAAATAGCAACAAAAAAAGAAACAAAAAGAAACAATGAAATGTACTTTAAAAATTGCTTAAAAATATTTTATTGTGATAATTAATAATTATCATTTATTATTAGTTTCTGGACATTGGTTCCAGTTTTTTTTCTAGCTCTACTATGTCTTACCAAAAAATAAATAATAAAACCAATTTGCCCAGGGTCCAAGGTTTTAAATACTTGGGAAAGGAGTCTGAACGCAGCACAAGAAAAGTAATGGCGATCCAGGTTTCAAAGGGTTAAAGAGGACATTTTATGCAGATTTTTATGCTTATATTTGTATTTAGGTTTTCTGAAACATGTTTACATTTTTTAATGTTCCAAAAATACTTTATTTTTCTCATTGTGTCTGTGCTGGAGCACCAAAGTTTGTTTTCACGTAGCTTTGTGTACATAAGCGAGTCAACCGGAAGTCCATTGTGCCACACTCCTCCTTCAATTTTTGGGTTTTTTTCTATCAGGAAGTACATGGAAAAAATTAACTTTTGGGGCACATTTTGGACAGACTGCACATTCTAATATTCATACTACCATACTATATATTATGCCAAAAAAAGGTTTGTATGTCCAAATACATTGTATGTCAGATTCAGTATGCCAAAAACACCAGGATGCTTGTCGGCTCTTCTGACCCACAATGCTCTGCGTCACATCAACTGAGCCACAAACAGATGACAGCTGACTGACAGCTTTCAGAAGCCACAGGAGTCCCAAAAAATGTCAGTCTCTATCCTATAAGTTTACCTGATTATTTGAAACTTTGGCCACATTTAATAAGAATTTCCTTCACACTGTAAGACACAAAACACAGAGAAGTATAATAAGTCTCCTTTAATATTGACATGGAGAGGAAGCAGTCACGTCCCATCTGTGATTAGCAGCTGGTTTGACACGAAATAAGCTTATCTGACATAAATATTCTACATATACAGCCGAAAGCATGTTTAATAATAAACAAAATGCTCCAAATTATTTCCAAACTCTGCAGCATTTGATCCCACTATGATCGTTGACATGATCAGCTCTCCAGGATCTAATTGGCAGTGTGACGCCCTCAGAGTTTTAAATTTGTAATAGGTGTAGTAAGCTGTATGGTCATTAATTATGAATCACTTAACCAACATTGACACATTTTATTCAAGAGAATAGAGTAAATGGCAAAAAATACAATGGCATTTTAAAAATAAATTGGGGAGGTGGGTAAATGTGCTATAGCCAAGTTTCAGCTTTCTCTTAACTAACAGACTTTATCTCATCTGCTACACCTAATGAGGGGCCCAGTAGGTGTAAATAAAAATATGATAAGGATGTCGGGCTACCTTCATTTCATACGAATTAAAATCCAGAGAGACAGAGAGAGACAGAGGTAGAGAGAGAGACAGACAGGGAGAGACAGGGAGAGAAAGAAATCCTCTTTCCACCTCTTGCCCTCACTTAATATATGGAGAGGTTCGAATAATCCTTATAAAGTTCATCTCATGCAGCTGGGAATCTCAAGAAAAGCATTTAAACATAATGTGAGCTGTCCATCTGATAGACCTGTAAGGAATAGATAGTCATCATCATCCTCGCACATTTGGAACACCCACACGGTCTCTCGATCGTCTCATTTACAGAGGGCATGAATGGGAAGGAAAATGTCATTAGTGAGATAGGTAATCTGTTTCTGGAGAGGAATCAAAGATCATAATTGGATTTTCTTCAAGGCTGCTCAAAGCTTTTCAGAGTGTCAGCCCGCTATCATATTAATGATTGTAAGCCGACTGAGCTGGAGAGTGAGGCTTGGTGAAAAATGGCCTCCTCACAGGTGCACGCCTATAGCTTAAGTCAGACTGCAGCGACTGTGCTGTCATAGAAAACCCTCCCAAGAGTTGTAACAATTTAAATAGATTCACAGTATGTACATCGAGAGTGACATGAAAGAGGGCAAAGAAGAAGGGAGGAGTAGTAGGAGGGGAAAAATGATTTCACCACAAAGTAAAAAATTGGACAAAATGGGGTTATTCCTCTCAATCAAGTGCTCATTAAAACCCTCCCTTGAACAGTAGTTCTCCAATGATGGTTTAGCAACCGTAACTAAGCACAACAGACCTGTCAAGCTTTGCATTTCCCCAAAAGCGGTGTCTACAGGGATGGTATAAAGAGAATTACTTGGATTTTTGCTGCATTTAAGAATTTGTCTGTGTTTTTGCCTTAGAAAACCAAAAAATGACAGTGTTACTTCCAAGGGCAAGGAGCTCATTATAAATTTATTACATTAAACCTTTGAAACCTGAGCAAACTGGCTTGATTTCTTTTTGAAAAGCATGGGAAGATGGCAATGAGCAATAACAGAAAAAGATGATGAAGATGATCAAAAAAAGACAAGTTTTTTTTAAAAAAAAAAAACCTATAATAATTCTGTAACATCGTTTTAAATATGTAATTATGCAGTGTAATTTTATTTAGACGGGGACAGTGCACAATAAAACATTAACCTTATATAAAACAAGCAGAGATGCATTGTGATAGGTTTTAGCAAAATTGCTATTTACTACCCGTAGTTCCTGGACAGATACGTGGAACAATTACATTAATGACAGAATCTGATGTAAAAAGACTACAAAACACCAGGTCGTAAAACTTTACGAACATTATCATCCCCATATCCCACCACACCACATCATGATAAATCACAAATTTGTGCAAAATTGCTGTAATAGCATCATCAGGGCACAGTCATTTCCACATCTCAAAATCAGTTTGTTTGTTTTCCTGTTTATACACAGATCAGCTGTGAGAATACTGACCACAGTCTTTTACCATGACACGATGCATGTAGCCACTGAGTGCACATTTAAGACCCCTTTTAAAAGATTCTCATTTCAAAACATAATCAGCTGGAAATGTTTAAAAATTCAGTATTCAGAGGAGGTACTCGAGGAGCTCATGCTTAGCAACCTACAGCCGATAATATCTGTTAGTGACGGCTGCAGTTTCAGCCAGCAAAACTGAGGCGCCTTTTACCAAGAATTTCGAGTAGTAAAAAGTAGTAAAAGCTAAGTTTAGGGCTCATACACATACTGCATCTTGAAAACATGAGGTTGGGTGCTGGAGGCTACTCTTGTGCCAACTTTCAAGGGCGCAAAAGCAGGTTGTGTCTGACTTTGCTAAGCCACCGTAACCTACTTACCAGAAAGCCTGAGTTCAGAGCTGATCTTCTTCCAAGCATGTTTTTTAAGCCTCCGTTCTTCTTCGTACCATCATACTCAATATACATACTGAAAATCCATTTAAATAGTTACAACTCTTGGGAGGGTTTTCTATGACAGCACAGTCGCTGCAGTCTGACTAAAGTTACAGTACAGTAGGTTTCTATATAAAAAGGCAACAAAAAGAAGAATGACAACAATGATGTGACAGATGGTAGGAGCATCGCAGGCTGTATCAAACATGAGGACCGTGGAAAGTTAATGCCTAAAATATATACGAAGTTGACACTTCAAATCCCTCAGAATACATCCTGCTAATGAGCTCCACTTTGCTGCTAACATCCGTTGAAAGGTTCACAGCTGAGGCACTTCTGAGAGCATCCAGTTTTAGTATAAAGAATAATTAGTGATTTGGTTACAAGCTGATGCTGACAGACGTTTTAATCGACTGCTGGATGACATTAAAATGAATTAGTCAAAGAGGACAGAAAATCTGATCATAGGATAAATGTCTTCCTGTGCAATGTACATTTTCACATATTGTGTCTTATTTCTGTTTGCTGCAAAGTATTAATAAGGAGTAAAACCTATGATTAATAATTAATTGTGGGACTCTGCATTGCAGCATTGTAAACTGGAGTTTCTGACTCCCATAAAGGTGTAATTGCATCGCAAGTCTTACACAAGCACACAACATTTGATGTATCCAATATACCGTATCCTTTGGCCTTTTAAACTTGGTGAAACAAAACAGGAGCAAGTATGTTTTAATAGAAAATATTGATTTTATCTCATTATTGATGTTATGCGGATTTGGCCTGCTGTACTTTAACAGTGGTTCACCTTTTCATGAAATCATACTCAGCACATTTATGCAAATATCAGCTGCAAATGATATAATTTATCAACATGTAACATCATTAAGTTCAACCCCAATTTCAAAAAAGTTGTGGCACTGTGTAAAACTTAAATAAAAACAGAATGCAATGATTTGTAAATCCTTTTTGACCGCAATTAAATTGAATACAGTCCAAGGACAAATATCCAATGTTCAAACTGATTTATGTAAATATACACTTATTCTGAATTTGATGCCTGCGATGCAGTTTGGGATGTTGTAGCATGTTAAGCTCTATGTCAGCACCGTTTCTTTTAACAACACTGAGTAAGCATTTTTTCAAGTGAAATTCTTTCAATTTCTTGATATACAAATTCACTCAGTTAACAGTCCGATGTCATATTTTGTGCTTCATAGTGTGCTATATTGGCAGACAGGTCTGGACTGCAGGTAGGTCAGTCTCGTACCAGCACTCTTTTACTATGAAGCCACACCGACGTAACACATGCAGAATGTGTTTCATTGTCTTGCTGGAATAAACAGGGACGTCCCTCAAAAAAACATTATCTGGATGGCAGCATATGTTGCTCTAAAACCTGCATGCACATTTCAGCATTCATGGTGCCTTCATAAATGAGCACATTTTCCATGATGCCATAGGCACTAACACATCATCATAACATCACATATGCCGGCTTTGAACTTTGTGCTGGTAACAATCTGGATGGTCATTTTCCTCTTTTGTCATGATGGACGAGATGTCCATAGTTTCCAAAAACAATTTGAACTGTGGGCTCGTCAGACCGCAGCACACTTTTCTACTTTGTGTCAGTCCATCTCAGATGAGCTCAAGCGCAGAGAAGTCAGTGGTGTTTCTTGATGTTGTTGACATACGGTTTTAACTTCACATGGCAGAGTCTTAACTCGTATTTCAAGAAGTAGCGACAAAGCCTCTTGAGAATGCCCCTTTGTTATCTAATTCTGTTACTTTAATCTGTTAGCAGTTAACTTTTATTTTGAGAATTTAACAACTCTTCCACTCTTTTGTTGCCCATGTCGCAACATTTCTGTAAAATGCTGCAGCATAAAATTGGGAATGAATATTTAATAAAAAACAAACTTTATCAGTTTGAACATTAAATATCTCATCTTTGTGTTGTATTCTCTATTGCATATAGGTTGAAAAATATTTGCAAATCACTGCATTCTGTTTCTATTTATGTTTAACAGCGTTCAAACTTTTTCAGAATTGGGATTGTATTTTGTAAAAGGTCTGATTGATGTGAATGTAACAAGACCGTGTTTGAAGCTGCGTCGCATCTCTGCAAAAGTCTGCTGATGTCTAACCAGGTGGTGGTTGTGCAGTTAAGAAAGAGGGTAGCTATAATCTGAAGTGCTACCAATCTGAAGTGCCTTGAAAATTGCTGTAATGGTGCAACACACGGGGCGCTATTACACCTGTGTCATTTCTCAAACAGCTGTGGTCCCTCAAACTTGTGTTTTGTTACAATTATATACTGGGCCTCTGAATTTAGACTCAGGGAGAGCAGCGGAGGTGTAAATACGGAAGATAACAGGCCAAAAACATGTCAAACTCAACACTTCTGAACATGTTTTGTCCTTCTGTTTGTGAATAAAACTGTGAAATCAAGAATGGAGCGGTTGGATTTTGCAATCTCTGAGTGGGAAGTTGTTAAAAATGACTTTTCTTCCAGTTCATTGTCTTTTCCTCCCACTTGAGCTGAACTCCCGCTGGTTGTGGGCAGGACAGCTCTTTGATTCCACTCTGACCAAATCTTGGAAAGCTGCAACTTACGCAAGCCTGCATTGCCAGACTGGACTTGACGAAATCGAACACGTTTGAAAAGTTATTCTCCGGCTCAGACTGGAGGAAAGTTACCTGGTCTAAGTGCTTGGGGAGAAGGAATCAGTGATGATGTGAAAGTAAAGAAGAGGAGCCAGCAGATGACAAGGAAGACCAGGGATATTCAAGAAACTCTGCCTTATTTCCTTTAATAAGGAATTAACTGCACATCTACTGCTCACTAAATGCATTACATCATGTTTGTTTTTGATTTTAAACTATCCTTGAGACAATGTGTATATAACTATTTGACTATTAACAGTATGCAAACAAACCATCAGGTCTGTTGTTGTGCCTGAAGCTCCAGATTCCCCACAGCTGGTGTGAAATGGCCACAGGGAACACCGGGCAGACTTTAACTCCTCCGGGGGATTTCTCTGTCAGATTGCATTTTTGTTGCATCATGTCTCTCTTCCTTCTCTGGTGATAGGCTGCTTGTGCTGACCCTTTCTCTCCACTGCATTACTACTCTGTAAAACGACTTTATTAACCATTTTAAAGCCAACAAAGACTGAAGGGATGGTAAAACCCTTGTTTTCTCAAAGGGGGTACTGTTTTAAATGTGAATGCTGCATGTGGGTTATTACAACATGTTCACTGACCCTTAAAAGACAGCAGTAGTTAACCCTGTAAGGAAGAGCTTTTGGTCTAAATGGAGGATGAAGCACAGTACCCATAAGGATTACTTCTACAACAGATGATTCTGTACCTCATGATTTACATTTACCTTTTTATTAAACACAACATTTCTTGTTAAAAACTTAAAATATCCTCTTTTGTCGCATCAAACACAGCTAGAAAAGTACTGAAGTTTTGTAGAAAAATATCCCCATTTGCCTTTATAAGCACAACTGGCAAAGTCCTGTCCTCTTTTTTAAAAACACGCTCTTTTGTCACTACTAAAGCGGTTGGTAATGTCCCGCTTTCTCTCTTAAAAAAAAAACCCTGGCTTTTGTTGCTACAAACACGAGTGGAAATATCCCAAACATTTGTTGAAAAATACCTGCTTTTGTCACTAAAAACTCTAATGCAAAATGTACTGTTTGTCGGTAAAAAAAAATACCTGATTTCTTGCTACAGACATGTCTGGAAAGGTCCTGAACATTTTTTAAGAACCACCGGTTTTTGTTGGTCTCAAACAGCGATCTGATGCTTGGCAACCATCTCATCTAGGTGTCATGTTATCCACCATCTCCTCCTCCTCCTGATGAGAAACGCTCATATATGTGTAATCTTAACCATAACATATGCAAGGTGGGAAATTTACACCTGCCAAGTGCCAAATGCGAGTAGATTTTTTGTTTGTCGAGTAAATCCTGGAAGGCCATCTGCCACACTGGTGAGTGAATGTTTGTACAAAAACAGTCATGTAATTAAACTATGAGAGTCTCCGCTGTGTTTTGATGGCATTTAGGGGCGCTTGGCTCTGCTGCCTTAAGCTGCCCCTGTGTGTGTTTGTGTCTGTGCCACACACAGACACAAACACACACACCTGTACCTGTGTGGCAAAACCTGACTATATCGAGCGCTACTGGCTTTACGGCAAGTGTAAGTGCCATCAGCTGATTCGCTATGTTTTTACTTGCCGTCAGTCCACTGGTAGCTAGTGTTGCCCAAACTGATGAAGGTTATGAAATAATTACACGGAGGCCCCTTGGTTTGATCCAAGATGGCAAACTCTTTTTTTAATCCTACATTGTCAACGGCAGCTTATTAGCACCACTTCTTCTGTTCCTATCTTCACAATAAAAGCCCTAGACATTTATACTGCATCACAGCTTACCAGAGAAAACTTATTCACATGCTGAAGTTGTGGTGATGAGTTGTGCTATACAAAAAATGTAAGGAAACAAAGTAGACCTATATGTGAAACAAAAAAGTAAAGGTTGATTATTGGGGCAGATATTTGGCATTTTGCCAGTTATCTGTATCTGTGTTTTATTTTAATGATCACCAATAAAATTAAATAATGAAAATGCAACAGGAAAGGCAGTCTGCAATACATGGAAAGAAAGAGTCAGCATGGTAGGAACTTTTACTTTGTAAAAATTCGGGGAGCTATTTTAATACATCCATTTTGTAAATTTAAATTTCACTTCACTTGCAAGGAACTTGCTGAATATGATGTTGAAAGCTTCAGTTTTTAATTAAACGTTTTCTAAAGGCAGGAGGAGTTTGCTACATTCCAAATTATGAATTTCATTTTTATTGTAAATGCATAACAGTCTCATTAAGTACTGATAATAGGTATTGGTATCCGCCCTGAAAAAACAGTATCAATCGACCTTACAAAAAAGGCAATATATAATTTTGGCTGGTGGAAAAAATTGCTTGGCTGGAGGATTTTTTCATTTACTAGCCACCTTAGCCCGTAAGTCAAAAAGTTAATTTCGGACACTGACCGTGAAATACACAAATGCATCCTACCAGTGGTTTGCAGAAATGTGCAATGCTAACGTTTTACTCTGGCGACACGGCAAACATGTGATGTAAACAGATAAACACCCAGAGCAGCAGCAACACAGAAACTAAAAAAAAAAATCAGATGTCAACAATAACAGCTGAGATTTTAATCACATTTTCCTTTAGGACACTATTTGCTGGTTAGCAAATTGTGGTTTACTCTATCTACACATGGGAGGGGGAGAAATGCTAATTTCTACTCCAAAATATCAAACAGAGCAGTGTTGACCTGAGTCTTTAATCACATCCAGGTAGGCAGAATCACCTGTAGTGGTGGATTTGCCAGGCCCATTTATATTCAAGGTTGATTACAAGTAGGGTGTGATTTGCATTATCAGAGACTCAGCACTAATGAGACTCCTGGTTTGGGGCCTTAATTGGATTGCTTCACCACAGTCCCTTATTGATATTTGCATGCCACAGTTCATCATGATAAGTAATGAGAAGATTATTCACTTGAGGTATCCAATTGCAAACTCCATCTGTGAAGTAGAGGGAGCACTGTCCATGCTAAGGTTCCCATGGGGGCTGAGAGGGCACAACGCCATGCGATGACAAACATACATGGCCACACATACAGTACAGTGTGGACTGAATACAGATCCACCTTTAGACCTTTTATTGGCTCCTGTTTTCCATTTTGCTAAGAGGCAGTTGTTGTTTACCTGCTCTGTGCTATTATGGCTTCTACAAGAAATAAATTACTAGCGTGCAAGCCAAAATTAAGCAAACATCTGCCGGGGAGCAAGTATTTAAAAGAATAGCTACCTCAGAGAAACATAATTTTAAGAGAAGCATTTGCAAAATAAAAGACCCAGGATTGGAGAGGCTTGGATTCCTATATGGCTAATTTTTTTCACTTTATGAGGAAAGATCTCCTCTCTCCATAACCACATGATGTAAAAGCCTCACAAAGCCATCAATCATGCTCACAGGAGGCATCGCAGCATTATTTTAATTTATATATTTTTTCCCCGACAAAGCTGAACCCAACAGCCCCGCTAAAAACATGTCAATAAAGCTGTGGGACAAAACCTTTGACTCATTAAGGCAGATAATGAAACAAAACCTGCTCATCAAGAACACATTTGTCTCAAAATGAAAATGGCAAAACGTTTATGGTACGCCATACAGATGGTGCTTTCCCTGTGGGCATCGGCGCGTGGAAGCACTTTGGCTGGAATTCAGAGAAATAACTTCCTATCATTACAACTTGTCAATTAGCTTGAAAATAGCTGTGCATCTGCGTAACAAATGTTTTTGGAAATTGTCATCATATTGCGCACTCACATGTGCAGTGGTTCTTATCTGCAGACCAATATCCAGAGAAATTATTCACCTCGTTATCTATTTTTCATTAATCTTTGTAGGAAAGAAAGAAGCTATTGCATCAAAGATAACACTGCACATTCTTCATTCTTACATTTCCTATAAGCTTCTTTACCCCCGAGGACGACTACGTGGTGTATCTGCACACGAGATACGGGATTTTGCAGACATCTAGGTTTTGACACAGCATATGCAAAGAGGCGTGAAATTTTCCTGTAGCTATAGATTCATCCAGCAAAATTAGTCATGAAGCTGTCTTCAAAGATTTGAAATGAAACCATCTGATAGGGAAGAGAGGGATCCTGTAAGTGCTGCCTCATCCCTGCTATCATGAATCCCCCGAGCTTCCACTATGGACGACTCTGAGGTCCATAACTGCTGGTTTGGTGCAGTGTGAATTCCATTAACAACATTCGTCTCTGCTTGATAGTCCGCTCTCAGGAATATAACACTGGGCTCGAATGTTGTTGTTGTGTCACAGATTTTCAAATTTTTTGCTCGAAATACATTTCAGCACCTGGGGGTTTGATTTAATGGACGGATAGATAACATGGTCGTAATGGATTCATGTGCATATGAAACTATGTTGCATTTAAATCAGAGTCCATTTCCAGAATATGTTCTAATCATGGTTTTTTTTTTGTGTATAAAGGCCACGCTGTTTTTCTGCAGAGTTTTCAAACCTCACCGTCATGTCAGACATGATATGGCAACATCTGCAACTGTCGAAGCATTGGTCTCTTCTGACCTGAACTGGGAGATGGGAATATGCCCAGAGCAGTATTTGACACCTCAGTGAATCTCATTACCATAAAGCAGGGTAGAGAAAAAGCCGCACTTACGCAGCATGAAATATATAACAGTGTCCCCCAGCCAGCTGTGCTGTCATAGCTCACGGTCGAGGCATGACGAGTGCCACAAACCGGCAGAAATGTTTTGTTTCGGAGAATTAATCAGCGCTGAAAATGTTTGCACAAATCAACACAGTGGCTTGCAGTGTTTACTTGCTTTTAAAAAGGGAGGGTGAATGAATAAAAGCAGCGACAGCCTCCTGCAGTGCTCGCCGGTGCAATGTCGGTCTCAGAGTGGTCAGTGCAGCACAGACTTGGCTCTGGCTCCAACCGCTTGGCCTCTCCTGCTTTATCTAATCACTCAGACATGGCCAGGCCTCAGGCATGTTGCCCTAACTCTACACTAGCTCCGGGCAAGGTTGAGGCAGAGGGTACACTGGCTAAAAGCACATCCATAATCATATCCCCCAGATTATCTACAGTAACACTCAGACATCCTCTGCACCTCTCATCTCCTTTTCCTCTCACTTCTTTTATCTCACTCAGGTTAGTTTTGTATTCTGGTGAAATGGACATTTTTGTTTCACAGTAAAACTTAACTGAAGGAAATATGAGACGTCTGAGCAGAACTGCTGATTAAAGGTGCATAAAAAATGAAATATGTAGTGAAGATCTGCTAATTCTGAACCTTGTACATACAAGATAAATAAAAGCACCAGTTGGCCTTTACAAAATCTTACAAGACTGCATGTGCATGCAAATAAACTGCTGCAAGGGAAATTTTACTAAGTCGTTTTACAGTTTTTCTCATTCACTTTGGCTTCATTCTTAGATGAAAATTATTTTTTTCATTGTATTTCATTGTACTGGCCATTGTATATAAAGATGGACAACCCATGAAGCCAAAATATTCTGTATAAATCCTGTATATCTTGTGCTGGTTATGTCATTTGGAACCAAAGTCAACGTAGTAGCGATCGCGAAGTGGAGCCTTGGTATTGAGTTCCCGCCTATACACTCGTCTGTTTTTGAAGCAACCTAATCACGAGCAACGCCATTAATCCCAAGCACACTGATTGACACACAGAGGTGTCAATCATGACGCCACACCCCTTTTTATGGCATCAAATAACAAATTAAAACCAAGCTTATTAGACAAAAACCCTTGAACATACATTAGCAGGATAAAAACTTACTAAAATAATATAAAACATGTTTGTAGAAAAAAATGATTTTTTTTTGGTTTGGCCCATGATCCATCCACTAACACGGAGGTTTGTGACCTGTAACCCATATTGCCAGCAGGGGGCGATCAAGATGTTTTGGCTTCACTTTTGGGGAGCTATCATGCAGTCCATTTTTATATGTGTGTACACGAGTATTATTTACAATTTGCTGGAATAAGCAGGGACAGGTTGGTAAAAACACACAGGATTGGTGGCTTAAATGGTGCTGGGAAACTAACACTGACTGCAGCTACTGTGTATTTTCAGAGAAAGTGGACTTCAGAGCAAAAGCTGTTTGTTTTTGGGAGTGCGGGCTGTCGGAGAAATGGCCTTGTGCTCCAGTGGTACATTTCCCAGATTAATGAGGGTTTATTAAGGGCAATCGGAACATGGCATGCCTTTTTCTGTACACCATTGTACTGTATTGACTTTTTCCAATAAACTTTCACCTACTGTTGACATAGGAATATATAAAATTTATACTAGTAAGATCACTCAGTAACAACTTTTCATTTTGGTGACCTTGGCCAATCTACCAACACAATAAGTAGTCTTCTGAAGCATGAATGAAATGTTTTGAGTGATGCAATAGAGATGTGATGTCCCATGAAACAGTTGTGACATTTGCACTTAACATTTAGAGAAGACTGCTTGAAAAAAATGAGCCAAAGTGTTGGAAAAATACTGTAATATACTTTAGTCAACCAAAAATTGTACCTCATAAAACTTTCATGCTCTTTGTATTGGCCAAGTTGGTCGTAATATATATTTCAGGGGAGCTATACAGCGAATAAAAACAAACGCAAAGGTCACAAAATTCTCATCACAAAAAGAAAATTATGTCTCGCCTCCACCACAGTTACTGACGACATTGCTACAAACTTGTGGTCGTAAGTTCCTCTCAGACCAAGTGTCTAACTTTCCTCTGGTGCCCCATCCAGCTATAAACTCAGATATGTTGCATCAGTAATCTCTCCACCTCTCTGTGTCTTATTGGCTGCAGGTCTAATGAGGCATCAAAGCAGCGAGGGATCTCAGAGAAGAGAGGCCTCCTCAGCACGCTTCCTATGATGCTCTGGCAGATGCAGCACTTCCACGGCATAAAGAAGCGGTGAGATGTGGGAATGGATGAACCACGGTTGAAGGCTTCCAAAGGAGAGCTGGCTGCCAACATCAGCTTTCTATTTTTTATGCACGTCAAAACGGGTGAAAAATATTTTAAAAATGAAACTACGCAATAGTTTGTTAGGTGTTAGATCTACAACAGAAAAACAAAGGGGAATCTCTTTTTCTAAGTCAAGCAGCTGAATTATATTTTCTTTCTTGCTGACCTCCAGTGGTTTAAAGGAATAGTCTGGCATTTGGATACATATTTGTTTTCTTGTTTTGATGTGAAGATCAACCTCAAACTCATGTCTGTATACTTAATATGAAATAAGTTAGCTAAGCACAAAGATGACAACAGCTAAATTAGATCCTGAAAAAGCTGAGAATCAAATCACCTCGAAATTGTACTAATTTACGTGTTAAATCTTGTTTGTTTAATTTGAAAATAAATTGACAAGTCTGGAGTCTTCTTATTATACCCCGCAACGCAAGGTCAACAACTTGACGTTTTTACATTTTAGTTCTTGTACTGATCTAACACACAATATTTACTGTGTTTTTGCTGTGCTGGTAGGCGAATTTTTAACCCAGGTGCTTCATGCACATTTAAATCAAGAAAGTAATTTTGTCACTATGACAAACCGTCTCCTCCGAAACTTATGGCAAACTGCCAAAAACGAGCCAACAAGATGCAGCAGCAAAACTCCTCAGGCTACCATTTGTAATCTACTCAAACAACAGTCATTTCTACTAATTACGGAGACAGAAAACTGATGTGCACAGGAAAGCACCTGTGACTGAAGCTGCCGTCATCAGGCGCATTAGTAGTGCTCTAGTGTGCACAGGTCAACCCACAACCAGGTAAGCATGTCAGAAAATATCCCAGGTTTCGGTAAGTAGGTCATTAAGTGACAAAGCAGCACTCTGAGCAAGTTATTAATAACTTATAGAAACACTGAGCAGTAGTCCACCTTCCACCTTCTCTTTCTCTCTCTCCATCTTTGTTTCTCTCAGACACAGCAAGCAGCTTTACTATCAGCACTGCTGCACTCGAGGTTACGTTATCCGGGTTTTTGTTGCGTGAGATTATATAGGCCTAACACTGTATCCGAATAGCAAGCAAAGTGTCTCTGTCCCGCTGAAGCTGTTAAATATGCACCTCAAATACATCATGTAAACAACCCACGTAAGGTATCAGCTGTGCACTCAAGATTGTACTGAAGCTGTAACCATCTAAAGATGAGTGAGAAGTTGCTGTCTTCCCACATTTGTACTTTTTAAACCTAAACCACACATTTTATATTGTCAAATTTACTGGAATAACATACAATACAGCAAGCAGCAAGAAGGTTGACAGTAGTGACAGTGATTTACCAGAAACTTTTAGCTCTGGTTTGTGGTTCAGATTCAGACCATAGATTATTGCATTATTGCATTATTGTTTGTGGGTAGGGCAGATTGGCTCTCATTACAGGCCAGGTTGGGTTGGGTTTTAAAAAATGCTGATCCATGCATCACAACTGATCAAATTTGGCCCCTTTAATAAAACAGCTGTAAAGCATTTTTAAAACTGTCAATAAAAATGATTAAATAGTGAAGCTGTCTGATTACTTTATATTCATGTAATAAATATACAAATGACAATTAGATGGTATCTGCATGAGAAAAATGGAAAATCAAAATATATATCGGTTCTAATAATCAACCACTATAGCAATCAATTTGACCCACACAGCTGTAATTACTGTAAGCGGTTTCCACTGTATCAGTGATACAACAGGACAAAGAAATCAATTTTGAGATCAATTATCTGTTTTGATCTGTATCAAGAAGTTTAAAAAATTTACATCAAGCTGCAAGATTGAACACAGTACCCAAAGCCGAGGCTGTAATTAAACCCACGCTGAAATATTTCCGTCATCTCTGCACAGCACAGAATCTTTGTGGCAAATTGTGTGCTGCCAGCTACAGTATGTGGGGTCAGTCTCTCAGGCGTGTTTAGCCGGGCTGCCTTATCCCCTGCTCAATCTTGCCTTTTGTTTTCCTTCATGAAAATAAATGAAACAGTGCAGTCATCTGCAGAGGCGAGCAGAGCCCTCTTGACTGAGGAGGCCTTCGGGCTTCGTCAGGCTTTTCCAGCACGTTGTCATGGCAGTTCAGAGAGAGTGAGGGAGAACATTGCAGCTCGCTGCTGCTGTGGAATGACAATTGGAAAAAGGGCTAGGGAGGGGATTGCTAATGCAGAATGCCAATCATAGCAATGTTGTTCTAATGTGCTTTATGAAAGACAGGTAATGGGAGCCTGAGAGCACGATCCTCCTGAAGGACAAAGAGGTTATTAGGAAAGAAAGGCTGACAGGGGCGGCATGTGTGCAAAAACAAGAGAAATTTCACAATTAAAACTTAAACAACTAGCTGTGTTATGTTTACTTGTAATATTTCAATAATTTCTACAAGACCCGAAGGTTATAATTTATAGCTTGTAATTAAAAACATTACCAACCGTGTGCTATTATTTCTTGCATGATTGTTAATCCATACTGCGCGGGGTGGGAATAACACTGCTGATTAGAAAGCAGAACAATGGGTATAATGATGCTTAATGACGCGGTTCAAACGGCCTGCCCTCAAGTTGAATTCACGCCGCGTTAGATCACAAAGTTTTACAGAGTTTGCGGGTGTCTTATATTTCAACCCTCTTATATGGCTTTATTTGCTCAAAGGCTGCAAGTTTGGAGGGATGAGAAACCAACCCAGGAGAGAGCAGTGAGGTCTTAATGAGTTACGTAACTTCACCCGGCACCGCACATCCTCTGATGTAGCACCAGCCCAAGATTTTGGAGGACTTAAATCTAATCCACAGATGGAGGGAGATTTGCAGGTAGACAGGCTGGAATTCTTATTTGATGACTTTCTTTTTCCAGGCAGAGAGACAGAGATGTCAGCACCCCCCGTTGCACAGTGACAGATGGAGAAACCCGCTTTTGTATTTGTTTTTGACCTCAAGTGTTAGTTGAAAATATATAGCAGATCTGTTTTTATGTGTCACTTTGTTCAAAGATTTCACAAAGTCTCAGAGGAGTTATGGGATGAATCTTTTGCTCCTAATCTAGGACAAATTGTGTTTTACTAAATGTGTGTGCATGCTCTGGCTCAACTAATTTTGTTTTCATTATCAATGAATCTCCCAGTTATTTTCTCACGTATTCCACCAATGTTTGGTCTAAAAAATATCAGAAAGTGGTGAAAAATATTCTTTCAATTTCTCTAGACGTTGCTAAAAAAGCTTCACTGGTCTGGCAGTTCTGACAAACTGTGACTCAAGCTGAACAATAATTGTTACATTCATAGTTTACTGCTAACCTGACAGCCAGCTCAGCTGCATGACACACACACACACACACACACACACACACACACACACACACACACACACAGTGTGGCACTTAGAATTTTTATTTTATTTATTATCTTCAAAAGTTTTAATTAGCAGTGTAACAGCTATTGATTGAAACACTAGATGTCTAATATTGCATTCGTCTACACATGCAGTAGCAATTCTACCATCCTATGGGATATCGGAGGCATGTGAATAAATAAATATCCTGATACACAATATATATCTCAATATTTTTAAATGTCGTTTAAACTAATGATAACTACTAAAATACAAAATTATTGAGTGGACTGTAGTTACAATAAAGTTAAATAAAGTAGCTTCTATTCTTATAATAAAGTTGAATACCCTGCTGTTGACATTTAATAGAATACAGCTATCAGGAAATTAAATACTTTTATGATGAAATTATAATGATTAATGAATAGAATAATCAAAGGTGGACTCGTTGTGCTGGACCCAGCTCGTCTCAGGCCGGAACTGATGTTTTTGCTCTGGACTTGAAGCTTGCGCTCAACAGTTGGATGTTAGCGTTAGCAGACCTTTAACTGTGAGGATTCATTCACTGTGAGCGGGCAACAAACAAACAGCTCTCAAGTTTAAATATTACTAATGTTTGCACGTTGCACTGGTGGTCCCTGGCTGCTAAATGTGACCTAACAGTTGCAATAGGAGCTCTGCAGATACAAACACACGCCTCATCTGCTCACACTACCGCCACTACCACTCATGGAGTTAGACTGTTACTGCAGCACCATTAAACTTGATTTATTCTCTGTAAGCTGAAAACAAACTAACGGCTCTCCAGTTCATATATTAATGGTATTTGCAGGTCGCAATAGTGCTCCATGGGAGAAAAATGTTCCCGATAAAGTCATTTTATGTATCGCACACAGAACGAGCCACGATAAATTGAGTATATATTTGATATATCGCCCACCCCTGCTACAAACTGTGTGATACTCTTGGCATTGGGAGATAAAAAAAAATATTGTTTGAATATGAAATATAATGTTATTGCTTGATAAACCATTGGCCTTCTGATGGCGCAAAAAAATAAAAACACAAGCACTCCAGCACCACTGTTGGAACAATGTGAGAAACACTATAGCATAAAATGTAATCTGCAATGTTGAAAAGATGTCAGTTTCTTGAAGGTACTGAAAAAACCCAACTGCTAAATAGAAAAAATATGTTTTGGGGTGTTTCTCATCGTAAAAACTGTGTTCTAAAAAAGTTTACAAGCAATATTATTTTAATTCAAAGCTCAATCGCTTATATAAAGTCTCTGATGTCTCCAGGTATATAGGAACGCTTGGCACAAGCACATGTACATTTAAGTTAAAAACAACCGTTAAACCTAAAACCTGAAGTATGTAATTATAAACACAGAAAAAAACTGTTAAAAGAAGGCATTCCTGTAATTATTTCTTAAATTTCCATCTGGTGTTTTTATGTCAGACTGAGAGGGTTGCCTCTTTGAAATCAGTTCAACGATTTTAGAGAATCCGCTAATGTGTTCCCACTTGGGGAATGTGCAGTTTTGAGGTAATTACTGATTAATCTTGAAATTAGTTCAGATTATTCCTTCCCCAGCGGATGTGGATAAATCTGTGCCTGAGTATCCTTAAAATAGCCTTCTTACCGCCTCACTCACACAGACTGGCAGCACCGCAGCAGGTGAAGGGATTGGCACAATTCTTTCATTTGCGATTGCCTGACACACGATTTCTGTGAAAATTGAATCCTATTTAATACTCAAGAGGTCTGTATCATGGAATAAAATATGCAGACTTTAGGATAAGTGAGGTTTTAATATAATATTCAGTCTTCACACAGAATGCTTATATTAATAGCGGTAATACCTGCGCACTGAAGCTCGATACCTTGAAGAGGAGTTTTTCTGCTTCTATCTAGGATGCAACTGAAAGAGTCCAAAAGTGTTTTTCATTTTCAAAAGGTGTTGCAAGAGCTCCATCATCAAATTTAATAAATCATAGCCTCTGCGGGGATTATTCACACAGGTATGTGGTGTTAATGGAGGAGACGGAGAGTCTATCTGAGGCGACGTGGGCCTGTGAATGGCCACCGCGCTGAAGCATGCACCGCACGTTGGGCCTGCCAGGGAAAATAAAGTTCACCAGATCACAGTTCAGTCTGGCCCTGTATGTAATCAGTCAGTGGTGGGGCCTGTCTGTCAGCCCCCTGACAGCTGCCTGTGCCGTTAAATGTGCAGAGATCAGTGGTCATCAGAGCCCTTCGTGTGACAGCCTCTAAACGAGGACTTTAAATTAGTTCCATGGGTGGTGGAGCATTTCGCTTGAGGTAAGCGCTCTCTCTCTCTCTCTCACACACACACACACACACACACACACACACACTCAACAAACCTCTATTTCCATCACCACCACCCGTTCCTCTGCTCCGACTGCCACTGCTAACCAGACGCTGTGATTACATATCATTAATGGCTCTCTTCACCTGATATTCCAGCCTGTCTGTCACAGCGCTCCTCCCGTCCCACAGTGGACACTAGACCCTCTGCTCACAGATCCACAACTACGTTCGGTATCAAAGAGACGACTGAATTTTGTCGTCCAGCTGATCATTTGATTCCTATCTCACTTTTGTTCTCTCATTTAGGCTCATCTTTGTTTTTAAGTCCTGCAGAGATCAAGTTTTGCAAACCAGCACCCCCAAAGCTCAGTACCAGGACTGAGCTATTACCTGTAATTATCAGCCCAAACCCATAATATAAGTCGAGTCACGTCAATAACACCCATTATCACAAAACATTGTTTGCCTCAGAAGGCTTTGCAGCACACATCCCTCTGTCCTTAGCCCCTTACATCGCCTAAGGAAAAACTCCCCCTCAAAAACTCTGTAAGGGGGGGTGGGGGGGTGGAAGAAATCTTAGGAAGAGCGGCAGAGGAGGGATCCCTCTTCCAGGACGGACAGACGTGCAATAGATGTCGTAAATAATAATTAAATTACAATAATGACAAAAAAGAAAGAGAAAGAGAGAGGGGAAGAGAGAGGGAGAGATGCACATCATAACGATAACAACAGCATGTCATATTACAATAGTAATAAATGGTGTAAAATTACTAAATGCGCTCTATGATATCATGTGATGTTACGTGCAAATATTGTAATATAAGTCCTGTGACTCAACCCCAGGCGTCTACAGGTATCAGAGACTGAAATTTGAATCTTTTTAAGAACGATTCCCAATCATTTTTAACCAAATGTAAGCCTTATCTTTGGACAAATCATTTTTTTCTTTTAGTTTAAGGGTAATTAGTATAAATGCATGTGGTTGCGTGCGGAGGTAGGTTTTCTGTAGGAGTGTGGTTATCAGACTGAGTTGGGTTTATCTACATTTTGCCAAAAGGTATAAAATAAGACAGTATTATGTAGCTGATTTCCCGACTGGATCGGAAGGATCGATATTGAGCCCGATTAACGCATTTTTCAACTGATCGCTTATTTTAAGCACACGCCCCGCCCAATCTTTTTTTTTTTATGTCCACCGTCACACAGGTGTTGTAAATGGAGAGATTTGCACCCGATATTCAGGTTTCATTGTAATGCTGCTTCTCCAGTGAGTAGAAACAGTTTTTTTTTCATGTTCAACTTCAGCTGTTACACCTCTTTAAATGGAGTTGAAATTGTTGTTCATTTTTAGTGAACTAGTTTTACTGTAATGCTGCAATAAGTGCAATAATGGACAATATTTATTCATTGTGACTGGGGATGTTAAGGTTCAGCTATAACACTACTGTAAAGTGGAATTGGGATTAAATTACTAATTTATAGTGCTCTTTACTTTTATTACAATGCTACAGTAGGTGGATTTTAGAGCAATTTCTAAAGGCACATTTGTCTATTTGGTTATTTTCTAAAAAAACAAAAACAAATGCTGCATTTTGGGAAATGTGATAAGAGCCATATAAAATATTTTGAGTTTGTTTACTTCATCTTTTTTGTAAAAAAAAAAACCCAACAAAAACCTTAGGAACTGTTTGGATGCGAGCATTTTTCATGTATTACATTGCAGAGCCATTAAACTGTCAAACATATACAAGAGACTGATTTTAATAACTTTCAAGTACTTGAAGTGTGCATTGTGCAGCTGTATTATCCAGGTAAATACAAATATTGGTTCAGGACTCTGTGTCAGCAGATAATCAATATCAAATGACTTGGATTGGGATCAGGGGACAAACTTTAGAGGTGCTTGATTTATATTAACTAAAATACACTGAGACCACAAACATTCAGACTTTATTTAACGACTTTTAAGGCCTAATATTTATCAACTTGAATTTAAGACATTTAAAGACTTTTAAAAGAACTACAGACACACAGAAAAACTGTGATTAAAAACTCAATTTTGCTGTTTGGTAATATAATGTCCCACTTAGATGTGCAAGGCACTTTGCATCTTTGTTCTCACCACCTGCCCAACTGCATTTTGTTAATCTTTACCTGTGCCCATGAATTTACATAAATATATTGTACCTTTTATACAACATTTTCGCAGGTTAGCTGGCAGGTATCCATGGAACCAAGACTGCAAGACTCTCCTTTACTTCAATCTCCTCAAAATTCAATTTATATACTACTAATTTGCAGCAGAAAAAACATGGAGACCTGAATTCTTTCTTTGTGCTGAAAAGGTATAAATGCATCAGTCTTTCTATGAAGCATGGGTAACTTTTACTCCTCCCATACTCCCAACTACAGTCTGTGGAAAGCTCTCTGAGTTTGTACATCCAAGGCCTGTCTCTTGTCTTTCTGTGGTAATGGGAACAAATGTTGCAATGAAATTATACTCAAATGAGCCGTTAATTGTTTTCTCTCTTGTTATAGCAGCAAGGAAAAATGGTTCCAGCAATTTCTACACATACAATCAAACACAAGGCAAACCGAGCTGCTGTACAGTTAATCTGATCCTTAATCAGCTCAACCACAGAGGGATCTGTGTGGTAAACAGAGCAAACTTTAAGGCCTCAACAAAACAGACTGCCCAGTTGCCTGGGGCGAGTAAAATACCACCTAAAGGGCTAGTAAATCTAGCAACTCACTTGCCCAAGGGGCCACAGTAGCTCAGTCTGTGGGATTGGGAACCGGAGGGTCATAAGTTCAAATCCCTTTATGTACAAAGTATGGGGTGCTGACTAGCAGCTGGAGAGGTGCCAGTTTCCCCTCTGGGCACTGCCAAAGTGCCCTTGAGTTGGGTACTGAACCCCCAAATTGCTTCAGGGGCGCCGTATTAAGCCTGACCCTCCACTAATCCTCTTAATATGCATGTGTGTGTGGTGTGTGTGTACAAGAGGAGTATGCATACAGCTGAATTGTATGACATAGCCTGTGTGGATTGATAAATAAAGCATATTTCTTTAAAAGTGGTAAAAAAAAAAAAAAAATGAAATACATTTATTTTTTTTGGAGCTGATGATGGAAGTTGTTGTACATGCGTGATACCAATTGTGCACTTGTTACAAAAAGACATTGGGGAAAAGACTTAAGTTAATGAGCTGAAGCGTAAGCAAGCGTTTCAGTTATTCTGGAAACAGGAGTTTAGTCGGATGGCATTTGAGGATGTGGAAGAAACTCTGTCTTGGCTACGTTCTGCACAGTTTGCCGCAAGTTTGAGAGCAAATCCGATAAAACGGGATTGCTTTCCATGACAATTACCTTTAGTCTTTGTTATTATTTATTAACCAATAATAAATAAGACAATCTGTGTATAGGGCAAGTAAAATTGACTTTGGGCATGAAGATTTCTGAACAACAAGCCCAACGGGGGAAAGGGAAAAAACAACATAAATGTTGGACCCTATATGTGTATGTGTATGTATGGAAGCTATGAAATTGCTTAACTTTGAATGTTTTTTGTTGACGTGCATCTCAATGAGACTACCGGATTAAATAGAGTTTCTTATTGTCAACAAATGCTTTGTGAGTGGAGCATAAAGAAGCAAAAAAGAAAACGAAAGAAAGAGATGTAAAAAGGAAACATTACTTGCTCTCCTTTTCCTCTAGTTTAGAAACATAATTCACTTTTGACAGAACTGAGAATGAGATCCAAAAAGAGCATCTTTTTCTGTGACAAACCAGCAAGGCAATCTTAAGAATGGATGTCCCCTTCATCATTAATCCTGTGCAAATTTCTTTAAAATCTAACCCCAAGTGCTCTCCATAATCTAGGATTACATCGGGTAGAAAAGGAAAAAGAGGCAATCAATCTTCTTTAAAGGTTTTAATCCTTTATGAAATAGACTGGATTATTTCCTTGGGTTAGGCTTTATGACCGCCATTTAATTCCCCTGGAGTTTCAGTGCCAGCTCTATGCATTTCTCTCTCGCGCCGGCTCCCTCTCGCTCTCCGCCAGGGGATCCTTGATTTATAGATATCATTTGACCTGTTAAGGCAACAGTCTGCCAAAAGTCCAAGATTAAGTGCCAATGTCTGGGCTGACAGGGGTTCCTGCTGCTAATTTTACATGATCTATGGGGCTAATACCTGTTCTCCATCCAACCCTCTACGTTCTGTAGGGGGTCAGGGAGAAACTGCCTATACTTCAAACCATCAAGCAATTATTAGAGCCAGATTTGGCACTCGACTCGAAAAACCTAGAAAGAGAATTTTAGTCGATGTTATAGATGCCCTCCAAGAATGACTTTGCAGGGAGATATAACAGGTGCACCTCCTCCGCTGTTTCACATTGTCTCCTCGCTTCGCATTCTTCAAACTGTCTCCATGTTTCTGTGGGCTGCTATAGTGAAACCATGTATGTGCTGGCACAGAAATACAGAGAGAAAAAGCTGTGTTCCAATTTAAGAGCTGTCTCCTTCGAAATCCACAAATTAAGATAGAATACGCTGCAATGAGGCGACAGCGGTGTCCCATTTTAAATGTTACTTGAAATGTGGTTGAGAAATGCAGCGAAGCTTCATGGACCAAATTCCACAACTGCAATGCACTTGTTTAGGGCTGCTTCAGACGGTCCTTCAGGACATGACAGGAAGTGAACCAATTAAAAAACAAATGCTGTCAATGAACTCCGCTGCTCGTTAGCAGGTGTGAATTAATCATGTACACAAGTTATAACAGAGGATCATAACTCAATATAATTACCACAATCTGTGCAGGAAACTTTGGTATCATGACACTTCATGAACAGTATTTGCCAGAGAGGGAATCTAACAAAGTACATTTACTCAAGTACTGTACTTATGTGGTATGTTTGAAGTACTTGTATTTTACATAAGTGTTTCAGTTTTATGTTTCTTTTTACTTCTACTCAACCACAATTCAATTACAAATGTTGTATTTTTTACTCCACTACATTTACTGTACAACTTAAGTTGCTAGTTACTTTGCAGATCTAGTAGGCTACCTTTGCTACTACGAGTTTTTCTTTATCTGTTGCGGGTCCGAAGATAGAGGGATATCGTAAATTATAAAGTCCTCTGAGGCTAATTATGACTTGTGACACTGTGACATCTCTCATGTTGTAAATGTATGCGTCCAGGAGGTTACGCCTCATTTTCTTTATCTCTTTAAAGATTTTTTTTGTGACCCTGCCTTTATTGAAGACGGCTGGAGATTGACAGGAAAAAAAAAAGTCTTTCAGTCGGTGCCTGGTCATGGGCAAAAGATTCGAACCATGACCAGGTAATCATAGTTGATAAAAATCCAACACCATCGTGATACAGATGTTTCATACACCACATGTATATAAAACAAACCTTCCAATGCGTATTAAGCCCACACTGGACCCGTTCATATGTGCCAACCATCCAGTTACTCTGTCATTGTAATTATAGACACTAGAGTGTAGTTCACACTTCACTGGGCTTCTTTTAATTATAACAGAATGTAGCCTTATTCCCACCACACAAAAAAAAAAAACTTGCAAACCTGTCCAACATCTAGCGTCTTAATGCAATGAGAAAGAGTATGAACAGCATTCACACCCGGGTCAAATAACTCTGCAGTAGACATGAGTTTTTATCGCCTCTGGCTGCAATAAGCATTGATGGGAACACTACACCCGGGTGAAAGCGGTAATTTCAGCTCCTTAACCCAGCAAGATGCAATGATGCACTGTCACTTATTTCCCTCCATCTCCTCCTCAGAAGCTTAAACATTGATCCAAATATTCTGCACTGAGTGTGAAAGAGAGACTGAATAAGTAAGAGATACATAAAGAGAAGAAACCACTGAAAAGTTTTCAAAGACCCCCCCCCCCCCCCCACACACACACACACACACGAACTGACAGAAAGGCAGACTCGTGTCTTGCAGCGGTGAGTTCACTGGCAGTGGGAATAGAGTCAATCCCCTTTATTTAGCGGGTTTAACCATGTTTGAAAAACCTGCATGCACATGCTTATTTTGGAGGGAAAGGGGGACATTTCCACATTGCGGTTTTGTTACTTTTACCTTGCTGTGATTTGCCACTTTGCATCTTTGGTGCAATTTTCCCCACTTTGGGTAAATTTGCAGTGATTTTCTTCCACATGCCTTGACTCTTCATGCAATTCCCCACTTCTAAAATTTGTTTTGTGTTCAGTGTGCTGATGTCTTTGTAGGTTACATATTTGAAGAAGACAACTCCTATTCTGAGTGAAAACTGTGGACAGACAGACAGAGAGAGAGGACTAATGAGACAAGAGAAGTGAAACAGGTAGGACATGATTGACAGATTACCTTTTGGCACACGCCATGATTGAAATGCAGTGTGTCAATGATCGGTGCCTTCCTTTCACCAAACCCATCCATTATTCTCTGCTCTCCTAACAGACTGATATCTGTAATAGCAGCGCTACAATAAAATGTTCACACTCTAAATTACTTTTCACTCCTTTCTTATGAACGAGTCACAAAAGAATTCAACTCGATAGAAACTACAAAGCTGAACAGAGCACTTTAAAGGTCTTGTAGCAAAATACGATACTATACTGCACAATTGACAAATACACTGTATTAAATTGTCTCCAGCTGGTTAAAATGACACGAAATTTCTGATATTAAGATTTGGCTTCCAGTTTATTTCACACTGAACATAAGCTTAAACAAAGCAGATATTTTAAAGGGAATCATATAAAAATTAAAATGATGACAATAATAAGCTGTGTAGATACAGTATGTTATTAAATTTCCTTTCTGACTATTAGACTAACAACACTGAAGGGCACTGTGCCATAGATGGTTTAAGATACTGGAGCTGCTGCGCCGCTAACAGAGCGGAGCTGTGTCAGACATAAGGCAGCAGATATAAGACATTTTAATAAATATTAAAATCCTCTACACTGAAATGCAAAGCCCAGTGTTTCAGACTTGACTGAATTTTCATTGTTTACAAAAATGCAGTGCAGCGATGATACAGACATTTCATGCACTGTACTGTGGACCTGCTAATAAGCACTTAACCCGTGTTTGACCCGTTTATGAGTCAGCTGTCGCTCTGTTTGCCGCCTTACAGACTTTAGTTTGCATTATATAATTGTATGAATGCGACCACATACATTTTAAAATTGCACACTCACAAAAATTATCACACAGCCCATTTTGCTTGCAGTGTAGAGCCCTGACCTTGAACAATGAATTTATTATTGTTACCCTCAGTATTACATGTAACTATCTACAGTAATTAAGATACAAAATAAATGTAATTGTAATCAGTTACAGTTACTGGGAAAAAAATATGTAATTATATTACAGCTACTATTCAAAATGTTGGTGATTACAAATAGGTTAGAAAAATAATCTTTTCAGTAAAATGTAAATATGTTGAATAAAACATGCATTATTTTGCTTCACACCTTTTTGCCGTGCAGGACTGCTGTCTTTTGGCAAAATTTTGGACAACATGGGTCAGCAAAGTTGTTCAGAAAAAGTTGAGAGCAACATTGGTGCATTTACATTTTTAGGTCTCTTCAGCTTTATTGTCCAGTTTAAAACATTTGTTAGAAAAGGAATCGAAAAATAATTACATGCTATAGGTTTCTTCAATTAAGTAATTAAAATAGTTCCATAACATATTACATTTTCACAGAGTAAATGGTAATCTGTAACCTATTACTTTTCAAAAGTAACCTCTTAAACACTGGTTACCATAATGAAGAGGTTCCCTTAATCTTCACAAACCTAAAACAAGATGTTTTCAAAAACTTGAGAAATTGTCAGTTTTATTAAGCGAAACTAAACCCTCAAAAATACCCTATAAATACAACATAGAGTGTTTGTTTTTCAATAGTGAGAAAGCGCTTTTAGGTGTCATGCGAGAGGGCATGGTCAAACAATGTATTTTGTTGTTTATTTTGGAGGACTTGTAAGTGTAAGCTACATTTACATCTGTACGGTAATTACATATTACAAGTGCTAACTGCAGCGACAAGATAATTAATGCGATGTCGACAAATGTTCACAACGGGGGGATCAGAGTGAGGTGTACCGACATTAAGTGCAGATCCAGAGTAGCTGTTCTGGTGTAAAAGGAGACAACAGAGACATCCAAAAACACCTTGACTAGATAAAATTCTCCCCCAAAAATGTGTGAGGGTGGGAGGCAGAAGCACTTTGAAGAACTGAGAGGATTTTCTCTTCTGCAAGACTTCTAAGGCATATTACACTGTGAGGTGATTAACATTCCCACTCATTATACATGTATGTGGGGATCACTTCAAACCTCTCTATTAAACTCTGCTGCAGCATTGCAGAAAAGTGTTGGTCAAATTATTAAAAAAACACACGTAATCTTTCCCTTTTGTCTCATCTCTAGAGATATTCCTCACGCCTACATCTAAAAGTCAGCTGTAATAATCACCAAACAAATTGCTCAGGTTAAACATCAAAAGAAGACTTGGCGGAATAATTTGCATAATAGTTTTACTGGATAACAACTTCCTCTGATGCTGTGGGCCGCCACATAACCTTTCTGAAATGTGTGGGCAGGCTGATAAAAGTAAACATGATCATATTTGCTATCTTTATCTACAGTGAAAGTATCTTGTTCCCACCTTCAATTAAATGTATTTCTATGTGTTTTTCACAACAACGTTTACAAATGATGTTAATGACAGAATGATGGATATGTCGACTCTGACAGCTGAGCTGTGATTATTAAACAACTCCAAGCTGCTTTTTATCATTTAAAAAAACTGTAGGCAAGCATAAAAAATACATCCAGGACTTTTATTGTTCTATTCCTAATAAAGTCTGATGTGCTGTCCTTTGTATTATGTTAGAAAGTTGTCAAAAAAATCCTAAAAGTCTACAGCCATGTGAAGCTAAGCTTAGGCAATGTCATGCCATATTCTCGAGTAAAGAAAAGATGGCGTACACAGTTGTGCGATACCAGTAAAGTGATATCCAGGAGCCAAAATCACACCATTTATTATAGCCCCTCCCCTTTGATATCTGCTTATAGAGCTTAGAAAAAATGCCCTTTTTCGCTTCTCAAATTGTTAATCCGACTGCGCATGGACAAGGAAGTTTTGGCCCAAATACTCGCCGGCTACACCAGACCTCACTGAAATATTGGCTGTTACTCCTTGGGAGTGTATCATTTTCTGGCATTAACAGATGGGTTTGTGAGATTGGGTCATGTTTGGATAGAAATGCAATGGTATACATTATAATAAGTAGTTTAACTGTGCAAAAATGTTGCACATTGGTTCACTTGCAAAAAAAAAAAAAGCCCCAACATTTTCCTATTTTTCCTATTTAGGTCTAGCGGAGCGCAACCATGCAACCATTTTAATTTTATCTCGGTGAAGTAATTTATTTAACCTCTACGCAAACTTAGCTCATCCCACATATGATGGAAAGAATAAACTACGTGTGCGCAACATGAGCTGTTTTCACGAAATTATTTTGGATTGGAGGACTTTATGTTCAATCATTTCCACAAACTATAACATTAATTTTAGTTAATGCTTATTTCATTGCTGCCTAGGGATTAAGGTGGTATAGGCCACTGCAAATTAATGAGGACTCTAGTTTGAAAAAGCACCAGTCTTGCACAAGTAATCTGTCAATATATATACTTATGTATGAGCGATCATGATTAATTTAAACTCTCACACAAGAGCTGATGCATCTGAAAAAAAGATAAAATAAAATACATATTTCAGCTTGTTTTACAGCATTTCACAAGACACTGCACAGAGAGATAAAAGAGAGATTGTCAACATTATTTACTCCGTTGACATCTCATGACAATAGTACCTTGGAAAACCACTGAGGCTTAATGTTAATGACTTGCTGTAAATCCATTAAAATCTCTTCATAACAACTGGGCTCTCTTTTATGAAAATCCACTAGGCCTATCTCTAAAGAGCATATTGGAGGAAAGCTGTCACACAGTGGGACCACAGGGAGCGGCTGCACAGTGTTTTAAGTAGCTCGTATTATGCTGCCGTATCCAATTTATAAAGATGGCTACAGAACGGCAGATCCATCTCTGCCACCACAGTTCCCTTCAGTCCACACAGAAATTCACATATACTTTTCTTTACACCAACACACACGAAGATCCTCCAACAAAATCAAATATGCTACATGACCTCAAAATGCTGAATTTCAGCTTTAATTTGAGGGTTTTCACATGAATGCTGGTTGTACGGTGCAGGAATTGTAGGCAGTGGGTATAGAGTTTCATTGCTACAATAAAGCAGGACACATGAGTAAGATATATATGATTGGAGAGATTGTCAAAAACAAATGAGTCATAAGTGAGCTGGAATCATGTTAGTGCAGGACAATATGGCCTATAAATAATGTCACAATATTTTTAGGGCTATATCACAATACATAATATATATGTCAATATTTTGAAATTTCCTCTTAACTACCATAGAATACAAAAATATTGAACTAAAAAATAACCTACAGATAAATTAAAGTTAAATGAAGTACAAATATAATAAAGTACTGTAATATAAAAGTAAAATACAGTGCTGTAAAAATAAAGGCAAATAGAGTACTGTGAAATTTAAGTTACAATACAGTTAAATAAGTTACTGTTACAATACAGATAAAGTACTCTCATAATAAAGATAAAATACTGTTATTATAAGGTTAAATAAAGTAAAAATCAGTTACAATCAAGTTAAATAAAGTAGTGTTGGAATAAATTTAGAATACAGTATTTACAGTTACAGTATTTAAGATAAATTAGTAGCCTAGTGTTATAATAGTGCTAAATAAATAAGTGTTACAATAAAGTTAAACCAATTTATTGTTATGATAAATAAAGTAGCCTACTGTTATAATATTGCTAAATAAAACAGTTAAAATAAAGTTATATAAAGTACTGTTACAATAAAGTTAAAAATATATATATATAATTAAATCAAGCATTGTTACAATGGAGCTAAAAAGGGTATTGTTAGGTTAAAGTTAAGGTTAAACACTGCTGCTTTCAGTGCTTTTATGAAGCAACCAGCTTGTCTCGGGCCTAAAGTGTTGATGTTGTTGCTGTGAAGCTTCAGGTCAACAATATAAAATGATGATTTAATCCTTGATGTCTGACTATAGTCATATCCACCAGCAGCAATAAAAACTGAGTATAATCAGCCATCCATAAATCAATCAATCTTTGAACCCAGTTTCTATCCAAGAATACACTGTTAAACTCATTAACTATTCACAGTTCACAGATGAGTAGAGTGGTGGACGGCAGCAGAGGAAAAACCCCGCTCTGACTGTCCACCATCAGCAGAAGACATCACCAGAATTAGAGGTCGAACTCTTGGTAATCCTCAAGCAAAGAAAGACAAGGTTACAAAAACAAGTGCTAAAAGAAACTTTTAAAGTTTCTGACAGATTTGACAAAGCTTAACCCTTACAAGAGTGACAAAAATGGGAAGAGTGGAGGAAAAAAGAACAGCTTGTGATTTCAGGCACTTTGGGTTATCTGTCAAACTTATTGGCTGTGGTGTTTTGGCTTGGCCATGTCGAGTGCCAGGGTAACCGGTTCACTTAGGGTCATTGATCATTGATCACTGTTGCTTGCAGTCAAAATGAATGCAGGTGTGTCAGAACAGAAATATCTGAAAAACTCAGATTCAAGCAAATCAGACAAAAAACACTGGATAATTCATCTTGTGGCAGAACACAAATACTTAGCCAAACCAGCAACCAGAGTTTTCTTCAGTGTCAAACTGAGGAAAGATTCACTCGTCAAAGATCATATTGTAGACAAAACCAGTAAAGCAGTACAGGCCTGACAGAGCATCATCAAGTCAGAAAACAAGTGTCTGTTGACAGTTTGTAGACGTCCAGACAGTCATTGATAACAAACGATTTGTGTCGACAAGGACGACAACAAATGCTACACACAGTTCATCTGATGTAGACAGAAACATATGTAACTTAAAGCAGAGAAGTGGGACTTTATACAGTAGGTTCTGCACCGAATTTGTAACACAACAATTTGTTTCACAACAAGTGAACACAAGTGTGTTCACTATCTTGCTATTTTTTTGTGTGTGCTGGTTATGACAGTAAACTGACACTTTTGGAATACCCCAATTGGGCTTTTGGAAGGTCTGATGGATATTTTTCAAAATTTCCTGACATTTAACAGACCGGTTAGTTATTCAAGAAAATAGTCATGAGGTTAACATTCAATATTGAGATTTAAAAAAAAAAAAGTTAGTTGCTGCCTTTCAGGAAACACACAGACCTGGTAAAGACAGGAGTCCTAATACGATCCATAGTATAAGATCCACTCCTGATGTACAGTATGGTCACAAACAGTGAACACATTTTTGTTGGAAGTTAAGACATATTGGTATTGGTATTGGTATTGGTAAATCTTCAGCTGGAGACTTCTAAGTCCTACTAGAAAAGCATTTTCTTCCTACTCATTTTTGGACATGAATGTAAAATGTATGTTGTTTATTTAAAATCTGTCATATATGTTCACTATTATTTTTGTTTGTGTTTTTTTGTGCAAAGTACTATATTTATTGATTGATTTTTAAACTTCAAAATTAAGTATATTCAATGCAGTTCAATTCAATTTGAGCAGTCTTTTGTTATCAGCCGGTGTAATATTGGGGACGTTTTTGTCCCCAGTTTTGGCTGCAGAGTGAGAGCTTTTTGCTTTCACTTTGCTGTCCTGTGCAGGCAGCTGCAGATCCAGACCTAGGTTGAGTCTGAGTGAGACAGAGGCAGCTAATCAGAGGAAGAGACAGACTGAGATAACATTATCTTCTGCTTTCTGCTTAGAAGTGGGGATTCTGGCTTTTTGTTTGCTATATTGTGTTGCCAAAAAAAGGTTGTTATACATTTCCAATCCGTTGTTAATATAGTGAGTCTGTATTAGTAAGGAGCATTAACTTGGCTTGTTATTAAATAAATTTCGCCATCACCATGAACGTTCCACCGAACTCTGATCAAACTCAAACTCTATGAAAAATAAAGGAATGAATAGTCAAATCTTTGTATTGAACAGCCAAATTAATTTCGACTGACATTATTCTAAGTCATGCACAGGTAAAAGACTTTTTAAACCTTAATGCTCTGCAGCTGACCAGGGTAACGTTGGTAATTAATTACAAATAACTGACATATAATACATATTATAAAGATTCACAGTGGAAATGTATTCAACTTTTCCTCCTTAGTGTTTCCATGTGGTATTATTTTTGGCAACGCTGTCCCAAATACAACTAGATAACTCTCTGTTATCCTAAGAGCCAATAGGGCTCTTTTTCTCTTGCCGGTTCCACAGTTACTTTGCTTGTGTCTGCTACTGGGGATAAAAGAGAATTTACATTGACACTCTTTTGTAACTGGGAATAGCTACAGAAAGGTACTGGTGAAAACAAAACTCCTACCCTTACCACTTCCTACTTCCTTTGTGCCGTATATCAAGCCTTTATTTCTTGGGAGGTTGTACTCAGTGGCAGAGTTGCATAGCGAAAGTGAGCCTCTAAGGGAACCAGTCTATACACAGGGTGTGATTATTCGATAGCCATTATACTGTGCAAATCAAAATTAACTTCATAATAGTAACTTGAAGCAGAACTTGTCTGTTTCCACTTTAATGATCTGTTGTTATCCTTCATGTTTAGTGAAATATGTAGAAAGTTTTGCACCCTGAAAGTCTGAAAAATGCTACCAAGTAATTGGAAAAACTACAACTGTCAACGCTATTTTACCAACTTTGATCCACGGCCTAATGAGCTGTGGTGTTAACAGACAGGATGTTAGTATATATAGAGAAATCGGAGGGTGTGAGAGAAGATGAAGAGCCCAGCTAGCCTGCTCTTGGACCCAATATCTCTGCGATGGAGACAGATTACCACACAAAATCCAGATTGAGCCTCGCTGGCTGGGGAACCCTTTGATATGAGAACAGGGCTAATCCCTCTAGTTCTGGCTGCTGCCATGTCTTCATCCTCCCAACCAGGTGCCCTTTCATTAACCTTTGACTCGCACTCGCACTGTGTTTGAAGAGGCTGGTATTAAACTGGCTTATCCTAGATTGCTGCTGCTGCAGCAGTGAGAGGACTCACTCTGTTTCTCACAGGTTTTTTAAGATGCTGAATCGTGAAAGAGTAACATTATGTAACCCTCAGTCAGCAGCTGGCCCCGGCGGCGCTCCACTGCACCCTCTGTGGCAGGGCAACAAACTGTTCAACTCAAATAACACGCTCCATGTAGGAAGAGTCGAGATATACACATTTTCAGCTGTCATGACCCTGACTGAAACCCTGATGTGAATGTTTTTCTTCAAAAAACTATAACAAACAGTACAAAAAACTCCTTCTCTTTTTGAAATGACCTTTTCCCCACATGGGCCACGTCAATAAGGTTACATTCACATTATGAGCATTTAGTCCAACAGTGCCCTTAAACTGTTTTTTAATGTGCCAGGTTGTTAAAATACTTGTTAAAATAACTGACTGCTAGGGTTGGGTATCGTTTGGGGGTTTTTCAGATACTGGTGCCGAAATGATACTTTTAAAATGGTAGCGGTGCCTAAATGTTGTCTGAAGTGAAAATAAAAGGAAAAAAAGGGTTAATGATATTAAAAGTCTTTCTTTTATTGCAAAAGCAAATTTAAACTTAAAATTGTTACAGTATGATTTACAGTTTAAAGTATACTTAAATATAAAGTATAAATATGAATAAATATAAAGCATTATTAACAAATGTACCTTCATAAATTAAATAAAAACAAACCCAACTACAATAATTCAACACTAAATAACAGTTAAAGAACTACAAACAGAAAAATACTTTTTTATTTGGGATCTGTAATTGCCTCCCAAACTCAGCAGAGACTCAGCAGACAGACATTTCTCTATTATCTGTTTAGTAGTGACTGAGAAAGTCACTGCAATGAGAAAAGCTGGTCCACCCTAACTGTCCACGTTAAAGTTATAGTTCGGGATTTAGTAGCTGTAGCTGGTGGTCTGCGCGTTCCTAAATTTCAGAAACAGATTGGGCGTACACCCTAGAAGGGTTGATAACAATCGCATTTTAGCCACTTTAAAAAAGGTCTTATTAAAAATCAATATCAGTCTAAGTGGACACTATATGTAGAATAATTTCACAGCTTTTCCTCGCAGTCACACAGCCTTTTCCCTTCTGAAATCTGAAAGCTGAAATCTGCATTATGATTCGGTCCGGTAGATATCGCTCATACAGGAAACAATGCCATGTTGGCAAGGAGTTTTGGTACCCAACCCTACGTATTTCTCAACACAATTTTCTAATTTATGGGTGGAAAATCTACATGTTAATTCAAAACTATTGGGAATTATTTTTTTCTACATGATTTTCCCCATTATTTGGAATGGTTTCACAAAGAGCAAAATGCAGCACAGAGTATATCTCAACTACAAAATCCAACATTGGGACATTTTGTGAATGTAGGATAAACCTTTAGCATGACACACAGTGTTTTGTTTTTGTTTTGTATGCTATGAGTCATTTTAGGCCAGCACTAAGAGGATAGAAGAGATCAGCACTTCTCAACTGTTGTGAAAATCGAGTCAGAGCAATCACAAAAAAATAAAGTCTCACTGAAAATGTTCATTGTTCTTGTTTTTCCAGCCTGAGTATCTTTCTCATCGCTGCGGTGGATCTACCTGCAAACACACAGCACACACAGTTCAGGAACATTATTAACCTCAAGTGTTTTTAATTTTTGTCCAATGATCTGTTTTCGTCTCCCGCGGTCCTCTGAGAATACTTTAAAACTCACACAATGAGTCAGACAGTAATCTGAAACCTCAGCAGATGTGTATAATCAGCTGCTCACTTTGAAAAGGGAACAGGGTGGACATTGAGCACTGGTCCCTGAAATTACAATTTTGTTGTTCAATTATCCATGATGCCACAGAATGATACATCTTGGCCAGAGGCCCATGTGGTCAGCAGCCTCCTGTGAGAGCTGCCTCCCCTTCACTCCTCTGCTGCTGGGAGTCAAATAATTGAGTGTAAGTGCTATGTGAACGACACAACATCTGAGGAAATTTACAGTGATGTAACATGTGCTAATTCTGGATGAACTTCCTGCACGGTCAGATGATTTACCAAAGGGAGAATCATCAGCTCAGCCAAACAGCAAACAGAATTAGTAACCGGCTGTGCATGAACTTATGGCCATTAAGATAATAAGATCATTAATTCTGTTGCGCTGTGGTCATGTATCTCAAAGAGGGCAGGACCCGAATGTTTGGTTGTTTTTCTGAAACCAGCTTGAGAACTTCATGTTTGTTTTTAATTGCAGCGTTAGCCAATTTCAAGCCACAGAAGAACAGAATTCATCCAGATGTCTTTTGATCTATGAGAGAGAACGGAGCTCCATTATAGCTCCATCTTTGAAACATTACAGATATATATCCTGTCTGTGGCTCTTTCAGTTAACCAGCAGAGACGCAGCCTCCATGCTGCTTTTGTTTTCCAAAAACTGTTTGTAAAGCATGGACAGCTAAATTTCTACCAGATGATTCTGGCTCATCTACACCTTTAAACTGTTTGTTGTTCTCAGACAGTTTCCTAAAAGATTTAAGTCCTTTATCTCAACCTCAAAAGTGGCATTTCCAAACTTTTTTTGATACAAAATGTTCACAAATGGAGGGACACACACACACACACACACACAAAGATTGCCAGTCTGGAGCGTGCCCTCCCTCCATTAGTTGACCAGTCTGACAGTTTTACCTATTTTTTTCTTTTTTACCTAATTTACAATAACGAGAACGTTTATCACTATCAGGCATAAAAACAACCAAAGCTTAATAAAATGTGATGATACAGATAGCTTCTACAGATACTGATCACAATCATACCAAGATTAAATGGTTTCTAAAAGTCAGATCTCTTGGCTGCTGCTTATCGACTAGTTTTGACAGCTGTTCTGTTTTAAGCATCCCTCCGACATCCCCAAACTTTATGGAATTGCAACACAAAATTACTGCAATTACCATTAAAAGTTCCCAACAGTCTCCAGAGAATTAAAGAATCCTGAAGTCACAAATTCTCTATACTCAGAATTATCTTAAAATGTGTACATGTTCCTGCTGTAAAACGTTAACCATTATTCCCCAGATGAATCCAGGAGGAGTCAGTTAGCCAGAACATGGGATGAGGGCGTACTTGTAGCTGTTACAGGGGTTTCATCAGCCTTAGAGGAGACGATAATTATCAAGGGAGGGTTTTTTCTAAAGATACAAGTAAAGGTTCTTACGACAGAGCAAGATAAAAAAAGAATTAACGCTTGGGATGTAATGTATGTTGCGTAGGGTTATTCTTTCAAGCATCATTAAACTGGGGCAAAATGCTTCAAATACATTAATGGTGATGGTGCACTTACCTAATCTAGATCTCAAACTGAGTGCCAACAACACGGAAACATCATATTCTGTCTCTTTTTCAAAGGGTACCAACTCCGGGCATTTTATCATGGGCTCACTCACTTTGTGTACGTGCAGGAACACCGTGTATCAGTGCAACTCGTCCTGAAAGAGCTGCAGTACTTGTAACACGATCACAATCAGTCCATCTACAAGTAATAGCACTCTGTCTCTCTCAGAGATAGATGATCTCCTCTTTTCACAGTAGAGTTCAATAAGAAAAGGCTGATCTACCCAGAGGGGAATCTGTACTCATCAACTCTCTCTCTCTCTCTCTCTCTGTGGAGTCTATGGCACACAAGTGCATTCAATACTCAAGTGTTTTACTGGAGTCGCTGATGTATCATTTATATATCAGATTCGCATAGATGGGGACAATGATGCCACGTGTACATTGTGTGATGTGGTGCTCTAAATATTTAATTTAAAAAACATGGGTCCCAAAGTGCTTTTCCTAATTATATTTCAAAGTGGTGTGATGATATTCTCTCACGACTGTCAAGTGACTATATTATCATTAAATCTAAATTGACTAGAAGTCCAAAAATGATCATGAGAACTATCATTAGGCAATCAATGCTGTTTGCACATTCCTTCATTTAATCATGCCTTTTTGTAACTATTTCCCAACATCCATTAACTTAAAAAAATAAAATAGCAGATAAAGAACAACCAAATTGCCAGAAAACAATGGTGTCTGTTGGATATTTCTGCATAGCACAGATACGATACATTTGTAGATTATTATATAGTGGCAAGTTTAAACTTTACGTTTGTTTTTGTTCGACAGCACTGTGGTTAAACCTCTGAAACCTGAGCAAATTGGTTTGATTTCTTGCAAAAACCTGGGGAGAAGGCAATGAACAACTTAACAAGACATGACCCAAAAATTAGGGGAAAAAAAGAAAAAAGAGAGGGAATAGAAATGAAGAAGAAACTCATAATGCCAACATTTTCTTCTGGTGCCTGTACTGGAAAAAGCCACCATCAATATCTTTTGCTCAAAGGAATTACTGAAAAAAATGCACAACTTCTGTCACATGATAGCAACATATTGAAAAAGTGTTTTTCAATCTTCACTGGAAGCTGAATTGATCATGCCTGCACAGGTCTACATATTCATGTGTGTTTGCTCTCTGAATTGCAAAATTTAAAGATCTTTTGGTCAGAGAAATGCAACAGACACACTCTCCACTTTTAGTTTCAAATGTGTTCTTGACACAAAAAAAAACCCATCAGCATGTATTTTGAAATATTTGTGGAGTTCTTCCATATATTCAGATACATTATTAATATCTGCCCTCCATTTATTTTTTTCGGCCAGTGGCGAAGTGCTTGTAAAGAGCATGATGATTTTTACAGGTGGAGTGGGACAATGAGGTAGCTCAAGGGGCAAAGTTCATTGAGATGAACTGTTGCAGCTTGAAGGACTGAAATCAGTCTTAGATTTAAAGTGAATACATTTCCATCATCCCACATTCAGTGTGAGAGATGTGAAGTGAGAAAAGGAAAGTCATAAAAAGACTCTCTCTGTCTCTCCTCTTTCTAAGCTTCCCTCTGTCTCGTCCTCTCACCTCTCCCTGTGGCATCAGTGGCTGCAGCAGTGTGGCAGCTTGTAAGTAACACCTGCACCTGTCCATCACTGCTCTGTTTCTGGAAGTCTGCGTCAAGCTGCTTCCCCAAAGGCTACGTCCACCCATGGGTGCTTTTCACTCCAACAATGAGGAAGTGAGTGTTTTTTTCCCCCATTCAATCTAACCCTGAAAATATTTACACAAAACTTTTCTTTTAATGTGATTTTAGGCTGCTGTTTTACGATTTGGCAACTACATTGAAAGCTTTATAGTTATACTCATTAAAATGCTCTTTCCATGTTAAATTAAGCACAAAAATGGTAAATACATGAACCTTCCTTTCTTTTTTGCTTACCAAAATAACTGTTAGATGGGCCTGTATTGTAAATAATGCAGAAGATATTGCCAATGTTACTGCTTTGAGATCCATCCCAAAATAACAACTGAAAGAGAGAAACTTGAAGTGCAGGTAAAGCCCAGCCCTAGTAGAGCTTTACGCAAATGATATGGAAAACCTCATTGATGGGATTAGTTCCTGACATATATGACGTACAAAACCATTGCTGTCCGAAAATGTGTTTTTTAGACCAAGGTGGAAATGCTCAGCGATGGCATTGACTGCATCTTTAGCTCATAATTTGTCTTGTACAGCCCGTTCTCATTCAAATGTCATCAAATAGCGCTGCTCTGTCACAAGGTTGGTCGGGTTATGGAATGCATCAAGTTGTAACGCTGCCAATTATGATGTAAAATAAGGAGCACAAGGGCGCTTATAGAGTGTGTGGGAGGGGAGGTGGATGGGTCCCACAAACCTGGACTTCGCTATGGGAGTCTGGCGTAGCTTCCTGTTTGAATGTGATGTTTGTTTTCTACACCTTACCATGTGCCTCCTTGCCCTATACCTAACTATCCATGCTGTTAATGCATATGTCGTCCAATATGGCATAAAAAAGTCATACCATAGTATCTTGTCCAAAATAGCATAAAATAGTCATCTAATAGTTGTCCAAAAGGGCATAAAAAGTCATAGTATAGCATGTCGTCCAAAATGCCATAAAAAGGTCAAACTATGTCATCCAAAATAGCACAGAAACGTCAGACAAAATAGTGCCAGGTCATCCCACCATGTACATCTGTTAACGCCATGGTAGCATCATCCCGGAGCTTAAACAACAGATCCAGAAGGATAGCTAACTTGTAATATGTAGACGCAGAGGTCCACTGACAAAGCTGCAACATGTGACAAGTTGGGATGAAAACATGTTGTCATATGAACATGTTAATAGGTTAAAAACTAGACTTTCATTGGTGAGAGTCTTTAAAGTGCAGGGGTGTCGAAAAAGACAGAGACTGTGAGCATTTGCAGAGTGTTTCAGAGTGCACACATGAGTAAAACTGAGTAGGAGACGTTATTATTGTGTCTATCAAGGTGAGACTGAAGACAAAAGAAAGTGAAAGCAACAGCGACGTCTAACAGCAGCAGCAAATGAATGAATGACGTGATTATCTTTAATATTCCAGAAATGTAATAACTTAATGCTGTGCACCGCGCTCTGCACCAGGGGACTGAAAAGCATCTGCACTTACAGATCAGCTGCGCCTGCCATCTGCTCCTTCATCTCCTGTGATGGGGGGGTTTAGATGCTCAGCCTCAGGCTAGACGTTGTTTCAATGTAGACTCCTCATCAAGATGAGTGACAATGTTTGGGGCATAAACTTGTCCAAGTGCAGTGGATGAAGGTGGCACTGGCAGAACACACTGCTGACTCAAGTAAAAGAAGTCGTGTTATAGCTTCAGCTCATTGACGAATGCTTCTGTGGTTTTACATTATAAAGTGCTACTGTGTGTTTTCAATACACTTCATTTTGCTTTATGTCATTTGTTTGTTTTGGTTTTCCATCTCCCTTTTCTTTTATGGCATCTTTAAATTTCTTGGAGGGAAAATAATTTGTTTTGCCTGTGACTCTGCGTGTGTGTGTGTGTGTGTGTGTGTGTGTGTGTGTGTGTGTGCGTGCGTTTGAGGTGCAATTGGAAAGAAATCTCATAACGTCAAAACAGCACCCAGATATTATGATACAGCTACTTGACTGAAAAAAAATGTTGCAGCTGTTTGGTAGAAATAAAATATTTTCCACAAATGAAATGTCTAGGTGCAAAAATGTAGCTTACAGCAGTCAATACACACAGTGGAATTAAACTGAAACTGGGTATTAAAACTAAAATATACACTACACAATTCATTTTAGATTTCACAGCTATCTGTGCAGTTAACATATAATTAAAATAAATAATATATATTATATATATATATATATATATATATATATATATATATATATATATATATATATATATATATATGATGAATCAATCATAACATGGTACACCACATAATCTCTGAACAGCCAGAGGATTTTACTGGATGAACTTAACATCAATAACATTTTGTCCTTTGAAACTGAGCAAATTAAAAAATGATTCATTTCTGTGTACTGCCAATATAATTTTTTAAGGTTGCAACAAACCCACTGAAAGTAACAAAGCGTTATGGGAAAAGGCTGCAATAATAAACTGGATATACGGGTATATGAATGTTCATTAAAGTTTAAGATTAAATGCATTAAAGAGCCCAGCTCATCTATTAAGATTTATCTTATTTTATTATATTTTTTCACAACACTTTTAGTCAGTTCAATATCCCCGATGGTGCACAGATTTAAAGGTATTAAGTAATCATTTAACACAATCTAAAGTGTTCACTACAGCAAAGGTTATTTCCCTAATGTTTGGGGCTAATTTACACCTCCCCTCTCACTCACTGGTACCCTCTATTCTGTCGCTCTGACGTGTAACATCCCAAGTCATCACATATTTTCCATTTGCAGTGGACTTCTGCGTCTATATGTTATGCTCTTGGTATCTTTCTACGTCTGCTGTTGATATTCTGCGATGCCTCTACCATGATGCCAACATAAGTGCATGGTGAGATAACGATGCACGTGGTTGTGTTTAGGACACAAAAGCACATTGCAACCAATCCTTGGGTGTAAAAAAATGCACAAGCTAGCACAGATGGTTAGGGTTAGGCAAAAAAAGGCACCTGATAAAGTGAAGGAAAAAACATCACCATCAGACGAGAAGCTAACACCGGACTCCGCCACCCCCATCCATCCTATAGGGACCCTTGTACTCTTAACATCATCTCGTTACCAGCAGGGTTGAAATCTGATGACATCCAATAGGTTATCATGTGGACGTGACAGGTTTCGTCCAGCTGCAACTGATGCTGCCCGTCCATATATTAGGCTGCCAACAGCTGGTGCCATCCAGCTCTCCACCGCTGTACAATTACACCGTTTACACTTTTGCTTCATTCATGCAAAAATTAGCCTTTAAACTCCAAAGAAACAATGATTTGATGTTTATAATAAACAATATTATCTGATATGAAAATTTTAATCATAATAACATTTTTGGCCGTATGTCTAGCCCTAATTCAAGGTATTGAAGTAACAGTCACTGTTTCAATGTAGACGAAACTCAACGTGGTACCAGCAGGTATAGATGTTAAAATGGTTCTATGAATAGCGGATAACTGCAAACTGCATATCTGGACATAAAAACGGCTGAATGATAAAGTGAAACTGGAACACAGACTTGACAGAACTGTCAGATTTGAATGTGAATTCAAGCTAGGACAGGGTGATAAGTCTGTAAAACTCACCAAAGCTGTGTTTCTGTTATTCTACAACAGCATCAGAATAGAGCTGCAGATCTGATTCTTCTACCTCTATCAGAAGCAGTGACTTGTGTAGGGAAAGACTGATATATTTTGATTAATTTTGGCCAGTGTCTTGACATTTGAAGAAAAAGAAAGAAAGAAAAAAAAGTCTATATACCCACTCCCAGAGGACCAATTTGAAAGAAGCAGAGTGTTGCAGTGTGACACGCTGACATGCTTAATGTCTGTGAGAAGTGACAAACAATATTCACAAAAGTGCTCTAAGGGACCGGTGCTCTCTCTGCCTGACATTTCGCTGTCCCATCTAATTGATAAGCATTTCAGAGGGGCATACACCCTTACTCTGCTTCCAGACAACAGATGACAAGTCTGTGGGTTGTGACCAAACATGAAACAACTCTTTAAACCTTCCAGTGTATGAGGCTGTTCTCAAACGACATGAGTGATTTATCAGACTAATTTGGATGTGATGGTCACAGAGATAAAGCATAAAGGAGCATACAGAAGTGAAGGCACTGTCCCTTTCTGGGGAGAACAACGGCACTCACAACTGTATCCAGTGGGCTATGTACTAGGAAGGAAGCCTTTAAAAAAGTGAACTGTATATTTTAATCTCCTTTGAAAATCTTTCCCTCTGGCACAGAAATCCTCTCAGTGCTCTCTGCCATCGTCTCTGCTTCACTGGGGCATATGATGGGAGAGGCTTCTGCAGTGTCCCAAGGTAGCCGATCTTTGAGAGATGACAGGCCACAAGTTCCATTTTTATTATGATTTATTCGAGCCAGCCAGTTCTCTGTAATGGAAATTCATTTGAATCAACGCCCCTTTCGCAGGGCCAGTTGGGAACCAAACTGGCCATCTGTGGGCCAGGAGACACGGAGACCGGACCCATTTGGCAAAATGAAAGAAACCGATTTTTAATGCAAACATTTGCCAAGCGTGAAAATCTGAAAACAGGTCCTTTTTTTTAAGTGTGGACTATTTTGTTTTTCACCATATACTGTAGTATTTGATTTTTCTTTTAGCCTAAACATGTTTCTGACCATTTTGGAAATTTATCTAAATCTTTTTATTCTGAATTGAATATTTCTTACCATGATTTTGTTGTTTAGTTACAGCACAACAACATCTGATTTTCTTTTCTTTTCTCCCAATGCACAGAGATTGTGTCAGGGCATTAGTGAGTTGACAGAATGACATATTAGCTACATCACCTCTGGGGAGGAAAAAAGCTATTGAGAGGCTTGTTACAGTCAAATCTAAGATCTCGTAGCTTTGTTTAAGATTAGCTAAGTGTTTGGGAGATAACCCTGCCAAACATGGAAAATATACAACTGGAGCAGCACTGTGTGTGACGAGAGTAAGTCTCATTGTGGATGCAGATCTTAGATACAGTTTTTACCACCAGACACTAATCCTTTAAAGTGAAAGGTGAGAATATGTGAATGCTGCAGCACACAGAGCAGTGATGAACAGGAGGAGTGGGAGGGATGTTTTCTGTTTAAAGTTATAATCCTTCACATTTTCACGAAATTAACTCCTGTCTTAAGTACCACTTAAGGTTATATTTTTCAGTATTTACATTCTATAATTATTTCTTTGTATTGTAGTTTTGATTATTAGTAGGGATGCACCTTTTCTTTAAATTATTGGCTGATACTGATACCAATGTTGCAATATCACTGTTATTGTGTTATTCTGTTTTTGTTGTTCTTTATTCCCCCTTTTGTGCCAGCAAAACAAGGGAATCTACAGAATAAAAAACACTTAAAAGTAGTTTAAAGTAATTAAGTCCTTCATTACACTGTCCTTGTAGGGATTCACATTTAATATACAAATTTATGAAACAACCATTAATATGAACTTTCACATGAAAAACATTTTCAAGCTTGATGCTTGACTTTTTAAATCACCAAATGTCACATGTGGTCAAACTGTAACAGCTGCAGTAGTTCTGGACTGCAGGTGACTGACATTTGATGAGAACAAGTCACAAAACTATCACTGAGTTTAAATGATCATGTTTGAGAATAACTAGAAATAGCTAATGTTGATGCATAATGAATAATATTGGATAACTTTATCCGAATTCAAACACTATTTTGGGTTTTGGGGGGTTATTTATTTATTTTTTTTATCTTATTAATTCTTTTGGCTTTTGCCTTTATTGTATTGGACAGATCAAGCGTGAAAGGAGTAGAGAGAGAAAGTATGACGTGCAGCAAATGGCTGCAGATAGGTATTAAACCCACGGTTGCTGCGGCAAGGACACAGCCTCTGCACATGGGGTGCCCGCTCTACCAGGTGAGCGAATTGGCGCCCTTATTGATTGAGCCACTCTAATATTGATTTGGTCATCGACCTCTATGGCACTGATCGAAGCTTCAAAGGATTCTATCAGCTCGAGTTGAATCCTTACAAATGCCTCTACAAAATCACCACTGGTCATATCGGCCGTTTTTTAAATAGTGCAGAGATTAACAAAACGAAAAAGAGCAGCTACAGTGAGCTGTTAGGTAAAAGTGATGACACACCTTCAACTGCTCAACAAGACCACTAACTTTACTGTTGCGGGGAAAAACACTCAGTCGTATGCAACATAAAATCAGATAGCTGTTGCAATTATTTCTGACCGACTTCATCAAAAACAGAATGAGTTTGTTTGGCTGCACTATAAACAGACACACTAGTTGCTCTTTGTTGTATTTCTGACAACGTGTTTGTCTATAGTCAGAAAAAACAAAAAAGACTGAAATTTTGAGGATTCTAATTTTAAATACTCTCAACATAAGGCTAAGGTTCATGTTTTTTTGCTCATTTCCTCCCTGGCAGAGTGATCACAATATAAGTGTCTAAAGGAAAACCTTTAGGAACCACCTCATTGATTTTTCTAATCTGATCAAGCGTGATATTTATGAGAAACTAAACTCGAAGTGAATGTGTTACAGACAGGATCTGCAGGCTTTTTGCAGCTGTGGCCTGCAAAAGAACATGTGCAATAAGTTAAATTTATGTGCCAGACAAACCCACACAGTGAATACTAGGAGCTGGTCTGATCTAAAAAAGGATGGATGTTTGAAAATGTGATTACTTTAAATTTAACCGCTCTGTCATGGCGACAACTGCTCCGTCCTCCTCTGCCTCCAGTGCTCCTGCTCAACTACTGCAGTGGCTGGATCAGTATGGGGCTTTGTGTGTTTTACTGATCTTATCCTGTCACTTTAGGCCAAGCTATGCCTCACCTGTCCACACATCACCCACCTCTGCCAGTCAGATGACCACACTACCTACCTGGCCTACCCAGTGCAGTACATACAGGCATCGATTTGCATGCGACCGAGACTAAAGCAGGGATATCTGTGAACTGATTCAACGGCACTGCAGTAATCTGGTTACTGTCAGACCCATGTTTATACGCAGAAGATTAGCAACCATATTTAACTGCTAAATCTAGCATATTTTAAGAGAATCAGTGATATAAAATGCCGCCTTTTTGGTATGGATACTTTTTGGATTTTTGTATTGCTTCTGTGTTTATTTTTGATTGTTACTTTTTTTGTACCTCTTTCCCCTTTTGGACAATAAAGATTAAACTAATTTGCTAGATTTGATATTGCATCCTAAGGATTTTTTCAATGCTGAGCTGTAGGATTGGCTGCACAGCTGCAGACATATTTTTAGGCTTTTAAAGGCCATGATTCTCGATTTTATAGTCTGTGCTTAGTTATAATTGGATTTTATTATTAGGGATTAAATGATATTTCTGTTCATCCGGCGACACTGCCTGTCTGGTGTTCCTGTCATACACATGCACACATGTGAAACCCCTTTAGAAATCCTTTAAGCATTGCCAAGAAACGTGGTACCCATTAACATGACATTTAAGAAATCATGTGACACTATAAACTCTAAAGGTGACTCTAAACCAGGAGTAAATGGGTTTTATATGTTAATGTATTGACTGTCTGTTTTACTTTGCTGCAATGACATTTCAATCTCAGCTCTTTTTGTATAATCAACATGTAAGTAAACTCCTTTTATACTGTATTTGCCATATCTATGTCCGCATCAATGTCTGGCTGTTTCTTTTCCCAACAGATACACACTAAAATCTAAATTTAACAATGCCGTCTTTAATGTGGTATTTAGTAGTGCACTTTCAAAAAGAGACAGCTTAAAAACATGGTCAAAATCAAAGCAGCTGGTTCTGAGCAGCCAGTCATCATGCAGACCCCTTTTTGTGACCAGTGACATTTACAGTCATGCCTTTGATGACTAAATCAGGTATTTTGTAATGACATGTTGGGAGATTTCCTGCTGTTTGTGGCAACAAAACCAGGTATTTCCTAATGAGGCGTGAGGCCATTTCCAGCCATGTTTAAGGCAACAAAACTGAGTGTTTTTTTTAACGAGACTTTGGGATTTTTCCAGCTGTGTTTCGGTTCAAAACCATTTTTTTAAATGAGATGTTGGTACAGTTCTAGCGTGGTGATAAAACTGGGTATTTTTTTAACTACACCTTGGGATATTTTCAGTCATGTTTTGGCAACCAAAGTGGGTATTTTTAAATGAGACGTCAGGACATTTCCTGCCATGATTGTAATGATCAAACTGAATATTTTAGGACAAAACATGATGTTTTCTGTCTCTTACCAAGTGTTATTTTGGTGCCTAAACCTAACAACACATTAACCACAGCATTGTCACAACATAAAACTGAAACACAGAGTAAAGTCTAAACAAATCCACTACATATGAAATGTAGAAATTTAGCAGAAACGTACAATGCCAACATTTATTCTGGTGAATCGGTAAGGCTGACACATCTTCAGCCCAGAGATGTGGCATCTCCTGCTTCCAACAATGTAACTCAGTATACCTTTCATTAGACCCACCCTGCCTCCTAATTTCCACTTAGCCCCCACACCCCCTTTTAAAAGAAAGGTTTTTCTTAAAAGTTTTAGTCTTAACAGAAATCTAAGATAAACCTAACGCCGTTGTCAGACCCCGAGAAGACTTTACACAACCGTTTTTACAGGCTGGATAATACGTCATGTCTAAAATCAATGACGTTCCCCATTAAATACAACTGATCACATCTAAAGAGACAAAGAGGAAGATTCATGTTATGAATGTACTTAACATAGGCTACTTATAAGTGTAAAAGCTGGTTTTGTTTATGTTACATATCTTTAAAAAAAAAAAAGAAAGCAAGTGTGTCTCTTACTTTGAAACACTGTATTTATCCTTTACAAAAAACTGCTCAGTTAAATCTCAAAGCTGAGCTCAAATACGGAGCTCCAGTTCTGCAACATTTCAGGCCCTCAGGTGCTGTCTGTGTCGGTGTCCACGGAGTCTGGATTCAGTGTCAGCAGCAGTGAGACATCAGCGCTTAGGGCCGTCATAAGCCTCTCCGTAAATGTCAAGTGACAAAATGTGAACTCTAGGCGGCATAAAGAGGGACAACCCTTTAAAGGATGACTTTGTATAGATGTGACAAATGTATCATCACAGTGTCACAGGGTTCATCCATAATTCAGTGCTTGTGTGTTTGTGGTTTTGTGTGCATGTGTGTGTGTGTGTGTGTGTGTGTGTGTGTGTGTGTGTGTAAAAGAAGGAGAGAGTATGATGTGCCAAGGACAAGAGACATATGGAGGGAGACAAAGTGAGGTGGTGAGTAGAGTACAACCTGGATGTGTTTCAGCAGTTATGGAGGACATATTTTATTCTTGGACTTTGAACACTTCACTGTCTGACTTTCTGTCTGTTGATGTAAGACTATTCCTGTGTGTGTGTGTGTGTGTGTGTGTGTGTGTGTGTGTGTGTGTGTGTGTGTGTGTGTGTGCGTGCATATTGTTTGTGCTCTTGTGTGTATGGCCAAAGAGAGATGAATATTAAAGATGATTTCTGTCGCTCACAAGCTGATGTTTTCCTGTGCTGGGGAGGAGGCGTTGTCTGCCAGCTTGGCTGAGCGTACGCTGTCATGTTCTTGACTGGGATGTCAATCACACTCAGTGTATCAATTCACCGTGCTCGCTGACTGCCAGCAGAGCTTTGAGGAGATGTTCTTAATTTTTTGGTTCAACTGCTGCCAAAGACAGAACAGTATAATAGAAATCAGCGCTGGATTATAACGGTGTATATAGTAGGGTTGTAACGATTCTTGTATTTGTATGAAATGGTCCTGGTACGGTGCACGCAGCTGCACACAGAATAAACGGTGTGTATCCACATAATGTGGAACCAAAGTTCACATGTCAGAGTTCGGCCCAAAAACTTTTTAGCCATAAGCTGTTAACAACATACGCTGAGGTTAGCATAAGAAGCGGAATTACACCGGGTCTGCTTACTTCATCTCTGATTGGCTTAAGCGTCCTGCAGACTGTGAGATTTTTGCAGTCTTATAAGTTTAGTGCAAGTTACGCTCTACGACATGGATCTTAATAAAAATGGGTGTGACATGAAGCTTGATGTATGCAGACTGTGCGATGACATCGCCTACTGAATCGCTGACTGTGAGTGTTGAAGAGAAAGACACCGTAAACTGCCGTGTCAACAACGGCCCGTGTCGTGCCCATAACAGCAAACAGCTTATTTTCACCTCTAACTGAGGAATAAAGGATTATTTGTGCCAAACCAGAGGTGCTGAGTTGGGGATGTTAGCTCTGCACACTGATATTGTCATGTACTGTACTTAATGAAATTCCAGGTAGTTGAAGGTATGAAATAATAGATACCGCCCATGCCTACTGGCGTCCCAGTCAGCTACAACAGCAATGGCGATATGTTGAGCATAAGATAAGGACAGTTTGGTGACATTGCTCAGCTGTTGCAGGGTCTATGAATGCAAACACATCCAGCATGCTAACCAAAAACCTCCTGGGCTGAAAGTGCATAAAAACTGCAGTTCCTCTGATGACCACTTGAGGCTTCAAAAGTCAGTCAATCACCAGAGACCCCCGTGTCCAACTTTACAGCAGAAATAAACTTCAGTTTTGGTCTCTAAAGCTATTTTTTCAACAATCATGACAACTGCACTGGGGTTGAATTTTTATATAATTCACCTGTTTACATTTTGTTATGGCCCATAGTGCATATAACGGTGGGGCTGCTTTGAGTGACAGGTGGTCTGCCAATAGCGTTTTTGGCCTCTTAGTCAGATCACCATAGTCAACCTCTCATCCAAAACTGGTAACTTATGGCTCCAAAACCAAGATGGCAATGGCTGAAATGCCAAACTCGAGACTTCAAAGCTTAAAAAAAAACAAAACAATGGGTCAGGTCACAGTAGCCACGTCCATTATTTATACAGTTTATGAAGCTAGCGAACTCTCGATTGCATCACCCAGATGTGGCAATCTTCAGGTTGATTACTATTTGGGTGCTTTAAATGTTTAAGTATCGCCAATGTGAACTAATTCAAACATGCAAAAGTTTTTGGGGTTTTTTTTTCCAGCATTTCAGTTTTTCAGTTTCAAAGCATAAGAGATGCTTTTCAGTTTTGTAGCCTGTTGTGACCTGTTGCCTTTTGGGAAAGTGTTTGTTCAGTGTGACACAGAAATGTTTTAAATGTTCCTTATTTTTATAATGAAAATATTTTACCAAAGTTGCCAGTGGGCAAAATACTACCTCAGTCCCCAGCAGGAGGATTTTGTCTGTCTGACACTACTGCCTGTTGGAAATGAATGAAAAGACACATTTTTAATGCATTTGGATTTTTTTTCTGCCATACCGACCTCGCACTGAACCGTGACTCCTAAACTAGGACATGTGCCAAACGTGACTTTTATGAGCTGTTCCCCACATATATCATGTAATTAATTATAACTTTTAATTTGTGATTCCTCTTATCAAAGACAAAGAAAACAGGCTCTCTGAAAGAGCGCTGAGCAAAGTAATCTCTCGATAACTTCTATTCAAAGAATATCAATTAGAATTGCTCCGCTTGATTGAGAGTCTGTGTATTCAGGCATAGAAGCTTTCGCCCACATAAGCTGCAAACTGAATTATGTGTTCAATACGCCAATAATACGTATCACTCTTTTTGACAGTTTATATGGTTTAAGTGGCAGAGGATATGAAAAGCAAATGATAGAGAAATACATGAATAAAACATTGGCATTTGGAAAACGTATAGATAGGGTGGATATGTCTTATGTAAATATGCAAAACAAATATCATTCCAGGGTATATACATAAATGGAATCGTCTCTAAGACTAGGCAGCGAGAGGATATGCTTTGAGAATGGAAATCTCATTAGTTTGATATCAAATAAAAGCAGTCATCTGGAGGGAATGGCACCGACACTGCAGTAAGAGAGCACAACACACAGAGGGAGAGTGAAATTTGTCTTTGAAGTCAATGGTATTTACAGAGGAAATTTTAGGCTATTTCAAGCTGTTTTTGTCCTAAAAAGGCAGCATGTGTTTTCATGCAAAGTTTGCAGGTGCAGAAAAAGGCGGCAAGGTGTTTTTGTACAGGCTGTAACCTCCAGCTTTTGGGGTTTTGTCGCAATGTTCACCATCTTATTCATCATAAATGCATTTTCACATCAGGTACTGTGTAAATTCTCCTAACCGGGAGGTGATTTACAATTACAACGCAGCATCCCCTGTGAAATATAATTGTTAAAGCATTATTCCAAATGAGAGTTTGACTAATGACAACTCTCGTGTCAGCCATCAGATCTCTGTTTACCGCCGCGGTATCATTCATCCCATCTTCACAGCGGTCCAGTCAGCGGGGGATACGATCAAATAACATGCAAATTATTTTTTTGACATACAATCATAATTACGGATTGCATTTGCATGATGTAGATGTATGTTTAATTGTCTTGTTCAGGCTCATTCGTGACATGTCTCCGCTGATGACAAAGCCATCTGACAAATGGAGCTTAATGAGGTAAACCGTGGCACTTAATCTGCACAAAAACATTGACACAAGAGGAGTTCATGCAGATGAGCAGATTAGAATCAATAATTATGTCAGATCAAACAAGTGATTATCAAAGACGTATCATTAGCTTTTTGGGTCATCTGTTTTGAATTCATTTCAGACCACTTAGCAGAAATGACGATGAGGACGAGACTTCATTACACGTGCTTATTTGGCTCAGTACCTCCATGTGCTACTGCAGATAAATACCATGAAAGTTAGATACTTTTACAGAACCAACCGTTTGGTGAGAATGTTTGAAAGCAGCTATATGCGTTTTTATATCTTTTAGATCCTGCTTTCTGTTTATGATTCTGTTTTATGCGCTGTATTGTGGGTTTTATGTCTAAATCCATTTAATGCCTGTAAAATATATTACAAGCAATCATAAGGATCTCAAGAGGACACGGGAAGGACAAACGATTTCCTGTGCAATTGTCTCCTATGATGGCTTTTCCTCAGTTCTGTAAATTACATAAAAAAGGGTCCAGCTTGCCGTCGTCATAGCTGCAGGACATTGCCTGCTCTTGTATAATACATTATTCACCTGCTACAACCCTGACATGCATCTAAATGATGAGTGCATCTATTCATTTATTAATCGAAAATACTGTATACATCGAAATTCAATAAAAAGGTTCTCTATCCATTTTTGAGGCCGCCACTACATCATAATCATCGTCATCACCACCACCAGCAGCCACTAGCGGCGGCCACATCATCCACTATGATATAAAAAGCCCGAAATGGGGCGTGTTGTCACAGCGCGTGATGGATTCAGGGGGCAACGCTGAATGTTGATCAAGGTGAGGCATGGAGGAGGCCCTGCTTGTCAGGGACCCGCCAGCATCCCCAGGCAATCTCTGCAGTCAGGAGATGGAAAGAGCACCGCTCTGAAATCCATCATGTGCCACCTACGAACGAAGCATTGATAGAGAGGAGCCGCTGTCCCCCAAGTAACAACGTGTGAATGGACCAGGAATTTCAGAGCTTGTGGCACAATTTCAGCAGGAATAATGAATTAATGGTGCATGTTTGCTGATGCTGAATAACTCAACAGCTATTCTTTGCTTCAAAAACAGAAAAATACATTTTAGCTGAGGGTTTGATTTATACTGTAATATCTCGAATACAGTGTCCTGTAAACTACAGGTCATAATATTTGTGGGGGATGTCTTTTATTTAAGTAATTCCTGCAAATAATTCAAATAATGTCTGGCCAATGTGGAATCCACAAGCAGAAAGGCCGAAACGCTGCATCAGGCAGACCGACCTGTGGACACACACCCCACGCCGTCTCTTTCCCTTTCTCCACAAGGCTACAAGCCCCCTCTGCTGATGCAGCATATCATGGTAACATTATGTAACATTAACAGTTTTTAATGACGTCAACTACTGATGCATGATATTGGATGTTTTGCCAATATCCGAAATGCTGATACATAACAATTAATTTGGCTGATTAACAACAGTGATGCATCCAGTTTACTAATTTTAGTGATCATCAAGTCTCTTCTGTGGTGGAATTAACGTCATATTATGCATACTTTATCGTAATGGCCCACTGGCAAATGGAGACATAAAATACAATGCTTTTCAATATATTTAATATCCATTCATTTTGCAAAATAAGAGAAAGCTCGATTTTGACTCCATTGTTAATGTTAACAACATCAGGCTCCTCAGACAGGTAACTGTAACTCTCCTGAGGCAAAGCAACAGTCCAAAAACACGTGTCAGGCCAACTGGCTTGAAATATATCCATGATTTGAACTTAAAAACAGAAATAGTAAGGACCAGTGGTGGAAGAAGTATCCGGACTTTTACTAAGAAAAGTCGCAAAACAACAGTACCATAAAAGTCATTCATTTAAAAGTAAAAAAATTCAAAATATACTTGGAGAACAAAAAGTAAAAGTAGGCTACTCAATGTGTAGAATGGCCCATCTCAGATAATATTAAATGGGCTAAAGTATTAATGAATAATATTTATTTTTGATGAACTGATATCATTCTAATTTTGCAGCTGGTAAGGTGGGGCAGTTTTTACTATGTGTAATACCAGGCAGCTCATGAATTTCCCCAACATGATCAATAAAGATTTTTCTCTATCCATGTAATGCATTACAATATATTTGTTGAGTGAGTTTCAAAGAATGTAAATACTCAAACTCAAACTACAAATACCTCAGAATCTTAGCTAAGTACACTAATTGAATAAATGTAAATAGTTATGTCCCACCACAGTTCATGTTTTGACACAATGAACATTTCAGCATACTCCATTATTTATGGAAACTGCGCCGTGTTAGACGATCACAACTGAACGTCACGTTCTGTTAGTTCTTGTATTAGGAATCCCCTCGTACAGAAACATTAAATCAAAATAAATTGAAATTACACAGAGGAACATTGTCATAATTTTCATCATAATTACTCTCATTAGATTCCACTTAGACTGATTTATTTGCTGTTTTAACTGATACTTAGACACTTGCACATTCGTATCGAACAAACACACAGTACAGTATAGCACCAGCGTTCTGTATTGTTGCGAGTTGTTTGAATCACTGCATTGAAAGAGTGAAGAGGCCTCAGTTTCCTGTTAATGGTGCAACATGGGTATGTGCAACAATGTATACATACATACATATATCAGGGAAGGAGATAGATATTACTGTACTGTACGCAGAAAATATTGGAAACGTTATATTCCTCTCATGTGTCCCATAAATGCATGTGGTCTGAGTGTTGAGGAGAGGTTTAAGGAATTGATTTTTTTAGCAGTAAATCTAATTTCTGTGAGTCCATGGAGAAGATACTCTCATCTCTGCCATCTAAGCATTGTTTAGTGAATGTGGTGCATTTCACAGCATTCAATATCTCTAGATGCAGTTTAAAGTCTAAACACTTCCTCAGCCTTAAACGCAGACAGCCTGTACACGTAAACGAATGCACCTAGTGCAGGTCGGCATTGCAGGGGCTCGACAGCAGATGACAGGCCCTGTGAATATTCAGCACAATTACAGGACGTGAAATATCATGCAGATGGAACAAACCCAGATCAAAGCATGTAATTAACCATCAGAGGATGGTTTCCAGTGAGGGAGGAGAGACAGAGATTAAGGGAGTTGGTGAGGATTGCGTCGATCATGCCTGCGTAAAAAAAGCAAAGCACTCTGCTCTGTAGCAGCTGCTCCAATATGAGATGTGTGTTTGTGTATGCATTTATGCATAAGGTGCATGTTTGTATCTGTGTGAATACTGTAGGGCTGGGCGGTATATTGATATTACACTAACAACATGATATGACTGATTTCATTATTTGTTTCGGTCATGGATTTTTTTTTTCTTGGACTGTCCTCTCCTGGTTTTACAGGCTACATTACAGTAAAGTGATGTAATTTCATGAACAAACCAGACTGTTTTTGGTGCCCTGTAGGCCGAATCACTGTGACGTCACTGTGATGAATTGCAGAGAGCAAACCTGTTTTTGTCTGTTGTCATTTTTTAGCCATAACTGTAACATTTAAAGATATATAGCTAAAGTGATACTTTTCAGATTTTTCAATAAGCTTTGTATCATAACAATGTATTCTGTGTAAATGAACTGTGAAAACGCCAATTTCCCTGGTCATCTCTCATCTTAAATCCAGATTTGTCTTGGCTGCGGGGCTGCTGCGTGAACTACAGTTTCTACTTCCGCATTTTCGGATGCTCACCGCCACACGAAGAATATAGGAGCGTATTGAGGAAGGGCAAAATCTTCAGTCAGACATGGGGATACAGCACAGTTGTCACAAAATGCTTCCCAAAAATTCACTCATAAGGACCTGGTTACCAGGTTTTCCCAACTCCTGACACTGTAAAGCCCCGGACTTTCAACTGATACAAGCCATAAATCTGCCCAAGATCAACAACCTCTTCAGACGCTGAGACCAGAGCTGTCTTTTAGTATTTCATATTTGCTCTTTGCTCGTGGAAATCTGAAAAACCCGAAACCTTCTTCACTCTTTTATTGTTACCCAGCACCCCCAAACACAACAAGACTTAACCATTTTCCCTCAATATCACAACTGTTCCTCACCTTCATCTGAAACACAGTGATTCAGTCTATTATTTGTCTCTACCTGCTGAATCATAATATTCAAATTGCTGATAATTACTTAGCAAACATCTCATTGTGTACATATTTTGATGAAAGCACCACAGTCAACCCTGTAATATAATCACAACATACATAAAGGTATTTGGTCAAAAAGTGATACTGATGTTCTCTTCATATCCTCCAGCCCTATCTGTGCTCAAACATTTGTATAAAAGGTACAAACGTGTTTTTGTGAATCTTTTTTTTCCCAGTGCTTAACAGAAGATTAAGATATATTTCAAGAGCTAAACATTTTTCTTTTCACTCATAAATTATCAGGTGCAGTGCTGCTAAATTTCCCAGGTGAGCTGAGCAAAGAGTGACTCATTTCCTGCATAAAAAAATCAACCTTTGTACTCCCTTGATTCATAAGCATAAACAGAGAGAGAGAGAGCGAGCGAGCGAGCATGTCAGACCTGGGACTGGTGCTCAAGGTTGAGGTTGTCAATAGAGTCACAGCATTGTTAGGCAGAGGAGCCAGCCAGAAATAGCATGAGTCCAAACCATTGTCATGAAAGTCGTCTCCGTTTCCCATGGGTCGCACAGAGATAGAGATCTGAGAGGCAGCGCCTTGATAAAGATCACAGATTGACTGGGAAGCCTCCCCCAGGATTTAATTGAAGTCAAACCAAGTCACAACATCTTAGATCTAAAAGATGACCCAAGCAACGCTCAATTTTTCGTTTTCTATTTTTATCTGTATGCCCCTCCCCCATCCCATGCCTTCACTTGTTTATTCATTGAAATACACAATGTCCATGAAATTAGTTTGAATGTCAACCAGGACTCCCTGCTGGTTGCATCCCCCTGATTGATCGGCCTCACTAGTGATGACTGGAAGTGGTGCGATGATATATATCTTTTTATATATGAAACCTAATATATAACACTGGTGATTTGACTTGAACCTGTGAGAAACAGATTTTAAAAAGAATGGCCAAAATGGAGGCAGAAGAGGCTGAGATATACCGACTGTGAGGCCCCGGTATGAGTCAAGCTACCAAATTCATGAACCGTATAACTCTTATAATGCAATTTGAAAGGATTTTTTTCTTGTCATGTAAGAGTTATTATAACTGCCAGTTCTGATCTGTAAATACCATCCACAATGACATCTTTGTTGTATGTAGGACTGTAAAACATTCACATTTGACTTGGTGCTGAATAATACAGAACTGCCTGAAAATTTATTTATTTATATTTTATTTTATAATTAAATACTAAGGCTGCAGTCAACTAAAGAAAATCTTGTTTCACTGAAATTCTACCTACTCTTCGATCAATTGATTGCTCGATATAGGGAAAAAATTATCTATAGATTAACTGCATTGGTCATTGTGCACTGGCTGCACCAAATTCCTTACACTGGGAGCATTATATATTTACACTATCCTACAAACAGCAACAGCATAAAGAGGCAGACAATGTCTATTCTGCACTGAGCACTGCACAGTGGAGGTGTTTTTTGTGGTTTCCTTGAGAAAAAAGTTACTGTGGTCAAGTGCCATTGGGTAAAAAACTGTGCTTGTCATAATTATTCTTTACCTTGCCATTCAATCACAGCAATGAAGGGGCAGGACAGATACCACAAAGACCAACCGTTACATTCAACATGTACAAGTTATAAACAACATCAATTGAGGAGAGGAGAAATCAATTATGACCGTCCCGTCTCAGGTGAAAAAACACTGCACCTGCAAAATGCTCTGGAGTTCCCAGTTGGCCATTTTCAAAAGAGCTTCATACCTGCATATTTGTAAATTATTTTTGTAAAATGCTCATTTAGAGGTTTATTGCTTTGTTTTGATTGGTTTGAATATATGAAAGTTATACAGTTGAATTTCTTTTTAAATCTATTCGGAGGGTCGCAGGGGGACTTGAGCAGACCCCAGCTGACACGGGGCTGGAGGCAGGGTAGACCCCAGACAGCTCAGCAGTCAATCACAGAACTAAATGATATGCACGCTGACATTCAGACCTACGGGCAAATTAGGGTTACCAATGACTTGCATGTCTTTGGACTACTAACAATGTAGAGCAAAAACTCTGGCGGCAAACTTGGTGTGTCCTCAAAGTACCCCAGAATTTTGCAAAGTTTGCTATAATTAGTTATAGCAAATAACAAATTAATTAGTTATAATTTGCTAATTATAGCTGGTTGTACCAGACCAAGTGAGACCATAGCAGCAAAAGCCCTGACTGCACTGAATAGAGCAAAAATTGTTGCTAATGAATTTAACAGTTTAGCAGCTTGTTACCGCTTTATTGTCCATGAACTCTATTTTAACCCTTTGTGCAAGAAACTCAAAAATCATTAAGTTATGCATTAACATTTACATTTGCATGTTATAATTATCCATTTCGTTCATCCATCCCATGTCATCTGAACACTGCCTGGAACATGTTCTGTCTTCCAAGTAACATCTTTTAACACTTTCTATAAAAAACATGAAATCTCAATCCCTGATGACATCATTAAAGGTTAATTGAAGCCTCCCTACAGAGCCACAGAGGACATTATATAACCGCTCTCACAGACTCAGTAGATCCTCGGTCTTGTAAAGTCGGCCTTTACAATAAAACCTGCTCGATAATTTCAAGGCATTTCAATTCTTACTATGAATTACATGTAAACATGCTTTAATGCACATTGTGCTTGCATCGTTTTATCAACTGATGGTTTAATTTGCAATTTACAGAATGTTGTAAGGCATCCGTTTACTGTTTATCATTTGGTAGCTTTTATCTTGTGTACAGACTTATTTATCTATTACTCCAATGATTTCCTCTTCCAGTGGGGGGTCCTCTCACCTGCCTCCACTCATGTTTTGCTCTGACAGTTAAACCTCCTTCATCCGTCCACACTGACACACAAGCTAAAGCCTGACAGCCTTTCAGACATGTATTTCTGCTACCACCCTAATCTTAATTACCGACTTTATACAGCACGAGCCCTCTTGGATTGATCTAGCTCGGGTTCAAGTGCGTCCTTATGGCAGGACGCAGGCTCCTGTTGTCTCCGAGCTGAGCTGTCAGGGTGGGACAAGGAGTCGGTGATTGATGCATTTCCCAGAGTGGCGGATTGTTCCGCTGAGTTGCCTCATGCACCAATAATGACACATGATGGAAACCCCTGTCAGTGAGCCATGATAGGAAATGAAGATGGATAGTGTCTTGGATGGGAAGTGATTTTGTCGAGCAGGAAGTTAAGAACGTTTTTGTAGTGATAATCTTGCACAATAACCGCCTGCAGTGCAGCATTTTGAGGTACTGGGCACATCAATTCTAGGAAGCATTTGTCAAACATGTTTTCATTTTGATATTCTTTCTCTGTCTTATTCTAGTTTTCAATTGCATACATTGTCATTGTTTCTGGGTATTTTTTGCTGTTGACAGGGTTCAAACACATTTTTTACCATTGATTTCCAGGACTTTTCCAGGACTTTGTGAAAATCTTAAGTCCATGCTTTCTCTGAAACGACCATCGATTCTCCTTATCGGTTCTGTTTCATTACAAAACAATAGCTTTTTAAATTAAATATTACATAAAAAGCAGAAATAATTCAGAACAGATTTATGACTGAATATTTAAATATAATTTAGGGACTTTTTTAAAAAGGAGGAGCTTACAAATTTAAATTGCTGATAACCTGGCATGTTTTTTTTTTTTAAATGATTGTTAAAGAAAATATGCCTTTCAAACCTGCAGCCTGCAGGCATGTAAGATCACTAAAAATGACACCACTTTTTAAGCCAGAAACTGTTAAAAATAGAAATCACTGTCAGATTTTCAAGTTTCAAACAGTCCTTGAGCACATCATGTGCTATTATACAGGTTTGTGACACAAAATTCTGTGACTTTTCCAAATATTCCAGGGTATATTTAGTGTTTCAAAAACTTTTCCAAGCCTGGAAATTGCTATTTGGAAATTCTCTGAATTCCATGTTTTACATGACCATATGAGCCCTGTGTTGATATGCCTGCATATTGCAGTTCCTTGTGAGAGAATTAATCGGGAAAATGCACCTGAAAGAAGCTCTACATAAACAAACACATACACTGCAAAATAAAGCAGAAGAAAGGGTGTTTCAAAATAGGTCTATATGAGGAGAAAATTATGCATAACGGTCTGCAGTAGTGGAATAATAAGCCTGCTTTAGGTTCAACACGCCTGTCACAAACATGTTTATATTTATAGGATTAATAATGTTTTTCATCATTAATGGATTACTCCGCAATCTGCTTTACATGCTTGTCACCGTCACACACATTCCTACCCATTATAAAAAGCCCAGGAGCCTGATGTGCTAATTATAATGTGGGTAAGTCCTGCACAAACCGCAGCATGCAGCAGGAAAACGACAAGATATCATTAAAAGAATTTATAATTTTTTATCACCACTGTGTTATCTTAACATCCTCACAGATGAGACGTTTGAGTAGGAAATTGTCTCAGGCTCACAGTGGAGATTTCGGTGAAATGAGTCATTGTGTTGCCACAGCTCGCTGAGTAAAGCGTGAGCAAAAGGCGGCGAGCACACAGTGTGTACTTGAGCCGGCCTTGTTGTTGGAAAATCGCAGCTAGCGCCCTCCTCCTTCCTCTGGTTTACAGCTTTAGTCTCTTCACTTGAGCTGGGTGATTTTAATTTGTCAAAACTGTTTACCAGCATGCCTCCAAGGCTATTACTGGTATGTCATGAGGGAGCAGATAGGTAATGAAAAGCATACAAATGGCAGATGAAAAAAAGCATTGCTGAGAAGGGGAGAGGGGCTGGGTGGATAATGTAGGTGGATCTTTCATGCAAAAGGAGGCCGGCAGTGATTTATTATTCCATCTTTTCTTGAGAATCAATTATGCTAAAATGCTAATCGGGGACATTATGAATTTCTCAATTTGTTATGAATAATTCAAATATTTATTGGGCGTGGGTAGACATCTCAAACAACTTTGTCCTTAGCACAATGCATAACCTACGCAACCTAATGAGGGGATGTCTGATTGCTCTCCTTTCACATACACCTTTCTTGTCAGGCCGATGATTCACCGTTACCTGGTTCAATACCAATAAAAGGGCTGACCCGTCTGTCCTCAGATGCTTCAAACTAAATCCAGCGCGAACACACAACTCCACAAATAAAGCCACATCCAGCTGCACAAAGCAATGCAGAGCATGCAGTCAGTGTGCCAGGGAAGAGGAAGAGGAAGAGGAGTGCAGCAGAGGAGGAGGAGGAGGAGGAGGAGAGGTGTCAGTGGCCAGAGAAGTAATGAGGCCACACAGACACCAGGATGACAAGGACACGTCTGGCTGGCTGTCGTCATTTAAGTCCCACAGAGCAGACCACCACACAGTCAACCCGCATTAATGTCACACTGGCCCATCATGGGGAATTAATTACACACCTGTTAATGACAGGCCGCTGGAACGCTTCCCTCTAATATCCATCTGGGTGTGATACCCGATCACATGTTAAGGCAGTTGCTACTTCTCATAATCAAAACACACACCAATGTGCCTGTGATCACGCTAACTACCGCCAACATATGCCACTTTTGCACATGCTTTTATCTGAAGCGCCACAGCAGCATGGCTGCATACATTTTCTGCATGGATGCTCCAGCAGGGAACCAAGCCCCTCGTATGAGCAGCTAAATCACGACTTTACTGAGCAGCACAGTGGGGCTTTAACTAATGATAATTTACACATACGGTTTATTATTTTACCAATTAAATAAATAATCATTTAGTCTTGAAAACATAAGAAAAATAGAGTAAAGAGTAATTCCAGTATTTTGTAACAAGGCCCCTACTTTCCCGTGTTCTTTTGTCTAATTTTTAAAAACAGGACAGAATGGAGCGAAGCGTGGCAGCGAATGGTGGCGAAACAGGTAACAATGTAACCATTCACGGTAGTTGTGCTCCGTCAATTAATGTCCATGTCCTTTTTTTGCTACTGACAGGCTCAGATTGTTGATTTAAGTGTCTTACATCATTACAAAAAGGACCCTACATAGAAATAAAACATTTTTTTGTGTCCAAGTCTTGCAAAAGAGGAAGTTTCATTCTGAAATCTCGCAGACTTTTTCCACATTTTCAGCATCAGTTGAATATTGAAAATATTAAAGATAAAGAGTAAGGTACGCTTTCTGTACAAAAACTATCACAGGCACTCCTTTCTCCAACTACCGTTGACATTTTCAACGTTTCCTTTCTGTAACAACTCATCTGTCGTGAGATTACAGAACGAAACTTTTTGTCCACTAGACTCTGAGATAAAAACAGACCGAAACGTGCCAAAGGTACGGGAAAACGTTTAAGGTCTCACTGACCCTGTCAGTGGTGAAATCAAGCACTTTTAGTGGAGGTAAAATGAAAGAATACATTGTAGCCTGTTTTGCCGCTGCAGCACTCTTGCTGAATACTGGACCAATTAAGAAAACAGTGTTGCTCCGAAGATACACACAAACACAAAAACATGGGAAAACAGGGTCCAGATTGAAAAATAGGAGAGTTCCCTATTAAGTAAAAATATTCAAAATACTGATCCAGAGTCCAGGGTGGCACCTACATGTGATGCGAGAGCTTGAAACAACTAGTCAAACAAAAAATAAATGGGAAATTTTGAGAATAGATTAATCATTTAAGCCATTGCTTTTAGCAAAAATGTCAATGATTCAGTTTTTTTCAAATGTTTTGAGGTTTCCATTGTTTTCTGTGATAGTGATTTAAATATCTCTTGGACTGTCAAACAAAACATGACATTTGAAGGCTAGGTCTGTTGTTGGATCAAAGCTGGCCACACTGCAGGAGATGGTGGAGGGAAGAAAGCTGGCAAAACTGCTGACGATCCTTAATAATGCCTCTCACCCACGACACACCATGCTGACCAGGCCGAACCCCAGGATTCAAAGGAACGATACAGGAGATCGTTCCTGGCTGGTGCCATCGGCTTTATATCTGCTTCTGCCAGATCCATTGACACTGAGCTTCTTGTGGACTGAATGCAGTTTATCCCTATTCATTCATTATTTTTAATGTTGTTATTGTATTTTATTGTTTTAAGCAGGCGTCCATCCATCCCTCCCCTCCAACTCTGGGAAAATATGATGGGTATTTTTCACTTCTTTCAGATATTTTTAAACCCAACAATTAATGCAAATAAATCAATAATGAAAATCATTAATGGCCGCAGATCTACTTGTTCTGTTTAAAACAAAACCCCAAAGAAGAAGAATTAAGTTACAATGTTATACAAAGCACAGAAAGGAGGTGCAAAATCCCTCGAATAATTAGTTAGGGTTTCTACTAATGAATATTTATTTTTTCAGTTAATATTGACAATATTTTCTAGATTTATCAACTAATCGTTGAGTCAAGAAAATGCCAAAAAGTAGTGATAAATCTGGCTATAAAGCTCTTACATATTATGTGGAGGTAGGATAAATGATCATATTATGTTGTTTTATTCTGACTGCTATTCTGTTTTTTCTGAAATCTCCTCCTGACATATTTTAGAGCTTTTATGTGTACACTTTGTTTCTCACAAATTGTACAAAGCTCTTACATTTTGGAAAATCTGAACAGCAGGGGAAATTAAAAAAAAATAAACTTTAAAGGAAAAAAATGCCCCTCTATGTTTCCTAGAACCCATGATGACAACCAAAAAACCACGAGTCCGAATTCTAATGACATTCAGTTAACGATGACATACAACAAAGGAAAGCCATAAATCCTCTTTTTGAAGAAGCCAAAAACAGGTCAAATGTTGTCTTTTTTTTCTTTTTAATGCTACTTGAGTACCCTACTAATTTCCAGCTCTCCAAATAAGTATCGTTTCTTAACTTGATGTCGACTGATTCAAACAATAACTGACACATCATTTCAGCTCTTTGACACAGCAGCACATGATTAAGAGAATGAAAGTCATCCAACTGTACATCGCATATGTCGTATCACTCCAGAGAGCACTGACCTATTCGAACCCTCCGGTTGGAGCGAGAATAGCTGCCAAACTACGTTTTGAGGAGGATTCAGCGAGGGAGCGCAGCAATGACACACTAGTGTTAATTAGACGGCAGCTATGGAGGGATCGCTTGATCCAGTGCTCTGGCAGCCAACCGCAGCCCGGTAATCAGGTCACGCAGATTGATATGATAATCCCAGGGGCACAGCATGAAAGGAAAGGCTAACTCTGCATTGGCGGGGTGCGAGCCACGGATGTGAGGGGGAGATATCCCTCTGAAGTCAGAATCATTCTCAGGCCTTGGAAGGCAAGTTGAGTGCTGAAGAGAGAGAGAGAGAAGTGGAGGGAGAATAAGAGAGAAAAATCATTCCTGCTGTATAGATTATAATCTTGGCTACTATGGAATTGCACTCAGCAGTAGAAAAAGAAGCTGAGGCTTGATGGCTCCCAATACATGTGACAGAGGATTGGGCAGCATTACAAAGTCCTATCTGGTTCAGAGTCAAGGTGGAAGGGCTTAGGAACCAACAGTAAAAATGAGATGGTGCAGAAATCTTCATAGAAGTTTCTACAGAACAAGTTGCTCCGAAAGAGTATATTTTTTGTAAGTGTTCAGTTGAAGAAAGTGCTTCACGAAAGTGTCCCACATTGTGATTTGTAGTTGTCAATCACACAAGCTTTAGATAATAATAAATAAAAATAATAATAAATAAAAAAATGAATTATGATAATTAAATTCAATTATATAGCACCTTTCATACATGAGTGCAACTCAAAGTGCTTCATAGAAGATAAAAAGAGATGCATGAAGGCATGAAGAAGAAAAGAGCAATAAAGTATCCAAAGTATAAAAACCAGAGGAATAAAACATACAAACACACTAAAACATCCGATGTCAAAGACAGCAGAACAATAAATGACCAATGAACCGTCATTATCACGCCACTATCACACAATACTCAGATCACATTTTAAAGACATTAAACGCACTAAAAAATACAAATAGGCCAATATATTCTATTATAATCTATGGAGACCTACATGAAAGCACCATCTTCTGGCATAGCTGGAGCAGTTTTTTGTAATGTCACATTTATTATTTGTGTTAATGCAACATTAGAATCTAAATGTCGCCTAATGATACTTGCTGGGTTGTTTGATTATATTGCCAGATCACTGTCACTGTCTGATCAAACCACACCCACACAGTCCTGGGTGTTAGCTGAGGTTTAAGTGTTAAGGCCTGCTCTCACCAGCATTTAAAAAGGTTAAATTTCACAGCGAATTCAACCTCAAATTTGTGACGTCAACTAGTTTTGACAGTGCTGACCTTTGAGGGGACGAAGAACCAGAAAGTCCAAAATGGAGGAAGCTGTCATAGCTTATTAGCCTGGTTATAGGCCCAATTATAATAATAACAATAATATACTTTATTTGTATAGTTCTTTTCATAGCAGTTTTATAACGTGCCATATAAAAAAGAATAAAAAATAATGGCAATAAAACAAAAAAAAAATCAAAAACAAAACACTGTGTTGCACTTTAAAGGGAAAGTTCAGGATTTCTGAAGAGGAGCTCTGTGAGATACTCATCTATAGTCAGTGTATTACATACAGTGGATGGTAGGGTCGACAGCAAAATGTTTTTTAGCCACTTTTTTTTTAAGTATGTGTGTAATACACTGACTTTAGATAAGTATCTCATACAGCTCCATTAAAAAATCCTAAACTATCCAACCCTCCTCTGTCAGAGTGTAAACTACACAAAAGATTAATTTGCAGAAAGCTATGAGGCAGGAGTTGGCAGTAACAGTAGCCTAAATCTTCTAAATAAACTGCGTTAACTTATTTTTCTGTTTCTGCAATCATGGTAAGCCAGCAAGCTGAAGCATTTTCTAGGTTAACTGACTGTTGGTAAGCTTTTGGCTTGGAGAGATTTTGTCGCAATAACTTTTTAATCCAACAAAATGGCAAAAAAAATTTAACAAAACACCAGGAGGGAGTAAATAGAAAAGTAAAAAAAGAAAAAAGAGAGAGTGAGAGATAAAGTGAAGCTTGAAATTGGAAATGTTAAACTATCGTACCAGAGACTCAACATTATCGTATTTTGAGAAAAATTTGCACCAATAGGTTAAAATATAACTTCAGTAAACTAGTAGACTATTTAAATGACTCTTACGCATCAAAAAGTTTTTCTCCACTGCTTTAGAGAAAAAAAAACCTGTCAGGTTTTTTTCCAGTATGTTGATGTATTTGAAGTGCTCATTGTAAGCGTCACAATGGTCAAATTATCATACATTACGGCAATTATGGAATTATTGATCGTATATCGTACTGAGGGCAAAAGTATCGTACAAACACGATAATTATGGTACATCTGGCAACACTGTTTGGACTTAGCCGTTAGCTTGCAAAGACGAGTCAGCTAGATTCATTCCGCTGTATCACTTTTTGGCGTGACAAAGATTATTCAACATGTGATAAATCCAAACTTAAACTGAGATTGTTACTTATTTAGTCACAAATGTCAATATCATGTTAAAAAGGAATATTGTAAAGTCTTCAAGCCCCAAATAAAAAAGCTAAAAATATAATACTGCGTGGCATGTATGAACATGACAGTCTGCATCAATCTGATAAATGCAGGGGACCTGCACTGTTTATATGTTTCCTTCCTTATCTTTTGAATGTGTCTCATTTCAAAGTGTCAAACACAAACAGTGCTCCGGTGGAACACCTGCCTATATAGGTGATGAAGAGTACATATCAGATTGATCCTGCCTGGCTTTGATCGTGATTTCAGTCCAGTTCACATGCGGGAATCAGCATTTTTCCATATCAAAGACATTCAGTGCGACTGCATCAGAGGCAGGAAGGTTGCCAAACAACAGCCACTCATCAGCAGTGCACTTTTCCTGACATTTGCAACCATGCACCATTACCAAAAAGGCCCCGACTTTCCTGGAGTGACATTTAGGCCCCGAGTAAGATATACTGTATCAACATTACACGGTGCAAATGGGGACCAATATCTATTCTGCCTTTATGGAAATGTTAAGAAAACACAGAGTGGGTGTCAGGTGGGTGGGAGTGCAAAATGAAAGTACACAAGCAAGGTTTTGATGTTCTTTAGGTAAGCTACATGAAGAGTTTTTTTGAGATTTCTGATTCACATTAAGTGTAGAGACAAACAGTCGTGAGGGATAAGTAAAGCTGCATTGTATTTTGCCACTTGGGTGCCAAATATTTATTAATAATAATTCACATTTCTGGTAATGTGACAAATGGTGAATGAAAAGTCAGCCGACTTTTTGCTCTTTTGGTTTTTATTCTCTAGGAGCTCATACAAAAAAAATCTGGTATCCTTTTGTGGTGAGGTGTCTGCATTAACAGTGTTAATGATAAAAATACAGGTGTTTTCAGAGAAAATGCAAAATTTTGCCTTACGATACTCAGGGTGAATGTAAGCCTTTTTTGGAAAATTTCTCAACTCTAATATTCATCCTTAACAGCTGTGCTAACAGTTGCGCTAATTAACTAACGCTGACATTAGTGCTAACTTGGTTCATAGTAAAGTACAACAGATAGCAGCAATTAATGTGAACAGAATGAACACAAAAACGTTGTATTCTGAATCAGCATGAGCAGAATTATTTTTCACATCGCCCACTGCAGTGTGTTACCACTTCACTTATTTTGATATTAACCTTTCATAATAAAAGCTTGACTTACGCATTTTGTTTAAAGGCATCTAAAATATATATAGCAAACACATATTTTAGGAACTTACCAAGTAGTCTATGACTCTGCTCACTTTTCTTCAACTTTTTTCTCTTTTATTCTGTTGCATGAGTTGTAAAGCTCAACAATAAGTTTGTCCTCCATTTCTTTTCCTTCACCTGTCTTTATTTTTTGGTCTTTCATTTCTGACTCTTGGTAACATCAAGACAATCTCAACCAGATCTCAAAACCTCAATTTTTCAGCTCAAGTTAATTCTATAGAATTTGAACAGATGGATATTTGGGTCTGTTCATACAGCAGCATGAATTTGCATCTGGACTTGGTAAATGGCACTTGCTCTTTTTTAGCATTTTTCTAGTTGTTTGACTACTCACTCCGTGTCACATTCCCCCATTCACACAAACGTTCATGCATTGGTGGCCGACGCTACAGAACAAGGATTAACTCCTACTCTGTTTTCAATCATTCATACACACTAATGGAATACCCATCAGGAGCAATTTGGGATTCGGTATTTTGTCCAAGGATTCTTTGACATGTCAGAATGAAGAAATGTCTCAAGGAGCCAGGGAATGAAACCACAACTTTCCAATTAGAGGACGACCCACTTTATCACCTGAGCCACAGCCACCCCGTTCGCATCTCATTAACTTTGTATGTCATGGCATGTCACAAAAAAATTTGCTTTGCTTTTGGTCTGATGACGCCTTTGGACTGAACTATACGGTAAATAAGAGTAAAAGCCTGACTCAAATCAAAGCAAAATAATGACTTTGATGAGACTAAACAGAATGTACAATGCCAAATTTTTCTCCCCAGATATTTATTTTGATAGCTTAACTTTATCTCATTTTAAATGAACGGCCCGCCATGACTAAATAAACAAATCTAACAGCCGTAATGTTGAATTATATAATGACGTTGACAAATAAACTTTATTTAACATGGATTGTCACAGCTGGCCAATACCCAGTTTGCTTAATGAGGTCAGTATTTGCCCCATTCAGGTGATTCGGCTCAGTGCATCCAACAGCTGTTCAGAACTGCAAAAGCTAATAAATAGACAGATAATTCTCTGTGGTTTCATCACTACAAGGGGCCCCTTTTACAATATAGTCATCTCAATTCTTGGTCAATATAAAACATGCAGTGAGCTTTATGTTAATATGCAGTAAACACTTTGTATAAATATTTAGCAGGAAGGAACATTAAATAAAGTGTTAAAACATAAATAGAAATTCAAACATAAATAGGTAAATTAGTACTTGACGACAGCAGTGCGCCACCACTCCAGAAGACCTAGATGTAAATTCAAGCATCTTTCAAACTATGTATACAAAGGTGATGAGTCTTTGTTCTGGTGTCAATAAAAATGCTAAACAATGATGAATCATATTCTACTCCCTGTATATCATTATAGAGGCTAATGAGGACAGATATACACAAGCTGCACCAAGAACACAATGTTCAACAAACAGGCAGAAAAGAAATGAATGAGAGAGAGCAAGGTGCAGACAAAGAGGCATTATCAGATGCATTTTAGACAGCATGTAACCCAACAGGACAGCTTTGCTTTAGAGAGGCTGCCTTGACCTTTTCAGTATTCATCACCAGATTGCATCTCAGGCCCCTAAACCAATCAGCACTGTGGAATTTCCAGGTCAGCGTAACCACCTCAAAGTAAAGGTCAGTATGGAGCATCCAGAGTCCGCGATAACTTGGAGACGGTGCACGGCGAAGAGGTTTATCTACCTGGCAAATGACATATTACCTCACTGTGGCTTAAGTCGACTAAAGTCAGCGACAAGACTTTGGCTGGCTGCAGTAAAAAAGGTTTTTCATCTCTACAAAGTGCTGGTTCAGAGGATGTCAACCTAAATCCAGATTGTGCTGATGCAAACTGTACAGAAAAAAAAGCTATTCATGACAAATAAATCGATGCCAAATTTATTGGTAGTGTATTGATTTTAGGAGCAGGGCCAATAGCTTGATATAGACAATGCTGTCCCACTACTTTCCATTTACTGCTAAATCTCTTTGGGGGGGGGGGGGGGGGGTTATGACTTTGTAGAGCTTTGACAATCAAGGAGCTGATTTACTTTCCAAGTGATGTGAAATTTATTCATCTTGGTGTCATAATTTTCTTATTTTCCGATTGATATATACAGGTAAATTTGCAACATGATCTCCAAGCCCAGATATAAAAAATGATCAATAACACTCAGTGGTTATCCACTTAATACCTGCTAGGCGGCTTAGGCACTATCACAGTATTAATTTTACATGGAAATAAAAAAATCCCAATGGTATGACGCTTCTTTTTCTGTTAAATTAATATGGAGATGCTGTATTGAGGATGTTTCTATAGTGCACATCAGGCATCAGTCTCTACTGGAGGAACAAGCAGCTGAGCTGAGACAGATGTCAAAAATTAGTGGTGGGGATAATGTTACAGGACTGTAAACAGCTGGTCAACAAAATCCAAGAGGGGAAAAAGAGCATATTTTCATCTATAACTCTTTGAATTAAGTGTATAGTATTAAGTGTATTGACAAAAACAAAGTTAGTTATTGATGGAACAGTGAACAAACTAAAATTGCTTTGGTGAGTTTAATTTTGTGTCTGTCAAGTTTTAAAGAAGTGTGTTTTATAATGTGTGTTTTCAGCTAATGTTAGTCTAAGTTCAAGGTAGAGAAACTCGAATTCAGTCGATGTACGGTTTAATTATTCTGTTTAATAAGGTAAGTAGTTGAGACAGTATTTCCTTTCTTTACATTTTTTCTTTTTTTAGTTTTTAGTTTATTTATTACACTGAAAAAGCAAAGAGAGCTTTTGGAATGTAGAGAACATGCTGCAAATACTGTCATATACTGTTAACCTGGTAAAATGACAGGAAGATATTAGGGCTGAACCAAAAAATAGAAAAACAATATTTTTGACAATCTTGATATCAATACTGGGGTAATATTGTACAGTTGGTGCTTTCACAAAATATTTACACAAATTATTGATAATCATCTTTAATGTGCATATAATGACTAAATGGTGAATAATCAAAATGCTACAACAGTCTGGTAAGTTCAAAAAAATAATCATAAACAACAAATTACTTTACTGTATTGCAGCCTTTACAACCTGGAAAAGACATCATTTGGGATATCCAAAATGTAAGACAATAAGTCGTCAGATATCAAAATATCCATCAAATATAGATCCATTTTCCAGCCCTGTATGAAGTCTTTAAAAACAAGACCATTCCAAGACCACTGCTAAATCTGCCACATCAACACGCAAAGTTGTGTGCTGGCTTAAATAACATCTCATTTATATGGAACAATTCCATAAGACTATTGCTACAAAAGTGATAGTTTCTAAAGTAAGGGTTATGCTATAAGGGTTAAAAAAAAAAAAAAAAAAAAAAAGAGGAGGCTACCCTTTAACTCAACCCCTCCAGCATGGCTCCATCGATTTCCAACAACAGTTGTCTATCTGGAGTCTCTAACTCCACCTCACAGATATAAAGATCAAAGCTGTGATATCAGAGGGCAGATGGGAGAAAACAGGCCACTGAGTGTTGTTGAATTTCATCCACCACCACTTCAGCTCACTCCTTATTTGAAACAGAGCTGTGCACTCATATGCAGTAATGTAAACACACAACATCGTGTTAGTTTTCTTATATTTGTTCTTGTTACATACAAAGCTTAACTAATCAGCACCCATTGTCCTCTTTAATGTAAACATGTCACCCATTTGTACCATTTGTACAATTATATACTTGCTATGTGGTGAGCGTACTGGCATATATTGGGATGTTTTTATCTGCAGCAGTCAAGCAAGCAGACAAAATTTCAAATCTTTTCGTAAGACCACCCATGGGGCTGGAATAGAGAATTTTAAAGTAATTTCTTTACATTGTTGAATCACAGCATGGGTGATAAAATGAAAAGCTTGGGCTTAGAGAGCAGCAGGACATAATGGCAATGTCTACTCAATGAAATTAAAAGGTAACAATTATTCTTAATGAGTACTAATGTATACACAGTGTGTGTTTTAGAAGCTGTGTGACCTGTGTACAAAATAGATAACCACTATGAGGATGCTATGTTTTTACATCTTGTGTCATCACATCTCTGATGTGTGACAGTGATTGGGTCACAAGAAGCAGGTATGTTCTTGTTTTATCACAGTCACAGGTTGTCATTTGTTACTTTTGTCTGGCTGTCAATCTCAAGAGTTCAACTCTTCCCAAATAAGAGCCTGTCAGAGGGCGGATGCCAGGGAAGCAAAGAGACCAGAACTGATAGTAGAGGTGCTGTGACAGATCAATGTGGATCAATATATCGATTTAATAATCAATGATCCACTATCATCAATGCAAAGAAACATGAAAAAACATGAAAATATCCGGTCAGGTTCTATTCAAGATTTGCGCAAAATTTAAGCACAATTATCACACAATTGCAAGACGACTGTGTTTCCAGTGAGTGATGTTATGTGACTTCTCCTCTCATCATAACGTTCCAAGAAGTACGACCATGGATGTTTAAAACATTAGCAGGTTTATTTCTATCGCAGCCACCACACTGGCCGTCAGATATCGATATTATATCTTAAAACTAAATATCTTCAGGTTAGGTATGTTGGCCAGAAAAACAAGATATTTGAAAAAGTCACCTTGAGCTCTAGGAAATGATGACGACCCCCCCCCTTTTTCTGCCATTTTATAGACTAAACAATAAATTAGAAATTAGGTGACTGAAAATAAAAGACAGATTGTTACATGGAAAAAAATCTCAAAGTGCAAAGATTAGTTTTCAACTAATTGCCAATTAATTTGATAATGAATTCATCAGATTGAGAGCTCTTTCTTTTTCTTTTTTTTAGTTCTCAGCTTTCAAAATGTGAATATTTTCTGGTTTCTTTACTCTTTTACTACACTAAACTGAATATCTTTGGGTTGCAGATAAAAAGAGACCTTTAAAGGAACGACTGACCAACTGACATTATTCACAATTTTCTGGCATTTTTTTAGACTAAATAACTAATTAATCAATCTACCAATAAAGAAGAGTCAAAATAACAGCAGCCCTAAATGGTAGTCATATTTAAAACAACAGAACTTGTAACTTTAGCGTATTCCTGCGTGTGCTCTATCAGCTGGCCCAAAACTTCGGAAGATGATCTGGCTCAGCATATCCTGAGGGCTGTGCATACGATTTTTGCTTTTGACATAAAGATATGTAATAATATATATTCTATATAAAGAAAACTAGACCAGTTGAACATCCCTGCATTCATTCATTGAGGATTTGCTGTCGGTGCTGAGGGTTATCATTTTCTTTTACAGACGGCCTTGATGTAAGGGCTGCGCTTTTATTATCTTGACGCTTCGATTTTGCTGCTACAGAGCTGGAGTGAATTCCATCATGATAGCACGGAGGATTTGATAACTTGGAGTCGAGGTTCTGCCTTTGCCACAGACAGTTTCTTAATGCGTCTCTGCTGCCGCCTGGCACTAATGGTCAAGAGTGGCTACTAATACTCTACTGCTGGATATTTAATCACCCAATCAATCTTACCTGTGACAAAAGCTCCTTAGCTACACTTGGCAAGAACATCTCTGCCTGCAATCTCCACCACATTTCCCCCGTCAATGGAACGGGAGAATAGGTGGAGGGGTGAAAAAGAGGGGAGGTGAGGGGGAGAGAGAGGAGAGGAGATGGGAAGAGAGGAGGAGGAGGAGGGGGTGTTTAATCTACTGATTCAATTCCTGCCAATGCCTGTCACTCTCCCTCTCTGTAAGGGAGGGCAAATGGAGCATGCAGCCCAAAACACCCAGACCAAATCACATTTTCTCTCAACTTCTCAGTCTCCCTCTCGCTGTCTGTCTTGCATCTCTATGTCTATCTCTCGCTCCATCTCTCACTCTCTCACTCTCTCCCTCTGTTTCTCTGCCTCTCTACCGCATTTTTCTCCCTTTTCGTCAGCCGCTCACTGACTGACTCCCACTCCCCACATCCTTCAGCCCTGTGAAAATGAAACCTTTTGATTCCAGCACTTATCTGAGAGAATTTGTAACCCGCAGACTTTGTGTTTGTTGGTCTTGATCGCTGTTTAGACACCCCGACCTCTAAAACTCACCTGAAAAATGAGACATCCAAACCCCAGAAGAAAAACCTGCAAAAATATATCACTCACTCAATCTATTTATAACATTAATAATACATGTTACAGGTGATGAAGTTCTACCAGTCAGACACATTTTTCTCAGAAAAGTCAAGTGGAGGAAATACCTTTACACGCCCTGTTCTAGTGCTAGTATCACCTGAGGACCTCATGTAATTTAGCAATTACCCCTCATCCATGTCTGTGTTTCATGTGGCACATTTGCACAAGATAAGCGATATCTGTATTTTACTAGAATTTACTGACAACTCGGTATGTTTACATGCACAGTTTATTTGAGCTAAGGTTGTAACATGATTAGGTCATTTGACTGGACTGCTGTCTTTATCCCAGTATACAAGCAGCGGGGGAGAGTCGATTTATGGACCGAAGTATGTCGGACTCCACCAAAGTAGGTGAGGATATGCTCCTTTCAGCTAAATGTAGGAAAAAAACTGTCTATGCTATAGACAGAACTACAATCACAGCTGTTTATTTACAATAACTCTGGAGGAGAAAATCACTGTGTCACGTACATATAGCCTAATCAAACAGTACCAAGCAAACTCTGCCACAATTATTATAATAATAATTACGATTAGTTCTGAGCCACCTTAAAAAAATTACCATTTTAAGTGCATGCTATATATAGAATATTTTCATTGCTGTCCCTTTCTGTAGAGATTTGAAAGCCGTTATATCAAAAACATCAGACTCCATTGTTTATTAAGTAAGGTAAAGCGGAGAAAATATTCAAATATAGTGTACAATTGAATTGATATAGATATTTTTTTTTTAGGTGGCTAAAGTATGTTTTGCCGTGGACCCCTTTTTGAATAGCTTTAGCTACTCACTGAGGAAGACAGTCTTTGAGTTGTAGACGGGATCGGGGCACAAGATTGATCAGAATTGTATTGAATCAGACTGTTAAATAGCCTGTCCTTGGTTTCTTTTCACTCTAGTTGCTCCTTACACACCTCTTGATTATCTCAGCCTACAACCCATCGTTTTAGCCTTTGATTTAGTTGTATAAAAACTTGCTCTAAATGCTGATCTTCAGACATCAACATCCTTGCAGTGAACTTCTGTGAACTTCTGTCTCCACTGTGCAATTAATAAAACTCATCCAAACCAGCCACAAAATTTGACCTAAAAGAATATTTTTTCTTCAACAATAATAAACAACAGGTTAACAATGGTCAGCTATGCCTATCAGTCACAAACGAACAAGAAAAATAATTCTAAATTAGCATCTCTATTCATAAACATAATTCCCCAAGACATTTGTCATTTTTACATTTAAGATTTTGGTATTTGGACTAAAACATGTAAGCTTTAGAGATGGCGGGGGGATTTTGTTACCATTGGACAGAACTGCGCTAGCTGTTTGCCCCTTCTTTTCCCCAAACTCATTAGCTAAGCTAAGCTAAGCAGTTGCTACCTCATGCTTTATATTTATAACAGATAATAGCAAGGTATCAATCTTTTTCTGAACAAGGAAATATGAAAGCATAATCCCCAAATCTCAAACTCTTCCACTGACTTAAATTTGGCTGCTTGATGCACACTCATCTAGACTGCTGCACCACATTCTGTGTATTTAAGAAAATTCTCTGAATAATAATATGAGTCAACATATTTGCGCTGCTTAGTCCTCGCCACATAATTATGTTGTGATTGAACTGATGAAATCCTGACAAAAAACTGTCCTCCCTGAGAGTTTGTTGATATGATGCAAAGGAACTTTTACGAATCATTGCCACTCATTAAATGTATAAATAAGCCTACAAGGGTAAATATGTGTTCCAAAATGATACCCTTTTATTATGCCTCTGTATAATTTTCCTTTCGCCTTGCTCTGTCTAACCCTGTACTTAAACCACATAGCTATTACTGTGGTGCTGCATGTTTCATACAGAGAAATGGTGGATATGCAATAGTAGCTGAATCACCCCCAAAAGACATACACAGTAGGATGAATTATACTGTAATATTTTCCATACTTCTTTTGTTTAATTGTGTTCATAAACTGTACATTCCCATGCTGCTGGCTTTGTTTGCATCCAGTGTTTTATGGACAGTTGGTCGAGATACAAAGGATCTCAAAGTTAAGTTCAATGTCAAAAGCAGAGACAACATGTGAATCTTAAAAGCATACATACGTATGTAATTAGTAAAATGTGTGCGTCCCAATGTATCAGCTTTACATTGCAGTGCTGGAGAAAAAGCAGCTTTATTCATCCTCTTGCCAGCTTACTGAGTTGACACATTAGCATACATGCCTTATGTTCTGTCTCTTCTTTTCTGTCCTCTTTTCATCTGTGCAGAGCCTAAGGCTGAGACTGCCACTGTGCCGCTATAAGCTTTGTCACCCTCACATGGGGCCCCTGGCTAGCCACGCCGGCTCTCTCTTCAGTCCTCTCATTTACACCCGGCATAATTAAGAGCTTTCGACCCTAAAAAGCTGGTGACTCTTGTAGAAACAACTCCCAGAGGATTTCACACCAAAGCTGCCGAAGGAACTGAGGGACTGGAGTCAGAAATAATGGTGCAAACTTTCAGCGAGTGAGACTTCCTGTTCAGTGGAATTACAGTACGCAGGAGATCCAATAAGCGTGAAAAGTGACGCAAAGACAGAAAGAGCGTGTTTATATTGCACTATTACAGCTTCTTTACTCCTCTATAACAGTAAACGGGTGTAAATCACCTGTTTAATCACTAATACGATATTATATTGATTCTTTGGACAACGATACAATATCTGCTGATATCACATAGTGTGTTGATTAAATTTTTGATTTAATTCAGGGGCCTGTGATCAGTATGAGATATTAACATGTGCCCATATAATACAATCTGTTACCACCACAGACTGTATATACAGATAGACGGCATGACAGCTCCCCCAAAGTGCGGTTATTCAATCTCGATCGCCCCCTGTGTTTGACTGCAGTACAGGTTCTAAGACCCGCCCCTCCATGTCAGTGAATGGTCCTAGGCTGAACTAAAAAGACAAAGTAAACGCCAAATACATTTTTCCCAAAGATGGTTTCTGTCACTGAAGGTAGTTCTCATCACCCTAATGTTTGCTCAAGTGTTTGTTTTCATGGTAAGTTCAGTTTTAATTAGTTATTAAATTATACAAAAGGGGCCCCAAAGGTTGAAAGCTGTGACAGCCAATCCGTGTACTCGCATTCAATGCAGCTGCTCGCGATTGGTCGGATGTGTGTTTGGGCGACCAATCGTTACTGTGCAGATGCAGGGCTCCCAATGACATCACACTCGCAAGATGGCAACACTCATATGCGGGATATTTTTACCTCACTTCAGCATAGCAGGGTATGTGGGGGCGTGTTGTCCATCTTTATTTACAGTTCATGGTTACCACCCCTTTCTTTTTTGCTATATTGTTAATAACTGTAACCAGTTAAGTGAAGCAAAGTTTACATTAAAATGGTACCACAACCCTACTTAAAACACCACATGGGATAGATTAACCTCCTGGAAGAATTGTTTTCATTTGAACCCAAATTATCACCTTTTTCCTAAAATTTTAAGAATATCTGGCTTAAAGCCCTGGAGGGAAATTTCTCTCAACAGCCATAAAACATGTATTATCAACAAGATCATTTAATAAAAGTGGAAAATTCAGCTAAATAGTAATTGTCAAGGTGCACAGAAAAGAACAGCCTTTGTTGCAAGACTCACAAACACTTTTACATTACATAAATAAGCCTAGCAGCTAGCAAAGTTTAGCTGAACATTTTACATGTATTATTTATACAAGAATAGGCAGAATATGTTTTAAATTGCACGATTATGACTGCCTGTTATTATACTGATGCTTTGCATTAGTGGAATGGTTGGCTGTGAATAAGTTAAATAAATATTATTGCAAGTGCAGTGTTTCTGAGTGGTCTGATTCTCTCTGTAATTTCTCTTCAACTTTTACTGACACGTCTCAGGATGTCAACGTATATATGCAATATACGGAAATTACGTTTTCCTCAACCATCTGGACCTATAATCATCAAGTAGTCTAAAAAAAGTGTGTGTTTATTATATGTAGCAGGGAACATCTTTGGTTGTGAGTAAGTGGTAGTTGAGGTAATGTGCTCAACAGGAGCAGTACTATGTAAGCTACTTTGAAAACTATGCCCCCCCCCCCTAAACTACTCTCAGCATGGCATCGCATTTTATGAAATAACCTCACAGACTGTATATAAAGATGGACAACACATCTTTCCACTTCCTCCCACAGCAGCTGCTGTATGAAAGAGTTACACTCCCTATTTACTATTAAACATTTCTTTTAATAATAAAAGCTGTCATTTTCCTGGTGAGGAATGCCTCTACAAAACATCAGGTGGAAGAAAATTAACAAACCAAAACATTTAAAACAAACTTTTCCACCTAGCTCATGGACATTAGTTTGACTTTAACTGTTTCTACTTTGATCCCATCCAAGGAAAGGTCTCAGTCACTTCGACAAACACGCTCAGGACAATCAGATGTCAGCTGCATGTTTCTCAATTCAGGTCTGAAGTGAGCCCGTATGATGTATCCAATAATCCACAGGATAAGCAATAAGGCCTGTATTACACACCACAAGCCTGTGACCTCCCTTATTATTCCATCAACAAGAGAACTGATACTAACAGTAAGATTACCGACAAAACATGTTTAATGTATACAGTGGACGGCTGGCAGGCAGGTTATACAACGTGCCGGATAACAACACGCTCACATCCTGTACACAGGCGGGAGATATCCCTGGTGTTGGAGATTAAAGAGGTGACCCTTATTTCCCGTAGGAGCACTTACATCCCGTCTCCCTCCAACACCCCCAACCCCCAAATCCCCACTGAATACATGATCATCGCTGAGACGGCGAGCTGGAGGATTGGATGTAAACATCCCAGAGAGAGGGGAGGAGAAGCTGGCTCCTCAGAGCTCCTCTATCAACTTGATGGGAGGTGTTATTTCTTAAGCAGGCAGCCAATATCCATGCGATCTGTCAAGGACGGGCGGAGAATGGCGGAGGTAAGGCAGGAGACAGCCCCAGACAGTATAATGTCCTTGGCGGGTGCATATGAGCATAAATACACACACAAACACTCACACACCAAACCTGAAGTTCTTGCACAATTCAACAATAAGAGGGATTAAAGGCCTCCATCCTGGAAACCCCATGTCATTACACAAGGGGGATTTTACTCAGGATTGTGAATGGATGATCGTATTCAAATCACAGCATAAGAACGACTGAGAGGCAACCAATTACTGACACTGTCGACATTACACTGCACCTTGATCTGTGCAGGTATCCCCCGGGAGCAGAAATAAGTAATATGAGTCATTGCACTCCCCCACACAGCTGTCTTCTGGGGCTGTCTTATGCAGCGGACACATCTGCTTGTCACTTTTTATTGATGTCACGTTGCATCGCTGCCATCCTCAACTGAAAGACTAATTGTAATTATATATCATGTACAGTACTGTTAGCTTTTTCTATAATGAAGGAGTGATATTGTCTTTTTCCAAGTACCGCTTCAAGGTTGTTTCTGATTATTGCTTTCTACGGTTCTGTCGAAGGTCTTTTTGTTGTATTTCCAGACACGGGTCAACAGTCCATATAGCTATAATGCATAATGCATTTACATAAACCTAAATGGTAAGGGTCCTTTAACTTTTGCTGGAAAAGAATTGTCACCACATTTAAACATTGAAAAATAAATGTATCAGCATACTCTGTGCGGCAACCTATGAAATGACTTTTTATCATTTAATGTTTCACATTTACCGCAAACTTTCGGTTTTTCTATGCTTTAACTTCTTGTTACTTAATGTCCGTGTCTTATAGACAGAATCTCCTGTTTGTTTACAAAAACTTCCAGATAGAAACCCCCCACATTATGTACAAAAAATGAAACAGTGTTGCTGCCTCAATTGGTTATATTGAGGCAGCATCTTCAATAAAAGGCCCAGCTGAAAATAAATCAATATCAGTTTAGGAGTGCACTATATTTAGAATATTTTCACAGCTTTACCTTGCTCTCAGACAGTCCTCTCCATTGGTGAACCGAAGTCATTAACTCAAAGCCACCAGGATCCAAAAAGTAATTTTAGAATAAAGCAGATGCTACTGCCTTGATCAGTTAGTGTGTAAGGTAAAGCAGTGAACTAAACTTACACAGATATTGATTTTTGGGGGTAGGTCTTTTTAGGTGGCTAAAATATATGTTGCTCTGGCCCCCGTCTACAGCAGCACATGGCTTAGATTCTATGCCAGTAGATTTGGTTTAGAAACACAGTACATAAAATACGCACAGCAGACATGTCAGATAGTCCAGACCACCGTCTTAGATTATGTATCTTTGAAGGTTACAGTTACAGCTGAGAATGATAACATAAATAAACAAGTTGTCAACTCGCATGTCTCTACAATTCAAACCTATTGCCAGTTGTTCACCTGTAAGTGACAGTGTGACGTCACAGTGATTCAGTCTCGAATACCGTTTCGCACTTGACAACACATGTATCCTAACTGCGATGAGCCTAATCTGTTGCCTAGCAAAGCAGGTCCAGTGAAATGGTCTATATATAGTGTATATACCAAACCAATATATTAGTTATCAGTTTATACTGGTCAATATATCAGTCAGTAAATTACTTGTTCCCTTGGTCATGTAAGCGATAATGGCTGTTCAGAACGAGGCGAGCGAGCTGTTTGACGTGTCGCGATACAGTAACACAATCATCTTAGTGAACAGAAGTCTTCCTCTAAACCACTTTGTCAGTTGCTTCTTATATCAGGACATCTCATCATGTTTTGCTGCTAATTTAATCAGCAAACTCTCGTGATCAGTATGCAGTGATTGAGCAAAGAGGACATAGTAAAAATGTTTAGTGGTTATGTACAAAAGTACGGCATTTTCTTTTCTAATGATGAATGTATTTGCCCGCAATGATGCCAGGAGAGTAATCATTTAAACGCATTTCATATATTTTAGGGTAACACAAACCCAAGTGAGTGGGACAAGTAAGAACATCACTTTTCCTCAAAAACGCATCTTTATGCAGCCAGGTGTTCCAAAATCTCATCAGATCAGATCATCTGCTGTATTGGGAAGACGGTTGTATGTGTGTCGTAAGTATCATGTTGTTTTTGATTATTGTTTTCATAATTATGTGTTTCATGTGCCTGCAAACAATCAGCCTGAAACCACAGTGGACACAGAGTTGCAAGTGATGCCATGCAGCCCGAAGCTTTTATCTCAGCATCACTGGGCATGATTCAGTCATTTCAGGAAGTTAATATGGCTACTTTTTTGGAGCCAGACTTGTAGGACAGAGAGCGTTATTGGGTCATCATTCTTTATAAGCTGGCCTCCAGTGCCCTTTGGTCCAGGAGTAGCTGGTTTATTATCAGGGCCAAAGGGGGATGTCAGGGGCCAATAGAACTGTTGAGCTGGAAGTCCCGGCTTCACGGCTTGTTGCTCCCACCTCTGCGACTCACAGCGCAGGGTGCATGGCTTAGAGCAAGGACACCAGAGAGTCGTGCATGTGTAGGTGTGCTCGTGGTTTGTGTGTAATTAACAGAGAGAGCGCTGTTGCAAAGGAAAGGCTGCATGTGCATTCAGCGCATGTGTCCTCTCTAATTAATCTCTACATAGCATAATTAACAAAATACCCCAAAGGTGGTCTGCATCACTAACTAAAATCTAAAAATGTGCCACATTCCTGGAAAACCACCACTACAGTATTTTTTTTTTTTGCCTTGTTTATTTATTTATTTTTATATTTATTTATTTTTTTTATTTATAAGTCATGGATTCATCTACCCAACAAGATGCAGTTTGTGATTGCAAACATAAGCAAGACAAGCGGAAATGCATTCATCTGAAGTAAGAAGACATTTCTCCAGATGTATAATTCATGGCACACACCTGTTTTTTCGACAGTTGCCCCCCCCCCCCCTCCCCCCCCCTTGTTGTTTTGTATTCTACCGTGTTCCTTCCCCATGCTATAATTATTCATTACAAGGGCCTTCAATCCACTGTGACAGAGCTCCATTATGATGAAGTGGGCTTTGTTTGAGCTCGCACAGCTGGACAATCTGATTGCGGAATAAACCCACCTCTGCAGGTGTAATGCTGCTGCACTTTAGCAGCTTTTCATATGAATGTGTTATGTCCTTCATTTTTCAGCCTGATACATTCACGATGATGCCCGGATCAAAAGTAGATCGCCACTTCGCTGGTGCCTCACTCATAACAGAAAACAAAGCTGAGTACACATCTGCAAAGATCTGGCATTGACCTTAACACCACTGACCCATGACACTTGTTAGTGAGCAACACAAGCACTGTCTGTTGCAATATTTAAAAAAAAATCTGTGACTGTGTGAAACATACTGAATGTAACGTTGAACAGCAGAGAAGGAGAGAACCCTGCAGGGCTGGTTTGAGGTGTTTTTTCTGCAGTGACAACTTGTTACCTTTGGAGTAAATTGTTACTGACATGAATTCAAACTGACCACAGCTGCTGTTCTCTAAAGAAGAAACCTGGCAATGTTTAAATGCCACGTTTAAAGGCTGCAAACGGTGACTTTTTTGATAGTTTAAAGAGGCTTCGTTTTAACAAAAATGCAGATGTTATGTAAACTCAAGGCGCATTATCCAGTTTCTTAAAATGACAAATTGTTAAATAGGGGAACATAAGAAGAAATTATTTATGCTATGCTTATGTGTCTTGTTTTCTGTTTCGACAAAGCTGATAAATACTGTACATAATATAAAAAATGCAATCGCAAAAAAGTGATACTGGGATATTTATAAAATAAAACAGAGCAGAAAATTGATCAGATAGACTGAAACTGATGCAGCAATAGCTTCAGCTTTCTGGGAAGTGGACAAAACTCCATGAACGGCCTCAGGGCACCCCCGCCTCCTTTCTCCATTGGCTCCACTGCAAAAGCACCCTGCAGCTGACCACAGAGTAAAACGGGTAGCTTCTCAGATTTGGGGCACTTTGTGGTGCTTCTACCTCCCGTCTGAATGCAGCAATTCTACTCCGCTGTGCTCTTAGATCCTGAAGTTTGGCACAGATTGATTTACCATGAAATGATACTTGGTAACCGAGTGAAAGCCAACTCAAGATTTACTTTTTATTGGGAATGAGCTTTGTCCACTTGCCATTTCACTTCACTATATTTTAGTTTTTTGTAATTAGTTTACATAGTTTTTCAAATCGTTCTCTCGGATGTTTGCTTCTTAAAGTTTAGCACCTTGTTGCTACCTTTTCAGAAAGCAGCAACCTCACGTGCATGTTCTGCTCAGGAACGTCCAAAACTAAGCAAAATAAAACGAAAGTAAGACAATACAGGCAAAGGGCAGAGTCTCTGCAAATAAATACAAAGCCACCCAATTAAAGTGGTTTGTAAGTGATGATCGAGACAGATTACATTTGTACAAAGTCAATGAATAAAGTAAAAAGGAAAACCCTGCATAGTAAACCTTTAAACATCACAGTTTACAAATTGAGTATGGATTTCATTGTAAAAACCTGATATTTAACTTTTAAAACCCAAAACAATTACTCTGTTTCCACCTTTCCTTATGGTGTAACTGATTACAGCGTATCCGTAGAAAACATTTCACAGCCCTGAGACAAAAGCTCAACTGCCAAAGCACTGAACACTGGTCCTAAGGAGCAAATAAACTGCTTCCATTGTTATTTATTGTTATTCATTAGTAGTTAACTCTGTGGAGGTATTGGATTCCAGTGGGGTACTGCAAAACATTTCTTATCAAGTTGATGCACTGTATCTCCTAAATGATGAAAATAAACCATCAATTTGATTGACTATGGAATTAGTCATCCTGTAGGCAATTACAGCGTCTGACACGCTGGAGAGCTGTTTATTAACTCTTACATTAAAAGGCTACAACAGAAAAATCCTCCAGCTTGGAGCAGCTGAATGAGCTGATTACACAAAATTACATAAAGGCGCACCGCTGCAGAATTTCACGCCGTAAAAGTGCAGCATTTGCTTCACTGTGCATCAGTAACCTTCTCCTTAAGAGTCGCCAAATGTGTCGAATGGGAGGTTTGTTTGGCATCACCACCGCCCCCTGGTAAGTGAATGTGAGAGGTAATGAGTGGAGGGGGCAGGGTTCAGGACATGGAGGAGGTTGATCTGTGTTTCCCTGCAGGCAGCCCAGCCCCTGGACCCCTCTCTGGGGGTCATGCAGATCAGAGGCAGCCTGCTGCTCCAGCTGCTGCATCGTAAAGCTCTGGCTTGACATTAGGAGAACAGCAGCGAGGTAGAGGAGGGCTAATGTTCTGAAGTCTAAATATAAAGGTTTATTAACAGCCTGTCTGTTCATCAGCACCTTAAATTTCTCATCTGGGTAGTTTGCTTGGGAGGGAATAGCAGAGGAGGGTGAAGGAAGCTGAAATCATACCAGCTGGGTAAGCATAATGTTACACTAAATGGGTCAAACGAGACAGCGCTGATTACTGGAAAGGAACTGAATCGAGTGTGGGTGGTTTGCCCCGAACCCACTGTGGGGCAACCTGAGAGTGTATTTGTGTAAGCCGGTGCCTCCGTCCCAGTCACGAGAAGTCTAAATACTTTACCTAAAAGGGCCATAGGGGATTTCTCTTGGCACTGTATAGTACACAAGATACTTCAGCAGGCACATTAGACGCTTCAGATGTGCATCACATACAGCTCAGTGCATCCCCAGCTATGATATGCCACTCTATGCACACCTTTATGGATTTTTAAAGCTTTTCTTGGTGTAATTTACAGTGAGTCAATTTACAGAGCTGCTCTCAGTGTACGCTCCATCCTCACAGTAACCTGTCATCAAAACAGCAAGGTTAGATGTTGTTCTGCGTTGCTCTGTGACTACCAACGAGCTGATTTTATCCCGAACTTGTCCTCTCACTCTGGCTTCCTTGCTGTCTGTGTTTTTTATTTTCAGTCCCCTGCAGCATGCCCAGCCCCGGCCTCTCTTTCTTTCTCTTTCTCCATCAGGGAAGACTGTTCCTTTTGACATTGACCTCATGAGCCAATGAACCGTGCTGAGCATCACATTCAGTAACTATAAGAAAACATAATCTTCTCTGGGTGAGAGACTGTTTAATCAATGTGTTCTGTGGGTCCTTTTTCAATAAATAATTGATGCTCCACACACATGTACCTCTGATTAAAAAAAAAAATTAAATAGAATGTATCTGCTTTCAAACTACTGTGAGATAAAAGGAAATTGATTAAAAGGGGATAGCTGAAATTAAACAGAAAGGGAGGGACCCTCGGGGACATGGTTAGCATATAAATGGTATAGAGTGAGACGGGGGAACTTCGGCTAAAGTTATTGGTCCAATTATTTAACTCCAATCCTTGGAGTTTAGTGGACTCTTTTTATTGAAGCAATCACACCTTTTATCACTGACACCAACAAGTCTGTCACGTCTTAAACAAGACTGCTCCAGTCACAAAAGATAAGAAACATATTACTTTTATGTTCTTCAATGAAATAAGGATCTGCCTGCTAGAGGACAGAGAGAAACACTGTGGGGTTACTGAAGAGCTGAATCAGACCCCATGGTAGCCTCGCTTAAATCCCAAAAGCTAATACTGGGCGGTAAAAGGTCCGCTGCCATCTTATGTTAACTATGATTTTGCCTCCAGTGTGCGATGTACTACAGAATATATGCTGCTTTTGTGAGTCCTCCTCTTTATTTTCTTTGTCTTCCATCAGTCCTCAAATAAACAGGATGAAACACTGGCTGTTCAAACCCCCCAGAATCCCTATTGTAAATTTAAAAGTCTTTCACCATCTGTTTTATTCACAACTTTTATTTTAATACAGTGAAACACTTTCATCTGTACTGTCATCTTTCTCATCTTATGGCTCAAAGCAGCCCTCTGAGCTCACTCTTGATATAGTACATCATAGCACTTCCCAGTTTTCTCACCTTACCCAGAGCACACTGTGAAAGCCTGCACATCACACCAGGGTGTGATGATGGCCCACTCAGTCACACAAGGGCATCTCAGACACCAGTGGTTTAGCATGCATAAAGTAGATGCACTCTACTGTGCAAAAAAAAAAAAGAAAACACTGCACGCCCTTCAGTGTTCTCACTCTCAGAGGCAATATGTTGCTAAGAAAATACTGGCAACACCCTCCAAAAATAGAACGTTCGTCTGTGCGTTCTACTCGTATTGTAAAAAAATTAATTTTTTTGTTGTACATAAAAAAAACCTCAAAGCTGCTCTCTGACCCGGCCACATGAGCCTAGGTACAAAATCTGTTCCGTTGCAAAATCCTACTTGTTATTCCTTTTTTTAGCACAAATTATTCACAATTGTCCTGATTTGATAGAAAGTGTCACTTGTTTTGTTGTGACTACCAAATCGTTTTTTTCTCATTTATTCAAGAGTTGTGCAGGCCCAAGCAGCGCACAACATGTACAATATATGTAAGGGATATAAGGTGGACATATAACATTACCAGTGATTGCAACTCATACAATATATTAAAAAAATAGAAAATGTCAAACATTTTGGGAAATACACTTGTTTACCCAGTCAGATCAGGAGATCAATATCAACATCCTCCATGTTTAGCCTGGCTTAGCACAAAGACACAAGGGAAAACTGCTAGCCTTCTCTGTCAAAAGTGAAAAATATGAGCTTATATTTACAGTAGCCTACATATTGTTCTTTACAAACTGTCACATCCTTAAAATTAAAAGGAAAACGCTGGATTTTATAGCTCCTAAAAAATAGCATGTTGTAGTCTTGTCCCACATCAAGAACTTGCTGACCATAAACATCTATAATCCAAAGGAAACATCTTTAAATGTCTCTGCAGAACAATGAAATAACAACTGAAAATTTAAAAAATACCACCTAGCAGTTGTATGCTTCCATGAACAAGTCAAGCTGCAGCTTACGTTCTGTTCAGACTCTACACGAACAGCACAGTTTCAAGTCGGACGCCCAAAATTAGTGTCACTAATTCAGTATCTGACCAAAAGTCTCTCGTCTGTTCCTGAGTCATGACGTTAAGTAATGGCCAGAAAAGTGTTTTTGCAGAATATTATGATGTCACAAAGTTGACCTTTGGGATGTAAAATGCCATCACCTCATCATTTTATTAAATTAGACATTTCTGTTAAATTCCATCATAATTAGCTATAAATTCATGAGTTATGGCCAAAAACATAATTGTGAAATCACAGCGACTTTGACCTTTGACCACTAAATTCAAATCACTTCATCCTTAAGTCCATTTGGATGTTTGTGCCAAATTTGAGGAAAATCCCTTGAGGTGTTCTTGAAATATCATGTTCACGAGAAATTTGACAGACCAGGTCACAGTGACATTGACCTTTTAATCTTTAACCACCAAAATCTGATCAATTCATTCTCGAATACAAGAGGACTTTTGTGCCAGATTGGAGGAAAATCCCTCAAGGCGTTCTCATAACACATTCAAATGACGGACAGCTCAAAAACATAATGCCTTCAGCCACAGTGGAGTCATGTAAACAACTAGGAAAAGAAAAACATACACAATTATGTGTTATAGTTATATGTAAAACACCTGTGACAATCAAAACTATATACTTATCTCTTGTATATAAATGGATAACATTCAAACGAATAGCTATTGGGCTGTACCCAACTCAAAATTATGCCAGCTGAAGTTGATTGGCTGTTCAATACGAATATTCGACGATCCGTTTTGTTCTCCATACAAAGTTTCAAAGCTGAATGCAACTGCAAAGAGTAGCGTGAAAGTGAAGAGCCCTCACTCCACGGCAAAATCTGGGGAGCAAAACCTCCCCTGAAGTAAAATTAACAACTAAACGAAACAGTAACTAAAACAATGATCGATATAAAACCAGACTAATGCGAAAGAGGTTAAGTGTCGACTGTCAGTAGGTTTAGCACTGGTGAGTATTTCAGTGTAAAATAAATGGTAAAACTACTGCAGTTTCAAATAGCTAAATAGTATCTCACAACTACAACAACCACAACCACAAATTGTGAGATTTTAATGTGTAAGATGTCGTGGATATACAGTACTGTCCAACTTGTATTTCTACACAACTGCAGAGCAGCTTCTTCATGATGTGGGTGATTTCATCAGGACAGAGAATAAAAGGGCAAACTGATGTCTTTCATTAACTCCTCTCTGAAGTAAAGCTCCAGAACTCACTTGTAGACAGTTGGTTTTGTGCATTTTGAATGCTCCTTTTCATCCCTGCAACAAAGGCTGCTATCTGGAGTTCACAGCCTTTTCAGGATCGTGTGCAGTCCAGCCTTGGCGGCAGCTGCTTCTGCTTGCTTTTTGATGATGTGCACAAGGACTGATGTTTTTTGTGACCGAATGGTCCTTGGGTTCATTAAGATGTTTCAGGCTCTTTGTGCTGCAGTGTGCGCAACAGGCAATGCAATGATCTCCCTAAAGGATGCAGCACGAGGCTTTTAATCAAAATTGATCTTCAATTCTTTTTCTGCACTTTTTGTGTTTGTCGTCTCTTTCGTTTGACTAGTATGCATGTTTGTATCATCCAGGTTTCAAGAAATGTGAGAAACATGTCCCTGAAGGTGACAATAGAGCAGTGAAACATCCCAAACATAACATGCACTCATCGAAGCACACTCCACCAAATAAGATGCCTTTTACTTCTTAACTATTTATCTGAGTTTATCTTTTGAAAACCCGGGCATTTGATGATTAATTTGTATGACTGAACTTAGAGCAATATACTGAATAAAATACAACTTACATAAGATTTGGGAAGGTTTCATTTTAGGTACAACTGATTTGTACTAGGGCTGCTCACAATTATGTAAATGGAATCAGATTTGGCAGTTCTATATGAATATTTGACGATTCTTTTTGTTTTCCATTTTCCATTCCAAGTTTTAAAGTTTGAACGGGCTCAACAGGATATTCAGTGTGACAGTGGCATCCATGTAATGAAGTAAACAAGCTAACAGCACAATCGATGGGTCGTAAATGTGCGACATATCCGCAGCTCTGTATCAAAGGGTAGTGTGAAAGTCAAAAGCACTCACTGACTGGAGTGACTGCTCGACTTGAAGCAATCTCAGCTGACTGAGGGTCTCGGACTTATGATTTGAGCGTCCAACTTTCAAGGGGCAGCCCTTCTCGAGACCACCTATTCAAGTGCATTCAGGCACAGATCAACATACCATGCCCAGGTACGGCACATAGGGTTCACATTATCAAACAACCTGGAACTTGTGGTCATGCCAATTTAAGTCAATTTTATTTATAAAGCCCATTATCACAAAGCATGGTTTGCCTCAGAGGGCCTTAGAGCCTCACATAAGGAAAAACTCAGGTTTACTGATCAATGAAAACACACCATTGGAACAAATAAACAGCATCAACATGTTAAAAAATGTTAATCTTACTATTCAATTTACTAATCAAGCAAATAAAATTGGATTTTGAGGTCAGTGTTTTTTAAAGATATAACAGTGCTCAAAATTGAAGGTTTGGTTCATACCACAGTTTAGGAGTCAGGGTTCAGTGTGAGTTCAGTGGTTGTCAGAAAATCCAAATGCATGAGCATATGTTTATTTTTCATTTATTTTGAACAGACAGGAGTGTAAGAGACAGATAAAATCCTCATGCTGGGGACTGAGGCAGCATTTTGTCCAATGGCAACTTTGGTAAACTATTTTCGTTATAAAAATAAATTTTAAACATCTCTTTATAACTCTCCATGAAGACTGAAGAAACAATTTCCCAACAGGCAACAGGTCACAACAGTATAGAAAACTGAAAAACTCCTCTAATGCCATGAAACTGAAAATAACTTGCACATTAGTGTTTCCATTAGTTGCACCTAAGCTATATTTTAACATTCAAAGCACCCAAACATTTATCATCTGGCACATCTGGATGAGGCCACCAAATGCATGTAGCATGTTGGTTCTGACCAGGACCTCAAGCTTTTCATTTGTTCTGACTTGCATGCCAATCCACTTGCAACGGCATGGGGCTAAAAGTGTCCAAGCACTACTCGTGCTTGTGAACTGTGGCTCCAAATTGCGTACATCAGTCTGTATACCGTGCATTCTGCATGAGGCTGCATGCACCAGACAGTGACCCCTGGACTGTTACGGTATGGTACCAATATTAAACATTACAGTCTGAGTGTTTTTGTATATGCTCTTATACATTTATTTGTAAAGATATTTATATTAAAGGAAGCTGTCCCACATGTATCTGATTTCTTTTTACTGATTTTATTTCTTATCTTTTCTCACTTCCACCTTGAAGTCAGGCTGGAGGAGAGCCCCTGCCCCACCCTTCACCAATCACTGTAAAGCTACAATGTGTTACTGGGGACACGCAAAGGACAAACATCAAAGCTGTTTGTCAGAACTGCACCAGGTACTGTATCATTAAAAACAAGGGGCACAGGGGCAGGAACAAAAGGGCATTCAGGTTATTAAACACATATATAGTAAAACTCACTTCTCCACTAATTGAAGCATGCCTCCTTGAATGATCAGAGACCTGCCTGACAACCATGCAAAGGTAAAGGGACAAAATCTTGTTATTTTAATACTCGAGTTATGATGGCAATAAGTCATGAGATTTGGCATTATTGAATAATCTAAAATGTTATTTGAGCTACAAAATAGATTGGCTATGACACTCTTCAAGCTCCTTTTAAACATTTGTATATTCTCATCACTTCAGTTCATCTTTTTAAAAACCTGCAAGTGACTGATCCTCCATTCACTTTTATTCCTTAAAACATAAAAATATGTCTATTATAATTTCCCAACGTCCAAACTGAAGCATTCAAATTGCTTATTTTGTTCCAAGCAACATTGGAAAATTATTATATACGTATAACAGCAATACTACACTTGCTTTGCTTTGGGGCCTCTTTTGAAAAATCACAGGAAGCCAGGGGCCAGTAGCAGCAACCCCATACATGTTTCTAGGATTATAGGACATTTCTAGGATTTTAGGACATTTGGGGCTTAGCTAGGAACTCTGTTTGGGGGTGTGGGGGATTCTCCACTAGCACTTTTTTGATAAACAAGCTCTATTTTGATGCTGTTTTATGCACTCTGGCAACTTATGTTTGCTAAAAGTAAAAAGAAATCTTAGTGTGAATCAATTTATTGTTGTTGTGAATTAGAAAGGGGTTTGGGGGGGCCATCAAAAACCCTATCGGAGGCCAGATTTGACCTGCAGGCCGTAGGTTGAGTATCCCTGATAAGTGACAAAGAAAAGCAGCAAATCTTTACATATAATAAGCTTGAACCAGAACACCTGGTTAATCATTTCAGCTCCAGATAAAAAGGCAAACGAATAAACTAATTGGAAAGAAAATAATCATAGCCGTTTAATTTCTCTACAAACCAATGACAAATAAATGCCCCAAATAATTACCCCTGTGATATGTTTCTCTGCTTTACCATAATTCAGCTGCCTCATTTTCAGTGACTGGGAATGGGGCAGTGTCGAGCCAAACAACAGCAGCAACATCAACAACAACAACCACCGGCTGATGAATGACTGCTGAGATGGAGAAGGGGATCGAAGGGATTGATCCACGCCCTGCTATCTCATCCCTGTTTTTACCCTCTGTCAAACAGGTGCCGAGGGGAGAGGGATTCTGCCTGCCGAAGGAGTGGATTAATGGCGTGTAGGAGAGGGGGGTATGGCTGTGCCCTGGCCCCGGCGGAGTGGTGTGCTCCTCTGGGCAGAATGGAGGTGGCAGAGGTGTTATTGACAAGGCTCCAGGAGGAGAGGAGTTGCCAATGCCTCAGGTAGAGAGCAGAGAGGATTGAGAGAGGAGAAACTCTCTGCACCCTCACTCACGCGCCAACAAATGCAAGCACACGCACAGGAAAGCAGGCGCGCACGCGTACAAACACACTGCAACCAGCCTCCGGCGGGCATAATGATGGATGGTTAGAGGGTTCAGCCTCTCATTCACCTTTGTTCAGACTTTTTGCTCTGTGAATTGAGTGGCCATGGTAATGAATATGCATGCATGCGTAGATGATGTTCACAAGCTCAACACAGAGCATATAAATTGCCAATTGCACTGAGTTAATGACACAAACATAACCCTTTGTTCAATTTCCATTGACTTATTGTGCGCTAAATTAATTGTCTGGCTTCCAGTTACAATGGATATTTTTAGTGCACAGAGATGTATTCTGTAAACATAGATTACATTACTCTAATTGAGGGAAGAGAAAATATGTCCAAATTGCTGCTGATATCACAGCAGCGCTAATGGCAAAACAAATGGAGCAAGCTCATTCGTCTTTGCCAACAATAACTCAATTAGCTGTAAAGCGGCAACATCTAGCGTTAAAGTGGTCACACTCGATTGGTATTCGTAGTAAACTTTGAAGGTCACAATCCAGGAGCTCTACTTGTGTGGAAAAGCGTTATGGATTCACTCGCCGGCTAGGAGGCCCCGAGTGTTGTGAGGAGGGAGAGCAGAGAAGCTCAGTATGCTACAGGCATCCGTCTCTCCTTCTCTTGCTCTCAGCGCAGCGCTCCCGCGAAAACATCACTGACAATTTCTCAATGCAGCAGAAGTGCTAATGCTGGTTTTTATAAAAGATGCTCACCAAGACAACAGGGTGTGCTCCATCTCAGATTAATGAGTGCTCAAATGCAAGCAGACAGCAGTGGAATTAACAACCTCATCTCCCTCCATCTCTTCCTCCTTCCCCTCGCCCTGCTTTGTTTTCTCAAGACTGGCGACTAATTAAAGAAACTGCATCATGAAATGTGTGCTTCCTTCTTATCGGCCCTCAGTCCTCCATCACTGAGAGAACAGAAGAGTGATTGTCAGTCCCCCCTCCCACTGCTCCACTTATCATAAGACACACTTGCCGGTGTTAACACCTTTGCAAGGTTTGCCACGCATATGAAAATTAAAAAAGTGTGAAACTATCACTGATCACCAACTGTGATTCATAGGTGAAAATTATGTAAAACAGCTGGAGATAGAAAGATGCGTCAAAGAATAATCTCATTAGTTTAAATGTAAAGGGTCAAGTATCACCTTTAATTTAGCCTTCAGCTAGAGTCAACCGAAGTAAATCAAGTCACATTTGTGTACGTTATTTAAACTGCTGATGAAGAAGGATATCACACACCCTTCAGAGGACGGCTGAAGTGATACGGTTTTAATTACACATGACAGCGTCTGATTCACAGATAGAGAAATAGGCGGGAAGTGGCAACTTCACAAGTACAAGAGGTGCAGAAAGCTCAGTTTCTCTGACTTTAACCTCAGGCTGTTATATCTGTAAAGTAAACAGTGTGGAAATACAAAATATGCACATGGAGACAAAAGGACTTAATGTGGCATCATTCTTATCATCATCATCATCATCATCATCATCATCATCAAAAAAGACGGATTAAATTATTCTAATTCATGGAGAGTAGCTCGCAAATAGGTTTTTGTAAACCAAGTAGTTTCCTTAAAAAAAAAAAAAACTTTAAGCACACATTACTAAGATATGATTGAAAAGTGGAATTTTTGCCGATTATTTTCAGCTTTGGATTTATCTAAATTAGGTGCACTACTGACTATTCTTTGCACCTGAATGGTGTAAGCTGGACTGAGTCAAAATTATCATCTGTAATCATGACACTTAGTGCAAAAGCGTGGCTCATTTACTTTTAGATAACAATGGAAGTAGCAGATCAGGTAAATCAGGCTTTTACTTCACAAGCAATACTTGTCAGCACTGTAGGATCAATGTATCATTGATTTTGGTCTTTTCATGCAATTTATTAATTAAATGATACATTTCCTTTTAATTCATAAGTGCTGTATCATCATCATATTTACAAGCATTGTTTTAAAGGCGGCTTGTTTTTTAAGGGATCATGTTCAGCAGGTCATTACTGTAAAATGAACCTCGACAGGATGATGCAGGTCTTCAATCATCCCGAAAGGGTTCATTTCGCAAATATGACCTGCTTGCTTTACATTATCCCACTTATTATGGCTACTTACTAAAGAAATCAATAATTTAACACAAAATATTGATTTTAAAATTATTCCTTGCATACATAGCAACAGCCTCCTCTTCAGAAACAACAGACCGTGCAATGCCATAACTGTCCAATCACTGACTATACTACTAAGACATAAAAGAGGTTAGGCTTTATCACAAGTCAAATCATCTGAGCCCAAAATGCAGGTGCATCAGATCAAAACACTGCAAGATTATTTCTGTTTAGCAACACAATATGGGAAATCATGATAGCATATTAGAGAAACATTTGTGTCAGAAATCACAGGTTAAAACTCACAGCACGCATATGACAGTCCAGAGGTGTAAAAAAATTGCGCACAACCTTGGGGCTGTTGCAATAAACACAATATTTGAATACTGCACTATTGGCAAGTACCACAAAGACCACACTGCTTAACAACAACAACAGTGGAGAAGAAATTAATCCACACAGACTGGCAAGTCCATCCTGTTTCCAAACGTACAGCCTTCCTCTCAGTAACCTACTCTACCTAGTGCCACACTTCACAGACATTCTGTATCATAGCAACCAGATGCAACCAAAGCATCTCAGCTGAAAAAGCGCAGCGCCCCTTATTACGCGTCATTGCCCTTTTGTGTTCTGCAGTGAACAAGTATTTAATTTGTTTTAAAACTGTGTCATCTTTGGCATTAAAAAAAAACAACAATATGCCCATTAATTGCCTACAATAAAGATTATTTATTAAGCACTAAAATCGGGAGAAATGGCATGATTTGCAAAAACAATAAAAAATGGCAGTAAAACTGCTTATTGCGCTGTTGAGACACACTTAATCAATGCAAGGTAAATTCCTGCGCTGCAACAGCCCTACACAACCTAATATAACCCACACTGCAGCGGTGATTTTAATAGTGATTTACAAAGAAACATTTTGGTTAATTTTCTGCCAAATACACAAATCACCACACTTGCCATTTGGACAGAATGTGAACTACAATATTTAAGTTTATCTGAAGGTCTGAGTTTTCTGGCAGCTAGTACATGAGAAGTGTAGATTGACCTTTTTTTGCCGAGCGACTGGCTCCAGTTGGCCTCAGCTTATCTTCAAGCTCCTCCTGTAGGAGGATTACAGGTCTGTGTGCCCAACATGTGCCATCTAGTCATGAGAGAAAGAGGCAATAAAGTCAGGATGGATGTGTGGGTGGAACTGGGATTGGGATTTAAGCGATTTGCAGACAACGCAGACGCACAGGCAGAGAGGTCGGCGGGAGCCTGATGGATCGTTTTCTGTGAACAGGCGAGAAGACTTGGAGTACTTTTTCTACTGTCCCCATTGTCCCATTTGTCTGTGTCACAGCCGAACACAGATGTGTGAGTGTAAGAGAGGAGTTCATTTTGAGGAGCATTTTGTTAGAAAGCAAAACCATGTGATGATCACTTCGAAACGCTACTCTATCTCAACCAGATATTCACCTTCAAGTCCACGAGGAAAGCTCTATTTATATGCTAAATATTTCACCGTTAATTAAGGAGCTACATGTAGCATTTTAGGATCAATAAATAATTACTACATTCATTTTTAGACACCATTATAAGTACTAGTGAAAGCCATAGGGAGAGATAATTCCCCAAATGTTACCCTCTTACTAGAAAAGAAAAAGAGAACATCTTCTTTCTTATAATAGTCTTAAAATTCGAGGTACGCTAACCAGCAAGCTACCCAGGGCATGAAGAGCGACATTGACAGTTGATCAATAAATGGACAAAGCATTGCCTATAAATACACCCTACTGTACACAGACATTTCTACCAATACATTTCCATGACTTTAGGGGAAATTTTAAAGACCAAACAATCTCTGGAATGACGGTCGATACTCCTTATCGGTTCTTTTTCATTATACTTTTTTTTTCATATTATGTTAAAAAATAATGAATTCAGAACAGAATTACAGCTGAATATTTAAATATAACTTGGGACTGTTTGTTATTTATGAGAGGGGAGGGGTGATGCAAACAGGAGGAGGCATGTCAAATAACCTTTTAAACACTGGGGAGGGATCTATGTTTTTCATTTTGGCTTTAGGGGACAGGCATACAATTTTAAATGGCTGTGTTTTGTACTTATTTTACTGCTGATTTTTAAAGAAACACACGTCTCAAATTCACAGGCATGTTTCCTTTAAAGAATTTTGGCCATTATTTTCTTAAAAAATTGTGGCCATTTTATGGTCTTTTTTTTTTCTTTCACAATTTTTTGAATAGAAACATGTTTGAGATAGAAACATTTGAGAAACAAAATTCCATGATTTTTCCAAAACTTTTCCGGGTCTGGAAACTTGTATTTGTAAATTCCATGACTTTTCCAAGTTTTTTTGCACATCAGTGGTGCTTAACCTTTTTCCCTTGTGAAGATAAGAGACAAAGAGGGCCAGGAAAATAAAGCTGTGTTATTGTGCGAGCCCTTGCCACATGGGACAAATTTCACTTTGAGGTGGTCCTTGAACCAAGAGGGGTTTTTTTCCCTCAGGTTATTTCATTTTACAAAATTACTCATACGTAAAATCGAATTTAAAAAAATAATAATATTTTGTGCCAGCAGAACTATATTTCTTCTAAAATATGTTCATTCATGACCTCTCAGATTTATTTTGTGACCCCATAGGTTTACCCGACCCCCATGTTGGGAACCGCTGCTCTAAGTTATGGCCAGGTCAGCCGAACTCTCATCAGATTTTACTCTAATAAATTGCAGTCAGGAATAATTTGCAATAATTTGCATTATGAAAGCAATGATTAGATGAACATTTACATAAATCATCCTGTTTGGTGACCCCTCAGAGTTAGCTCGTGGACCCTTGGAGGGTCCCAACCCCCAGTTTGGGAATGCTGGCGGTACACTATTTATACAGGACTATGTAGACTTTCAAGAAAACTGACTGTTTGAATAGACTATTGACATCACATCCTCTCTTTCCATGAGCAAACACTGAGCTCATCAGAACAGAGATTAGCGAGCGACAATGATAAACTTCCCCCGGAGGACTCCAGAGAGGTTCAGACTTTACACCACATGTCCCCTGTCAGTTACTGTATTTATAGTCAATTAAATTACAATCGCCAATAAATGAATTTAAAAAAACAGTCATATAAATCCAAACCCAGCGATGTGATATTCCATCAGACACATCAGCTGTGCAGCAAATAATCACCAACTTCAGCAGCATATATATTCAAGGCTCGAGTCAGACAATATTTTCTTATGAAATGTTATGTAGCGCTGATTGCATCAGATGTCCATCAGTGCACACTTGTGAGATTAGGAGTGGCAGCGCCACTGTGTAAAAACAACAATAAATGTAGAACAGGAGCTCAGCTGTGTAAATGTAGAGCAAGCTGTGACATAAATCAGTTGTTTTGAAATAAAATATGTCTCTAACGCTGAGCAACGAGAAAATGTGAATGGGACTACCCCCAACCCCCCCGTGTTTGATAAATGTCATGATTTCTCCAAGAAACAGTGAAATAATTATGTGAACTGGCTGTGAGCAAGATATGTTTACATGCATAATGCCTGTACACAACACCACCCTCTGCTAAATACAGTCTTCAGTAAAACAGCAGGAAATCCCCAAAACAAAGGCAACAATACAGGAACTATGCTGCAAAGCTAATTCAGCTCAAAATCACTGCCAACAAAAGCAAAAATATTCAAAAACAGGGTGTCTACAGGCCTCGGGTACTTAAATTTAAAGCTTTTAACACATTTTCAATTTATATTTTTAACCAGATGTAAGGCTAATGTTTTGACAAATCCTCCTTTTCTTATTCAAACATCACAGTTAAGTACATGTAATGTACATTTAATGTACAAATATGGTCATTAGTTAAGGTAATTTACATTTTTTAAAATAGATAAGAGCAAGTACAAAAGTAAAAAAAAACACAGATTCTGGTTCAGGAGTAGGTTTAAATATTTGTAACATCAGTACTCAAACAGCAGATGTTTGATTAATTTTGACTAAATAAATAAAGATGGATAAATGAAAATATTTAAAAATGTTTGTGGCTATTAAGACCCACAAACTCAAAAATTAAAGTCATAATATTTATATATGTTAAAAAATGATACATTTTAAGACTTTTTAAGGACCTGCAGAGACCCTGAGAATGATATATGGGACACAATAATTTTCTAGTAATTCTTCCACAAACATTTCACCACAATGCGAAACATCAGCATGAAAGTATCGAAATGCACCAAACAACAATCAAAAAGAAAATATGCCAAGCCATAAAATAACACTTAACAACAAATGCCAATTTGATCCAAAACACTGCACACAGGTGGAGAAAAAAGCAGAAAGTTGCAGCAGATGCCAAGACATAAAACACAAAGAGCTACAAAGAAACACTCATTTGACTCAGGAGCTGTTCGCTTTAGCCTGGTGTTAACAAGCTCCTGCTGAACATGCATGGATTTAAAACATACATATCAGCACAAGCAACAACAACAAAACAACAACAAAAACACGCCTACCTTTAAAATAAGCGGTACTCCTCTATAAAGGTCCCAGTTTGCATCCAGCGGGGCAGGAAAACTCCTCTTCCAGCTTCCAGAGTGGTTTTGAGGCCGTCAGCTGATGCCACAAACAGCTAAGTTAACTAACGCGCTTCCGCGAAAAAACAAAATAAACACCCAAAACAGAGCTACCTCTCTAAAAACACCGTTAATCCTTCACAGCGCTCCCAAGAGAGGGGACAACGACTCACACAGTTAATGTGTGAGGTTAAGTGTTGCAGCTGTTTCAAGGAGTCCTGACAGCAAACAGCTGAGTTCAACTGGCAGCGCTGATAAGGCCGCCATATTGGCAAGGTGCGTGTTTTTTTTTGTTTGTTTGGGGTTTTTTTTGTTAAACTTTATTGAACAGAGAAGGTTTACATATCTTGTCAGAGGCCAAACGAGTTCACAACATACTTTACATAGCTGCTAATACACTGCAACTTTCTAGTCTTGTAAAATATATCATAAATGTAGTGATACTTTTTTTAATGTAAGGGAAAGGGATGTTGAAAATACAAAAACAAACCAAAACACTTAATGAAACATGTAGCTTATACAAAAATAAACATACATAGAAAATAATATATATACATATATATATATATATATATATATATATATATATATAATCATTTTCTATGATGGTTAAGAACCTGTTAGGGACAGTCCTTCATTTATCAAAAGAGGGGTGGCTGGGGTGTGACTTTCTATTTTATTTGTTTTCTCTTAATTTTATTTTATTTTATGTATTTATTTAGATGAAGACCTCACTAAAAGCTACAAAAGTTTTTCCTTGAGCCTCTCTGAGTTACTGGTGGAAAATGCGTGACCCTCCCTTCACCATAAATAATAAGATTTTCTTATATGTTCCAAACAAATGTTTGTTATTGGAGCCAATGTAACATACAAACAGCGTGAAAATAAGACGTATTACCAAAACAAACAGCAATGATATTTTCAGGGTTTTTTTCTCACTATGATAAGTGGTTCTATTTTGGCAATCTATAATGAAAAAATACCTTTCAAACCCAATGTTAGGTTTTAGGGTTCAGAGGGTATTTAAAATAAAGTTGGATGTCCCTCCCCTAAGTCAAAATAAAAACTAGTCCCTCCCCTTTGCCTCATAAATAACAAACAGTCCCTTAGGCTGCTTTTTGACTGTTTGAATGAGCAAGGATTTTTTTTTTTTTAAATAAATAAATAAATAAATAATTGAATTTAAATGAGTCCAAATAAGAGAGAAAGAGGGAAAGAAAATAATCAAAATAAAAGAAACAGTTTATGAAAAATGACTCCTCCCAAATAATGAAAAATAATGTGTCTCATATTGTCATGGAAACTAATAATATTTTGAAAACTAAAACAGTGAGTAATATTAGTGGCCATGAAACGTGTTTTATTTGTACTTTCTTTCATATAAAATATACGAGACAAGAGCTACAGTGTTTGACAATTAATTCCTTCCAAATGGGATTTCCAATAAATATTGACAAGAAATGTTGTTTCTACTGAAGGATTTTGATAAATACATTTATTATTACATTTGTCATCACATGCACAATGTTTGTACTATACAAAAGCAATGAGCAATTATGGTAAAAGGCCATGTTCATGTGCACTGCATTTATGTTGTAAAGAGCACTGTATATCATTTATGAGTGGAGTTGTGTTCCCAACGTCTTACAGCTATTAACCCTTGGAAACCTGAGCGAATTGGCTTGATTTCTTTTAAAAACACAGGGGAATAAAAACACTTAGCAGACTTAACAACAAAGAAAATGATTATTAAAAAAAAAAATAAACAAGGAAATTACCGAAACAAGAAACTAAAAAAGGTATAGTAATTCCTTTAAATTTATAGTTATGCTAATTAAAAAATATAGTTCTCTGGACATTTTTTTCCTCGTTTTTTTTCGGAAATGATTTTTCAAAAATCTACTAAGTTCTTCCAATTTGCAGGACATTTCTTGCCATATTGCTCATTGCCTTTTTCCCCATGTTTCTGCAAGAAAACAAGCCAATTTGCTCATGGTTAAGAGGTTTAAATACTAGTGAACGGCTTCTGAATGCAACACAAGAAGAGGAAAGTTGATCCAGGTTTTAAATATGACCGAAATTTGTCTGAGGAGGACATGGTTAGGACAGGTTATTTACTATTTACCCTGGAGAAAATCCCCAGAATGGCTGACTACTACAAAATAAACAATAAAAAACATTATATGACACATCCTAAAAGTGACCAGTGCACACATCCTAAAAGCGGCCGATGTACAGAAGTAATGACCTTCGTCGGATTCTCTGCTTTGTCTTTCCAGCTGAAAACTCTCCTCTGCCTGATCTCTGGCACACATCAGCTATGTTGTCCCTTGCAAGCCTCCTGTCACACAAAATAAATTGCCTTCACTGTGAATGGGTCAAAACAACACAGAGATGTCATTATTTCACTGCAATTGATCATACCTTGGGAAACACAAGTCAATAGTTTCTATAATTGCAATGTCTCCAGCCCCTTTGAGGTTCTTCCATGAGGGCTCCTTTGCTTCTTTTCATCTTCCCACTGATTACTTTTTTCACATCTCATATTTTCGCCATCCTTGAGAAGGCTGCACATTACGAAGGTACGTATTTTAATGCTTTGTAGAGGCTGTTTGTATGATAGATTCAAACCAAATACCTCACTTAAGTTCAACATTTCCATTTTGCACTACAACTTGCCGAACAATCAACCTTTGACATTTTGAATATACTTTCGCTGGTGACATCCAAGCTTTTACTCTTAGATTCCTCTGACTGGAGCACTCAATAAAGTTATTCTGCCTTGGATGCCTTTCAACATTTTTAGAGGTGGGCTGTAATTTTCAGACTACCAAGAGCAAAAACAACACAGAGGAGCCATTGAATGTGAGGCGCATTTTTTAAACAGTATACTACATTGCACATATTGGCCTTTTAATTAAAAAAACAGTCAATGTGGGTCACTGCAGATATAATGCACTTTTTATTATAAAGTTATAGTCAATTTACATCGATTTTTATATTAGCTGTCCACGGAAGCCCTTGACATAAACTGATTTCATTTAGTTTTTCTGCTCATCATCATTAACACTAATATTGTGTTGTTGTTTTCTTTAATTCTGTTGTCTTACAAACTAGCAGAATCTTTTCCACACTGCCAAGGTTAAATTGTGGAAAAGCACAACATGGATTCAGTCAATCAATCATCAGCTTCTCACTTGATCTGATTTTTGTCCATTGATCTTTCCGTATTCATTTGTTGGAATAAAATTGTCATTCAAAGACTTGAATGTAAGCCAGTGTGTTGCTCCAGTGTGTTGTGTCACTGGCATAAAATGAAAGGAGGAGAGGACAGCCAACACGTTCTCATCCCAACTCGTCAAATACTGACGTTTGGTCAGCGTCCCTGTGGGGGCTGCCAGGTACCCTTCTGCATCAGTTTTGGAATCAGTTCCTGCTCGTTACATTTATTGTGTCTTTAAAAATACAGTTTTGTTCTCACAGAAAATGTACAGTTTTCTGGCACACTACATTGTTATCAAAATAACTGACATTTGGTCTCACATGGCACACCAACAGCTGCCTCCCAGGTGAAAGTCTGGAGTTTGTTTGACCCATACACTGCACTTTCTACTTTCCACTGCAGGTTTTCTCTTTTTTTTGAAATTTTTATTTTACCATGGCAATTGTGTGTTGCCAACATCAGAGACTGTTGGCACCGGGTGTGTTTCACACTGCCACTAGGAATGCCTCTGTGCTTCAGTGATCTCTACCGAGGACCACTGACCAAATGTTGGTATTTGATGAGTTGGGAGTGAAATGGAGCTAAAAATGCAAGAAACTGAGTGTTTGACGCCCAAAATTTCCTGGGGAAGGACCTGCACCCCCCTGTTTCATGTGTGTCCCCCTCAATGTTGAAACAAAACCTTTACCGCTGCCAAATTGTACTGAAACATTGGTCATTTATAAATAAAGAATTTTTAAGCTTTTCAAATAAAAAGATGTGCTGCTTTTCTTTGTTTACAAAAGTGTAAATTAAGTATTGTTGAGTGTTAGACTGCTGGCAGGAGAAGAATTTAAGGATGTAATCTGGAGCTTGGGATAACTTGATGGGCATTTTTCCACAAGTTTATGGTTTGGCAATTAATTATAGATTATTTGAACAAAAATAATAATTAAGTTTCGGCCCTGGCAGTTTAGATTTATTATGGCTCACATGAGCTAAAGTGATTAGGTTTGTTGCATTTGTCCACGACTGTGAGACTGTATCACTTAATTAGATTCACCACAGAGCCAACTTGCCTTACACTGCGTTTATAAAACGGAGTCATGCGGAGGTGCTCAGACTGTACACACCAAAGTGAAAAATGGCAGTAATGTTCAGAGAACAGGCTGAACAAAGGCAAACGTGTTGAGACTCACATGGAGTTTAATGAAAGTGAAGTCCTGCAGTGTGGAGCCCACCCAGCCGTCTGTCAGGACTCACTTGTTCTGACACTATAGGCAAAAATGTGGCATCTACATGAGCAAACATTCCCTTTCTTGTTCCCGCAGCATCTCTCGATGTTTGATATTTTATGCTTTCATTCTCTATAGTTGTACAAACTCATTCCCAACCTGCGGAGACAGGGGTGGTTCGTCAGCAGCAAAAAATCACAAACAACCTGGATACACAATACCATACACACATGCAGATACAGGAAAGACATGAAATATGGGATCTACACACATCATCACCCCTTAATATCCTAATATAATACACACACATTGAGTGTGTGTAATTTATTCATACCCGCACACAAATACACAGACATATTCACACGCTGCATTGTGTCAGTATCATCAGTCCCTAATGTAACCATCTGCTACACTCTGTATTTCTTTTATGCATAAAACGCTAACCAACTCTTGGCAAGAGGCCCTCACTCACCATCTCATATGCATCACAGCAAATTAATGAGTTACCTGAGAGAGAACATGAATAGAGCTTTTGTCGGTCTAATGGGAAATTAAAAATGGCTAACAACCCTGAATCAGCCAAACTAATGGAGAGTGCTGCCGAGCCCTTTCTGGACCATGCCAGAACTGCACCTAAACTGCCAATGCACGGAGAAATAAACAGGAGGACCTGCGTGACTGTTCCATAACTGGCAGGCCTAATGAGCGATAAAAGAAAAAAACAAGCCGGGGTGAACCAGTGAGGAGCATGAAACATTACTCAGTTAAAAAGCATTCCCTAAAGCGACGAAGCGTTGGTCTATTATAGGATACACTCTATCTAAAATGAATCTGCACGCTTTAAATTCATGAAGTAAAAAGGAGATTTATGCTGAACTGTTTGGAAATCTGATTCAAAAGTCTGTTTGGTCTACAAAGTAGGTACTTTAATACAGCACGCAAACAGATCTAACAACTCAGAACGCTCTAATAACAATAACACTTTCAGATCGTTTCTTTAAATTTTAGACAAGACGTCCCATGGGACAGCAATGGTTGTCACAGGAGAGGAATGCATCGCAGGATTATGAAAGAATATGATCTGTTTAAAGTACAAGGCTGAGCAATATTTATATATTTTCTTATTGTCAACTAATTCTATGAAAAGAGACAAACAAACAATGAATTGATCCTCCTAACAAGTATATCCCCTGTGTAATCAAAGCCTTATATAGAGTTTTTCTTTTCTTTATTGTTGTCAAAAATATATTAAAAACATGTCAGTGAGCTACATTGTTGCACTGGGTGACATGTCCCCTCATCATACGGATGTATGGATGAACGTAGGCACTGTTATTATTTTTGAAACAATTATTCATTCACCTTCCTGCTGCTGTGAATACTCACAAGAGCACCAAATATGTATTAATTAGGGCTGCTGGCATTAACGCATTAATTGCGGTGCGATTAATCCTGTAGTTATGTTCATTATTTCATGTAGTCTATTAATACTTGGCTGAAAACAGTTTAAAACAAATATATCATTATACTCCTGTTTAAGTTATGTTTGCTACAAACTACAGTGTCCAGCTGTTTGAGGAAATTACTTTTTTTAATTACATTATTTATTTGTGACACATTTTAAAAGTTTTACATCTTCACTCGAACTATATATATATATATATATATACATGTATATATGTGTGTGTTTGTGTGTGTGTTTAGCTTCTATAATATAAGTAAGACAGGGGTGGGTATTATACGTTTTTCCTCCTTTTGCTCCTGTATTGTGAGAAGAATCGTATTATGGGTTTCTGTATTTTTGGAAATTACACACTGACATGAGCAAATAAACCAAATATGAATTAATGAATATTGGGGCTTAAACAGGCAAAGACAGGCTAATACAACTGTGGGTTTAAGATCAAGTAATTGTATGTGTAATAAGGGCCACAATCAAAAATTAGATTTAATTAAGACATCTAAAACTGTATAAAAAAATAATAGACATAGCAAACCAGGTTTGTGGACTCGTTTTTCTTCTTTTTCAGCTATCACCATCTTGTTTTTTTGGAGCCAAAGTTGACCCGAAGTGACTATGATGCTTGGCACACATACTGTCAGTCAAAACAGCCCTGCCCTTAATTATGCGCGACCATAAGCCTTAATAACATTTAAAAGGGTGAGGTTTTTTTTTTCAAAATCATCCCCATAGAGAAGGGAAAACTGGCAAAAGATTTTCTTTATGCACCAGGCTATAAATATGTTTATTTTTGCTGTAAAGTTGGGCTTTTTTCCATGGGGGTCTATGGGGACTGCTTTTGGAGTCAGCATAAAGTGGCCTTTCAACGACCTGCAGTTTTGGCACTTACACATTAGCTTAAATTTTCAGCCCCAGAGGATGCCTCTTGGATACAGATCATTGCAGAGATATATTATGGTAGCTGATATATCACTGGAATTAGTGTGCCTATTGTGTAATGAAACATACCATGCATAATATATAATAAAACTATATCATTTTGTTGATGAAATACTGTAAATCATTACTAAGTAATGAGCAGAATAACATGTCACCATCCATTTAACACCATGGGTCCAGAGGTGAAAACTCATTAAAGACTGGCAGAAAATTTAACACTCTTTCATCATGCATCCAACGCAACACAAAAAAAACCAAACTGATTTAGAGGCGGTGACTGCGAATTCAAAGGTGGCGGCATCAACACCCTTCAAGTCCCCCTTTCACACCTCCTTTGACTTCATCTCTTCTATCAGCCAACACGGTTTAATCTGAAACACAAGCCTCGGGTTGCAAAAGTCACTCTACATCTTGTCAGGACAATATTTTCACTGCCTCCTTTTCCCAGCGGCAATGACCTTCCTGCGTCTCTGTGATCTGTGCCAGCCCACAGCCACAGCCCACATTGACAGGACTGCGAAAGGCAGCCAAGCATATCTTAATCCATTCTAGCTCTGCTTTGCTGTAGCCTGGGTTGTCTAAGGTGCTGCTGGAGCTTTCTCTCTCTTTGTGTACAGGGAGGGTTTTCTCAACCAGCTGTAGTCCATTAGTCCGAATAGAAGAGGCTAGTAAAGGCTGGGGACTCTCAGACAGCTGACAGAACCAGACCTATTCTGTCGCTTCATGTTACATAGCTAAACCCGCCATTTTTCTCTGACCTTCCGTCGCTGAAATATTCAAGCTGTGTTTGTAAAAGCATGCACACTGTTTCAATTTTCTCTCCATGTAAACGCTCTTTTTGTTCAATTATTCATCGGGAATAAATGTGCCAACATGCTGATCGTAGAGAACGGTGTTATGAGCAGAAAACTCATTTTCATCTGAGATGCTCAACTCTTTTGTAAAGGGATTCACACAGCATTAGCTCTGCACACCGCAGTGAAAGTACCTTTGAATCAAGTCACACCTGCTCGCATGGCTTACAAATGGTGGAATTCTCTCTTTCGGTGTTATACTTTTTCGCCCTTGCTGAATTTATTACACTTGTTGAATTGGATGCTTCATTTGAATGAATAACTAGTTTGCTTTAAAACGCCTAAACAGCATAAATGTTCAAAGGTCTGTTTCCATAAATAACTACACGGCTTCATCAAAGTCCCGTACACCTCGCTACAGCTGTGTTTTTGCAAAGCACACTTAAACATAACAGCTGTAGACTGTTGCACTTTATATAACGCCGCTCCCGTTGAGCTTAAACAGCAGGATAGAGGGGTGTTTGCACTTGAAAATGACAGCTAAAGGTGTGTGTGCGGCGCTTTATGTTGCTGGTGGGCTACTCTGTGTCTCTCCAGTTCCCTTCACAGATGGAGAGGAGTGCCCCAGGTAAGTGGAGACCAAGCCAAGGATATGAAACAGGGATGACCAGGCTCCCACCGGAAGATAACAGAGGAACTCAGGGATTGTGGGATCTGTGCTACAATAGGTAATTAGTCAAGAACATCTGTTGGAGGAAGTTCCCCTGTACCTCATGGGCCACGGATCTTAAATCATTCTTTGGCTCCGAGTGGAGAGTGAGCAGCTCGAGCTATTTACTTTGATAAATCATTTGTATTAATCACCAAGGTCCACCTGCACACTTCCATATGGCTGTGGCGGGGTGGTACGTGAACTTCAGTCTGTCCCAATGTGGTGAAAAACGAACCCACATATCAAATGAGATAGATCTGAATTAAACATTTTAAACAAGTTTGAACTCTCTCGGACCTCATGTTTTTCACTTTAAAGTTTAATCTTTCATCTCAGCCTTAAAAAAACAGCCTCGAGTGTGTTTGGGTAATCTAATTTTCTGAGCATTATATTTGGCAGATGTAGTTATCTTAAAATGACATCAAGCAAGAGGATTCCCACTTTCTGCACTTTTTTGTGTTTTGTGTCCTTGTCTTGGATTCTGTCTTTTTTCACTGTTTTCTTTTTTTAATACATTTGTAGTAGCATTTCTAGAGTGGGCCTAAGAACAATAATTTCATTGCCAACAACTTCTCCACTGTAATTGCTGTACTTCTGACAAATAAAGACTTGAACTCAGCTTTTGCTAATACTGTGTTACTTCTACATGAATGACTTTGAGATGGTGTGAGTGCTTTGTCATATATTTATCAAAATGGAGCCGACATAAAAGTTTACTCACAAATCAAAGCTGCAGTAGCCTGTAAGTCATTCAGAACATCAATAAAGCTCCAAACAACTGTTTGCTGTGTAAAGATATAGAGTAGTAAAGGTGTCCTGAGTTGAGAATGAAGTCACACTCCCTCTGTGTGTGTTGTGATCCAAACTTCTCTGTCACTGTTATGGTAGACAGTCTGGCTGTGTGTGCATGTTAGTGTGTGAGTCCCTGTGTGTTTATTCCTAAGGAAGTTATGTTCGCAAAATGCATTGCACCCATCCTCCAGTCTCACCAGGTTAACATTGTTTTTCTGTTGCCTTTGTTGGTACTGTGTACGCTACACGCACTGCTAGCTGACAGGTCAACCACCTCCATGTTTGGAGTGATTTGCAGGCAAACTCAGCTTAGACTGTACATCATTAAAGATATGCACTAATTATAATCTATGGCTCCTTTAATTCTACAATATCCAGCATGATCTGATATCACCAAGTGTTGTTCATATCAGACCATGCTTAATATCCCACTCTTGCCTAGTAATTTGAGTTAAATGCCAACAACAGTGTGCTAACATGCTGCGGGCATAATATTTACCACATTCATCATCTTCTTTTAGTGAGTTAGCATGGTGATGGTAGGCAAATAATTTGCCTTTGCCCAGGAAATGTGCCAGCTTTAAAGCCAGTTTTCATTATGGCCAAATTGTATTATTAAACCGTCACGTGATGCCCCACGTCCCGAAAAGACATTTCCCCAGTTTACATGGCAAACAAGATGTCTGCATATCAGCGGATACATTTTTTTGGAGTGTCAAAACCCTGCAAAATGACTTGTGTCACTATCACAATTTGATCCATGCAGGCCAATAACATTTAGAAAGTCTAGGAGGGCTGCATGATCAAATTATTAAATCCCCATTTAAGTTAGCAGGAACACAAAATCAGAAGTTAGCTGTTTGGTCAGCGAAAGTTAGACGCTCAGCCGCGCTTGGCCGCCATGAGTCTCTAGCTCGCATACTCTGAGGGCTGCACAGCACAGAACTCGTGCTGATCAACCCTGGATAGTCTGAGCAATTTTATACACAGCATTTGAACCATTTTGGCTTCATGCCATGCAACTCTTCTAGGAATTAACCGGCTCCTCTGGCAATGCTGAATCCAGTTCTGCTAATTGGCGCCACCTTGGATAGCAAAGGCATGAACCGCCCAACTGTCCCTCTGATTGGCTAGTTCTCTTTGCCTTCTTTGTTCAGGTTGTTTAGGTCCAGGCAGGAGGAGTGGGACTGGTTATCGTAAGGGCAGATTTCAGGGTAAGCCCTTTAGAGGCAGAGAAAGGCAAAGCAGTGTGGATCATGCCATTGCTATCGGAAACCCAAATTCATGTGAATGTCATTAGTTTATTTGATCATAAATTGTGATTTAAGAGGATAGTGCTGCATGACAACATTACAGTTATCACTCTTCATGAGTGGCTGTACAAAATATCATGACGATCCTTCCATTAGGTGTTGACATTTTTCCCTCTAGAACAAAGTGGCTAAAAAAACCTAGCTCCATTTCAACACAGTGAAGGACATTTACACACCACAAACATAATGGAGTATCCCTTTTAACAGAATGCTGGTCCATTGACCCCACCTACCTCTAAAAGAAAACATAAAGATACTTTAATTTTTCCGAGCATCATCTGCTAGTCCCCTCAATCATCAGATGCCGCACTGGGGCTGCCCCTGCTGCTGGTGTAGTGTAACCTGGACATTAGCAAAGAAATGGATGCTATTTACGGCGTCAACGATATCGAGGTAAATAAATAAATAAATGCAGAGCCACAAAATGGGGCCAAGGAGAAAAAAGGCAGTTAGAAATCCATCAGAATGTCATTTTGTGTGTCTCTGCCTCTCCCCCTCTGCCCATCCAGATAGATATCAGCTCATTGCAAACCTCACTCCCATTAACCTGTTCGCAGGTTGCCAAGAGAGGAAGTTGTATTTTTCACCTTTCTATCAACTCCCCCTGCCTATAGACACCCACTCACCCCTGCCCTCTTCCTTTTTTCCCCTCTCCTACTTTTGGTCTGTTTGAGTAAGTTCCACAAAAGATAATTTCCTTTTCAAATTACAACACAGGCCTTTTCACTGACCCGAGGGCATTGTGATAATGCAGTGTGGGAGCTGAGAGTGTCTCTGATGAGGGGCGAGAGCAAATGCACCGGCCAGCACTAATGTCTTGTCAACACCATACTTGGACACGGGCGCCTATAGGATACTGCACAGCCTCAGACTTGCTGAGCAGGGCAGCTCGGTCAGATTGCAGCTTGGGCTGCAGAAAAAAAAAAAACCAGTATGATTAGCTGACACTTGCTTCACATAGTTGGCTTGTTGGTGCATGTGAAGGTACAGTATGTGCTGTTGTAAATACCCACAAAAAAAGGAGGAAAAAAACAACTTTGAATAGGAAGCCTCAACAAGATGTGTGAATGACTTGCCGAAACAGCTTGCAGGCTGACGTGACTCATGGGCTAATCGCCTCTCAGTCCAGTCAGGCATGAGAAACATGGAGAGGAGGAGGTGTCAGGTACAGCAAGGAATACTTTGATATTAGAATTCAAGGCATCTACGTCTTGCCTTGAGCAGGATAATCCCATTATGCCTCAGGTCACAGCAGTGTGCAGAGAGAGAGAGAGAGAGAGAAAGAGGGAGGCACAACTCACTTCAAAATAAACTGCTTACCGATGACGAGAATAACACAAACAGCCGTCAGAAATAACATCAAACCGCGATCCAAACTGCATTAGAACATCCAATTTAGGGACGAAAAATACCCCAGATATTGAAAAGAGAGAATAACACAATTAGATTTCTTCTTTTTTTTTTTGAATGGGAAAGTTTTTCCAGCTTGACTTTTACAGTTCATCTTGGCTGTTTTCAAGATCGAGCATTTTTTCATTACAGCCTGTCAGCTTTCATTATGAAATGAGAAAATCTAATTTTGCTTGGTGTATCTGACAGTTTTTCAAACTAATTCATCCTGTCGAGATAAAGCCCTGGTAAACCCGGCAGATGGTGTTTGTGTTACTGAGAGCTTTGTTTTCTTGTGTGCACATTTCATAAAGTGCAGGACCCTTAGTGATTTAGATCTAAATCCACATTGTGTTTGTTTCTTTTTTTTCTTTGGGGGAAGGAACATTGTCTCCACCAATCTATGATTACTATCACATTTGATTTAGATAAGCCGGAAAAACAAATTGGTTGTTAGTGCTCTTCAGTTTATTTTCACATATTTTTTTCATGTTAATTAATTTGAGAAATTCCTCAGTAAAAAAAAAAGAGAAATACTATAAATAGAGCTGCAGCTCTGAGATAGGGTTGAACTGAATTTTCGCTCTCGTATTGGCCTTCCATTGAAAATAGGATTGGTGAGTTGGGTCATCTAATTCCAATAAGATGTGTGCACCTCCCTGACCAGAGCTAGAAAATACCATTTTACTAATATTTTCTATTTCAGATGACCGACCAGGGAATTTATTCCAGGGAGGAGGTGTGGGAGGACTTTAATCAACAGCTTCAGAGGCTTCAGTCTGTAAAACCTGCAATGAAACCAGCTATGAGCTAATAACCTACATACATTAACCCACCTCAAAGAATTTCATTAGTAGGAGTCACACTGGAGAAGTTTAATGTGCATCGGAACAAAACTTGGGGAAAGTGATGAATTATTTAAGAGGAAAATTGTAATCAATGGTGTCAACAATTAACCGTTAACTGGTGAACCACCATAAACCTCTGAGAACATTTTAACTGGTTACACATCTATAGGTCTAGAGGTTAATTTTGCTACTCTCTGTTTACTGCACTACACCCCACCTGAATCTGGTGTAAGTCTGGATACAGTCACAGAGGCGGTGCCTCGTTCATTCCTATTCCTACATTTTTCCAGGTATAAAATATCAAAATCTACTGGCCCATAAAGCATATGCTCTAGAGACTTACGACAGCACAGAGTGTCCGGATGTGCCCAAGCAGGCAACTTCAGAAAGAGACTTACGGTTTAACGCTTCACTAGCTTGAATGGCCGTTTGAAAAATTCAATCTTGTGGCTCTTTTAGGATTCACAAATGTTATTGAACTGGATGGCTTAAAGCTAGATAGTGAAATGAGTTGTTTCCCGGGGGTTTTGACTTTCACAAAAAATTATGAACTGATTTACAGACATCTCTTTCTCAATGTAAGTCAATAAGGGGCCAGTGGGGTCACGTGACGGACCTGGACGGTGGAATCCACTTTTGGCCACCATGTTAAATTTGCATCAGAACTTGACACCCCTCCTGGGCTCTTACTCCGAAGGTACGTTATATACAGAATGGCAAAGCAGCATGATGGTGTCATATGCCAGCCTTGAACAGGCAGTGTAAATGCAGCTATACGCAACAATAATAAGGGGTATTATGGTCAAAACAAAGTCGCTTGCTCACTGGGGCGACCTGGGGAGGACATCGACTGGTGGGTTCCTGCAACAATACGTTCTGCCACCGTGACTGCGATACCAGCTGATTGTCATATGAGTGTCTTTGCTTGCTAGCTATGTTGGCTCCCACCTGACCCATGTGAAGTTTGGTGGCTCAGAGGCTCAGGATCCAGTGGAGACCTAAGACTGGGCAGGGAAATGTCTGTCAACAAAACCGACAATTAAACAATAACAAAAGTCTGGACATTTACTTTAAAACATTTTTTACCACCTCTAAATAGATACTGATTTGAAATGGAGCACTAAATATCTTTTTTTAAAATTATCAGCACAGACATGAAATGTTATTATAGGACTAGTTTTACAATTTTCCTTATCAATTAATGTACTTTCTTGCCAATTTATATGAAAAGATTGATATCACTCTCAGCTGTAAACATGAAACTATCAACAGCAGCCAGTTAGCTAAGCTTAGCACAGACACTTGTGTACTGACTATTTCTTAGCAGGGAGTTGGGAGCTGGAGTCCTGTCGTCACCATCATGTTGCCAGTGGAAACTCCAAGAAGTCCCCGATCCTGTCCAAAAAATTGTCTGGCTCCCTGAAAAAGAACAACTTGTCATTTTTACACTTTGGTGTTTATTTGGCTTTACTAAGCGAACAAGATGTGTTAATTAATGAGCATTAGAGGTGCTATTCGGCAGATTTTGTTACTGTTGGACAGAACCAGGCTAGCTGTTTCCAGTTTTTGTGCTAATCTAAGCTACAGACACCAAATCATCAAACTGAACTGACCGTTGTAAATTGGCATTAAGACTGAATGAATCAGGAGCTTTTTGCAGTGGAGCTTCACTTAATGGTGACTGACAGCACGGTTGTCAGCTCTTCTGGCCTCACAGCACATTAATTCGTGCTTAAAAGCCCATTAAAGGACCACAAAAGCCACATAAACAATCATGACATGTTAACTCTGCCCGTTTAACTGAGTGCTGAGCTATTAACCTTATAAACGGTGATTGTAGCTAATAGGCTAACTTTGCACTGAACAGCTTGAGCACTGAAATGAAGACTCTGCCAAACTTTGTGGTAATGTGATCCAATGTGAAAAAAATCAACTAAGATCACTGTCAGTAACCATGAATTTTGGAATGAACTGAACAAAACCAACAAAGTTAGCAAAGTGATTTGCAAATATACTGATTTGAACTTTAAAGGGATAGTTCACAATCAGAAAATCAAAATCAAAAATACATATTTTCCCTCTTCCCTGTAGTGCTATGTATCTGTCCCGATTGTTTTTGTGTGGGTTGCTGAGTGTTGGCGATATCAGCTGTAGAGATGTCTGCCTTCTCAAATATGGAACTACATGGCACTTGGCTTGTGTTGTGTGCCAAAAAAAAAAAGAAAAATGTTAAACAAACTCAACAGCAATGTCTCTTTCCAGAAATCACGACTCGGTTACTCCATAATAACAATAATCCATAATAACTTTCCCCCAGGACTTTCCAAGGAGACCTGTGATCAGAACTCTGTAACCTTTAAATCAGATTTGAGTCATTTTAAGGTACGTCGTCACAATGTTTCTAACCTTCACCCTAAGCCTTAAATTAAGTCCTCACAATGTTTTTTTTCTAAACCCAAGCAAAGTAACTTTGCTAACCTAAACCGAAGCTACGCAAATTTACATTTAGTATATAACATCATTCGCAGGGCGCTAATTAGTAGGATATCATACAAACCACTGTATGACAATATGTTGATGTGGTGATACTGTTGGCAGATGCATTTTGGTAGAAAGAAAATAGTACTCTTATGTAACAGGTCACAACAAGGTATGTGGATTATCTGGAATAATTGGACCATGATTTCTGGAAAGAGAAATTGCTTTTTTAAAAGTATTTTTTTGGCCCTTTGAACCTCAGAAGCTGAGTGTCATCTAGTTGGATTATATTGGAGAGAAAACAGACATTTCTACAGACGATATCTCCAACATTTGATAAGTCACACCATAACAATCTAGGCTGATAAATGGCTCTACAGGTAAGAGAAAAAATATGTATTCTTGATTTGAGGGTGAATTGTCCCTTTAAACATCAACATACATCAAACCTAAGATTACAGTGACAGAGAACATGACTGAAATAAGGATCGCATTGTTTACAGGTGGCCTCTGCCAGCACGACTTATCCACAGCATGTGATCCGTGACCACAGCCAAACTCATCCCATGTGCATCCTGCCCAACTCATTGTACTTCACCGAATGAAACACCGCTGTCAATAGCCGCACACAGAATTGTCAAGCAGCCAGCCCTCAGGTCCACACTGTGGTTTCCAAACATGCAGAATAAATTTCCATTCAACTTTTGTGAAGGTCTTTTATGGCAGAGCAACAAACCCCAGCGGAGCCATGGTATGAAAAGATCTTTCATTATTAATAGAATATTAGCCTACATAAAAGGTGAATGACTGAAGGATTGTGTTTCAACACTGCAGGGGCTGTAAAGTGCACAGGGGTTAATTCTCTGATCCAAGGGTAGATTTGTATCATTGTTTGTAGATAGAAAGGTTTTTTTTTTTCCAGAGGATTGGATTCATGTCTTCCCTCTCTGTTCCTCGGAGCACTGTGGTGGATTGCCTGGTCTGATTAATCTTAATGAATTATGCAAATAGCCTTTATCTCAAATGATTTAGCAATGTTTCTGTATTGTTTTATTAATGCACTTTTGAATTACTCTGTATAATCACGTAGCCTTTCCTCAGCCGTTCGCTGTTTGTAATTCATCGCCAGCTCTTTATTAAATCCATGGTGGTCTCCGGCGAATTGCATGCAGGAATGAGAAATTAGTCATTACTGTAATTTAATGATTTCTAACCAAACAAGAGGCAACCTGGATCGCTAACCATAGCAGCCCTCCGCACGCCTCCCCTTCAGCGCTGCTCCCTCGGGTCTGATCTTTGGGAGCGAGCCATCTACATTTTTTTCTTAATTAATTATGTTTAGTATAAGGAGCATTCTGTGGTGAATGCACTGTTTCAATTACAGACGGAAATTGACTTACAAAATATGAAATTCCCCATAAAGCAGTGGTTTGTTTGGAGTCTAGACATCCTTACAAAAGCTTTCTCTGCTTCAGTGTGTGGAGTTATGCACACTCAGTATCAACCAGATATAGCAACATCTCTGGAATTTACTTTGATTATTGGTCATACACAGATGGTACGCTCATGTTTGTCTTTGGAGTCATAAGCACGACAGCTAAAGAGAAAATTTACACTTCAGAGAAGTCTCTTATTATCACATCAGAGGAGGGGCCCCTGTATTATACGCCATGGTTTCCTGTCCCTGAGGTGTAAATGTCACATGCAGGTGAAATATAAATACATCTCCCTCCTCAGAGCAGCCTGCCTCTAACCTGTTTGGCCTCCACAGAGAGGGAGATGGAGCTGCATGTTGATATCAGTAATGATATAAATCACAGTATACACTATATGTGTGTCAAAATGGATGGACATAACCCTTTCCTGTTGCACTGGGCCAGTATTTCTGGGAGACCTCTAGTAATCTGTAATAAATGTAACAGTTGTCTGTCGTTGTTTGCAGCGATAAGACGATTGCTTGGTCAGTTAAAAAGAAAGTAACTGGCAGCTATTTTGACGGTCAATTAATTGTCTCAGTCATTTTTTTGTGATTGCATTTTTCACAATTTGTTTGCAATGAAATGATTCATTGCAAAAATGACCCGTAGATTAATCGATACTGAAAATTGTTAGTTTCAGCCCTGCTGCTGTGTTTACATGGAATTAGGCAGATGGTAGATGGCACAAAGATGCTACAAACAAACATGCATGATAATCTGTTGTGATGGAGTGTTGAAATGCTTACAAAGAGAAGAAAAGAAATTACATAAACTTATTTTGTGTTTATTATTTTATGTAATGTACAAGTGCCCATTCATTGTCCTGATGGCCCATGTTTTTACCTTGTGTGAAGGAGCTAGGCAACATACAGCTGTAAATTCTGACGCGTAGAAGGGCAAGGATCTCAAGGCACAGCTGGAGATGAGGATGGGGTTCGGTTTGGGGACCTCAAAATTGCATCTGCTCTTTGCAGATGATGTGGTTCTTTTGGCTTCATCACATCATAACCTCCAGCATGCACTGGATCGGTTTGCAGCTGAGTGTGAAGTGCTCAGGATGAGAGGCAACGATAGGATGGATGGATGGATGGATGGATGGATGGATGGATGGATGAAGGATGGCAAGAAGTCAAAATATTTAAACTGGCAATGCCATCTACTGTTACTATCATTGCCGACCTCATCTAATTTTACCATCCTGCTGTTGTCAACTAAAATTAAAATGATTCTTCGTCTCCCCGATTTCATGTGAACAGAGCATCAAAATTCCACCACATATTAACTTCCATATTTTGTCAGAGGTCATGTGATAATTTTAGCCCTGTGGGAATCTGTATTGCTGTGATTTGTGGTAGCAACATCAAGAACTGTGGAGGCTGCGTTGGCAATTAATTAAAATTTTTTGACAGCATTTGGATGTGGGAGACTTACCTTACTACAGAGCATGGAAACCCATTCACGGAAAGAGAGACAGCTCAAATCCAACAAGAGATTGAAACCTTGAAAGGTGATGAGATGGATGATGTGGTAATGGCAGAACCTGTTCTATTTGTTTGACCTACATTAAAAAAAGACAAAAAGGAGGTTAACACTGCAAATCACTGACAGTGATGTGTTTCTGTGTTGTGTAGAGTGAAGTTTCATCCTGTGCAAATGTGCCATACAAAACACAGACTGGGGGGGGGGGGTCCAAATCGCACAAGGTCCCCTGGTAATTCTAGTCCCACACGAATTAAGCTTTTGTCCCTTTTCCCCACCCTTCTGCTCCATGCGTCCCAGCCTGAACGTTCATTTTCTGTAAGCTTTTTATGACACGCACTAACAATCCTTTTGGGATTTCTAAGAGGAAGCGCCTTACTGGAAATCATTCGGACCACCACCCACCACCAATCATTGGTCTGTGATGGCTAACGTTAACTTAACACAATAAAAGCAGGCTTGGATGACGACCACATCTAGTTTCGGAAAAGCATCAAATAGGATTAGGGTTGTGTTCGGGTGAGAGCTAATTATCAGCTCTCCACGGACCCAGATTTCAGATGGCTTTTTGTGAAGTCTGTTCATTTTAAGAAACAGTGCTGTAAGATTCTCCCTTTGTATTTTTCCAACATGGCCTATTTTTGCATTTGCTGAATTTCACATTTCAGTATCATCATGAACACAACATTGATTAGCTGTGAGCTCTCCTCCTCTTTCTCCTCCTCTTTCTCCTCCTCCTCCCTTTCTTTTTGGCAAATTATTTGCTTGACCCTCTAATTTGAAGTTTCAGCAGCTCCTGTCTGATACAGCAATGTTCTTCAACGTTTTTAAGGCCAAGGACCCTTTTATATCTACATAGGGAGCAGGTCCTCGTCTCTGGAGATCACCATGCACAGACATTTGTCTACAGTGGCCCATGATGGACAAACCAAACACTGGTTCTACATAGGGACATTTGCGTTTTTTGCATTGGCCTCTGTTGTTCAGAGCCCCTCTGTGGAGAGCATGGGAGAAACACTGATTTTTTAAACATTAAACAGCTTTATTCAGGGTTTTTACCTGTTTCAATCACCAAGTCCATTTGTTTAGGAGAGGAGAAGACCTCGTTGGACAGTTCGGCTCCCAGTAAAAACCTCCTAAAAATCTGAATCAGAGAGAAAGGTGAGCACACATTAGCAATTGCTGGGCGAGTGGCCTGTCTGCAATGTGCCACACAGCATAAATAAAATTCTGGTTTGTAACATTAAACTGCTTTATTCCATATATATTATATATATTATTTTATATATTTTTTACCAGTTTAAATCACCTGTTCCGTTTGTTTTGGAGAGGAAGAGATCTCTGTGGATAATTCAGCTCCTGCTAAAAACCTCCTGAACAATGAACAATGAAGATATTCCAGTCAGGAGAAATCTCAGCTAGTTGCGATCTGTAATCCTCACCAATACATGTCACTAAACGCCACTTTATCTTTGATGTTCTGCTTTTAAATCAAAACAAATCATCAAATAATTTGGCTGCCCCCTTGCAGCAACTCTGACAACCCCCGAGGGTGTTGCGGGCCCCCTGGTGAAGACCCAGGCTATACAGCATTGTGGCCTGACATACAAATAGCTTTAGTACAGACTGTAAAAACCCCAGATATTTTTGAACAGTGATATTCATTGAGTTAGATTTATTGAGATAATATTGACATTTGTAATCAATGGTAGTCACCAGGCTTTGAAAACAACAGATACCATTAAAACAATTTGGCAGAACTCAGCTGTGTCGACCCTTTATCGTTACATTTTTTTTCCGGGTTTTACTGTTGTGGCATCGTCTTTTGTCTTTGAAAACAAGACTTGACATCCTAACAAACTTAAGAAAGCCAAACACTTGATAGTTTCAAATGAACAAAAAAAAATGAAAGAGAAGAAATGTATCTGCTCCATAAGGCTAAAAGGAATGAAAAATGCTTATGATCTCACTAGATCTTCAACACAGATATGCATCAAGAGTCCTGGGGCTCTGTGGCAAGAAAAGAACACAAAAGTTTCACATCACGTGGTTTCATTTTAAGGGTGATTTTTTTTTCTTTCTGGTGTAATCCACAGTCTTTTAGTCAATAAATATCTTCATGGTTGAGTCTTCTAGTCCATAGGAATAAAACTATAATACAAAGAGAGATTTGGTGGGCAGTAGAGTTCAGAGACAGCTACTGTTGATGCTGGATCTAAAGTCAGGAATCTTTTTGGATATGTAGTCTTATATGATGCCCCCTGGTACTTTTCCTCCATTCGTTCGGTGGAATGTCCATGATTATTGTCCATGTTGGTCCCTGGTTTCCACCAATCCTCAAAACACATAATATCCAAATGTCCCGCGGTATCGGACAAAGAAACACAATGTCTGGTTCCAAACAAGGTTATCCAGGAAACAGACGACTATCGTGTGACCTGGACAGAAAAGAGAAAGAAAAGAAAAACAGGGGTAGGAATCAGAGGAAGCTTGTGTCAGTGCAACACGTTCTCACTCCAAACTTGTCATATGGTGCCGCTCTGTCAGTGGCGGTATGTTTTCACAGCAGCGCGGACTGTTGGTTGTTTGTGGGATCTATCCACCTCTGAGCCACGTATCAAGTGACACATCCGTACGCGTTGCATATGGACGCGGAGGGTGGGTTTTGGCGTCACATTCTTACGCCGAAACCACTGACAGAGTGGCACTTATGGATGAGTTTGGATTGAGAATGGGTTGGTCAGTGATGTGAGTGGGTACAAAGGCAAGGAAAAGAAGTGCATCCAGGAAATAACGTGCTTGATGCTTAATATTTCCTGGGGGAGGTCTGTAAATTTCATATGTGCTCGCCCCAGTGTTGAAACAAAATCGACGCCATTCACTATCAGACACGCAATATGTCAGAATCCACTGGCAGAAGAGTGAAATAGTTAAACCCACAGTACTTATTACAGTTAGATGAAAAAGCATTCTGAAAATATCTAGCGTCAGTATCGTGACATATTTGGGAGTAAAACAGGAAAGGCAGGGAGGATATACCACTGGAAGAAATTTAAGTTGATAGTTGAGAACGTGTACCATCAGGGAGAGAGAGAGAGAGAGAGAGAAAGCTCACAGTTAGTTTCATCTAGACGAGTTGCTGAAGCAGATACCACTCCTCAAAGTCAATAAATTCTAGCCAGCGGGCTGTAACCACAGTGTTTGGGGAAAACAGAACAAGGTTTGAGGAACACCCAAAGACGCACGGACGTAATGTGCTGTGGCTACATAACTAATGAATCTGTGCAGCTAAAAGTTGCAGATTGATTGATGCATGGATGTCATATTTTTGGTTGGACTTGGTTGTTTTAAACTGACATGAGCACTTATGATATTTTGTTTTACAGCAAGAAAACAGGATAAGATTTTAATATAAGAATATGAAGACATTTCTATAAACTACTTCTTTGCACTATCAATCAATTCTTTGCTCAAATTATGTTTGATTCTAAAGATATTTTCATTATTATCTATCTAAAGAGTATTTTCTTGATCGTTAGACAAATTGTTTGGCCAAAAGAATGCCAAAAAATAGTATAAAATGCTCGTCACAGTTTCCTTTAAGGAGCTGTATTTGACAGAGCTTATCTATGAGTCAGAGTTTGGGGCGGGATTGTCTGCACGCAGTTCTCAACATAACGATGGCTAGCAGCTCACAGTGCTAGCTCATTAAACAGTGCCAAAAAATGTGAATAGTGCTGGCAGAGTAGGAAACAGGAGGTTTCTTGCTTTGTGTCCACGACATGGATATCAGTGATATCTGCTGTATGAGTGCAGTGCAGAGCAGCGGTGATAAGCAAAGGGACTCACATGCATGGACTGGCTACCACAAGAAAGAACAGAGACGCTAGTTTGTTGCTAGATTTATTGTTCTAAATGTTTACATCTCTTTCAGCCCCAGCTGACACATTAAGTGCTTTAACTGCTTCTTTTTGGACCAATTGTTTATATAAACCCAACTATATTCGGTTTACCAACATAGAAAACTAAGAAAACCAGTATATGTTCACATATGACAAGCTGGAAACGATGTTTATTTTACATAAAAAATGAACAAAAACTAAAGTGCGTTAATTCGTAAATGTTAGCATGCTAATGAGCTAAACTAAGTGTAAACATAAAAGCCTACCTGCTGTACACCTGCAAGTTATCTTAATGCAGCATGATGGCATTTCACTCAAGCAACATTTTCTTCCTATAGACTCAATCGTGTTTTTGTTTGTCAACTAATTGATTGATTGACTAATCATTTCAGCTGTACTTCATGAAGTGGCTCTCTCATTAAAACAACAACTCTTGTTTTGGTGCTGCACATCTCACAACAGCCCATCTGTCAAAACTGTGACAGGTTCAAGGTGTGTATATTCCCAGCTGGCATGTTTAGAATTCAAACATCTGTGGTGTTATACAGCAAAAAATGAGAAGACGGCGAGCCGCTAGAAGTCAGACGTAATGCAAAGAACATCATGCTCAATGATTTCCGTGCAAACAGGCAGGATATTATTATTCATGATGGCATACTGCTGGCATAAGTATTCTCAGGCGTTTTCATGAATATTAAACTCAAACACTGAAAGATGCAGTTTGTACGAGTACTCTCACTTTAAGCAGGACCCTAAAAATACTCTGAGTGTTGTTCCTTGTTGGTTTGCCCTTTAAAAGTAGAACACAAGTAACTTTTTGACTTGGCCTCTGATGGAGGAAGCACTGTGAAAACACACACACAAATCAAGTCAACACAAACAGGTGTTCCTACGTGAATATTTGCACATTACTGTCATTCAATTAGCAGTTGGCGGGGTCTCACCAGTTGAACCAGCGAGGGGTTTACCGCACACAATCAGTCTTCCAAGCAATACAATTCTAATATTTTGTGGGAGGGAGATTTTTCTGCAGCTGAAGACACACTGCTCGCTGTTCGGGGAGCCACAATTTAATTTTCACTTCCATGTGACAATCCTCAGGAATCACGATGTGAGAGAGGATATGAAAATGATTTGGTCCTGCTACCGTTGCAGCAGCAGCGGGCAGTAGACAAACATGCATGCATTCAGTTAAATTGCGTTATTTGGTCACAACATTATCAGTAGCAAATGTTTTTAAAGATGGCCTTCAGCATATTTCTGCTGGTGGCAACATTTTGAATCTGCTGCAGTGGCATTATAATCAACACATTAATGCATTTACAAGCACATCCATGCTGATTATTGTTGTATTTATCATAGTTATGTGTACGCTTTCTGTTTTACACATGTTCTGAGCTCTTTTAATAAAAGAAAAGTGAAAACACAAGATATACAAATATCAACATCATTTTAATTGCAGGAGCAGCTTTGAAAGGGATAAAAGAGTTTAGACACTAAAAACCTAAAACAAAACATGTGCAGTATATAGCAGAGGGAAAAAAATATGTGGAGCAGAGTGAAGCCTTATCAAAGTAATTAGCACTCCATAGTGTTGTGGTTTGTCACACTGAGGTTTATCGGTGAGCAAACACACAAATGGGAATAAGGAGAACAGAAGGCAGCTCCTTAGGGTTTGATGCTTATGCTGCTTCAGGATGAAAGGCCACACTTGACTGGTCAGCCGTACGTTCAAAGTCCTATCGACAGCATACCAAGACCCAACCTTTGATGCCGAGCTACTGAGGCTCACGTGTGTTCATGTGCACGTGTCTGTGTGTGTCGCATAGTCATTATTATCTAGATAAATATATACAAATCTAAGCATCTCGGATTTTTCTCCATTTTGAGTGCAATGGTTTTGTCTGATTCTTTTGGATTTTATTAAAGTATGTTATTTTAGCTGTCTATCTTGCTCTAAATTTGTAAATTGCATGGTCAGTGTCGGCCTCCAGCAATGTCTTAATGAACTACAAAAAAAACCCAACAACAATCGTTCATCAATACAATGATTTAGCTCCTCTTTCCACATTATTTACTACTTAACATCTCACACAGTCTTTTCACTCTAAAAATCAGTTTATTAACACGCTGTATCTGACTGACAACGCGGGTGGAGGACTAAAATCTAACACACAGCTTGGATCAATTTCAGTGACATTAGCTTGTTTTGAGTGTAAAAAAGAGCCATGTTTTAAAGCAGATTGAAACCAAAAGCACTACTTTCTATTAAAACCAGTTAAGTGAGTCATGCACAACTGAATTACATCTTAATATTTCATCAGGTGTCAATTAGTTGAAGGAAGTTAGTTTAAAGAGCACAACTTGTTAAGGATCTGCAAATAAACCTGTCATTCATGTGAATTATGCTAACTTCTTTCATAGTAATTGAAAACTACAGAGAAATCCATTATGTGCTGCATTTAATGCCATTGTAATTGTGTGTAAAAGCACATGGCAGTGTCGTGCCAATTCACACTTCACAGTTAAATTCACACAGATTAATATAATTTGAAGTAGGTTACGTTATTGTATTCGGATTTTTGACTCTTTAACATCTGGATCGTTGTCACTTTTCTTGTGCTGCATTCAGATGCCTTTTATTAGACATTAAATGTCAAACTGCAAAAAAAAATGTCAAAGGTGACTTTTAATGGATAATTAGATATTATTATTTTTTTAAAAGCTCAGATTATATTAGATCATATCATGTTTGTAATTTTTTAATAACATATTTAAATTATGTTATGCCAGCAGCCCCCCAGTTTGGATGCATGTTTTGACAAATACTGCTGGCAGTGTTTATAGATGGGAAGCCAGTGAGGGATCACGTCACTGCACTAGCGACTTCTACTGGTAGGTTTTTGACAACACTGCAGACTGGCTGTAGTGTAGGAAGATAGTATGAATGTTAATGTGAGCTACTCATGCGGAAACTTAGAAAACGACTTGTGTTAATCACAGACTGTAACGATGGACAACATGACAGCTCCCCAAAATTGTAACATTTCAATTTCGATCGCCCCCTGGCGTCTGTCTGCAGTTCTTAAAGGCCGCCCCTCCATGTTATTGAATGGAAAATAGGCCAAACAAAAACTTAAAGTACACGCCAGATAAGTAAATTCATAAAATTGGTGTTTTTTTGGCAGGAACTCCTCCACCACAGATATTTGCTACTCCGCAGATTCCAGCTCCAAATGATGTCTGCAGTGCGAGATACCAGCAGCCATATCCGGGATAATTTTAGCTTCACTTAGTTAGTGGGGTTAGTGGGGACACGTCATCTATCTTTATTTACAGTCTGGTGTCTGGTGTCAATCATACCTGCATTTAGGCCTGACTGTCGTTGTAATGTAAAGTTACTTCAGGGGCGTTTGAAGCACCATCTTAAGACATTTCAAATGCATTTCCCTCAGTAATACAGTTAAACATCAGCTGCATCATTACAATTTTCCCCTTCACCTGCTGCACCTCAAACTCCCATTGTCCAAAGCTTGCAGTGAGTTGTATATATTTTATACATTTTATTATATCTCTTTTTATTGTCAGTTAAGTTCTAATGCCTTAATAATAATATAAGTAGTCCTTCAGATTGTTATATCATAACTTTATGAGCAATAAAGCTTTTGTCTCATGCTGAATTTAACCTTCTGTTTTAGAAACTGATGTGGATTCAAGATCATCATTTATCTTCTAAACTTAACCATCTCATAGAAATCCCAGCTCTCAACAGTGCCGATGAGCTGCCCTTCACCAACAGAACACACCTAGAAGTCGGTCCAGGAGCTGACTGGGTAATGAGCTACCGCCCTCGTCAATCATGAGCTACATGCACGCACACAGGGGTTCCAAATGTATTGAGAATTGCCCATTTGGGCAAGTCTTCGTCCTTCACCAGAAAAGCAACAAGGGCCAAGAGGAAGAGACAAAAAGACACAATGGTGCAGTTCAAATACTACATTTCAAGCTGCAAGCTATTATACATTGTATTAAAGCTTGTACATATCATTAACATGATTGTGGCTCAGTATATTTAAGGACTATTTTCATTGTGTCTTAAATAGAAATCCCCCTCAGACAGCTATCCATCACCGGCCCTCAACACATTCTGAACAAGCATTGTAGCACCTGTCGAGGAGAGGCTCTGCGGTTCTTTAGCCTTCTGTCCTCTGATTGATAGGAAGTGAAAAGCAGGAGCTGCCGGGGTTATAATTCCTGACATTACCAGCAGGACTATAAAACTAGCTGCTCCCGGACATGCAGAGAAAAAGCCAACAACTGGAGTTGTCCGAGAAAGGGCCTGCAGGGTCTTAAGATATCTGATTTATTGATGTGACTTCATCACGAGGTGAAACCAAACCATCATTTTTTATCAACAAGCCACCGCTGGACATCAAAGAAGACATAACTTATAGTACTATATGAGGCACATATTGCAACTGAGAGATTTGTTTGCACCTATATATATTATGTATCTGCTTACGGTGTGGGCGGTATATGTACGTGTATATGTATATTCATGAATTGATATTTCAGCTATCGCTAATATTTATTTACAGGGCACTCTTCAAAACTCAAGTGCTTTGCAAAAGGGACAAATGATTTCATCAAATTATAAAATCATTAGAACCATGAAACATAAAACCAATTCCAGACACCTACGACTCATGTTTTAAAGACATAAAACTGGAATAAAAAATCTTTACTGTGAGCAAAAAAAAAAGTTGCAAGGCCTGACAAAACGAGTAAGCTTTAGCTTTGTGCTGCACTGTCTCCAAAAGAATCCCCTGAGAAAAATATGGCTTTTTAGCAGCTTCATGCACCACTTTTTTCATCAGCTGGTTGCTATAGACTGTTTACTATTGCTGGACAGGTAGAAAATAGTGGCTTTGAGACTGAAACAAACAAATAATTCGAAGGCACAAAAACAAATATCAATAAAAACAACAATTAGGATGTTTTGGCTGCACTTTTGGGGGGTTGTCATTCTGTTGATATTTATATACAATCAGTTGTCAGCATTCACAGACCAAAAAGGCTCATTTCTGATTTGCAATTTGCTTCACTGAACTTGACTGAATATTATAATAAAAAAGGGTAAAACATAGCTTTACTAGTCCAAACTTACTGACTATATCTATTATTCTAAAATGTAATCTATGCAGATTAGCTTTGAAATTTAATTATTTTTATTTTCAAGTATTTTTGAAAGAACCTGCATCACTTTTCTCAACAGTTAACGTCACTTTGCCTGAGAATCTGCACTCGATCTTCAGCAGAGCCCTGCATTTATTCCTCAGAATGATGTTAACCGTCCAGGAAGCTCGGCCACGGAGGCCCTCTGGCATACACAGGCCGTCCTTCCCTGGCTCTCTGTGGGAGGCAGCAGGGCCACGAGCAGAGAGCGACCCCCGCTGACTCCCAAATCAAAAAAAAGAGTCGAGGTTCTGACGAGTTCTACTAGCCACCTGGACCCCTGCTTGTCTGTGCCTCTGTTTCTGCTTTCCCGTGGCTGTGTGCGAGGGCATGAATTATTAACCCGGCTAAAATAAAAAGCTCTGCTTCGTCCAGGCCTCCTGTAGCCATGAATAATGGAAGAGGCAGCTCAACTACAGGCGTTTGGTGAGTCAAACACTGGGCCGTGATGGATGGCTAAGGGCCCACTGTGTCCCCCCACTCCCTCCTCACCTACCATCAGCTTCAGGTCTACCACACCCTGAAACCCAAAACACAAGTCCAGATAACCTCTATTAATCTCTGCAAGTGCTACAGCTTGAGCCCTCCTGCCCTGCCTCAGCACATCCCGCTTGACGATTTGGCCTCCTGGAGGGATTTTTGTTTGTTGTTTGTTTGTTTCTCCTGCCTTTGCTTGCCTTTGTTTTGCTTCTCGCTGGCACTTTTTGAAGTCATATGCGAGCCGGCTCTGACTTTTCAAAGGCAGAGCCCGACTCAAGCCGGCTCTCTCTCACCCTTAATGCTAAAACCACGAGGAGGAGGAGACATGTGAGCTGCCTCTGCTCCGCTCCTCAGAGGCTGCGATCTCCAGTTTATACCAATGAATCCCCCGTGCGTAATCACACTGTTTATTACAAAGGTGATTGATTTTCCACTTGCTAAGTTGTGCTGTGTGCATCCATATCTCATTTTGCACCTAAACCACCAACTGAGAATCAGTAGTATATTTATTTAATCTATTTATACACACATTACTCTGTTCTCAAGTGAGCTCTTAATTTATGCTTTTGTAAATATCACTGTTATCATTCAGGTGAATCAATCTGACACATGTTCTTTCAACCTTTCTGATTTTTTTGTGTGAAATTATCCAGTAGGTCCAAGCAGAAACAAATGTCTTGTTGCATATATTAAAGTGACACATCATGTATATTCATGAATCACTTTGACACTGAATATTCTGTTTTGTAGTTTTGTAGCTCTGTGATAACACAAACACAGAATTTGAGCTTGTGATGAAACCACTGAAAATATTTCAGGATTATTGACAAGAGCGCTGGCTTCATAGAAAAGGGCTTCACACTACAGTATTTTTTTTGAGTGCCGATTGCAATTCAATTAAATGTGTGAAATTACAATTTAGTCTGTCAAAAATAAAAGGTTAAAAAGCTTTAAATAGCTCATTTCTAGTGATTGATGTCTGCATTGACTCTCTAGGGAAGGTATATTGAACAGTTTTTAGGCGCCAGCTATATGCATTCCTGGATCAAGGAAAAAATATTAAGTGTTGCTCATCCAGTCCATTTGATGTTCAAATTGGCTTGGTACAAATAAACTACAAACTATAACTGACAGCGAATTCATTGATTGGACAGTTTTGGTGACTGTCATCCTGCATCATCAGTGCAACATGGACCCACTGAGAGGAAGTGAAATTCTTGAGACTGACAGAAAGTCATGCATCAGTATGTACCTTATTTTTTTATCTTAAGTGATGAGTTTACGAAGAAATAATGGAGCATTTTAAGAGTGTAATATGTTGAAACATCAAACTGGCCATGTACAGTATATCAGTCACGATATAATACATGTATATTATAATGCTACAGGGGCTAAGTTACTGTTTAGGTCTTTCCACTCACTACTCATTTAAGAACTACTAAAATGTTGATAAAAAAGTTTGGCTGAGGGGTGCTACTTCACATGCGTAGGTGTCAAAAACAGGTGCTCTTTGGATCCAAGGACAAAAATGAACAAAAAAGGAGGGAGTGGTCAGACTTGTTATTTCTTTTGTCAATAAGTCAAAACCCAAAAATTCCAAGGCACACTGATTTGCTAAAGTTAAAAAGACTTTAACAAATAGGCTTGACACGGTCAACTCACAGTCTTCATCAGGGCATGTAAAAATGTAGTGTATTTTCATTTTTTATCAGTGTTTTTGTATTTAATCATGTCACCTGTATCTGATGTTGTTGACTGTGTGATAAGTTTGCTGGTCTTGAGCACACTGGTGCTTTTTTGGAGTTCACCTGAGTGTTACACTCACTTCACTGATTGCACTTGTGACACTCATCTAGTGCTACTCTGATCGCCTGGCAGCTGACATCAGCCTTGGTTTATCTTTGAGCTGCCACTTTGTTTGCCACATGTGTCATGTCCATTTATTTAAGGATTTTTAACAGCTAAAAAAGTATTAGACTAATTTCTATAAACACATTACTGATTTTGATATCATAAGAGTTCATGCTTGTGTTGTAGTTTTGTTTGTAGTCCGAAGTATTAACCACCCACGTTTGAGCAGCAGGTAAACAGACCATGTGGACACTGAGGGAAATATAATCGTGACACCCTTCTGCAATTATTTAGTTTTTTTATTGACTTTTTTTATTCATAATTTTGCATTTTGATGCCGATATTGGGTTATAGAGATTAGCCAAAATGACCTGTGCACGGAGGTGGAGGTCTTGGCTTGGATATTTTACACATTGCCGCCGCCCTGTACATATCATACCACCACGAAAGCTGCCTCTTTGCGTCAGTGTCTAACATCAACATCAATGACAAAGTGCATTTACTTTAGAAGGAGCTGTTCATGTCAACATACAAAGTGGGTCTTCTGCCATGGAGTCAGCCATGCTTGTTCTACAGTAGCCCAGAAGGGACAAACCAAACAATGGCTCTAGATACTTCCATTTGCATTTTGACGTTAACCGCTGCTATTCTCCTACACGCTAAACACATGATAGAAGTTTCAGTTCTGCAACTTCACCGCTAAACGGGTTTGGGTACAATTTTGAATTCAGGACTTGTAATGACGAGTATTTTTACACTGTGGTATTGCTACTTTACGGCACTAAAAGATAATAAGTTAAACTTTTGAAATTATGCTAAAATCATATAACTGCTTTCACAAAATACTGTTGTTCACCTGGTTGCTTTTACACCACAGTACAACTGCCACTTTAAAAGACATACAGATACTCCAGCACTGTGAATTCTTCGCTTTGACAGACAGTAACGGATGGGAGTGAAAATCTTGATTTTTTTATTTGGAAGCGACTTCACCAGAACATCTCGCTCTATCCCCCAGTGTTACCCGTTCACTCAAAACTGTGCACAATTAGCTGCCGCTCTCCTGGATCGCTGACTACCTGATCTGCTAGACTCTCCCAAATTAGCAACTTAAGTAAAAATACAATAAACGGAGTGTATTTAGACTTCCACAACAAATTGCACGATCTGCTAAATAGATAGCTGAACTTAACTCACCCCTTTCTACTGTTGTAAGCCAATCGCTTCAAGAAACACTTCACTGACTCTCCCCTGTGAGTCACATCTTCCTCTCCTGCTGCCTCCTACTCTGACTGCTCTGCTATGCTCTCATCTGAAGTTGATAGAAAAAAAATCTCCTCCAGTGCTCTCGTTTCTTTCTTTTTCAAACACTTACCCAGCCCTCCTTTATAATTCTACGGTAACATTATCTATTATCCGAGGCTGTTAGGCATCATAATTTGAGAATATTTACCAACTGCCTTTGAATATTTTTGTGAATTAAACCCACCTTGGTTGTCTTAACTTTGTTTCCTGTACTGCAGCTCCATCCTTTGAGATCTGGCAGCACTTTACACTCCTCCCCATCCATGCAGGGATGCATCTGGCACCACCACTTCTGTGCAACTATGGATGCTGGGGGAAAAATAAAAGAAAAAACTGAGGAACTGGAGGCAATTAACAACATACTGTTTGAAAGTGTAGCAAGCTTCTGCCTTGGCCGAAGCAACAACAAACGCCTTTGGTTTCTGTATACATCACAATGATTGAAGAGATCGTCTTTTGATCTCCACCTGACAGAGGAGCCCCGTCAGTCCCGCCGCGGTGTGTTTTCAGGTCTGAATTACAGGGCGGGGGTCAATGTCAAGCTGCTGAGTGTTGTGAGCAGGAGAGTGAGTGTTAGTATGTAGGAGGTGTAACAAAGCGTGCAGCAGGTTGGTGTGTCAAGGTCTTAAGTTGCTCTGAGGAGGCCTACAGGGGAGAAACAGCTTCCCCTGACATTTCTAAAGTGGAAAGCGAACTGTCAGAATGGAGGAAGTCCCTGTCGGAGCCATTACAGTGACAGGAGCAGATGGGGATCGATTCACCTGTAACTGAGGCCACTTTTGACGTGATATTAAATAACTCAGCCTTCTATCCACTTGGATGAACACAAGGTGTGACGTGGCCTCCACTCCAGACAAAGAGGTGAATTTATTGGCAGATTTGATTTTGAGGATTAGAAAGCCTCTGAGACACAGCAACAGGATCCCGAAAAATCTCGACATTGTATTTTTTTTTCTCCTTTCATACAATAAACCTCACATCCCCAAATAATCAATGGAATAAGCACGGGAGGCGCAGTGACAGGTGTGACAGTTTCTGCACCGCACGGCATTTCCACCCTAATCACAAGTCAGTCTCAAATCATTACGGAAACTATAATGAGAAGCCTGGCATACCGTCTACACAAGATGGAGCCGCTCTTGTTGTTCCCGCCACCTGTCCAGGGAAGCAGGAGCACTTGACAGTCTGGGATCTCTCTTCGATCTTGTTCTTGTTGCAGCATCGGTGTGCAGCAATTACTTCACAGGTTCCCGCTTTCACATGAACTGCAAGCACAAACATACACAGCGGTTAGAATTCATGTGTCGGCTCCCTGCAACAGTGACTCCATCTCGGCCCTGTTTACCAGGGTGCTATGTTTATATACGACTGATTTAAAACAGCAAATACATTTTGGAGGGAAATGTAATGAAAAGCACAGTTGTCACATCGAAAAAAAAAACCATGTAAGGCGGGTGCTGGACAGCAGTCAACAACATGACAAAAGTCTGCACACTGTAACTCCCTCACGTACAATTTATGAATACAAGTGACCTTTTGAGCTCACACTCTTCTTCAGACTTAGTTTAATATGAAAAGGTGTCATCTTTAAATACCAAAGCTGGATCACATGATAGTCATGTGGTGTTACAGGTGAAGAAATACAAAATAAAGTCCCCTTAAACATAATAAATCACATAACATATAAAATATCTACAAATACATGTTTAAACTGTTTAAAACAGCACCTGCTGAGCAAAACACAGGTACAAAAATATATACACCCAAAAGCTTTATCTTTATGTGTTACAAAATGATTTTCTTATAGGAAATACCTATAAGTCCATATGAAATGACATTGGACCAGATACCATCATACCTTTCATATGGATATCTATGTAGAGGTGCCTCTATATTAAATATCAAAATATATGATGTCCCTAATCACATCTTTGTCTGTATCACTCAGCTGCAAGCCAATGTGTTTCTTCTGAAGACATATATCCTTTTTTAAAAACGTATCTAAAATAAATAATAATATAAATAATTATAAAAAAAAAATTTTGCACAACAGTTGGGCACTACAGTTTTTAGCAGTCATGGCTCAAACTGGAGTAAAAAGTGGGGATTAATACACATTATTTGATATTTCCAGCACTGTGTATGTGTATATGTAATTGTTTTAGAATAAATAAAGTGCCGACGTTCACTATACTAAAGGGAAATGTCACACAGTGGAACCATGTGGCTCACTAATATGCTTTCAATGGCTATTGGACAACAATGGAGGTCTGTGGCACAAAGGGATTAGATATACATAAGATGTACTTGTTGACATTCTGCTGTAGTGCTTGATACAGACTTCATACAACAATTTTGAGCAAGTCGAAATTTCAGCTGGTTGCAATCTGCACCACTCACCGTTAATGTCAACTAAAACCCCCTAAATCTTACACACTGCTGCTATGAATGAATACTGTACAAAACATTTTTGTAAATACGTTTATTTGCTTTCTTGCTGGGAGTTAGATGAGAAGATTGAGTCCACGCTAAAGTCTGTAAATATGCATCTACAGCCACTAATCTACCATCTTAGTTTAGCACAGAAACTGGACACAATGGAAAACACTTATTCTGACTGAGGACATTTGAATAGTTTCTCAGCACAGTCTTGTTTCAAACACACTATTCTTGAAATCCAGGTCGTCCCCCAGGTGGAGGAGCCTGACTTTGAACCCCAATGCAGCCCCACCTGTCCACATGTCCTTGAACAACACACTTAATCCACTGACCCCGCGCCCCAAACCAGAGGACGAACAGAGGATTTCTCCTTTGGGTTGAGACTAATATAGTTACATAACATCAAAAAATCACACATACTTTAGTAAATGACTTGATTAACATCACTAAACTGCTTATTTACTTGAAAGAACATTACAATATCAATTACAAGGACACTGTTTTCATTGCCATTAAGTTGGATCAAACATCAATACTGCTCTCTATTTTATATTCATTACTTTTCTGCATAGACTCATCACCATTCTGAGCGTGTTTGTGTATTTACACGTAACAATCAGGATTGGATGGGCGGAAAAAAAATAAAAAGGCATTTGAAAAGTTTTGACATTCCTTTCAGATAAGCCTTAATTACGCCTGTAAAGATTTTCAATTTGGAACTTGACTTGAAAATAGATTGCAGCGAGCTTCCATCTTCCCATTAGCTAGCAATCCTGAAATCTCATCTACAACATTAAAAACATTTTGCCTCCAATCAATACGCCGCTATTCACATTCCCACAAAAGGCAAGACAACAATTGCCGATTGAGTGCTTTTCACTGAGCTGAAACTTACTGATGCAAAAACAGGTCAGGGTCCGTGCTCTTGATGTGATTATCTTTAAGCCACCAGCACGCCCCCCCGATCAAAGTTAATTTCAGAAGTTGGGATAGTTTGGATGGAATATTAAAACTTTGTTTAAGAGATAGATATGCGTGGACAATCGGCAATCACAAGCGGTGCAAAGAGTAAAGACAATCATTGTAAATCACAGGATTAAAGGGGGAAACAAATAACGTGTCAAGAAAGTGTTCACTAATTTTAAATGGCCGGCATTACAAATTACAAATCAAGACTGCAATACCCTCCTGAGACCCAGAAATTCATATTTGTCCTCTGTGGAGGAAATGACACTGAGGCCTTTATTTTAAGCAGCATGCATGCAGTCTATTTGAGTCTTGAAGTTCTGATCAAAGGACATCCTGAGCTTTCTAGTGATGTTAAGCATTTAGAGGTGTAACCAACAAAACACATCTTTTGTCTCATCAAAAAGGGGGGGGAATTTTATTAATGAGAGTCTTAATTAAATTATATAATTTTTTTAAAACTGTATGTTAATTTCAAAATACACACTTTAACCCAAGTCCTTTGTTGGGGGCAGTGGAAATCCCATCTAGTCATTTTCAACTATTTTCCATACTTTAGGAAATAGAAGTAAAAAAGAGCTAGGCGGTACAGCAGGCTGTTCAATAATCAGAGGAGGGCAAATAGTGACACCCCAGTGTCCATTTTGGATCAGAAGTGACCAATAAACTGGGAAGATAATGGAAAACCATGATGCAGCCCATTGGTTTGTGGATTTCTGTTTTGACTGGTGGATCTATATTTATTGTTTCAAAAATACAAATAGGTGTAATAATAACAAGCACTGGATTTAGTAATATGTCATTGTGTTCATATAAAAAAGAAAATATAACTTTTTCATCCAAAAAAAAAAAAAAAAAAAAATTAGGGGAAGTATCCCCCTGGTTCCCCAGCAGAGGTTTGGGCTAAGCCCCCATTGTCATCAAATCCTTGAAACGCCCCTATATCCCAATTACTTCAATTATTCAAAAAAAAAAAAAAAAAAAGAGAGAAAACCTCAACTTTTTTTCCTTCAAGAAAATAAGATAATATTTCTCTTTTACTCCTTCAATTTAATTGAATTAGTAGTAAAAAAAAAAAAAAAAAAGAGTCAAGGGACAAGTGTCACGCTAAAAGCCTTTAAAATGTTCTCAACCTTGTCTGCTAGTCTCGCACAGCGATGTGCTTCATTGGATGTGTGCACGCCCACTCTGCTGAGATGTGAAAAGGAGGTAAGAAAGCTACAGAGCGAGCTGCAGTGAGGTCTGGCCTGGGACTCTCGACTCATTAAGGTGCAGAAGGCGGCTGGTCGGGGCTGCCCGTGTGGAGAGAGCTGCTGATTAAAACTGGAGCTGCTGGCGAAGGTCCCTGACACTGAGGCTGGACCCAATACCACCATGCAGTGTGGACAGGATGAGAGGTCAGAGAGCAGGGCGCAATGGTCGGCCCAAGCTGGTAACGATCCATGTGAGAAGAAACAACCATGAACTGTCTGACTACTGTTGTTACAAGTATGGGGTCTGTGAGACAGTGCAGCAGAGAAACTTTTAGAGTTATTTAAAAACTGGAGAAATACCTAAACTGAAATAATTAAGAAAATTAATTTTACTTTACCACACAACCTAGACTTAGGTGTAAAAACATACAATTGGGAGATACATTTCTAAACATTTTTGGAATAGTTTCACATTTTGGGAATAACACATCAGATTTTTATGAGCATTCGGTTAGATGAGAAGATTGAAAATACTCCATCTAAGCTACAGCCTGGAGATAGTTATCTTAAGCCTTGTTTACACAAGGCTGTCCAGTTCAGTTTGGTTTATTTCATAAAACATTAGAAATGTTATTTTGGGGTTTTCATAATCCAGAGCTGTGGATGGAACCAACAGAACTGCTTCTTTCCATCCTGTTCTTTCATTACCCCTCTGTTTCCCAGCACACTGACCAAATACTAAAAGGTGGTGGTAGAATTACTACAGCCCGCTGATTGTTGTTATGATGACAGCAGCGCATGTAGATGCAGTAGCCAGAAGCTCCTCAAATCCTTGCAACTTATATACCATATTTTTCTATTTTTTCGACTCAATGGACCCTTCTGCTGAAGCACGACTTTTCTACGATAGAGAAGCACTTATTAACACCAGGAAAAGTTGTGTACGTTTTGGACTGAATGCAGCACGCCATGAGAGGAGACCGGAGGGGGGAAACAAAACTGAAAGCACTGGGTGAAGAGAGGGAGGAGAGTCGGCATCAGGGCGAGGCTGGCCTGAGTTGGACCGAGAGCTGTTCCTCTACCAAGCCTTCTTCAGGCTAATGTCCGCTCGCAGGAGAATAAAGGGGATAAAATGCGATCGAGGCATACTCAGCAACAGGAAATCAGAAATTGCTCTGCGCACATCTTCACAGACACATGGTTAACCCCTAACATCTCAGATCAAGCTAAGTGGGCAGACCTTGTTCAGAGCCGACAGGACACAAGACTCTAAAGAAGACTAAAAAAATGCACTGCAGAAATTGTATGATGCCATCAGCAGCAACATGCCTGAACAACTGGATGAATTTTCATAGTAAATGGTGATTTTAATCAACTCATCCTTCAACTCCAAACATGTAGCACATCAAGGACAAATTTTAATGTAATTTTTTAAAACTATGTTTAAAAAAGGACTAATAAATCTACCTTGCACCTTGATTGGTCAAGAGAGGAGTGTCACTCTTGCTTTACAAGAACTCAACGTACAAAGCAACTATTTTTGTAAATATCCCACTAATTGTGACACTCGGGCCTGTTCTATTTTTTTTCTGGAAATGTCAGCATACAACCCTGTTCTGTATACAATCAGCAACGTGAAGACATCCTCTGCATTGTCGGTTAAGAAAAAATACAGCAAGACCTGGAGAGAGCAGTGACACGGCTTTAAGCATAGGGTAAAACTCCTGCCTACTACTGTGTGCACTGGAAACGCAAACAGTCAGTTCGGGTAAGCTTGATGGAAAATATCCCACGGTGAGAGACGGGTGGGTCATATGTAACAAAGCAGCGTTCTGAGAAAGTTGTTAATCACTTTCAGAAACTTGCAATAATCCAACTTTTTCTTCACCTCTCTTTTTCTCTCTCACACAGCAAGCAGCTTTATTATTAGCGGCTGTGCTGAGGCTTTTCGTTATACGGCCTTTGACCAGGAAAATCTGTTGAAGTATGACATGTTTGACTCTCTGGTCCTAATGCTAAAAAAATTCCCTCTGTGAATATGTAGGCCTGACACTGTGCTCTAACAGCAAGCATTTGCCTCTCTGTCTGCACAGAAACCGTTTATTATGCACTTCTGTCACAATGTGTAAAAAAACTACTGTACCTATCAGCTATGCGCACATGTTAACAAACTATGTAGGATATCAGCTGTGCACATCATTCTTGAAACGTAATGGGTGAGTATTTGCTGTGTCCCTGTGTTTGGGCTTTTTAAACAGAAAGCACATGTTTTATATTGTGATATTTCCTGAAAATTACATACTATGTTGTCAACAGCAAGTAGGTTGTTATTAATGATACTTACTACGGAAATTTTCAGTTCTGGTTTGCACTTGGGGTTCAGGTCATTGAGAAACGCATATGTTTATGGGTCGGGTGTCGTTTATGGGTGGTAGGGTGGATCTGTTCTCATGCAGGCTTTAACAAACCCTGACTCGCGCATCACTATAGGTTATATACCCGTGTTAAGGTAACTATTTTGTATCAATTTAACAAAAGAGACCATTTGTTATAATAAGTGAGCTTTAGAGGTGCTGTTTTTTTTTAAGTTCTGGACAGTCAGACAGTTTTTAAGTGTTTTTCCCAAAACTGAACTATTTATTTAAGGATATATTTGAAAAAAATGTGGATGATGTAAAATTTATGTAACACCATATTTTTAGATTTGATCAGCACCGTAATTTCATCCCTCTTTAAAAGATGATTCATTGTATTTTATCTTTTTTTTACATTTAATTATATAGTTTTGTTTTTTCATTATTTTATATGTATGGCTGCTACAGGGTTCTGGATGGTTTTTGTTCGAGTAAAAACGAAAATTAAATAGGTAAAAAAAAATATACTGTAAAGAAGAACCACTTCAGTTGCAAGAACATTTTTCTATAAATCATTTAACATTCATTTATTATTTAGAAAACCCTTTGGGCATATTTGACACAACCCGAGGTGTGTATATTACTGCTATTTTTTTCTCACTTCTTTTCAGTCAAACGTGAATATATACATTTCAGAGCCACAGCTCTGGGCAGGTAAGAGGTCACTGTTTGCTCAAGGACACTTTGACAGCAGTTGGAGGACCACTGACTGATTCTCTGATTGTAAAGCGGTCTGTCTAACCACCAGGTCACCCTGTCACGCTGTTCTCAGTACAAACCCGGCTCTTTATGTAGCATCAGTAGGAGCAACTGAGGGTGAGAGTCCTGAAGTGTTACATACATGCAGGAGAGGCTGCCTGTTTTCTCCATATGGCCTCTCACCACCTGTGATCGATACGTTTCTATGAAAGCACTTAGGACTGTCATCAGCTAGAATCACCAGGCACCAACGTCAGCAAGAGGGAGAGATGAGAGACAAAGAAAGGTGAAAGGGCAGAGACCACTAATGAGAACTGGCATGAGGCCCAACCCTGCAGCTGATCAATACCACTCTGAAGCAGAGAACTGTGCATTACAATCATATTCACTGATCCCTGATTGATAAAGACCAATATGCAACCAGAACCTACAGAGATCAGAAAAAGAGAATGCAACTCACATTGTTCTACCTTTGTATTAAAGCATCTGATGTATACCCAAACATACATACAACACACAAACAAGACTTGCCAGTTACTAAATCAGTTTCAACTCAACAAGGACTGGAGGGATAAAACATGAAACATGTATCTATATTTTGTCAAACTTAGGTTCATTCTAATTACATAATTTAGGATTTGTTTACATTATTTATTTTCTCTACAAATGTACAATCTCCATTAGTATTAGCCTCAACTCTATTAATATGGCAAACACCCTTGCCACACTGCCTCTTATTTTGGGGTCTGTGTTAACAGGTAAGCACTGCTGGCATGAGCAGCGCTGCTCAGGTACAACTCAGCTGCTGCTCAGCTGCAACACATCTAGAGCTTCAAAGTCTCACTGATTGTTTCTACATGATGTACGGTTTTCAGCAAGAATAGATGGTGAAAATGTTTTTTTGATAATTTTTTTGACATTATACCATCTTTCGTGACAGTTTAAATGTCTAAATACAAATATATTTGAATCTCTTAAGTTGTTCAAACAAGGCTTTGTATCGTGACATATTTGCATGACCATGTTGTTGACAATACTGTAGCTTGCACTGCTTCACAAATAAGTCGAGTATTGGCTTTTAGTTACAGCAGCAGGCAGCTCTGCAGCAACGTCACCCAACAACACTGTCTATGTAAATCACTTGGAGTGTGCATCCGCAGCAGTTCAGTGAGGTAGCCATCACAAGGCAGTGTGTCCCGGGCAAAAAAGGGACACCACTTTGGTAGCATGGATCTCAAATGTCGTATAAAAAATGTAACTTAAAAGACTAGTTTTGGAAGTTTGCATCAGATTTACATTTTAGTGCTATCATAGGTTTGCAGCTATTCATCCAAGCCCAGTATCCCCAGAAAATACATTCCTACTGAATAATTTTCACCGCCTGATTTATGCTAAATGTTGAGTGCTAATGCCACATTCACTTTTTATTGTTTAGACCGCAAACCTAAGCACTTGTGTCAGAAAAAAACACTTTGCCCAACAAGTGCCCTTGTTGTGATTCAAAGTTAGAGATATTGGGTATTTCTTACAGTGACAGTGACTAGCAATAAGACACAGCAGGGCTGTGGCTTAGGAGCCAGAGCGGGTCGTCAACTCATCCAAAAATCTGCGGTTCAAGCCCCAACATTTCCAGTCTGCATGTACAAGTATACCAACACGAATACCAAATTGCTCCTGATGGCTGTGCGTGTGACTATGACAAGTAGTGTAAAAGCACTTTCAGTGGTTGACAGACTAAGGCACTATACAAGAGCAAGTCCATTTACCATTTACAATAACTCCCACTCCCAAAGAACTACAGACATTTCAACACACCGCTGGCAAAATGGCTGTAAAACCAGGCAGATACATCTAAATAAAATGCCACTGCTGCAACTGTTTCAGCTCATTTAAAAGGAGCTATACACAGTTTGTTTGTGAATGGTTTCACTTGTTAAAAGGTGCAATAATATAACACAGCATAAGTAGCTTATTCAGTATTATTGTTTAAATTGTTTTCATAAATTAAGTGTAATGTAAGAGTAATTTAGAGAAGTGGAAAATAAGCATATAAGTAAAGTAATCTCCCTAAACTCTGCACTCTTCCCAGGCTTAAAGAAGTATTTCACCAATATCAACAAGGTCCTGACATAAAACTAGGCTGTTGCTACAGTAGAAAGATGCAAATACTTTTGAAACTGGTGCTACATATTTTGAGAAAAATGGTGCATTTGCTCAAAAAGTAGAAAACCTTCAACCTTCAGAATGCACCACGCCTGACGTTATGTGGAATGGTCTGTGGGAAACAATGACGGCTGGACGGATTTCACATTACAGTTAAACGGTGCGCTAAAAGATGTTTTTTGTTTTGCTTGAGGTGAGAAATATGCAACACAGTGACAGAATCTCGGTTTTCGTTTTCACTTAAACAGGAAGCATTATGGCGCCTTCTTCCTGTTCACAAGCTCTTGCCATTATGGCAAAACAGGGTATTAGAAAACATTTCTGAAAACATTTTATGTGAGAAATGGGTAGTGCAGTAACATAATCTTGATTTATATTTGATTAGCACTGCTTAGTTTTACCATTTGATGGGATTTTGGTCCAAGTTTGACATTCGGTGTAGGGGTGGGGGTTATGATCAGCTGTACTAAGCAGGTAATACAAAATGTGGAAGAAACGCCTGTAGTTCAAGCAGCAGCCCAAGAGACAGCAAAATAATGTAAACTACATCATTCAATGGAGTTTCACTGAGGGTGAAGGAGGGATATCTAGGAACTGGTTAGATGGAGTTTACCACAGTCCATCTACACATATCAGCCATTGTTTTTATATAAAGTTGGTTAAAATCAGCAAAGTATCCCTTTAATGTTGGCTTTAAAAACCCATACAATAATCACATAGAGCTGGGTGATATACTGATGTATCAATATTGTGATATAAGACTAGATATCGTCTTAGATTTTGGATATTGTAATATCGTATAAGACCGCATTACTGTAAAGAAATTTAATATTTTGAACTTACCAGACTGTTATAGCTGTCCTAATATTTTACCCACTTGTCAACATTATTGATGATTATTTATTGGAAAGATCATTGTGTAAAAAATTTGTGAAAGCACCAATATTGTCACAATAATGATACAGCAATTTAGTAAAAAATGATGTTTTGATTTTCTCCACATCACCTACATTAATTCCCGAACCTTAACCAAATGTTTCTGTTGCCTGCTTTCATAAGCCATAATGCTTTCATATTGTCAAATAATGGCATTAAACATAATGAGGGTTTTTGCAGACTCATCCAGCATCAACATCTGCTCTCTACAGAGGTGTTGACCAAGTGACAGGTTTGTTATGAGCGCTGATTTAAAACAGGATTACTGATTCAAGGGTTTGCCGAAGTTACCTCAATCATAAATTCTATATTTAGATATTTTAAAGTAAGTCTTGGATGAAATAATTAACAAAACATGTCAACAACACAGCACATGAACACATACAGGTATTCCAACAAAGGAAACAAAGGAGCTGCAGTGGTTTTGTTTAGCAATCATATATGTTGTACATTTTTAATATGTTAAACATAAAATAAAACAGTGTTCTTTTCCATGCAAAAGGTAAGATTGGAGCTCAACAAGATATGTTTGATCCTATAGTTTGATCCCTGCACTCAAGGTTTCCCACACATTTATTTATTTGTTGTGGCCTGCCACAATTTAATCATTTGTGGAGTGCAAACTGTACGCTAGGCACAGATGGAGCTAAAAGTGCGCATTTAGTTGCAGCAGCTGCACCTCTCATCCATTGATCTGATGTGATCTTTTTCAAACAGACTGAGAGTTTAATAATCCCTCTCAAAATTCACAAACTGCTGCAGAGGCAAAAAAAAACCCCCAAAAAACTCACGCAGAGCTCCGCCTGCGCTGCATTCACAGACCAACAAAAACCTCCAAATTCAGAGAGGGGACGGAGTATGATACAAAGGGACATACACATTTAAAAGATAATAAAATGATGAACGTTTGCTGTTGTTGTTGTCAGTCCCTCCGAGGTTAACATGTGGCTAGTTTAAGGGGGCACAATCTGGCCTGGAAGCAGTCATGTCTGATTAAAAAAACGAACCCTTTTCATGGCCCTAACTCCAGTGGAAAAACAGCGATGGGCTGCCAAAAAACACCACTGGTTTTGTTTATTGGTCTTCAACAGTGGTCTGCAGTTTAGCAGGTGTCTCACCTCAGTGACCCACGATCTCCGTATGACAAAGTCAGCTTATATACTATGATAGGTATGAAACATACAAATATAAGGCATTTGTGGTTTGCAGAAACATACAATGCTAACATTTTCTTCTGGTGACTGGGTTACAAACAGTAGTTATTCAATGAAACTAATGATGAAAAATGTGCCTGCGTCTGAGAAGCAGTCATATATAAAACTACTGTGTGTCAAACACATTTGGCACATGTAAAAGCAGAAAATCTAAACCTGTCTTTACTCATATGATGGTACAGAGCATTTATAAAGAAGTCTTTGCAATGTGTGAATCATCTAACACACAAAAAAGAAGAAATAAAGAACGCACTGTTCATTATATTTGTTAATTTTGCCTGCTGCACTCTTTTTGACTTGTTTTTATGCAGCAGTTAGCTAATGTAATGAGAAAAGATGGGCAGAGAAAAAAGAAGCATTTCCCCTGACGTTATTCATTAAATGAGTTTACGGACAAATTTGCATTCTTACATTTGGACAGCATTTTGTTTTCGCAAAAATGTTTTTATGTTCCAAAACTTTTGTGAATTCAACAGGGAGGCGAGAAATTATCTAGTTTAATTCTAACAGCTGCCAGTCATATTCACTCACAATAAACTAATAATGGAGAGATTTGAATGGATTACAGTAATAACTCTGATTATACATGGATGGATTTTGTTGGAAAGTGAGATTTTCACAATTAAAAAGTATACCACTAACTGTAGTACCAAGGTTAATCTGATAAGAAATGTGTATTTTTTCAAGTATGAATAGTGTTTTGAAGCTAACTCTTATATAGGGAACATATACATTGGAAGTAGGATATAATGTCTCAAAATAAATCAGATCCCAGCTCCCAAAGCCGTAGAGACATCCCACAGCAGACTGAACCTCATGGGGCAACTCTGTGCATTCATTTTTATACTGAAACCTTTTGCCCGTCAGTCACCGGGAGAAGTGCTCTCCTGGCGTCCTCATCAAAGAACTCATCATACAGGTTAGAACGAAGCCACAGGTTGCGCTTTCAGATTCTGCAGCAATCAAACAATTGATCTAACATGCAGGTTTGGAGGCATCAAGAACAACACACTGTTCCGACTGTCAGCTGCATGACTGGCTGTATCATCCTCACCTGGCCAGTCAAGCACAAGATACAGTAACAGGAGCACAACAGGGGATACATGAAAAGCAGGAGCCTGGCGTTGATTCTAACGCTGACAGGGACACTGCACTGATCCTAGCAAGGAAGAACCAGGAATAAATTATATGCCGAATACAAGTGGCAACCTCCGAGGCTGAAATATAAATCCAAGTTGTGCCAAGAACCAAATTATATTCCAAGGGTTTTATCTAGAACAGGGGGTTCCAGGGGAACCAGGGGCTCTCTTAAATTAGTAGTTGACTACAATACCCATAGATCTCTCTGCCACTAACCATGGTTTTAGTTCTTCATTAAACTGTGTCTTTCAAAGAACACTTGAAGAACGTCCATCACAACCATATGGTTAGTGAATTTCAAATAACTAACCAGTTTACATTTTGTTAGGGCTAAAAATTAGGGAATATTTAACAGCGGGACACTTGACTGACTGGCTGTCTGTGAGGCGTCGCTACAGACTGTGAGTCAGATCCACACCTCGCTCCTCCACAGCTCCAAACTTTCGTTCAAATATGGTTAATCGGCACCAAAAGAATCAAGAATCAAAAATTGCTGAACTCAAGGCTTCAGCGTCAAAGTAGATATGTATCTATGGTCAAATATTCAGTTTAAAGAGTCTTCACTGGGGTGAGATTATGAATAAATTCCTGGAATAGAGTAATTTTCTTTGCAAACCAATTTTGGAAAGCATCGCTCCAAATTGGCCATTTGTTTCAACATCTCTGAAACAAGGTAAAACATACCACTGCATGTCTAAAGAATGAGACAACAAGACAGAGCCACCCTAAAAAATAATTGTTTTACATCACACTGCACAACATCCATAACTTTAAACTTTGGAGGAAATGGCAGATCTTTAATTGATGCATATGCAAACCTCATTCTTCCTGGTATGCAGTGAGAACTTCATATAAATCCAAATAAATTATTTACACATCAGGTTAAGTTAGACGGTGTCAAAATTCTTAAGAGGTACAACCTGAGCAACCTGAGAAACCTAATCAACGCTTCTGTTTCTCAGAAAATGTGTTAGCTCATTACATGGATGACAACAGAGCTGGAGCCAAACAAAGCAGGCTGATAATAGTTTATCACAGATATATATTTATCTCAAACACGGCTGTGGTACAAGATGTCAAACACAACTGGTACAAGTTCATACAAAAATTCAATTGTGAAAATCACAGTTTGTGACCGTGCCTATTTCTTTCCAAGGAGCTGTGACTTAATCAGGTCTTATCATCACCAACCAGCAGAGACTAAAAAAAGGACAGCAAACTTGATTAAACAAATAATATATAATGTGTTAATTTTTAAGCTTTAGAGGTGCTGGTAGGTGGATTGTGTTAACGTCAAAGAGCCAGGCTAGCTGTTTCCAGTCTTTGTACTGAGCTAATCTAACTGTGGGCTGTGGCTTCATATTTACAATACAGACGTAAGAGTGGTATCAGTGTTTGTGTTTCCTGTGTACATTTCACTGCTACTACCAAATACGTGCAGATCGCAAAAAGAAAACAAAATGTTAATATTGGCTAATGTCATTATAAAATTCTTAAAAATCAAGAACAGTATCAATAAAGATTTAAGCTCAACAATAACACGTATACACACTTTTTAAATTGTTGAAGTTTGGCACCTTGTTTTTTTTAACTATTTTGTATTATTTTTTTTTACTGTTTACTATTTACATTGTTCTTTTGCTTGCTTATCCTGTACACACCTGGCTGCTGTAACAATGCAAATGTCCCCATTGTGGGACTAATAAAGGACTTTCTTATCTTAACTTAGACTAAAGAGGGAGCCCTCTGTGCATGCATTAATTTCATACGTATTTTTGCTCATTTTCTGAAAGCTTGGACATTGGAGGTAGTGAAATGCAGAACAAACAAGATACTATCACAGGACAAGACAGAGACATTTAAAAAATGCCAGAACGGAACAAATGGGTAATATTGTGGAAATAATTCTCCATCATGCATCCACAAATTGCTATGCATTTAATGGCCTCACAGACCAGGGCCATTTCCGATGCTACCTCCATTAAAAGGAGTATTTTAAAGGCCCCCATCACCTCGTTTGTTGTTGTGTGAAACTTTCAACTCTGCCCCCTTGTGCCATCTATTGGCTATATGGAAGTGTGAGGGTAGTGACATTACGACAACTAAAACAGACAAATCTATTTTCATGCAAATGGAATACAAATGGGTCCTAATTTGGAGCACTATTGTTTAAAGAAACAGAGAACTCTATTTATACAGGGGTAAGTTGGACCCATTAACCACCCCTCCATATCTTCCAGCTCTTTATTTTACGAAATTACCTGCAGTGTTTTAACCTGACGCCATCCAGCAGAGTATCATACGGCTGCTACGGGTTCCGTCCAACTGCATTATCAACTGATGCCACCTATGTGAGTATTATACTGCCGCGCTATGTGTTATCCAGCGCACCAGCAGCATATCATACCAGGCGGCAGGAGGTTTTTGGCATCGTCGAAATCACAAACAAAGCGGCAGCATATGACGACTTAGGAAGAAGAACAGGCTGGATGATTACATTTGAAAACCTGGACTAAACCAGCTAGCAGATGTTAACAGGAGAAGAATTTAATCTGCAACAAGAATATGCTGTATCTGTTCCACAAATTTAAACCTGACTTTCTATAAGGCTTTTGTGCATTATTATACAGCCAAGAGAAATAGTCAAGGTCATCTGTAATGTGCACTAATTAATATCTTGTGATTGTTTAAACAAGAGTACAGCAAATTTGCCCTAAGGTGCTCAGTGGACATAAAAGTTTGAATGCATCAAGAGACCACCACATGACAAATAAGGAAAGACAAAGAGTCTTGAATACCAATGACCTGTTACATAACCTGAGACAGGGAAATATTCAGATAAGGCTATTTCATAGTTAGCAACACTGCTCTGATGTCAATTCACTGACATCAGAGCAACGAAAACACTGATAAGAGCAAAATATGATTTATTTTTTAATGACTGTGCTTCGAACCAGAGAGGAATCAATAAGCAGTGAATCACGGACACGATTTATATTGTTATCAGCTGTGTACACTCAGGCACATCTTCACGCCTACTCAGAGAGCTCAGATTGTATGGAGGAACATAATTACTGAAGTACATTACAGTTAAAACATTTTAATAATTAAACCAATTACGCGGTAATTTACAGTCACTTCTAAAACACACACCAATCAAGACCTGGTTGTATAAACAGAGATGCAGAGATTAAAGATGCCCTATTATGCTCACTTTCAGTATCATATTTGTATTTTGGGGGTCTACTAGAATAGGTTTACATGCTTTAATGTTTAAAAAACACATCATGTGTTTCATACTGCCCTTTGCCACACACCTCTATATAAAACAGTCTGTCTGACCTTATGTCCCGCCTCCTGAGAAGCCCAGTCTGCTCTGACTGGTCAGCTGGCTCTCTCTATGCACACTCTTTTCTTTTTGTTACATTGTGATGTCGCCAAGAAGGAAAATAAAAAGGAAAATAGGAAAGGAAAGGGAATACCCAAAAATCATAATAGGGCCCCTTTAAACAAGCACTCATGATAGCTCTTGGGGGCTGAATCGAGTGCCCCAAAACATTTAACTCAAATCAAATGTTTTTTTGACCACCTTGTTGACATGTACGGACGTATCTGCCTGACAGGAAGCAAAACTTCTTTCTCCACTGAGGCATGAAGAAACAAGTACGACCTCAGTAGGCTTCACCGCAGACGGACAGAGAGCAAAACATACAGTGTGCATTTTCTGTTTCAATCCAGCCTCATGCAGCGGGCTGCCAGCCGGCCTTTTCCAGTCTGCAAATGCAAAGGCAGATCAAAACACTGGAAACACAGTCACATCCTGGCCACAGGCCCAGACCGCAGAAACAGCAGCAGCCATAAAGACAGAGGTTGTAGGCCATACAATGGAGACACCCTATGAATTAGTAATGATTCAAATCATACTGTTTGCTCCAGATTTCGATAACCCATTTTGGCCGTCTCAAAAACCTGCAGAACAACTGCTGCATATTTTCCATGTAAAAACTGAGCCTGTGATGCTGAAGAACCACAGCTGCCAGTCCCACACAGCCACAACACTCATTAAACAGTAATGTGAGTGTGTATCAAATATAGCTTCAGGTAAAACAATTCAAATGTTTTACGGACACACACAAAAAAGTCTGTTAGTGTGGCAGCAAACACAGCAGAGACATACGGAAGTATTGGTTTATTAAATATTCACTCCTCTTGCCTGGTGAGAAACACAGAGTGAACTCTCAGAAGACCAGTGTTTAATGGGATTACCATATTCAGAAAAGATTGACTCATTTCCACCCAGCTGTAAACCTGCTGCGCTGACAACCAGACCCAGCAAGACCCAGGAGACAAGCTAATATCTGAGAGAGAGACTGAAGCAGGAATTTAGCTTACAGGGAAATTTATATTTCTCAGCCTGTGTGTGATTCTCATATTTCCGTGCTTTCTCTATTGGTCAAAATAACATTTAAATGTACTCCTGGATTGAAGAGATATGGTGATTACCAACAATGTTGAAGGGCAAAGAGCACAAGCCTCCAATACCTTCCCAAAACAATGGAAAAAAAGTGAATACTGTCACTCATAGGGACAAAGTGACATAATTCTGTCATAATGTTAATTTGTAACAGTACTGACAAAATATTTTCCCACCAGATGAGAAAAACCTTAAATGGAAGCCAAATAACCTAATTTGTCCTTCAGTTTGGAGATTTTGTTAAATGATTTCCATTAGTTTTTTGGAAAAGCTGTAGTCGGCTTGTGATCCTTCCCTCTATTAACACGTTTGCTGGCAGTTGTTTCCGATATCTCCACAACTGGGATTGCTTGAAAATGATGTTGAAATGTTATATTGGACAAAAATATAAAAATAACAACCATGTTGACAACTACTGTAAGTTATCACTATGGGAGTGCTTGCAGTGCATATTATATTCAGTGGTTTATTATTCCTCTGAGAGCACTCTGAACAAGAACCATAATCCAACTGCAACACAAAGCTTTTGAGGTTCGAACTACTTTCAATTACCAAAATAAAGTGTGAGTATTGCTTGCTCATCGATCTTTATTCTCACAGGTCTGTTTCCTGGTGGCAGACTTTCTTCTATTTTTTAATCTTTTACTCACTGAGGACGATCTTTAGAGAGAAAGAATATAGAAACAGATGAGTGGGCCCTCACATTCCCCGAGTGTATGCTTTAGCGGTTTAGATGAAGTCCATGTCAGTACCATTCATCTGGCTGCCAAGATGTTAGGGCCCACCGCTGACTGATCAATTGGAGTCCCTCAAGGAATCATACAGCCTTATAAGTGAAAGGCTACTGAAGTTATTAAACCCAGGGACAGCAGCGGTAGAGCGGCAGAAAAAGACTTATACATGGACTCAAAGCCCTCTGCAAAGAAAGTGTTGTCTTGACATGGTTACTCATTCTCTAGACAGTCACTGAGAATGTAATAAGGGATGTTCAGACACACCATCAAAGAACCATTATAGTCTTTTTCTCATTTCATCACATGCAATTTCCTGCCACTTTTGGTGAATAACACTGTATGTGCATTTTTCCTTATTTCATTGTTACATTGCAAAATATAGCACAATACACTGCATTTTTCTACATTTCTACATTACTCAGGAACTACGGCAAACACTTGTATGAAAACAGTCTGGTACATGTATCCCATGACTGACTATCACTACACGTGATTAACATTCAGATTTGGAGACATTCTGTATATATAAAAAATGTATTTCACATGAAGAAAAAGGCTAAAACAAAGGCTCTGAATTAAAGAGATTTGTTGTTTTCAATCAGCTCTGTATCATAACAATGTGGGTAGTTTGTGTAAATGAGCTGTCTTAAACTTCCATCAAACCAGCACCCAGATCTCCCTGCTCATCTCTCAGCTCAAATTTTCACTGGCTCTAGAGCTGCTGCTCGAACTACAGATTGTACTTTTGCATTTTTGTAAGCCCACCACCACAAAGAAATAAACAGTATAGAAGTGGACCGTGAGAGAAACGCCCTCCTCTCTCTCAAACTCAGATCAAATGGTAAAACTAAGCAGCGCTGATCACATAAATACACTTGATACAAATCACTTTACTGCCCCAAATCTAACCTAAAATGTCTTCAGAAACATATTTTGGTACAGTGTTTGGCTGTAATACAATAATTTGTGAACAGGAAGTTGACTCCATACTGTTTCCTGTATGACATAAAAGTAGGTTGTAGAAACTGAGATTATACAGTTATATTAAGCCATGCTGATCTAATATGAGCCAAAATTCTGTTAATGTCATCCCTACTCTTAACTAGAGCTAGCTGTCACACACACATTAAATCTGTTCTTGCATCTCTCGTTTGGCTTCCTGTAAAATTCAGAGTAAACCGCAAGATCCTGTTAATTACATATAAGGCACTGCATAATCTTGCACCTTAATTACGTTTTTGATCTTCTCTTTCCTTATCCTACATCTCCACCACTCTGATCCTCAAATGTTGGCCTTTTACCAATCCCCTGCTTTATCAGCCTGGCCAATTATTGGGGCCGATATTTGGCATTTTGCTGATTATCTGCATCAGCATTTTGCTTTAATGATTGCTGATAAATTTAATTAATTAAAAAGTGCATCGAAAGAGTCAACATGAAAGAAACGTTTACTTTGTAAAACCTCTGGGAGCTATTTTATTTTTTTCATTTTTATTTAAATTTTCACTTGAATTTCTAAAAAAGTTGGTGGGAACTTTCTGTATATGATGTCAAAAGTTTCAGTTTTGATTGAACGTTTGCTGAAGGCATTTAAACAAAGCTCTGTGTTGGAGTCTGATATTTTCCAAATTCAAAATACTGACTGAAAGATTTTCATTTTTATTGTAAATGCACATTGGCTCCAAACATCAGTTATCTGTATCATTAACTACACATCAATCAGTATCGGCCCTGAAAAACCAATATCAGTCAACACAAGCCCCTACATTTTACCCCCTTGAACCATCTTCCCCAATCTATCAAATTCTACGAATCTTTGGACTGTTTTAAGCAGCTGCTAAACCCCAACTTTATAGACAAGGCCTCCATAGATGATCCTAATGTTTTTTTTTAGTTTTGTCAGTATTTGTTTATATTGTAATTTATTTTTCTTCAGTCATTTTTTCATGTTTCATGTTTTCTGTGGTCATGTACAAATTTCAAAAGTATGTGTGTCTTTCTACTGCAGAGACAAACTAGTTTTATTAAAAGATTATCTTTCCAGCAGCGAAATACATACTTAACATCTAACTTTAATTACCATTTTAACTTCCTGACCATGACTGGATGTGTCTTGCTGTGGCTTACATGTTCTTGTTGTTATGTAACTACAGAGAATGTTAACTATTGTTTCAAAGTGTTTTTGGAAAAGAAAACCCAGCAATTAAGAATCACTTCTCCTTTCATATTTGTGCAATGTCTCATCTTAACTCTTCTACTGTTCTCTAATGTGAGATTATAAAAATAAAAATAAAAATCTTTCAAAATAGCCGGATGTTATAATTCTGTGCAACTGGGTTAAAAGGGATTTTTGTTTTCTTATTCACAGTCAGACTACATTTATTGAGCTCTTTTCTGTGCTACTGGGAATTTATTTGAAGCCAACAGGATATGAAGATGCGGCAACATTGATTTCTGTCAAATTATTGTTTGAATGTGAACACTGACTTTCTTCAGTGTTTTTGTTTCCAGCCCCAATATACTTTTCCTGTGTAGTTAAGTAAATAAGACCATTGGCATTAAGACTGAGATTTTATGGCATTACATTAATCTTGCACGGACATAACTATAGATACAGAGCATTAGTCATAAGCACAAATCGTGCAGACAACTATTTTTCTAAATGGTCCCTCTTATTTAAGAAAAAACAACAAGGCTGAAGGTCACAGCCGGCGGAGAAGAAATCAGAAAGACAGAAGGCAGTGGTGCTCATAGCCAGCCCTTTCCAATTTCATTCATACTAAGTTGCTTTGCCAAATATAGTATGTTGGAAGTATAATTGAAAGGTTTACTGGCAACATTTTCAACAATCCAGGAAGAGAGACAAGGAAATAAGAAGGAGTTTGAAATGGTGAGTGGGTCCCCGTTTTGTATTTGTTTCTCTTGTTGTGCAGAAATGGACATATGCATGCACAAGGACAAAACATAACACATTCATGACAGTGGTTTGGTAAGCCTCAAAGACACACACAATGAAAGGGCTGATTATTACGCATTTTTTGTGGCTGCTAAACCTGCACAAAAAGTAACCATGTACCTCTCAAAGCACCAATGCAGGGTGAAATGCACTCCAAATGGCGCTGTCAAGCAAACAGCGTCATGCTGTTCCTGTGTTATTTGCACATACCTACATTACATACTATGTATACATTTGGTGCAAAATTTGCTCCTTTCTATGCAGATGAACCTCATCACAAAAACAGACAAACTCACAAAGATCAGCGCTCACAACGGTCACATGCACTTACAGTAAAATTATTTGTGTCTTCAGAGAGTTTGTGGTAACTTAAGTGCACTGACAAACGGAAATATTCAATCACAAATCTGGTTTCTCTCGGTCACATTTAAATTATTTTGCCACATATTCACTGATGTTGATCTGTGTAATGTTAGTAAAAGCCACGAAACATACACAAACACTGCCTGCTGCACAAACAACGTAATGTTAAATCTACAGTACTGAAAGGAGCATTGAGGGATTTTAATTTGGCATGTTAAATTAGCTTCAACTGACACCTGACTTTGATTTTTTGAATGTCTTTATTCATATTACGTGATATGGATTTGGGTAACCACACCCAAATCAACCCAGCTTCAGGACACTGAAAAAACTAAAATGACAATATTTCAAATTTGGATCGAGGCTAACTGATGGTTTTTATACGCATGTAAGACCCTAAATATTCGACCTAAGACCCTACATATCAAGAAAGATTTGGTGATTTGGGTTCCCAGAGGCTTTAAAGCCAATATCTGCTGACACTGGTGACTTGCCAGTAATATTATGCATACCCAGCTGCAACTGTAATTGGTGCAATGTCCTTTGTGAATCAGGCCTTGAGACGGGGCAGATACTGGTTTCAAATGATGCTCAGTTCATAGTGCAATCAGCTGCTGCCATCCATTCCATTTGTGAATTTGCTCCTCAATGGACTAAACTGCGACTTTGCAGCTATGAAGCGGTTAAGTGTTTCCTTGTTATTTGGAATGATCATTTCTGCTGCACTTTGTTTCCTTCAGCACAAACTGCTTATATATGACAATTTTCAGGTTGGACGTTCTGGTAAACAGTCATAAAACCTCTGTTCCTTTAGTAATTTCTTTTCATTGCATTCATTTTGGGTGGACAGAACTTTACTTTGCATTGCTATATTTTAGAGCTGTGGTTAACAGCTACTTATGTAAGATAATATTATTGCCTGACTAAAAGTGGATTTTCCATAGCATAATGAAAAGTGCGTCATGCCCGGCTTCACCAAGACCGCGCCAGTCTCCGCAGAGGCAGACAAAAGAGGAGCCAGAGATCGTCTACTCCTCTCTCCGGTCTCTCATCTGACATGCACACATGCTGGTTATCTGTCAAGCAGATGTCATGTCTGCTCTAAACGGCTGCCGTCTCTGCTCTCCAACTGAATTCCCATGTTTTTCATCTTGAGCAAATTCCGCTGATGCCTTTCAGAGCTGAGTGACAGGCCCTGTGTCATGAAACACGAAGGATCGGTTCAACCAAAAGGGGATGAGGGTCCCCAGTTAAACTGTACATTTCTGTAACAATGACAGAGCCACAATGATCTGAACCGCAGACGGATCCGTCTTCATTAGATGGAGGAGACGACAGACCGTGTTAAAAGTGGAGCAACAAGCAGGGTCTGAAAATAAGAAGGATGGGTTGGCTTCAAATTACTCATAGCTGAGGATCAGAGATTATTCTCCCCTAAATCAGACTGTCATGTAATTACATTAACAATGCTGCTAACTGAGGGGTATATTTAACCAAGGGCTCTAAATCAAACCTCGCCCTGGAAAACAATAGTATCTCGTTAGTGGCGAGGCAGCCACCGGCACTGATCCCCGGTTGAATTGCAGGCCGCCTGAGGACACTATTAAAGGAGCATCTGACCTGTCCACCCACTGACAGCTCAATATAAATGTTCCTTTTTTTAATAGACCATCCTCCTGAAAAATATGTCGACAAACCTTTTAAAAAAGCCATTTCAGGAGAACTCCAATGGTTCCACCCATTACATTTTATGCTCCAGTCCATTCACATAAACTTGATGCTCAGCCTCGGTTGCTGTTTTTATGGTCCGATGTGGACACTCGGTGCTGCACTTCATTCTTGAGGAGATGTGAGCCAGAAGGCGAAAAGTCATGGAGCGCAGCCGGAAGATGGAGGCAAGCAATTGATAGACTGCATTTTAGAAGCTTATATTTCACTTTATTCAGTCAGTATCCAGCCTCTAGTGAATAACTACCAGGCCATAGCGAAACATTACTTTAAAAGAAAAAAGGAAAGTACCCAAGGCTGAACAGCTGACGAGTTTCTCTCAGACTTCCTCCCTCAACATTGCCTGACTACAGATGAGCACTCATAAATGTCTGTTAGGATTTATATTATCAAACTGCATGGAAAAGAGCTTTCAGGGGACAGTTGTTAAGGCAAATGGATTATATTTACGATTGGGGGCTGCAAATCTTTAACAGTATAAGTACAAGGAATTAGCGTTTAGTGAGGACATTAAACTTTCCCGACATGTTCTCAGACAACTTGAAATAATACTATATGCCATTTCAGAGACAGATGTCTCAAGCTGTTGGAAAGCCTTCACCGCTCTTAATGACAACAGAGCTACAACAAGCAGCCCTCAGAGGGAGAAAAGAAAATCTTTAAGAAGAAATGTAGTTTTATGTCCTTTTCTTGTCGCTCTGTAGTCATTTTATGTCTCTTTGTGGTCTTTTTATGTCTTTTTGTGGTAATTATGAGTCTCTTCCTGGTCGGTACGTGTTAATTTGAGTGACATTTTGCAAGTGAAGGCCTGTGGGGGGACTCTGACACTTTGGGCTCTTGTGTCTGTGCCAGGTAAACCTGCTAAGTAATCCATCTGTGGTGAGGCCCCTGGAGGGAGAGGCCTACTCACAGAGGGCCGTGCATCAGTGTTATGACTCCTAGATGGAGCGCTATTTTTGATGCAAATTAGGGCAATCAGGTGCTTTTTTCTTCTTTTTTTTTTTTTACAGGTTTTATGCATCACAGCCACTGCTGCTGCCGTAACTGTTGATTTTAGCTATTTTCAGACCAGAGAGGCTTCTTCATAATTCTAAGTACCCTCCTTTTTGTTATGTCTGCACAGCAAGGGCTAGAAACAATTGTAGTTCTTGGGTAATCGTTTTGAGGGATTTTTTAGCTCCTTCTTCAGAGTAGGTGCTCTCCCAGAACAAGAGGAACCATGAGTGACATTAGTGTATGTTGATAGGTCAAATATAGCCAATGCAGCACTGGCAACTGCCATTTCTAAAAAAAACTGTTAGCTGTGTAAACAATACACAACACAAACAACAACTCAAAGCAAAAAATGGAAGAATAAAAGGACAAACAGACTGACAGAGAAGTCCAGGCTTCACTGTGCATACATGTGATTGTGGAAATACAATGAGACATTGACTCGTCAAAGTCAACGTTGCTATACCAACCTTCAGCCGGCTTACAATACGTCACTTCAGCGTTCCTATTGGAAATGCAAACAGATAAAAAGCCATTGAAGGTATGTGGTCATTGGAAAGCTCCCAGTGGGTAACTCCTCTCAGGAAGTCTCCAGAACTGTTCGGCCCAAAACCAACTGGTGTTGGTGAGCAGGCTAAACTATAGTAACAAACCTCCTCTTGTTCTCAGAAACCCAAGCTGTCCTTTTCACCTCACACAGTATCTTTGCCTCACCTCATCTTTTTCCTCTTTCTGCCTGCACCCCTCCCCTTTAATCTCACTTTACAGTTTGAAAACCTCTGAAGTAAATCTCTCTCTAAAGCATGTGTCAGTATCTTTTTTGTTGTTTTTAAATGTGCTCTCTAAATTAATTGGCACAACTTGACTCGACTACCAATCAGGCACTTTGAATTCAGCTGATCTGAATACTGGCATTAGCGCTTAAGGCTTTTCATGTTGGGACTGATTCATAATTCATCAACCTTTTGTAACTTGGAGCATACCAGAAAGACATACATTTCTTGCATTTTTCTAACTTTTATTTATGATTCTTTTGCTTGAACTCACTATAAACTCACTATAAACTCAGCAGGTGGTGGATGCTCTTTGAAGTCTGTAATCCGCATGCACTGCAGGAACCGTCCAGACATCAGGTTGTAAATATCAAATATGTTTGATAAGATAAGAGCAGTTCAGATCTGTCTCTGTGTCAGTCACTGTGGTTAATAGTACATTTGTAGACCCATATAACTACCAGACAATCTGCTCAGACCATCAGCTCAGACCCATTTCCTCTCTGTCACCTACTTTAGATAAGATAAGACACTTTATTGTCATCCGTATATACAGTGCTGTACGGTACAGGAGCAAAGCCGTGTTTTCCCCAAGTATGACCCCATGAACACAAGGTGCCAACAAAAAGATATAAAAACAAGTACAGAACAAGATACATGACAAGGAACAAACATATATGCAGCCCAGCTGCCAGAATAAAATGCTGGCATTGTATGTTAATACAAAGGATTCAAGGATATTTTACATTTTTACGTCTCATACATATCATATTGAGGTTTCCAAACCAATTCAGTATATGAGCTGACTGTACCAGGAAGGTGGAAGGAATGAAGGACAGTGTGAGACCTTGGCAAGATGCCTGCCAAGCTGCAGACCACTGTTCAACACAAACAAACAAAAAAAGGGTGATTTTTAGCGATCCGTCAGTCCGCAAGTGTTTAAAGCCAAAACATGATCTTTTTTTTGCCAGTCATAACCAAGGAGCTGGTGCTGTTAAATGTTTTTACATCTAAAATGAAAGACTTAGAAGCAGATTCTATAGGATGTTGATGTTTTTAGCCTGCCTGGTTGTACAAGTGACACCCAGAAAGTTCTCTTTTGACTTATAGAAAGTTCTCTTTTAATGCTAATTTTAGTGCTTGTGAATTGCATTTTGTCTCTTTTTGTGTCTCTGTCTGCAGCTTTGAGTTCTCGCTGCTGTGTCTTAATTTCAATGGGACCATCCTGGTTTAATAAACGTTAAATAAACTAAAATAAATAATTTTTTTCGTGCCTAAATCTTAGCACACATTAGCCACCCCATTATTTTGAGGTATAGAAATGTAAAGTTTCAACATATCGGCTATATAAAAACATGCAAATATAACATATCAGAAATGTACAAAGACAACATTTATTCTTGGGATTGGGCTGTTATGATGCAGTGACAAATATGTGGTGCAATAATAGAGCAAGACAAGGTCGAAATTTAGTTGGCTACATGGATGAACCATTTATGAAATGCTAGAGTACTTTTTGAAACAATAGCTTTTCTTGTCTTATACTAGACATGTCTTTCAGACATATACAAGCTATTAAAGTTATTCGCAATAAAAATCCTACTACATACATTAGCCTAGCAGCTACCAGACTTTTTGTGACATATATGAAGATAGGATCAATCAAACACAAGACTTCCTTTACTATTTTGTGGAGACTTTATAGTTTTCGTAATATATTCTTTCTTATCTGTGAAATTGCAGTAAATAAAGCTCATGTTCTTAAAGCCGTGAGAAAGACCAGTAGTGGTTGAAATGTTGGTTTTATAAAATAATTTGGCCACTAAAATATATATATATATATTTAAATTCCTTTAGTGCCTGGATTTCTTTCCTGTTTATCCTGTTGGTTTCTGTTTTTCATGAGCACCCAACACAAGAACTTGACCTACGTTTGATTATAGTCTACAGAGCAACTAGTCATCTCTCTCTTTTTTTAAATATCATTTTTAGTTCAGTTTAGGCGCTCCATTGTTGCAAACCTGCTGGTGTAGATGAAAACTTTCCTTTAAAAGTTCAGTGAGTTGAAATACTATGATCTCTGGCTGCCTTTCTTTCTGTCCTCCATCTGACTGGTTCAGCACTAACACGTCTCAGGCTTCTCTAAGTATGGCTGCACCTGTCTGCTTCTGTTTCCATCATGACTCAGACATCCCTGCCTGCTCCTTTGAAGCTACTTAAACTGCTATGATACCCTCTATAGGAAAATACTGTGTGTGTCTGTGTGCGTGAGTGCGTGTGTGTGTGTGTGTTAACACTCTAGAAAACACTCCACAAATCATTTGTGGAGCGTTTAGCGTAACACAAACCAACTTCAGCATTAACATGTACTATTCTTACAGCCTATGGTGGCTCGCTCAACATGTGTGAGCGTGAAATATTCTATAAAAGCAGACATCAGAGAAGCAAATGTGTAATCTGCGACCCCATGCTGGTATACATGCTGCTACAACTTCACTGAAGAATACTTGCAGGATGAAGAGAATTCTTTTGGATTCAAGTAAAAATATGCTTCGGATGCTCAGTTCAGGGAGCAGCTTAGTCATCGTAGCACCAAATTAGGGTTAGGAAAATATCATGTTTTGGCTTTTACTAATAAGTTTGATCAAAACAAATACAGCTGGATATTTCCCACACTTGCGTTTAAAAACCCACCATTTTATCACCACAAAAATGGCTGAAAATGTCCCAAACTCCCGTTAAAAATGAATCAATTTGTTGCTACAAACATGGCTGAAAATGGCTCCAATTCTCAATAAAAATAGCTTTTGTCACAACAAACATGATTGGAATTGTCCAATAAACATGGCTGGAATTTTCCTGAATTGAAAAATACCCACTTCTGTGGCTACAAACACCTCCTGATGAGAAACTTAGCTCATTAACATGTAAGCTGTCATGTCAAACTATTACATTTTTGTTTTCTATTGTGTGCAAATGCTTTTCTGTCTATAAAAAGATCATAATACACTGCAGTGGCACGACACATGTTCATGAAACCTCCACCATATCAACTGCCATCTTACCCCTATGACCTGTCCTCTGCTGTTAATATAATGCATGTCTCTCTGTATGTATGTCAAGTAATACCTGTCAGTTTTAATCACCCGCTGTGTTTTGTCGTGCTTAACCAACTAAAAAAAAAAAAAAAAAAAATTCACATCACATCACCCATGAACTGTAACACTTTCAAGAGCGTTATCTTTGATCAAATAGAAAATGTGACCTTTTGTAAAGTGCACTATTAATAAAATGACCCATATAGGAATGAGGGAAAGGACAAACATATCTTTCCTTTCTGTGTATGAGGCAACAACTAAAGGAAAATTCAAATCTACTCTAGTGAGGTGTTGGCTCAGACATAGACATTAAATATTTATATATTTTTTTTTTATTTTGTCTACTATATTTTTAGTATTTTGTGGGTTGTAAAAATCAAATAACTTAACATAAAGAATATAGTGCATGGGATATGTGAGTCACAAAAATAAGGTCAAATGCCAAAAGACATGAACTTAGACATAGAGGCTAAAAGAGGTCAAATGTCCCCAAGAAAGGCCTCCAACATCAGTATTTCCACACTGTAGGAACCAGAAGAACAAAGAGTAAAAACCAAAGAGTAGGCAAAAACCTGGATGCTTGCATTTAAATTAAGCAATTTCCAGGAGAAAATATAAATTTGTGGTCAAGCAAAGAAAGTGCAAAGGTTAATTGCAAACATTCATGAAAGGGAAATTGTTTACATCAAATTTTGAATAATTACATGTGTTAATGTAAGTTATCAACAGGGGAAGTTTTTTGGTTTGTTATTAGTAAAAAAAAAGTTACCCTATTCACTTTTAGTGTCTCCACTGAAGTGAAATTGCAGGATATAACCATATTTGTGTTATAAACACAAAAAAGGGCAAAGACTGACCTTTCTACATACTGTGAGCTCATTGCTTTGAATTATCTGTCTATACAACTTTTACAACAGTCAAATGATTTTTGTTCTTCAAAGCAACATGTGCTGAAAAGTTCATAATACTAAAAATAAAATGACACTGTATCAGTTGTGTTAACAGCTTTCCTCTCCTTGCTTTAATATTAGCAACACTGCCAAAGAATATGTTTTATAGCTGAACAATGGCACTATCCCTCTTTATGATACACAAATTGCAATAAATTACTGATTTCAAAGTTAATGTTATGTAGCAACTTGCATCAAACAGCCTCTCATATAACACAGTCTGTCGAGCAGTGAATCACCATCACTAACAAATTAACCGCTTCAGAAATTCTTCCACACATTAAAGTTTCACAAAGCACAGAAATCTTGTGACAAGGAACTGAGATGTGGCCAATTTGAAAGGGGACAGTACCTCTTCGTGTTAAGCTTCAACTGAGCACAGACCATTAACAGCAATACAATTGACTAACTTTAAAGGAGGTTGCTCTAATTGCTGGGTAAGGGCAGGCTTTTAGTTTGTAAGACCCAATTACCGCCATGCTGTTAGCACTTCTCCACTAATTACATTCATCAGCTGAAATCGTTATCACCAGACTCTCCTTCGATTTCTATCAAATTCCAAAAATCCTCATTTCTTTGAGTTGAGAATAGCTAGAGGTAACTCATAATGTGGCGAGGGATAATGGGTTTACATTTAAGCTGTAATTAGAGAGGGAACAGAGATAGAGGACTGCTGGCGTATCTGATTCTGACACTGTATGGCTCCCTTCTGTGACACTGAATCACAGTGAGAGATTTTACTCTAAGCTGTTGTCCAGGTCGCTGTTTGCTTGAAAACAATGGTCACATGTGAACTGACCTTGAAGGAATAATTATCCCCCAAATGACCATTTATATATCAGTTGCTCACCCCATGTTATGTTGAATTTGTAAAGCAAACTTTGAAGTCAAAGGGGTCCATGTTTAACAAAATTATATTGAAACATCAGTTTACAAACTCTCACACAACTCCTATAGTATAATCCAGGTGCAATTCATTCAGTTGTACTCTCAGTTCTTCACGAACATGCATTTTTGGTAAAACCTCACCCTTCAAAACTGAACTGAAAGTGAAATTATGCTTTCTTCAAAGCCAGTCTCCATCGACCAGAACATTTCGTTCCATTTCACTTAACCTAGCTAAAACACAAGAGCTGCTGGTCTACTGCTGCTTTTTACAGTTGTGTTTGTTTGTCCAAACTAACCCTTTTAAACACCAAAATCACACAATATCACAAACTAACAAACTGATGAGGCCTGAATTCAGTGCGGTAAAATGACTATTTTTGTCAGTGGAGTCTGGTTTTGAAGAGAGCATAGATAAGTTTCACTTTAAGTTCAGTTTCCCGTTGGAAATGGCTGTCTATTTCGAAAGTACTGATACTTCTAGATAAATTAGACTTGGATTATACTGAACAAGTTGTGTGGGAGATTGTAAACTGGTGTTTTGATATTCACTATATGGACAAAAGTATTGGGCCACCTACACATTACACCTACAGGAGCTTTTATGACATCCCATTCTAAATCCACAGGCACTGATATGGAGTTGGACCCCCCTTTGCAGCTATAACTCATTATTTTTTATTTATTTCATAGCTGCTATAACAATGCAAAATTCCCCACTGTGGGACTAATAAATGATTATCTTATCATATCTTATAACAGCTTCCACTCTTCTGGAAAGACTTTCTACAAGACTTTGGAGTGTGTCTGTGGGAATTTTCGCCCATTCATCCACATTTTATACACCTGTGGCAATGGGACTGAATGAAACGCCTGAATTCAATGATTAAGAGCCCAAGACTTTAGTCCATATAGTATATTTTGGCTGCTGTTAAACGTGGACCCCTACGACTTCAATTCATCAAGCATTTTCTACATTTTTGGATTCTACGTTCAACGCAAAGGCTTGTGAGAAAAAAAAGTTTTCTTCAGGAATTAACCTTAACAAGAGGCGAGACGTTGCTATACAAATGGTCATTTTCAGGGTGAAGATTTCCTTTAATGCACATAGATGCAGATACTGAAATTAAGTAAAAATGTTGTTTATTAAAAGTGCATATTGTGATTAATCAGATATTTTAAGAACATCCAATCAGTTCAGTCATTTCCAGCAAGATGTACACACAATAGGATTACAAAGTAGTGTGATGAACTAATGTATATGCACGCTACTTCATTTGGAGGACAAACTGAATAAACTGAAGGTGAATACATCTCAAATGATGCACAAGAAAACAGTAAAAAGTTACCTTAAAGACCTTGATATACTCCAAAACAGATCAACAGACCGGACAGCTGCCACACACTTGGGGCTTTGCACATCTGATACTGACAGTCCTCACATACAGTCCTCACATTCATTTTGTGCTCTATCCGGGCAAAGATATGAATCAAATTGTATGAAACCAGAGTTTTCCTTTGAACTAACTTCGTAGCAGATGTATAAAAGGACTTTTCTATTTTTTACGACTATAACATTACCCACATAATAAAAAGAACAAGCTCAGGAGTGAACTTTGATTTCCTCTAAGCATGTGAATAAAACTATTGACATTCTTTCAGCACATACTCTCCCCCCTGCTCCCCTCCGCTGGCTACACAACCACACACACAGTGGATACAGCCAAGGCCACACGCAGCCACTCATGGCTCATCTATACAGCTGCCATTCAGACGCGTATAGCAGAGGACGTTTGATGGTTTTCTAATCTCGGTAGCTGCCACCGGGAGATGGGGCGAGCTGACCCCTGTCATCCCCACAGTGCATCTCAAACAGCCCCACATCTCCATCTCAATCTCCCTCTACTCGCTATCTCCCTCCACCATTGTGTCGTCCACCTGCTCTCCAAATGTCAGGACGAATGCTCCGCAGCCGCATCCCCACACATCCCAAGGGTGGGGGTGACCTGCTCTGCCGCCGCTTGGTATAATGTCATGCTACCCCTGGGCAAGGGTTCCACGCTGACCTGCTGTGCGGAGTGTGTGCAGCAGGCTGATGTATGCTGCCACACAACAACAGAGATATACTGCATTACAGGGCTCATTACAGGCCAGTAAACCGGAGGAACCCATGTACTGAAGCTCCTGATGAGAAATAATGAGGTAGAAAATGCACAGACTGTGGGTCCAGTTGGCGGAAACCAAACTTTCCCCAAAAAATGTTTCGACATCTGAATATTTTTTGCCTTAATTTGTGTCCATAAAACTGACGAATGAGGCTCTAACTGACCTGTGGAACAGCCACTAAAATCAGTGGCTTGTTTTGCAGTCAGGCTAAATTTATCTGATGGTTCTCCTCAGGTCTTTTGCTCAATATATTCCTTTGTCAGTGGCTATGTGTCCTTGTTGGGTTTTGTTTAAAATCTTACTATACCAGTACCCTTATGGTGATACTGATGCCATTAAAAATAATGTTGGTAATGTGAATGAGTGTAAGATAAACATACTTTCAATGATTTTGGGGGCATCCTGGCACGCTGAATCGCCAACTCTGTCAAATACAATGCATTTGACATCTTCTCACCACAGGCTGTAGGGCAGGGATGAACAACATGCTTTGCTTGGGGGCCAATTTGAAAAATGACAGGCGGCCAGCAGCAGCCCCATACATTTTTCTAGGATTTTAGGACGTTCCTTGAATTTTAGGACTTTTCTAGGATTTTAGAATGTTATCAAGGATTTTAGGACGTTTCTTGGATTTTAGGATGTTTCTCGGATTTTAAATAATAATAATAATAATAATAATAATAATAATAATAATAATAATAATAATAGCAACTTTATTGTATAGCACCTTTCATACAAGAAAAGCAACCTAAAGTGCTTTACAAGAAAGAAATTAAATGCACTACGTACTTCACATCAAAAACACATAAAAGACAGACATAATAAAACTTGCATGTAAAAATAAATTAAATCAGAATAGAATACATAGAATGCATCTTCAAATTGATAAAATCCACTTGATACTAGTAAAAGTAAGATAAAATAAGGCTAAAAAATGTGCACATTTTAGAACATTTTTTGAATTTTTTTTTTCTAGGATTTTAGGACTTTTCTCTGATTTTAAGATGTTTCAATTCAATTATAATTTTATTTATAAAGCCCATTATCATAAATTGCAAGTTGCCTCAGCGTACTTTAGAACTTAGGACATCCATCCCTCTGTCCTTAGATTGACAAACTCCCAAAAACAAACCCTATGACGGAGGGAAAAATGTAGAAACCTCAGGAAGAGTGACTGAGGAGGGATCCCTCTTCCATAACAGACAGACGTGCAATAGATGTCATAAAAAGCAATTAGATAATGGTAGATGACAAAATGATAGATAGGAAGGAGAGAGAAAGAGAGGGAGGGAGAGAGTTTCTTGGATTTCAGGACGTCTCTCGGATGTTAGCACGTTTCTAGACCATTTCTAGGATTTTAGGACATTTAGAGCTTAGCTAGGACCTCTGGCGGGGGTGTGAGGATCCTCAACTGACACTTTTTTTGATAAACAAGCTCTATTTTGACACTGCTGCAATGCACTCTGGCATCTTATGTTTACTAAAAGTGCAAAAACAATTCAAACCAGTGTGAATCACTTTATTTTTTATTGTGAATTGGAAAATAGTTGGGGGGGGCCACCCAGCACCCTACCAGCGGCCAGATTTGGCCCACAGGCCGTAAGTTGAGTATCACTGCTGTATGGGTTGTAGCTACTGCTGCTGGAGTGTGAGCTCCCTGCCCGGGACAAATCCACCTGGCCGCACACACACACACACACACACACACACACACACACTGACAGAGCTAACTGTTAGCATTACACAGCAAATGTTACAGTTAATACCAGATTTAACCACAGAGTCCAATTGTTTTGGTGTTAGTATATTTGTTGGGACCATTTGATGGCTCAGTGTTGGATATTATCCTCAGCTGGTAGCTTGTGCTAACTGGGTAGATGTTAAACTGATAAGTTGGCAGCAACAGAAAGTCTGAACAGAAACTCACTTTTACAGCAGGTAGTCCTCTCAACCATTGATCTGATCAGCTCTGATTGGATTGACTGATCATTTATCAACACTGCAACTGAAACTCCTCAAACTGCTGCAGAGGGCAGTTTTGCCTGCGCTGTGTCCACGGACCAACAAAAACATACAAATTTAGAGAGGGAACATGGAACGATAAGAAAGGGACACATACACAAATAAAAGATTTTTTTTTTTTAAGTTATCAAATTCAGATACCCAGCCCGAGACCTGATTAATACTTGAACTTAAAGACAATTTTGTCATAAAAACACAGAGTCCTGGAATCTACAAAATTTTGTAAAAGGTCAGGCATATTGACTTGTGTGGAAATCTTTTACTGTATTTTTTACAGTTTTGAGTCTCTGTAGAAAATGTTAATAAAAAGAAAAGCAGAAACTGGTTAAGTATAAAGCGAGGAAACTACCGTGCAGTACAAAAGAGTTCTTTTTTCAATCATCTGGCAATTTCCCCTTTTAAAATTTCTATACTGGTACACTGTGAATAAAAACCGATCATTTCATTGTTCAAATCACAATGACTAAAACTACCCCAGAGCTATTCGAAGTTGGACTGTCACAAATTATATTATTTTGAATTTCTAAAATAATCTAAGCCTTTTAACACTAAAAAAAGAACGCCGCTGCTGCATGGTTTTCATCAAGACCCATCAAGCATGAAAAGCTCTCTTCACAGGCTTTTCCCCCCCAGGCTGGCACAGGGAAACAATTCTAATTTATCCAAGTGTATTAGAATATACAATTTTTATTAATGTGACATATCTTAATATATCTTTCCAAAAATTAATATGACTGGGACAGTTGGGAGGGAAGAAAAAGTTAATGTCAAGCAAAAAATAAAAAAATAAAAAAAGTATATGTTGGATTCTGCTATTAGAATGTGCTCTGGAGAATCAGTTTGTTCCTAATATGAAACACTGAAAATGAAGAGGGAAAAAAGTTAAAGCCAATTTGCATAGAATACAAAAAATAAAAAAAATCCCCCGAAGCTTGAAAATCAGCTGGAGAATGAGCCATTAGAGTGCATCACACAGTTTTTAGAAAGTCTCTACCATAAGCAAATATGGAAATATTCCACTGAATTCAAATGAGAGTCAGTGCACAGTTTCATCTTATTAATAAGGCTGCATGGCCCCTTGTGTGCATGTGAATATAGAAGGGGACCTTGATTTAAACCCAACGTAAACCTGAGCTCCAAAGTCATTTTGATTCCAATTTGCGGCACTATCCGTGAGCCGTGCGGCTTAATGCTTTATATTTAAAAATGTAACAGAGTTTACGACCTGTAAGCGGCACTGCTTGGAGCGTTTTAATCTCAAAGGGGGGAGCTGCTGCCACGTTGCATCACACAGCCTCAGCTGGAAATGTGTTTTTCACGCCTGTTTTCCTCTCTACAACATTTCAGCGTTCGTCCTCACAGACACTGACCAGCAAACCACAGAGAGCTTGATTACTGCTTTTTAAATGAGACACAGTGAGATACTGTTGAGAAAAAAAAGTATCCAAGTATCTAAGTAGCAGAGTAATGAGGCCGCCATCTGACCTGGTCACATCATCAGTCTAAATCCTATCGACAGGACCAAAACAAATTGCACAGCCGAAGGGTACTTGTTATCACGCTCGCTTTCTATCCAGACCACTCGCCCTTCCTCTCCCTCTCCACTCTTTCATGACTAGCTAATGAATGCAGATGGTGCTCTGGGGATGCAGTGGTCTTATTACAGGGGTTATGTGTGCGTGCTGTAAGCTCAGCATGCTCAAGTCAGGCCATGGTGAAAGGTTCAATTGCTTTGGCGAAGCCCCCACCTCCATAAACAGAGGGGCTAAAGAGGTTTGTTTACTGGGCCCACCTTGACTTGACCTCCGTAGCTCGGGGACAGGCTGCGTGATTACCTAAGTGTCAGCGCAGCCCGGGGAGAACGGGGCCAGGTTACTTGTGTTGGCCCCCTCTCTCCCTTACAATAAATCACACGAATAAGTGCACAAACCACAAGAGCGGGACAAATGCAAAACCAGACAGCTATGTAAGCCTGAAGATTAAATTGTTTATCCAACATGTTGGCAGTCAAACAAGTGGGATTTACCACTCTACTGTCAGTCTACAATCATCAAATAAATTCAGAAAACATTGAATGTATTGATAAGATGCATGAGAAGGTGAAAAGAAAATGTGTTGTCCCCAATGAATGATGTGGAGTTGCAGTTGCCAAAAGTATGTGGACACCAGGACAGTTCACTTGTGTTGTGATAATTAAATACCTTAAACAAAACGAAATCACCAGAAAAAATGTTGAATAATACTGCAAACACCAGATATGTTGTATGGTATGTATATTTCCATGTTTTTATGAAGCAGATACATTGAAACACTATGTTTTAACAATGCTGTGATTAATGTGTGGTTAGGTTTAGGCGCAAAAATACTTTGATTATGGTGAAGAAGAGATCATGTTTTTGATTTAAATACCCTGTTTGTGAGGCACAATCCCAGCAGGAAAAACAGCGATGGGTAACCATCGGGTCACCACAAAACGCCACTGTTTGGAGCCCAAATATCAGATGGAAAAACACAGTCAGGTCACTACAAAACAAACGTAACTGCAGCCTAAAAAGTCGATGGATAAACTCAGTCGGGTCACTTTATAGACCAAGAACAATTTGAGCCTAATGAGCCGATGGAAAAACACATTTAGGTCGCTAAAAAAAAACAAAAAAAAACTGGAGGCCATAAAGCAGATAAAACAGTCTAGTTGCTACAAAATACAGCTGGAGCCCTAAAAAGCTACTTGAAAAACACAGTCAGGTTGCTACAAATACCCACAATTACAGCGTAACAAGGAGATGGAAAAACATCTACAGGTCGCTACAAAACACCAATGATTAGAGCCTAAAAAGACAGTGGAAAAACACTGTCAGGTTGCAAAAAAAACCCCCATCATTGAAGCATAAAAAGCTAGTGAAAAAAAAGGTTGCTACAAAACGCCCATAATTGGAGCCTAAAAGCCACATGAAACAGAGTAATGACTGGTTAAAACACAACCGGTTTTGCTGCTTGTAAGTCTTCCACAATGTGCTGCAGCTTGGCAGTTAATGCCATTCATAGTCCGCTAATGACAAAAGCAGCAGTACAAAACATGCAAATCTTATAAATTTGTGTTTTGCACAAACATATAATGCCAACATTTTCTTCTGGCAGCTGGGCCTACCAAAACCATTCATCCTGCTATAACAACCTCCACTCTCCTGAGAATGATCCCTACAGGATTTTGAGGCCTGGCTGGACAGATTTTCCCACATTCAGCCACAACAGCATTAGTGAGGTCGACCACTGATGTCGGCTGATAAGGCCTAGCTCAAGTTGCAGTTCATCTCAAAGGTGGTAGGTGGGGTTGAGGTCAGTACTCTCTGCAGGCCAGTCAAGTTCTTCGACACTAATCTCTCAGAAAAGCATTTCTGTATAGACCTCAGAAGTGTTGAAAGAGGAGAAAACATTTCCCACATTGTTCCCACAAATTTAAAGCACACAACTGTCTAAATTGTGTAGTTATTCTTCATGTGAAATAAGGGGCCTATATCAAACCATGAAAAAATAGATATGCAGCCACACGATTGTATGCCTCTGTGCACCAGTCAAGTTGCACTTGAAGTTTATATCCATATCAGTGAAAACATGGATGCTTCACACACACATCTCCCCTCACATCATAGACAATCTATGCAATCAGCATGGTTTCAAGGTGGGCACCCAAGGTTCTTGAGTTATGGCCAGAAACATGTTTTATGGGGTGACCGTGACCTTGACCTGTGACCTTCAACCACAAAATTTTAATCAGTTCATCCTTGACTCCAAGTGGGTATTTGTGCCAAATTTGAAGAAATTCCCACACGGTGTTTTTGAGCTATCACTTTCATAAGAATGTCACAAATGCAAGGTCACTGTAACCTTGACTTTTGGCCACCAAAATCTAATCAGCTACTCCTTTAGTCTACTCAAATGTTTGTGAGAAATATGGAAAAAAAAACCTTAAAGGTTTTCTTCAGCTATTGTGTTCACAAGAATGACACAGGCACAGTCACAGGGACCTTGATCTTTCACCTATGACCACCAAAAAGTAATCAGCTCATAGCTGAGTCCATTTGAATTTTTTCTTCGAATTTGGAGAAATTACCTTGAGGTGTTCTTGAGATATCATGTTAATAAGAGAGAGCCGGACAACCTGAAAACATAATTCCTCTGGCTATGCTATCGCCGGCGTGGAGGCCTAACAAAAGACACCAGTATGTGGACATGGGATGTGTCCACTTTCTTTATAGCATTTTTTATCGCATGTTTCTTGATATTATTGATGCAGGAAAGGATGAGATGAGCTTTTCACTGCTGCTGAAGATGCTGATCGGAATATACACAGATTCCCACATCCATATTGCACACTTATTTCAACAGGGTTTTGAAACCTCAGAAACAAAAACATTAAGTAGTTAATCTTTGGACAAACATTAAGCAATTCCTGATTGCTGAGTTTCAAAATGTTACATCAGGCGCAGCTCTCCTAAGTCACTGCTTAATTGATGTCTCTGCGCACGTCAGTAACATAAATGTTTCTTGAGTATGATGATGTGAAGATGTGAAGATGGTGGCAGTAAAAGTGGTGGTTTCTATCCTTTAATTAAGGAAAATTTAACAATGACATATCACTAACATATCCTGACTTATAAAACATTCAGCCGCCTCCCTTGTCCCATATTCCCTCCACAGGTGAATCTGAAATGAAGCTATTAAATGATAAAATTATTCAGCAGCTGGTGAAGTCAAATTTTTGGCTGACAGAGAGTTAATTCTGCTGTCACAGCTTTTTCTTCTTCTGTCTTCAGCTTGATTTGAAACACACCTCCACAAGGCGTCTGCTATGATGCGTTTCGTTTTATATAATATGCATCCTCTTTTCAGTGTACCGTGTCACAGCCCTGGAGTTTGATGCCCTATCAAAGTCTTTTGCTGGTCATGTTGTTGTCTTTGGCTAACATGGAGCTGTTTCCCCTTCAGCCAATATGTGCTCTTTGTCCTCCAGTGGAACAAGGCTCATTATTTCAATGTGTAGTCACAGTTTCTACCAATATGCTCAAGCAGGAATCAGGCCATCTCTCCGTTAAGTGAATTTACTTTGAAAGGTCTTGTCCCCTGCCACACACACAGATGCATGCACACACGTACTGTACTGGTATTACTTTTGTCCATGTGATGCTTGACTTGCATGACTGCACAAAACATAACCTTATAGTAAATCTGTGCTTTGCTGGTGAGCAGAGAAACCCAAGAAGCTTGGATAATTATATCAGTTTCTGTTGAAAAAGGTCAGTGAAGTGAACTGTGTTCAACACATGCGACTGACCTGAGCTGTAAAAAATTGGCTGAGATTGTTTGTTCCGGATGCAGTCAGTGAGAGAACTATAATGCTTCTGAATCACCCAACAAAGTAATGTGTTATGATTTACTGATACGGTATCACATATCCTTTCTTTTATGATGCATCTTACTGTCTTATTGTGATGATTTATTGTTCAGAATTTTTTAGAAATGCTTTAAAAATATATATAGGTCTTTCCCAGTTTGTATTAATAAAACCTTCTCTTACAGCACTAAATAGGAAATAAGAGAGTTAAGTTCACATACATGGCTGACAAGTGAGGGGTTTATAATTGCCAGTGAGAGTTGGAGATATCAGATGCAGAGATGTCTCCTCTCTCTCCAGTATAATGGAACGAGATGGCACTGGGATTGTATATAATTCACAGATTTTGTTGTGAGCAGTTTAATCTAGGAACTATTTTCTTTCCACCTGCCAACTGTATCACTGCACAGAAGGAAGCGTGCATCTACTGCTAGCTAACCCAGCACCACTGAGCTCACTAACATTACTGCTCAGCCGAGTGGGACGCTGTTCATGTTTTCAACTCATTAGCACGAGCCTCTCATCCATTAATAGATGCATGTATCCTTCTGCACTGTGATATGGTAGGTGGGTTTTCGTGATGCTCTGGTCAGGGTTTTTTAAAAACCCAACCAAAATGGCCCATAATGAGAGACAACCTGCCCCACCCAACCCATACACACATGCATCAATCAATGATCTGAACCAAACTGCAAACTGGAGCTGAAAGGCTCTGTTAATAACCTACTTGCTGTTGGGTATGTTGTGTGCCATTTTCAGTAAATATCACAAGCCAAAACATGTGTTTTCTGTTTTAAAAAGTACAAATGCCAGAAAGACATCAAGCACTCACCAATCCTTTAAGTGGTTATGTATTAATCCCCTCTTAGGTGCACAGCAGTTTGTTTACATGCCGTTACAGAGGTGCATATTTAACGGCATCAGTGTGGACAGTGTGGAGACTCTTAGTTGCCGTAATGACACGGTACTAAATTTGTGCAGAGGGAAATATTTAACAGGACATAATGACCAGGGACATTTAAATATGTCTGGACCTTAACAGATTTTCCTTGTCAAAAGCTGCATCAGAGAGGCTGGGCACAGCAGTGCTGATTAGACAGCTGTTTGTTGTGTGAGAGAGACAAAGAGGAGAAGAAAAGATGTCAATCAGATTACTGCAAAGTGTTCACTTCACTTCATGACATGAACTGCCCTAAGTCTGCAAGATTTTCTAACAAACATACCCAAACCGTCCCACTGACTGTGGGTCGACCAGCACAACACTTGTGGGTAAAGCTCAGGAGAAAAAAGTTCCTACATGATACTGCTTACAACAATGTCTATGAATTATCTTGAGTATTTGGGTCATGATTTCTGGAAAGAGACATTGCGGAGTTATTTAATTTTTAATTTTTAATTATTCTTTTTAGTGCTTTGAGCACACACAAACCAAGTGCCACTGAGTTCCATTGTACTGGACAGAAAGTAGACATTTCTACAGCCAATATCTCCAACACTGGCATCTCACACCAAAACAATCTAGACTGATAATCAGCACTACAGGTAAGAGGAATAACATGTATACTTTCAATTTCAAGGTAAACTATCCCTTTAACAGGTAATGCCAGTGTACTTTTTGCATAATTCTTTAAGCTTTTCTTTGTTTGTTTTCTTCCAAATGCCATTAATTCCCATGAAATATCTATCCTGCTGGTGTATTTGCAACAGTCTCATGCTGCTGCTGTCTGTTCTCCAGCCCTCCTGGAAGTTATTAAAACTACAATGAAATATTTTCTGGATCAGTCTGTTTAGACAATGACTGTAATGGGGACAATATGGGTGAATAATATTCTTTCACTTCTTTTCTTTAATCCTTGGCTTCTTCAGTCAAGCTGGTAGTAGCAGCCAGGAGTAGCAGACTTTAGTTGGTCTGGGCAAGATGCCCTGGAAAAACGAACAAAGAGGAACACATGCAGTGTTGTACCTATGTGGCTTCTGTGTGATGATGCGCTGGTCAGCTGTCCCCACAGAGACACCATACAGACGGTGAGCAGCAGCGCCCTTCTGCACATGCTCTGGAGGTCCCTCTCCCGCATTCTGGAAAAAACAGAAGACAAAAAAAATTTTAAAAATCAGCGGTCAGCCATATTTGCATCACACAAACACTCAGATGTGAGACTGGCTCACTTGAGCTCATGCCAACATGCTCCCAAAGCTTCAGTTTGGCAGTCAGAGGTGGTCAATTATAGTAACTCCTGAAATCACAAAGCTTGGATCTACAGAGCTTAAACTGGACGCCTTCGCTGTGTTGAGGATAAGCCTGCTGAGGGCCGCACATCATAAGGTTCCCCATGGAGCGCAAAATGTGGCTACTCACTGCCAGGAGGTGTAAATAAGTACAATAACAACACATATCAACGACAGGGAATCAGAATCAGTGGCATCGCTCACGGCAGTGAAGTCTGCGCTAATTCTTTGGCATCTCGTTAAAATTTGGTGAACTTTGACAAACAAATTTACACCTTTGAAGAATAGCTACTGATTTTGAGGGTGCTGCTGAACTTTGGGAACAGATCTTAAGAGCTGTGCTAAATGATGCAGCAATATTATTCTCCTCTGATGGACAAAGAACTATTAAAGAAAAGAGAAATTATTTGCATATAGTTATGAGACAGGAGCTGATGACACAAATATATCAATCAATTTTGACTAAATGCCAAAAGGGTCTAAACATCAGATGGTTTAGAAAGATGCTCGGGGATCTAGCATGTGAACAGTTAGCTCACCAGCTACAGGAGTTCACCGACGAACCCTGCGAGTAGAGCGTTGATTCATCAGTGATGATTTAACGAAATAATTGGTTCCATTGAAATGTGATGATATTTAGACGTGGAACAAGTATTCAGGTATTTTACTGAAGTAACAGTAGCAATACAACTGTGTAAGGGGCCGACCAGTATCGCTTTTTCAGGGCCGATACTGATACAGATTATTAGTAGTCAATGAGATCGATAACCGATATTTAGAACCAATATGCATTTACAATTAAAACGAAAATCTGTCTGTCAATATTTAGAATTTGGAATAACACAACTTTGTTTAATTTTTTATCAAAACTGAGACTTTCATCATAATATCTAGCAAGTTCCCAGCAACTTTTTAGAACAAAGTTAAGAGAAAATTTAAATTAAGACTGAATAAATAAAAAATAGTTCCCGAAATTTTGAAAATAAAAGTTCCTCCTATTCTGACACTTTCTTTGCACTTTTTAATTAATTAATTTTATCAGCGATCATTATAACAAAACGCTAACTAAGATAATCGGCAAAATGCCAAATATTGGCCCCAATAATCAGTCAGGTCGATAATCTGCGGACACCTAAACTGTGTGGAAATACTCTATTAAAAGTAATAGTTCTGCATCCCAATTCTTACTTTAGTAAATGTCCAGAAGTATTATGCTTACAGCGTTTACCGTGTTCATGTGAAGTAAACCATATGAAGCACCTCTGATTTGGTATTCACTACCCTGTAAGAGGAAATTCATCAGGGTTGCCAGTTTTCAACAACCAGCTGAAGGGAGATTATATATATGTATATATATATATATATATATATATGTAACGAAGTTAAATATGCACTTTATTCTCAATATATATTTTTAATCCATATTTGACAATTTGTAATTATTTTTATTTGAACATTTTATTGGGTGTTTGTGAATTTTATCTCAATTAGTTGTTTTATTTGTTGTTATTGTAATTTTCCTGTAGAAACTGGCCCTTTTTGCCCTTCATGGCTCTTGTACCTCCTGAGCTTCCGTAGCTCCTCCTCTCTGCCCTCACAATGCTGCTTCGCATTGATGAGGGTAAGTTGTGTGAGAAAATGCTCCGACATTATTTTGCTATTTACATGTGAAAATGAGCTATATAATCCGTAACCCTTGGTGTGTGGTGTTAACAGTTGTTAATATAATGATATACAGCTGATTTGTACTGTTCAGAACAGTTTTATTAGCAGTTTGCACAATGTTTTCGTGTAACCGTTATTGCCGTTATAGTAACCGTTGCAACACTGTGTACCGCCAGAAGTCACATCCTAATGTAGAGCAGGAGATTTTCCACCTTATTCATTGTTAAAAATGTGTTGTTTAGGAGCTGAGGTGCAGACAGACCAACAGAGGGCAAATTGTGTGTTTTGTGTCTTCTGCAGGTATGTTTTTGTTTGATTTATGTTGTAATTTCCGTTGTTTCTGTTTAGTCCCCCCCTTCATCTGTGCATTTTTACCTTGTCCACGAGGTGTCACTGTTTGTTTCATGAATATACTCTTAAATGTTTTTGGGTGATTTGTTAAAATAATTAATTAGAAAATTCATGGTTTTCAGTCATATTTGGCCTGGCTTCGCAAATAATTTAATAAGCAATTTGTTTGTTATAATAATGACATATTTATATGTAATTTTATTGCATATGTATATATCGTTAATAGACCAGACAATGCTGCTTCGCATTGATGAGGGAGCTGAGGTGCAGACAGACCAACAGAGGGCAAATTGTGTGTTTTGTGTCTTCTGCAGACCAAATTAAATTCTGGAAACCAGTCCCCGTGTCAGCCTCCATATGTGCCTTAGCCACGTCTGTTACATATATATATACATATATATATATATATATATATATATATATATATATATATATATATATATATATATATATATATATATATATATATATATATATATATATATATATATATATATATATATATATATATATATATTGTTGTTTAGTTTTTTGGTGGTGCAGGTGGTTTTCTTTCCAAGAAATCCACTGTACCTCCACCCTGATACAGAGGAGGCAAAAACTTCTGTACATTTCCCTGTGGATAATTTTCACAGGGATTATTTCTTCAATAGAAATGACTCTGATGAAAATCTACTTCTACTGTATGGGGACCTGATTCCAAACAGTGACACAGTTCTGATGGGTACTGATTTTGAATTTTAAAAAATTGAATTTTATTTCAGTGCTTTGACCGCCACAGATGAAATTCCATTCACTTGAAAACCTACAAAACTTGGATCCAAAATATCAAACAAACCTGTTCAGAATAGTTAATCTCCATGAAGCTTCAAAAGGACACAACACAATAATACCTTAAATAATATATATTGCCCACAATATTCTGCCTGTGTTGCTGACACACACAAAACACACACCAAAAAGTTATTAGTTGAATTTCCAGTTTTCTTAACACTGAAATTCCTGTCCATATGCAATAGCTTTATCAAACTTCAGTAGCTTATAATGAAATAAAGTGTGTTTTCATCGATACTACCTGTTGCCATTTTTTGTTATTCATTTCAATAATTAGAGGTCACATCCATGTACACAATAATTATATTTTAATTTTACTTTAAGTAGCAAAACTGAAAAAATCCTTGAATATCAACCTAAACAGGATTATAAATAAATATTTTTTGATTTCCAGAGTTTGTTTACAGTAAAGCGAAAATGTTCTAACATCTCTGCTGGTGCCCAGAACTGAAACTGACGATGGCCTGTGTGCTATGTTACAGATGATTTAATTGTAGCCTATAAACTTGGAATCTGTGTGTGACAGCAAATCTGTCCCCTGAAGTGTAAAAAAAGTACAGAAGGTCAATTAGATCTGTTAGATCCTGACCGATCCTGTCACTGTGTCAGGGATAATTAATAGTCATGAATAATGAATGAAGATACCACTGCTTTGCCACAGTGGTTCTCTCACTCTGGAGGTGCACATATCGTTTCCTGCTGCTATGTGACTCAAAGGAATAAAACCAACAAACAATAAACAAATATGTCTTCAGATTCTCTCAACAGTGGCACAACTTGTATTACATTTAGTCCAAATATAACAATATGAAGTTGAATATCACACCCTGTAGTATTAACTAAGAAATGTAAATACATTTGTCGATGAGTAAATCAATTGACAAAAGTCAGCTTTGCTTTAAAAATGTAAAAAAAAAAACAAAAAACAAAACTGTCAATTAGCTTGCAAGCAACAAGCAATTTTAAAACAACTTAATTAATACCACAGTCCCTAAACTTTTTTGAAGTTACAGTTTGTAGAATTTAGGGGAAATATTGGCCTAATTGGAATATAATGTATTTGAAACTATGTTTTTAAAATGTATATCACCTGAAATTAAGAATTGTCGTGTTGTCATGACCCTAAAATTTGCCATTTATGTCAACATACAGAGCAGGTCTTTCTCCACACAGTCCATCATGTTGCCTCTAAGGTGGCCCAGAACAGACAAATCAAACTCTGGCTCGAGACAGAGCAATTGACATTTTCATGCTTGCCACTGTAATGTGCAACCTTATCACAAGATGCTACAAAATCCTACGTACTACACCTTCAACTAGCCTACCACCTCCAGTACCATAGCCAGCACCACGCAGTGCATTGCTTGGAAAGTACCACAGTACCCATCGCCAAAGACACATAAAGCAAAGTGTATGAATGAGGTACAACTCAACATAAATGAAAGAGGTTTAGTGGTGTTGAGGTCTGTTATGTTTGTGGACCAATACTGGTCCTGAAATGTGAATAAAAGCCTGATCTTCAGGCTTTAGCCTGTGCGCAGAGAAAGCCGATTTAACCAACACAACTGTATCTTTTCATGAAGGAGCTTCATGCTTTGTGGCTTCTTCACCTGAGATTTGTTTGAGCAGTGTGAGAGCGTGAGACAGCGCCTCAAAGCAGGAGCCTCACGCCAAAAGTGTGAGACTTGGCAATCGTGTATAAACACACTGCAATTCATAATACCAATTTAGATCTGGAGACAGCTAGAACAAATGAAGTCTGTTTACTCTCTCTGTCTCCCTCTCTCCCACTTGCTGTCATCCTGCTACCTGGGAGGTGAGTAATGCTGTTTGTGTGGTCTGTCTTAATGTGCTCAGCTCAGTAATCTTCATGTACTTTCGGAGGGCTGTTGTCCAGTAATACTCTCCATCTCCATCTGAGGGGCCTGTGGAGAGCGGAACAAGCAATGCAATCAGCGGCTCATCTCACTGCCAACAGAACTGGCCTCCTCTCTCGTGAAAAAGCAGCCGCAAATCACAGCTCTGCTTTGAACTCTGTTCCAGTGCAGCCTCTCAAATTAGTAAAATGCTTGGTTTCATGAAAAGAGATCAACTCTTGCTTATCTGGCAGAGGCTCGCATATGAGGGAGATGTTTGTGCTGTGACTGCCTTTGTACTGACAGCCAGAGCTGGGTGAGATCTTAACGAGAGGCTCTAATTCTGTACAGTATCAGACAGCTGACGCAATCCGGATGTTATGAGCAACAGAGACTGCAGACAAACATAGACGCAGTGTCTGTAGCATCACCAATACATTACTGAAGAGACTATTTCTAGCCTGGGGTTTGGATTTACGCTCGTTTCCATCTGGTCAGGTGTTGCAGCCAAATGATCCAACTTTGAGAAAAAGGATTGGAGCCTTGAGGAACTTGAGGTGAGGCAAAAACGTTGCAACCAGGAGAGCTGACTGTGACAGACTGAGACGCCCGTCAATCAGGACAAAATCAGCCTGAAAAAACACATCCAACTACTGCAAGCCTCAATATTCCCAGAAAAATCAAGTTTTTCGAATGTAAGCATAACTTAATAAATATAAAGTCACCACATTTTGAGAGGGGTTGTACTGTCATGTTAAATATAGTTTGAAGTTTTAGACCATTGTTTGTGGATTTATGTTTTTAAGAATCCAAAAAGTTGGGTGATGTGAACAGCAAACAAAACTAAATCAGGTGAGTATAAATGCTCATAATAATAGGCTCTGAATCTGAGAAAACGCCTGACAAAGCTGCAAAACAAAAGTGCTGAAATAGCATACTGTAGCTCTAACAAATTTTAGATTTTAGATTTATATTTATAGGATGACGGATTGCCCCCTCTGGGTTCAGAGAGTTTCTACTCCAAGGAGAGAATTCAAGTATCTCAGGGTCTTGTTCATGGGTGAAGGTAAAATAGAGTGTGACCCAGCATCTGCAGTGATTCAGGCGCTGCTCCGGACTCTCAAAGTGAAGAGGGAGCCGAGCCGGAAGGCAAAGCTCTCAATTTACCGGTTCATCGAGTCATAACCCTCACCGATGATCATGAGCTTTGGGTAATGACCAAAGGCGTAGAAACTTCCGCAACACTTGTAGTAACTTAGAACAACTTTGTAAAAAGATAAACGTGTTTCGGCTTGTGGCTTTAATCAGGGATGATGCTGATGAAGGAGTTTTTACGCTGTTGATTTATCTTCTTTTAAATGCACCTTAAAAGTAGGTGAGGTAACACCAGAAAGCCCTGCTTTGGGGAGTGACCAAAAGAATAAGATTGTGGATCAAGGAAACAGAGATGCGTGTCCTCTGTGGGGTTACTGGGCTCAGCCTGAGAGATGAGGTGAGAAGCTAGGACAACCGGAGGAGGCTCACAGTAGAGCCGCTGCTCCTTTGTGTTGAAAGGGGCTAGTTAAGGTGGTTGTGGGCCAGATAAGGTGGTTGACCAGGATGCTTCTTGGGCCTGGTTTTCTGGGCACATCCAACTAGTAGGAGACTCTGGGGGTAGACCTAGAACATGCTGACTGGATTATATATCTCAACTGGCCTGGGAACCTCTTAGTGTTCCCAAGGTGGAGCATAAAAAAGCATTGCTGGGAGAGGGACTTCTGGAGTACTTTGATCAGCCTGCTGTCCCTGCAGGCCCCAGATAGGTGGATGAACATGGATGGATAGGTTTATAATATTCAGTGTTTGTGTTACACAGGTGAGACGCAGCACTGAATAACCCCTCAACAGAGCTGCTCTCCTCCTAGTTAGGTCAGCGTCTGCCGAGTTAGCACAATTTCACACAGCAGCAGCGGCTTACATCTGTCACTGAGCCATTAAAGGGTCCCAACAAATTAACGCCATTAAACCTGTTTAAGAGCTTTAGGTAATGTAAGCTATGTGATGCTAACATGCTAACATTTCTCCTGTCACCGTGTATGTGTGGACTCACCAACTGTACCCCACAAAGAGCAGAGAGAAAGCGGGGCAGAGGCTGAGCGTATCAATATACTGCGTAGAGCTATACAATGAAATATGATTTTGAGCACTGTAAATAGTAATGTTGATATTATGGCAGTATGCCACATATAAGTCAATGTATGGCAAACACTGAGTCATTTTTATTCATTATTTCTTAATTGTAATTCCAAAATAAATAAATAAATAAATAAATAAACAGAAACAAAAATGCCTTTTCAAATCCTCAAATTGAAAACCAAACAAACAAAGGTGTTGTAACTTTACAAGAAATGTTGCCTTGTGCCAAAAAAAGGCAAGGAAGAAGAACTGCTGACTAGCAAACGTGGATATAAACAATAACAGCAGCGAACACTCAGTTCGACATCTGCCCAGTGAGCACAAGCTAACATCGCAGTAACGGTTACACATATTGTATATAATGGATATATTCCTATTGTTCGTCTTACATATGTATACAGTATATTGTGTTGTAAATTGTTGCATTATACACATATGTTCTATTCCTAACTTTATTACTACTGTATTGTAGCATAAGGCACATAGTTTTATATTTTAACACACTTTACACACACAGCACATTATACGTTTAGAATTTTAAATATTTTCTTACTAGTACTAATTGTTTTCTTGTATAACTGTTTTTCTTTTTAATATTTTCACATACTTTATTTTTGTACTCATTTCTACTTTCTATAATTCTCTCTGTTCGACTTTAGAACAAATGTACTGATCCACAATTTTGCCCCACGGATCAGTCACGTATTTCTGTTTCTGATGCTGATTCTCTAAAGAATCGGTTCCGCAAAAGTTTTGTGACGAAGGATGTACATTCAACAAATTAAAAGGACTAAAGGACAAACAATGCATTCTGGTGAGAGACAGTGAATGAAAAAAAAAACACAATAAGGTGCCTTTAACTTCTATAGGTCATTTGAACAGAACTGCATTATAAGCAAATTCAAACTGGCCTCGACACTTGGCTGATGTTGTTTCAGACAGTTTGACTTCTGCAGAACATTAAGTTACAAAACAGACACACACTGCAGCACCAAGCGTGACTGAAGTGGTTCTTATGATCTCTTTGTGAGTTCATTGGAGACTAACCAGTTAAATTGACTCCCACGGAGTAAGAAAACTAATTTTCACCTGCACTCCCTGCAGTTTCGTACAACACCAACACAAACCGCCTCCAACTCCAGACCAGATGAAGTGGTAACAGGATTAGAAGGAAGATTTTTCACTTTGGTAGAACAAATTAGGAGCTCCGTGTCAAATTCACAACTTCTGATGTGAGTCCAGCTCGACAGTTCCACCTCACTTTCAGTTTATTACTTTTAATTTCTTCCATTTCTGTTGATCTTAAGAAATAAATATTAGATGCACATTAAATACTTGCGCTTCTGTAAACAATCTTATTTTTCCGTATTTGCAGTTATTGATAACAAGAACGGTAGGAAACCAATAAATCTGCTCTGACAGCTGAACTCTAGAAATAATTGGAATTTGAGTACGTGCTGCTCTGCCTGCTAAAAATGAAAAGCCTTGCAGTTAGTCTGTGACTGTTTTACTCCAAACAAGATTTATATCTACTCGAGCATCTTATACCACAACTTTCATCCTGTGTCTGGCAGTGTTCAGGTGGCCTGTTGGAGCTGGTTAACAGGGTAATTATTCCACCTGATAGATGTGGCACTGAGACCAGGTGGCTCATCACAAAATGGCCTGATCACGGTAAATATATTCTGTGATAGCATAAGATGTGCAGGAGGCACACGTACCAATTTAGGGAGGATGAGTTTTCATGTTACTTTCATTTGTTTGTCCACAGCAGACCCAAATATCTCCTCCAAACCTGTGCATGTAGGGCTTGATGAACGCATCTGCAGTGTTACTAAATATTCATGCTGAACGTATCTTCAAATATCATTTATTTCACCTTCAAAATCATTTCTTGGTGTCTGGGGCATAACTACATTTTGTGGTCATGTTTGGGCAACTTAAAGCTCTTAGTTAAAGTTCGGGAAAGATCCAACACGTTCTCATCCCAAATCCTCACATGTTGCAGCTTCGTCAGTGGACTTTTGCATCTACGTATTAGGTTTCCTTCTACATCTGTTATTTACGCTCTAGGATGCCACTACTGTGATGTCAATAAATGCACATGGTGAGATGGCGTGGCATGTGGTTGTGTTTAGGCAACAGAGTCACTGATGGTTAGGTTTACAGAAAGAAGGCACGTGGTTAGGTGTCCAAAAAAAGAAGTCACAGTCACACAGAAAGCAAACACCAGACTCCTGCATCAAAGTCTGTATAATTAATTTGTATACTATTTTAGCTGTTAGAATACAAAAAAAAACAATATATTACTATTTACGACTGTTCCTCATAATTACAACAGGACCTGACACTATCTGATAATACCTGCAATGTCACATGTTCATTAAAGCCCAACTTTGGAACATCACTGCCAATTAAACTTCATAACCAGAATGTAACGTTTTATAAGATTTAAAGGGACAGTTCAACCAAAAATGCTTTTTTTTTTTCTCTTATCTGCTGTAGAGGTCACTCTCCAATATTATGGAACTAGATGGCATTCAGTTTGTGGTGCTCAAAGCGCCAAAATTAAAACAGCAGTGTCTCTTTCCATAAATCATAATCCAGTTACTCAAGATAATCCACAGACCTTGTTTTGAGCAGTTTCATGTAGCAACTATATTCTTTCTACCCAACTACACCCACCAACCATGTCACCATGCAGAACTAATCGTGTATTTACTGCTCACTCACCTTGCACATCTGGGCTGGCTAACATTACAGCTCAGCCGAGGACGACACCGTTAATGTTAACATCTTGTGCTGTCACAAGAATGAGCCTCTCGTCTATGAGTAGATGCACGCTTCCTTCTGTGCAGTGATGCAGTTGGCACTTGAGTAATTGGGTCATAATTTCTAGAAATAGACATTACTGCTGAGTTTTTGAAATGTATTTTTTTGTCGCTTCGAGCATTAAAAACCCAGTGCCATCTAGTTCTATTATATTGGAGAAAAGGCAGACACCTCTACAGCTGATGTCTTCAACATCTCACTCCAAAACAATCTGGATTTATGGATTTATGAAAAGATCTGCAACTGAGAGGAAAAATATGTATTTTTGATTTTGTGGTGAACCGTCCCTTTATTGCTTTTTGTTTGTTTGTATTCCAAGATCCTTCTGAAGCTGTTCCACCACCACTTATTTCATTTTTTTTTTTTTTTTTGCCAGCTGTGAGCTGCTCCGTTTCCTTTGTGCACTACATCATAGCAGAACAGTATCCGTTAATGACACACTTAAAAATCTGCCATATTTCGAAAGCATACAGTTTATCCAGTGTGAATATAATACATGCTAAAACCTGCTTATAATTAGCATATCATGTGGATTTGGGACACACTAGTGATCTTTTCCTCAAACTATGTTTTTCCCTGAAGCAGTGTTTTCATAGGATGCGGGATGTAAACCTCCAGCCTCATGCCCTCAGCTTGAGGGCATGATCCATCCTGACCACTTGCATACTTATGTGTGATACGTATATATTTCCTTCAAGTATTCGACCATTAGTTGTAAATATTAGTGGCATAAATAGCATCACTTCAGAAGACAGGCTTGGCTGACTGCACCATGAATATCAGAGCAGCTAAATGGAATATGAACACCACAAATTGCCTCTCTGAGTAGCGTCTGAAGAAACAGGTGCAGCAGGATGTGGCTTTTACTCAACGAGACATCATTTAACGCAGAATTAGCAACTCATCTTGTTTTAATGAGCAAGCGGAGAAACCACTGACTTTCTCTTGTCCATTTTTAGACAGGCCGCGATGACCAGTTCACTTTGGTTCCGACTGAAATATCTCCACGACTAGTGAACCTGATTATCATGAAATTTTGTACAGACATTCATGATACCCAGAGGACGAATCCCTGTGACTTCGGTGATCCTCTGACTTTTTCTGTCACACCGCTTTGAGATTCATATTTGTGGTTTTTAGAGAAATTTACTAACAACCACTGGATGTATTCTAATGACATTACCCAATTTTTTTGCTCCCTTTGGATGAACGACAATTTTGTCAATCCTTTATTTTTCTTTTAGCACCATTATCGGGTCAAAATTCATATTTGTTCCATACTTTGGCTAACATGCTAAACTAAGATGATGAACATGCTTCACACCACTGTTTGCTAAAACTCTGTCCTGACCCATGGTGGCGGGACGGTGTTCCTGCAGAAACATTTGTACCCACTTTCCTGTCTTCTCATGTGGCCTAGGTGAGTAAGCAGCTTCATTTTGAGCCACATTCCCCTTAGTATTGTTAACGATGTTAGCACCACTAGCTGTGCTGATGCTGATAACTGTGCTAACAGTAGTTAAGAGATGTTTCACATTTTGTTCTCATATAATACGTCAGTAAATACCCCACTATGAACCTTCAAGCTTTTATGTGTCTTAAAAAAGCCCTTTTTAATCGTGCCATGTCGAGTCACAGCGAACATGGCTTTACGGAGTCATTGTGGTGGCGACATTAAATCATTATGTTAGCATTTTTAATTCTGGCATTTACGCAAAAACCTAAAAGTGGTGTTCATTTGAGAAGATCATCTTCTTGAACAAAGCATGTAAGTATCATAAACATTTGTTTGCCACAGAGCTTATCTTCTATAGTAATCTCAAATCCAATGGAAAAATCCCATAGCCTTTCTGCTGAGGGAACCAGGGGAAAGCTAACTTCTGAGTTGGCCTTTAGGAAAACATCATCCCCGGGGAACTCTGTACAGAGCGGCAGCTGAGCTTAGCTGGCTAGTTGACCGGTGTAGCATGACCGTCTCACTAGCTTTGTTGTGATACAATACAACTACTTAACTAAAGAGTAGCAAAATTAACCTCTGGACCAACTTGTGTAACCAGTCAAAAATATTCTCAGCAGTTAACCAATTAATGCTCAGTTGTTGACATCCCTACTGCCAACGTTAGCATTTACCTAAAAGAACCTCTGTACAAAAGGGCAGCCTCACGCAGCCTCTAGCATGGCTTAGTCTTGTTTAACTTTATCCTAAATAAACACTATATCTTGCATGCTGTTGGCAAATTTTGTGTTGCATGGCAACTGCAGCAATATAAGACCCCGTGTACCCTTTGATCTCCTGCTCTTTCTGTTAGTGAGACTCACAGATGCTCTCATTGTGAAAAAAGCCTCCTCTCTGATTACCGCCTAACGGATAGACATAATCGACACGCAAATGTGCACACACCCTCACACAATCTTTCACACAACAAACTTCCCCCTGAGCAACTATTGCCTCGCAGCAGCAGTGAGTAAATGGGACTATGAAGACATAGGAGCGTGTTTACAGCTGATACATGACACAGAGTGGACGATCTTGAGGTGGCTGCTGTGGTTGGGGGGCAAAACAAAAGCAATGCTTCTGTGTACGTTCGGCTTTGTTGTTTACCTCTTCTTTAAATATGACACACAGTTGGTTGTGTACCAGCAGTCAGGCCCTGAGCCAAGCCTTCCCTCAGTTACATAAACAGTTATTACACTGACATGGAAAACACGGAGTCTGCTGAATCCTAGCACATCAGCACAGCTAAATAAAATATGATAAGCTATCTATTGTATTTATTGCAAAGAACAACAGCTAATTAAAAATCAAAAATAAACAAATCAACTAACAAACAACAATAATAAATGTAGAAAATAAGAATATGTGCAAATTTGACAAATCCCTTTTTTTTTTTTTTAACTGGATGGATTTTGCCTTTTTTTTTTTTCGTACTCTGATGCTCTTCACATACACTTTACTCCACCTTGACCATCAATGCTCTAGCATGTTCTGAATGTCATGATTGCTCACTGATGAACACATTAAGGTGAACTGCATTGCCAGGACTAAAGGTTGTTTCCGTACAGAATATTAAGTGTCATTTTGTGACATTTAAGATCTATGTTCTTGCTAAAATTAATGGAAATTCCTTTAACTGACAGTCTCTCCCTTTAATTTACCCTTCTTCTTTACCCCCTAAAATCATTGCATTTCATCTTCTCTGACAGCATCATCTACTGTATATTCTGTATCAGCTCCATCAATGGAAATATTCTAGATGTCTAGTGCATCATTTTATACACATATCTCCAAAATACAGCATGAAATATTTGGCATTTTTGGAAATTTTGAAATCTCCACTAGAGGTAAAAATAAAGATCTTTATATTTAACCTTTGGCTGCACAGCAGGAGTTTATCATGACAGACTCGGGTGGTTAATACAGCAGGCTTGAGGTCTAAAACCATATTATTCCTCTTATGACTTAAAGCAAAATTCAATAAGAGTTTATAGCATATATGAGCTTATAGTTCAGGCTGCAAATAATGATTATTTACCCATTATTGTCTTGTTATTTGACTTAGTTCAATGACAGAGTCCAAAGTGATGTCTTAAAATGACTTCTTTTGTCTCAGCAACAGTCCAAAACCCAAAGCTATTTAATTTACAATGATAAAAAACAGAGAAAATTAGCAAATAATTACAATAGAGAGGCTATACCTTTGGAGTTTTTGGCAGTGGTTGTCAAAATAGTTGCAGAGCCTTTCCACTAAATAAATTAATCGTCTATTTGTTTCAGCTCAAGCTCAAGTTATAGGTGTGGTTGAATGAAAGTTCAATGCAACAATGCAATGCATATAAATGAGTTAGAGTCAGAGTTAAAGCTTGACAATTATAATTATTTTTTGTTAGTACTAAAGCAAGACAAGCACCCACTAAATAAATAAATAAATAAATACCTTTTTTTTTGCAAGCAATTCAGTTTCTGTGCTCTTACAATGAATGCTGAATGTTAGCAATATACAAAAGTTTTCAGCTAGTTCATTGACCTAAACCGACAACAGTTTATAAAATCAATTCCATGTCGGAGTCACAGACACTTATCAAGAAATGTTTACAATGAGAGCAACTAGCCTGAGGGATGTACAATAGTTAGAGCAAATCGTTTTATATCGAGTGGTTAAGTGCACCAAAGTGTCAAAGTATATATACTCATTTATTTCAGTGTATAGGACAGTATTTTAAACTTTAAATCCCCTCCTGTCATTTAAACTGCATAGACATGTATGTGCGCAGACATATAACACGCATGGTTTTACACCATTTTCGTGTTAGGACAATTTCGGGGAACTACCTTTATGAAAACTACTTTTAACGTCTTAATTAAAGTAGAACTCATGAGTGCTGAAGACAAAGTGACAGCCTAATATTATGTAGATCAGAGAGAGTCTGTGATGAACTGGATCCAAGATACCTCATTTAACTGAGGGGTGAAATGAATGCTTTCTGATGATAATAATTAGTTCTCCTGCCATCCTCTCCTGCATGTGGGAAGATGTGTGACATGTGTTCCTTCTCTCTGTTCTAAAGCATTTTTCCAGATGAAAACGATAAGGTGTAATGCAGTGAAAGTGCCTTGGAGGCAGAGATGTTGCCAATCCAAAATGCTCTTGGAGCAACTGTTTCACAGAAGGATCGTAATGACAGCATGAGCGGGAAAGTGCACTACTTAAATCCCCTGATGAATGGATTGAGGGAATGGCCATTTCCATAAAGTGATAGAATTTGCCCCCAGCGTGTTTTTGTGCCAACAAATCCTGTGCAATCCCACAGATAAGTTGAAACAAGAAAGAGATTTGCACATTACACAACTGACTGCCATGGGAAAATCACACAATAAGTGACAGGTGAGCATCAGGCAGCCTGTCAGCGACAGCTTTAACTCAGCAGGACTGATTACCTGACAAAATTATAACTTCTTAGGGAATAGAGCGTGGCATGTGATCAAATGCACAATTAACACTGCAGCATATGGCTCAGTTGGCAATCAAGTGCGAGATGTTTTAGGTATGGAAATACAACAGCATCATACAAGAAAGGCATAAAAACTGAAAACTAAGGCATAATCGTGCTCACTGATGTTTTTCTTTGCTCCAAAATCAAAAATAAATGTAATTTAAAACATGTTTAACTTGCAGGTTCAGGCTTGTTACAAACAGAAAGACCAGACAATGATAATATATTTTCATCCTCCCCTCCTGCCAATTGGATTGTTAATAACTGAACCTCATTACATGCTGTCTTAAAGGACCACACGGGCAGTTTTTCATGCTTAAACCCACTGACTACGAATTAAATATAATTGACATTACTGCCAACCACTTTCCAAATTATACCATGAAGATCAGACACTTCGTTAAAGTCCAAAAGTTCTCTTAATTGTTTCCTTTTTACTGAAGACTTTATAATTCAGACAGAAGTTCTGAGTTGATCAATTGTTTATGTATCTGAGTCGCCATAAATTCTACCTGATCTACTTGGAAATCAACCCTCAGGAACTGCGCCAGGTTGAAGCAAATTTTACATAGTGGCGGAAAGTGGAATTACATTGTCCAGGTCCATCATATGATGCCATGTGGCCCAAAAATACTTTTTCCTATTCACTTCCATTGGGAAAGAGACGTCTGTAAATCACTGGATACATTTTTGTGAGCGACATAACCACCGTGAAATGACTCATTGCACTATCAAGATTTAATCCAATCATTTCAATAACATTTGGAAAGTCTAAAAGAGGGGGGAAGACTTCCAGGTCGCATGTAAACACTGGCACGCAGGTACCATGAGCTCTCATTGGTCTCACGCGAGTGAGCAATCATACGTTGCAGTTCCCACACTCGGAGGTACAGGCTACAACAAGGCTAAAACATGACGCCAGTGATGTTTTTCCAAAACAACTTGTCATGTCGGACATGGACGAGCAGTGTGGAGACATTTTATGGTTTTATCATGTTTCGTTTTTTTTTGTTTTTTTTACATTCAAATCCTGGTCACCACTTGCTTCAGTGGTTTGTGAGATGAGTGCAATCGCTTTTCCCCGTGAAACTCCCGTTTTGTGGACTGTAAAACTTTACCCGACTTTGACTGAATTTTCATTTTTAGGTTAACTATCCCTTCAAGTAATATTCTAAATTTAACTTCTACCAAATTTTCTAGTAAGATAACTGTACTTTTACTCAAGTATGGCTTTAGGGTATTTTATCCACCACTGCCTGAGGGATGCCTCTAGAAACAGTGATAAAGACAGCAACAGTGCTGACTTAATAGTATAAAAGCTGGGCGACGGCAACCGGAGGGTGACAGTTACACTTCAGCAACTACGCACTTGTGTCACTGTGGGTTGCGACGGCATCGTCAGCTGCAACCACCATATAACCTCAGTGCAGAGCGGAGCCGATTAAGTAGCCATTTGGATACACACACAGGGCCTCACATGCACTAACATGCACACACATCTGGACTGGACATCACAGATCAGAAAAGCTCGGAGTATGACACACACAGAGGGACTTGATTCTCTGCTCAGGGTGCCATTAATTACATGTTGTATAGAGCTCCTTTAAATACAGCTGAATTGAACATCAATCAAGGATAATGTAGTCGAGGTCACTGCTTTATGTATCCGAGATGGACACAATAAATTATTGATGAAATTAAGCACGATTTTACGGGTTGGTGCATTAATAATGCAGCAATTTAGCATTTCTATTTTTTATAGGCCTTCTGACATGGTTATGGAAAGCACAATAACCAATAAGTTCATAAATGCTGATGCAAAAATTGAGGAAGTTTTCTTTTTTTTTTAATTGAATTTGTAACTTTATTGCGTCCCCTTCTCTTCTGAAACCAAACCCACACACTTGACAAGATATAAATAAAGCCATTCAGTCAATATTATGGGGCAAAAAATAGTGTGGCGTATTCTTCAGTTGTGTTTCTCAACTAATCAATTAAAGCTCGCCCCACTGTGCTCCCAGGGACCACAGCAACAGTGTTTGAAGACCTATTAGTCCGCACTATTTAACAATGGCTCCTAGACATCTGGTGAACAAATTGCCTTCCATTCAGTCTATTTCTCCGACTGGGGAATATGTGTTCAAAAATGTGTGTTATAAAGATGGTAAAAGAGCAAGAGACAGAGAGAGATTTCCAGTTCTGCTGGGCAAAAAGTTGGTTTTCGTAGTTATTTCTGGTTCAAAAATTCGCCACAATCAAACTCCATGTGACTCGTAGAGTCCCACCGTGTCTAATACTGACAGAGAAAATTGGAGTTATGAAAAGCAGCAGTAAATTTAGAGGGCAGGAGCTGAGGACTGCGGTCGTGTTCCAGCATCCCCCCCGCCGGGCGTTGTATGGTGTTATTTTGGAAGCGGCAGAGCAGAGGAGGCCGAGTACTTAAATCCAGAAGCCAACATTAGGCTCAGACCTGTTGGAAAGCATCCCCTCGGGCGCAGTGGCAGAGGTCATCTCAGTGTAGCTCAAGTCCTCCGACACACTTGGCTAGTCCCTCTATCTCGTTCTGTCCCTCTCTATCTCTCTATCTCCCTCGCTTTTGTGGTTCAGCGTGGTCTGCTCGCTTCTGACTCATCCTGTGTCCTCACAGCATGTTCTGTGCCACCGGACACACGGTACAACGCAGCGGGGATCAGATAGCTGTCCTCCTGCATCATCACACTGCCCTGGCACGGGGGGGACCAGAGTCGACCACTGTAGGTTTAAAAGAGCGCTGCTGGCATAAGAGCACACTTTGTTTTTCCAGTCAGTCACTTTTTATGCAAATGAAAACCACACTCGACACACTGTACCGCTCCATCCAAGCATCACAATGAGGGCTGGATGAAAATTCAAAAGGGGGAAATAAATTCATGACATACTGTACGGTTACATTCATATTTATAAGTCACCATTCAGTACTTTTTAATATGCTACACACAAACGAACGTGTCCGCCTCCAACTCTTTAAAGAATAAAGACAGTTTCCAATAATGTTGATGGTAATTATAAATTGGTATTTCAGTCCTCCTTAACTACTTATCAAGTAAATAATCAACAAATAGTTTACAGCATTTTCTATACAGTTGCATGGAGATATAAAGACATCTTTTACTTAAGCGCGTAAGTTTTGATTCATCATTGGTAAAGACACATATGAAGCAAGGAGTTTTGGCATCCTCCCCCAGGAAATTTTGAGAATCAAACACTTAATTTCCTGCACTCTGGTAGATTTTTTCAGCACTTTGTGCCTTTTCTGCATCATTCACCATGTCTTTGATATTGTCAAAACAAAAGTCTTCTGCCACTTCTCTCATGTCTTTCTTTTGGGGGGGCTCGTGCTCTAAATTTTGAGGGGGACATGTCCCCTGCATCCCCACCCGAATTCTACACTTATTGGTTTTAAATAGTAACATTCCTAATAGATTCATAACACATTAAAACAGGATTGTTGCGGAAATTGAAATGTTAACTTTATCAGTATTATTCTATGTGCGTCACCCTGTTTACTTCGTACGTAACAGAATTCCTGACATTCAGTAATGGCTTTTGGTTTTGGTGTGTCACCCCAACATTTTCAGTGTCCCCTTCTGGTCACCCCCATGAAAAATTTCTGTGGGTTCCACTGTAACCCGAAAAAACATCAGGCTACGGTTTTACATTATGGAGGTTTGAGTCTCTAAAATGAAACTTTTTATGAGTGAGAATCTTTTTCAGAAATACTGGCAGAGCTGACAAAGAATAATAATATGCAAAACCGAAAACACAGTCAGAATCAGGACACCAAATTATGGTGATAAATGCTGCCATAGTTAACATTAACTTTTCACTCACACAGAATTTATGATCTTGTGGATACTTTAGAGCAATTTGCATTTAAAACACCTCGACAGGTTTGCTGAATTTTCTGGTTCATTTTTTTTTCTAAATGATTTCTCCCCTCAGCGGTGCTGTTGTCATCTCTGATATCGAGTCAGTCACAAAATACTGTTTTGGACTGCGTGTGCTGCGTGTACTACCGACTTAAATGAATATTCAAAACCGTGAAAAGTATTTTGACATAAACTGAATGCGTGAGCCAGGCATAAGCTGTAATAAGATCAAAGTAATGCTAAGTGGATCTTCAAGCTTTATTTCCACATTTCATCCAACAATGTGCCTGCTGAAGCAGAAAATTATTCCGCTGCTTTAAAGCAATATAAGTCACTCCAGAATAAACAGTGTTCACTCGGGTCCTCACACTCATACAATTAAGCTCCACTGACTGACTGAGCAGATAAGAACTACCAAGAAATGAAGCCCAAGTAAAATGACTAATGACAACACTAAACCAGCAGACCAACAGTCTCCGGATGTGCGAGTTAACGTTGCAGCTCAGCGATTTTCAGGAGCAAGTGAAGCAGGAGACATTTCTAATGCTGCTCTGTCATTTCCTCCTTCCACATGAAACTGGATTTTAACTCAACAAACAGCGCAATGCAGTCCTGATTGCTCCCTGCAGCCCTCTTGTTGTTGTAACGTCAATTTCACCTTTATTAGACGGTGGACAGTGCAGAGGAAGATGGGAAATGAAGGGAGAGAGAGAGAGAGAGAAAGAGGCATGATATGCAACGAGGCCTGCAGCTGGAATGTGAAGGGGGGACGATGCAAATATGTGGTATATGCACCAGACGCCCTGCTAATATCATTTTGTTTTTTATGTAGCTTTCGCAAATCTAGCAGTGATGGATTAAGAGTCGGTAATGCCTTTTATACATTAGGGGATTTTGAAAAGACATTGAAAACACTTTAATAGATATTAAAAATAAATAAATACTTTATATATATTTTAAAAGCCTAAAGTCCGACACAACCATCTCATATATAAAGACTGTGTGAGTTTTAAGTCACATAGTAGAAGATTTGCAAAGACTGCGGATCTAACAGGGTCACTTTTTGCAAGAGTGCAACGAGATTCCTGATGAGATTGTTTCCCATCCTGCTCCTGGTGTAAAATATTACACCAAACTCCTTTCAACACTGACAATTCTTTATGTGTCTGCAAAAACACATAACTCTCAGAAACACAAGATAAAAGGCGTCATATGTCCGCAGTATTCTTGTCAATCCAGCATCACTATAATCCATAAAGATAAACTGTATTTGCAAACTAAGTTTACATTTTGGATTTTGTAACCTCACCACCAGTCTGGGTTGATAAACTGTGCTACTTTAGTGGGAGGTGACTGTAGGAATTAGAGGTGAACTGGTTGAAAATTAAGATTTCTCACAAAAATAAGTGCCAGTTGGTGGTTCAGATACACGCTAAATGAAACACACTCTTTTTACTCCAAATCTCCACCAGCTTTTTCTTCTTTTCCACAGTCCAGAAGAAACTAGACTTGTTCACGTTCCTGTTTGGTGCTGCAGAGAGCACAGCCGTTGGCTGTTCACAATGTTCACGTTATCAAACTTCAGTATATGCATGACTTATAACTTCCGATAATGATAAATTTGTTTGATTTAAGCGAAACATCGAGAAAAAACTAAGTTTTACGGCCACATGAAAACAAATAGTCGAGATCACAGGAGCATGCACCGAGGTAAAACTCTCATGATTTTGATCTACCAATGAAAAAGTGTGTGCTACAGTGAAATAATGTAAAAAGTTGTTTAGTGTAAGGCCAACATAACTTGCTTATAGTTATAATCCCCTGCTGAATGCAGACAATGCCCAACGATGGCTTGGCCTGACTGACAATGGGCGCGAAGGAAAATAAGTATTCAGAGTTACAGACGCTGATTTTAACACATGAAATGTGTCACAGCACTAGTCAGTTGATGCAACATGTTGGAGTTTGACTGATTAACACCCATGAGTCCACGCAAAACTGTACACACGGAGGGTAAAAACTGGATGATAATTAATTCTACTAGATTAAACAATAACTGTAGTGACTATGACCCTGTAATCAGGAGCATCAAACCAATTAAATATGTGGGTGGAGCATCTCTCACTTCACACAATGCACTCTGCTGTCGGTGCTCTCTGGTTGAACACTTAAGTCTATCCCTGATCAGATATGTAGCTTACGTCTCATGAGTTTAGTGGAAAAAAACAGCTATAATTGGGCAGGGTCTGACATGTAGCCATCCATGTGTCTGCAACAAGTCACTCATCATCCAGTCAAAAGACTAAAACACTGTGAAGTCTGATCTTGGCATTAGAGTGGTCATAAACAGGAAATCATTGGTCTTGCTCAGACTGCAAGCCCAAATCCATTTTTGGTATATCCAAATTGCATCTCGATTGATTTTAGAAAGTCTGGACAGCAAACTACAATTACCGTCCTCGCAGTTGTATGCCTCCACAAACGAGCCAAGTTCCAGCTCCAGTTTACATTCATGTCTGTCCAGACTCCTATGTTTCCATGACAGAAGACAATGCTTCAAATATGTATGTTTCTGCAAAGAAGCTACGTCTTCTAAAACAGGGATGCTTACATTTTAACCGGCAGCACAGAAGAGCTATACATCAGCAGGTTCAAGGTGGACACCCAAGATTCAACAATTCAGCATCCAACCACAAGCTTCCCCTTTTGTTCCCGCGTTATGGCATTGAATAATAGCCAGATTTTTTTTGCAGAACATTATGAGGTCACAGTGAAGCCGAACTTTGGCTTTTTCAATGTAAAACATCATCACTTCATCATTTTGTCCAGTTAGACATTTGTAGGAAGTTTTGTCCTACGAGCGTATGAATTCTAGAGATATGGCAAAAAATACGTTTTGCAATGTCACAGCAACACAGCAACTACCAAAATCTGAGAATGAGAGAGACACAAGGCGACCTTGATTTTTGACCACCATAATTTGGTTAGTTCATCCTTGAGTCGAAGAGGACATTCGTGCCAAATTCAAAGACATTCCCTCAAGGGGTGCTGAGATGTCACATTCAAGAAAATGAGACAGATGCAAAAAAAAAAAACAAGAACACATGAAATACAATATTTGCAAAATGGATCCGATCCCTAGTTGGAGGAGGTCTGAAACACAATTCCATTTGGATTTTTACAGATGCATCTCAGTGCATGCTCTGGTCGCTTAAATCAGATTCCAGTCTGAATCTAACCATATACACAGTGGTAGAGGAAGTATTCAGTTCCTTTAAGTAAGTAAAAGTACTAATTCCGCACTGTTTTTTTCCTACATTGAGAATGTTACTTAAGTAAAAGTAAGTATAATCCCAAAAATGTACTTAGTAAGTACATTTAAGTAAAATCCATTGCAGAAAAAACGAAACAAAACGGCATGCCCCAAAAAATTAGAAAACGACTAAAATGTTTATCAAAATAGTTGCTAATTAACGGTCTGTCATGAAGCAAATTGATTGAACAACTAATTATTTCAGCATCACTTGTATATTGTGCTGTTGGGTAGAATAATTTATAAGAAAATGTCATACTTTATAAACTCCTTATGTTTTTTATACAAATATATTGACTAAGGCTTTCATATAAATATTATAAATTAAAAACTATTTTTCCCTCTGAAATGTAGTGGACTAAAAGTATAAAGTGGTGTGAAAACAAAACACTCAAATAAAGTACAAGCTAAAAAAGGCCTTTTTTTGAATATTTGTGTACATCAATAAACCTTTCCACCCTTGATGTCAGGGTACAGCAAACAGATGCATTTAGATTCCCAAACCCCTCTTTTACCTGCCTCTACGGCATATTCCAACCTATCCTTTGCATCCCTGCTGACACTGAAACCAAACCTTTGCCAATGCAGGTCCATTACGCTAAGAATCGGCAGAGCCCAACTTTTCCTGACCTACATTCTGCGTTGACATTAAAGTGAGTAGTGTGTGTCTCTCAGAAGAGTGACAGCTTCATGAGGTCACCCCTTTTATTCAGCGAGCCGCACACTGCACTTCAGCAGTTACTATACTCAGTCTGAAATAGGTCAATTTCAACTCAAAGTTGAGCTGTAAAAAGAAATAAGATTCTAATAAAGTGAGAGAGTGGCAGAGTGAATGGGAGCGGGGCGGTCCTCTGCATTAATGCGGACCGGGGGCGATGGCTCCTGAATCTGTTACAATCCAATCTGTTTTGGGTCATGGATGAGCATCTTGATTGTTCTCTGTTTGGGAGCAGAAAGTTTGTTTATTTGTTCTCAGAAGCAAGACTTGCTTGTATTGTTGTGTTCATGGACAGACTGTAGCACAGCATATTTCTAGGAAACAAGCCACCCTTGCCAGTCATAGTAACACTTGAATAATAAGTCCCCATACTCCTGCTGCTGCTGGACTCTCTGTTCTGCATCTTAATAAGTGCAGGGTCAAAGAGAATAACTTGGAACTACTGAACTGTACCTCATTAGCCCCCCTTTAGGACAGCAGTGTGTGCCAGAGACTCTAAAGGGCAACAATTTGGGACATGGGCCAGTATTCATGGGGCTGCAGGACAACCACCACCTAAAAGTCCAGCACTACCTCTCAAAGCCTGCATGTTCGTGCCGAATGCATTATTTACACTAGAGCAAGGCAGGGTTCCCGTTCCATTTGCTTCAGCAGAAGTAGCTTTGCATGCATTCATAAATAATAAACGCACAGCGCAACGCGTGGGAACGGGGAAGAGCAAGCATAGAGAGGAGCCCAGTCACACAGCGTGAAAGAGAACAGGGCTTCTTAATCTGGGCATGGTAAAACGCTGTCCTTGCAAGTGAGTCACCCATGAAGAACTAAACGCCAGATGACAAAAACGCAGGCAGAAAAAACAACAAGGGGCGAACGCGGCCACAAAAGAAAAACAAAATTTGCATCTCTGGCGGCATTTGGGCACGCCGCCACTGTGCTAAACTGATCTAATCGCTGTCTGGCAGGAGGAAGAAAGCAGAAAAGGGTGGCTCTGGCTCAGATGGATATTTCATGTACTAAAACGTACAATGAGAGGCTTCCACTGACACTTATGACAACTAAGCTGAAATGCACTGAGACATGGTCTATTGCATGTTTTCATGCAACTGACATTTATCTAATTCTTCCTCTAAGCTGCTAACTCAGACTGTCGTGACATGGTGCCGCAGAGATGAACGAACCTTTCGAATGGGATTAGATGTCAACGTCCCCGACCCCTCGCCAATCTAGCGAGGATTTGCAGAATGTTTGGATTCATTTTTCATAAGAGAGTAGTTAATAAAAGTTGTTACAGACGATAGCCCTGAGAGAGTGGCGACCGTAATTGGATGTCTAACTGAGTCCTCTGACATGTTTGGACAAGCTAATTCTCAGAGCAATTTAGAACTTTAGTTTTACTCCATATGAAGCTCTGACACTGTGTTCTCCTGAGTCACACAGTCAAACACAAACATTAAATATGTGCTGCTTTACACATTTAGGGGTTCTGGGGCTGGCTGCCATTTTTTTAATGTTTGAGTTACAGTAATGTGCAGTTGGCACAGATAAGTAAAGTCGGTGATGATTACTTCACCAAATATAAAGACGAAACAGGAGAAATCTTTGAACAAATATACTATTCTTTTTGTTCTATGATCCTCTTACAGTTTATGTGTGTGTGTCTGCTATAGATCTTGCTCGATACACATTTTTAAAAATTCCTTGTTGGTTTGAGGAATAGAAAAATATGTAGCTGGACCACCAAATGGGAGCAAGAACATTTTTTATTTTTTGCCCGCTTGCTGTAGATATAATATGTTGAAAGTGTTAAGCAAGATGGCGCCTCAGTGTGTTGGTGCGCATTGTTTTCTCTTACTGAAGATATTTGCGCGCAACTTAAACTTCTGCACAACTGCACAATTCCTCCACTGCATCTTTTGTACATACATTTTGTGTTTATATTCTATTTTTCATTACATATTTTATATTGCTTTTATATCTTATATCTATTATCTAATATTTATACAAAGTATTATCTTATATCTTATTCTATTCAAAGTCACTATTTTTTATTCTTCCTCTATGTTCCTATCTTCCTAATGTTTTGCACCAAAACACCAAGTCAGAATCCTTGTATGTGTAAATGTACTTGGCAATAAAACCTGATTCTGAGTCTGAATTGATTAATCGACTAATTCTTTCGGCTGTACTTGTATAAACTGTTCGGTCGTTACATTTATAACAAAATATCACATTTATAAACTCCTCTCATGCAAAATCTTTATTTGTAAACTAACTTTTAACTAAAGCTTTCAGATAAATACATCAAAGTAAAAAGTACAGTATTTCATACTGAAATGTATTGGGGTAAAAGTATAAATTGGCATGACAAAAAACACTCAAGTAAAGTACAAACACCTCAAATTTGTACTAAGTACTATACTTGAATAATTGTACTTTGTTACATTCATGTAGTCCTATTATTTTTGTTAAAGTTCAGGTCAGGGGAAGGACAGTACCCTTTTAAGCCTTCTGATATAATTTATTTTGAAGATTAAAAACAGTCTTATAATGTTTGAGTAACAAAACAAAGGATGAAACAGGAAAAGTTGTTGAAAAAATATATTTTTCTTTTTGTTCTATGATTTTTTTAAATAGTGTATGTGAGTGTGTCTTCTCTGCTGCAAATCTTGCTTGAGATACATTTTTAAAAATTCCTTGTTGGTTGGGGGAATAGTGAAATATGTAGCTGAACCACCTTCCACCAGCGGGGAGTGAGAACTTTACTGCAGATATAATAGCTTGAAAATCTTCAATATAACATTAGACTAGTAGTAGAGTCAAGTTTGAGGAAGTGGTAAGATTTCCAACCAGTGCCTGACTCAGTTTTAATGCTCCAAAACAAAGGTTTTTTATCATTATTTCATAGTTTTTCAGATATTTGATTCTGATGCTGATGAAATTCTTCGTATACAATATAAATGAATGTGTTGCTACTTATTTTTACTACAAGGTTTGACTTAGCCCTTTTTTCAGGCTTATCACTGATGCATGAGAGTGTTGTATGTATAATTTGTTAGGTTTATATCTAGTAGGCATATTCTATGTTTTGAAATATATGAGTACATGTGTTTACCCTCTTTCCTCTTTTTCCTACATTGCTTTGTGAGCATACGTGGGCTGGGCACATTTGATTATATGACGTTTCATCCATTCCAGTCTGTACTACAGAGCAATTTCAATATACCCAAGATATCTTATTGTTATCTGGCTAACAAATGCAGTCACACTGAGTCAGTGGTTTACAAACTGAGGGCCAAAACCCCCACCAGGGGTCGTTAAAGCTTCTCAGGGAATCCCGGGGCCTTTTAGATTTTAAGGAGAAATCTTTTTAAACAAATATAGCATATATTCATCTCATCAGTGTTGTAAAGAAAACTAAATGGAATGTTATTTTCAAAGGTAAGATATAATAAATATGATAAAGAACACACAAGAACACGAGCTGCATTCAGTGAGCATTCACTCCCTGCATACCAGCGTCATACTGCACTAGAAAAGTTTTGTAAAACTATCAAAGAGCTAATAGATCAATGGCAGGGTGAGTAAAACAATATATTTGACCAAAAAAAAAGCCTATTAAGTATGTATGATTATTACAAATAAAAAATACATGATACAGACGGAAAATCTTATTAAAAAGTTTGTATAAAACTATCAGTAAAACTCACCTTTGATGCAATATTCAAAGCAATCTGATAAAATTTATCAAAATTGCTCATTTTACAAAAACTTGCAATTATTCTGTTCACTATTTGGGCTAATGTTTGTCAGTTGTTCTGTTCCATTATGGTGCATTGGGTATAATATTAAATATCTATGAAATATGTCCCTTCGTCTGGGGTCATCAGTTTACCTAATGACATAAAGGGTGTCCCTTAAGGAAAAAGGATGGGAATCACTGCAGTTAGTGGTCACGTGATGGTAGCTATCAACTTGGTAAATCAGTCCAGGTTTCCCAATCTGACCACGAGCACATTCACAAAAAAGGCGATGTTGGCAGCATATGATCGCAAACAAACTACAATATCAGAGAATTATGAAGAAGTAACACATAACGCAGGCTAAATGCAACCCATTTGCAGCTGCCAGATGCAGGAAGGACAGCTGGCAAAAAAACTCCCACTGTGTGAAAGCATAAGTTAATAGGCTTATAATATAACCGCCCCATCACTAGGGCAAGAGTAGATCTGACTATAATTACATTTGTGTTTTTCATCAAATTAATGTGTTGCTGAGATGTGTTCTTATGGCATGTATGACAATTTTAGCCTTTTTTTTCAGCTCCACTCCTGGAGGTGTCAAATGGACTTGAGATCAAATAAAGAAATAAATATAAAAACATACTTCAAAGCAGTAAGTAGGCATACAAGTACAAAGCTTTAATGCTTCAATCAGTCTCTATTGTAGGATGATATCAGCAGACAAAAGCACAATGAAATGGCTTTGACGGTATTTTCAGACAGCCAAAAGGAAAAAGAGAAGAGGGTGTTTTGCTCAGGTTCCCCATATCGCCCACAGCGTACATGAAAGTACCCGCAAAGAATGCAAAGCTTTACATACAGTCAAGACTGTAAGCACACAAATCAATGTTTTGCACTTGCAACATACGTCTTAAGAAGCTGACACAGATAAGTCAATCCCTCGAAGGAGAATCTGTATCTCTGACATCGTCAAAGGGCTTCACAATCTTACAATCCGCGCATGGGGATCTTTCACAAATGGCGACTTCATTTTCTAAAAGAACTGACTGGTCTGCAGTGTTTGTTGATCTGTCATCTCGTTATTTGACTGGCTGCAGCATAGGTTAAGGGTGCAGCATAACTGACCATGATGATGAAGTCAACCACCGTCATAACCCTGAAAACCCCGGTTTAAATCTGAAGTTTCCTCACTAACCCAAAACATAGATGTGTGCTCTGTGTCGCCCTGAAATTCATTCAGTCACAGGCAACAACCTCAGTTTTTAGCACAGCAAACCCTAGCTTCGTGTTTAATTACAAAAGTGTCTTCGAAATAGTATTTCACTAGGCCATCTATGCACTAGAAAGACGCAAATATTTTTTTACATTGGCGCTACAGGACCAGAGAAAACCGAAAAAAAGGTGCTTTTGCTCAAGAGGTAGAAATCAGGAAGCTACGCTCATGACGTAATGTGGAATGATCCATGTAAAACAATATGATCTCGCATTACAGTTAAACAGTAAACTAAAACATGTTTCCAAAAACATTTCAGGCGAGAAATGTAAATATAAAAGAATTTTGGTTTATAATTGATCAGCACGCTCTTTTTTGGGCCTCTGTTTTCACTGTGCAGGAAGTGGTATGGCACCCATAGATAAATTGACAGTGCAGTAAAGAAAATTTGATTTATATTCGATGAGCACGGCCTAGTTTTACCATTTGATCGTATTTCAGCCCGAGTTTGAGACAGAGAGAGGGACAGGTGTGCCTCTTGATCATCTGTTCACTCTTTGAGTCCACTGAGACGGGAACATAGTTGGCAGGAAAAATGAAAATGCATTTTGCCTCCAAATGACGTAATTTACTATTTTTGGCGGTGTTTGCCAGGTGGGAAGAAGGATATCTCGGCACTGGTTAGATGGAAAAAAAAAGATTACCACAGTTCAAGTACACATACTGCCCCTTTGTTTTGATACAAAGCTGGTGGAAAATCTGTGAAGTATCCCTTTAATGACTTTCATGCAGTGAGATATACGGATTTTAAACGTAAGAAAAAGAGACATCGGGAGAAAAGTTGTTGAGTCGGTGCATCATTATCATACACCTTCACGAAAATTTGCTCATAAAGACAAGTGTGGTAAATATCATGAAGTAGTCCCTACATATGGACGCTGCCTTTACCCATCTGTCTCTCTGTCATACAGGGCGTGATGAGAAATTGGTTACTTAAAAATGGATATAATATATTGAAAATCAGGAATCTGTTTATCCTAAAGATGGCTGAAGTATATGAACAAAGCATTGTACTCCATCCTATTAGAAAAAGGGAGGAAACAGTTTTAGACGAACAAGATATGACCTGGTTTATCAACCACAAGCTCAAAATTCTGGATAAAAAAATAACATTGCTCAATTGTTTTCCTTTACAAGACAATAAGCAGTATTAACAGACTCTGTGTGAGGTTGTCCTCCATGGCAGACAGATCTGCAGTGGACTGCAGTGTCTTGGCAGGGCCCCATGTATTCTGGGAGAAGGAATGAAGAGGCAGAAGAGAGGAGCTAAAAGAATCCCTTTTCAAACCAGAGCCAGTTTAATTTTTGACAGGCCTGCTTAATTCCCTTTTAGAGCCCCTTCAAAAGATTTTGTTCTGCACTGCTCCTTTGTGCCTTTCCAGCGGGGAGTCTTGTGTTTGTGTTTTCCGGGCACACTTCAGCCTATTTATGCAAGCTAATTTAAAGTATAAATGAGGCCGCATTTTTGGTGAGTGCACAGACAATTGCAAGCGGGAATAGAGTTTACTGTTTATTTGTTTCACCTATAGTCAGTTGAGCGAGGATGCCGTGTCTCCTGTGACTCCTTGAGACTGTGCTGCTGCACATAATTACAGAATTCAATGAAATCCATAAGTTGCTTTATATAAAGTGGAGTTTGCTGTAACTGTATTAGGTAAACAATCATGTGCTTTTATCCTACAAAACAGAGCCTTCCTCTCAACAAAATGTCATTTTAGGTCACAAGAAGCAAACAAATTACAGCATCATGCTGCTAATAACAAACATCAAACCTGAACAGAACGAGAAGAAAACCCCCTGACATGAGCGGGACAAGTCAATCACAGTCAGTTTACCATTAAAGCTCACTTTTAATGACAAACCTAAAGCGATAGATCCTTTAAATATTAAACTGAGCCGCTGTCATCTTTCCCTCAAACCTTACGTGTTTAGAGTTGCTTTAATATAACAATAAAACATTATTAATGCTTCAGCTGCCATAAGAGCATATTGCACCAAAAACCAATAAATTTCCCGTAGACCAGGTCTACTTTTTATTAGGGCCAGTCAGCTACAGGTCAGGACTATTTATCATTATGTGTAATACCCAAATACCCAAGAAAAATGCATATTCTGTGTGATTTTTAAGCTTACCTAGGATCAGATTACAAAACTGAAAATAAGGTAAAACTAGAGACCATCTTGTGGTGGGATCACTCCTGCCAGGATACAGCAATCTGCAACTTAAAGCGAATGTGCAAATGCCAGGGCCGTAATATGGAGGGCAATGGCCCCTTTCCTACTTCCTACCCCTCCTCCTCCGGCCCCTTTGCTGTGACCAAAAAAATCTTTTAACTCGGTCTTCGTTTTGATCCTAAATACACACCTGTAAAGTTTCATGACTGCATCTCGCACGGTTGCGACGCCATGGTGTCACACATAAACATTTGGCAAAATATTGAAAACACCTACTGTGGTGGTTCCTGCTAAAAAAAGGTGTCATCAGGAACACATTTTGCTATGATGACACACACACGGACTCACAAAGAGAAAACAACACCAGTCGTCATAACGATTTTGGTAAAAAATGTTGAGCTGAAGGCAGAGCTGAAGAAGGACGGATAATGAGCCGGAAAATGAAGGTGTTACGGCAGCTTACATCAAAGCAGCAAAATAAGTAAGACTTAAATAAGATAAAATATAAAGAAATTTGAAACATTTTTTAAACATCATTGTAAATGATATACAGTAAGAAAGGTAAGAACAGAATGTTGAATCTGACATGAATAACATTTAAACAGTAGAGCAGCACTTTTAGCAGCAAATTTAAATGACAGGGTTTGTTGGGTCCACTGAACAGACCCGACACTATACTATTTTTTATTGCTGTTGTTTTACTCTGTGTGCTTTGCCCGCTAGCCTCGGTTTCTATTCGATGTGCTTTTTATTGCTTGCTTATATTATATCATTTGTTTCTTTTGCTTTTACCTGTGTAATTTGTAAAGTACTTGAGGTTGCCTTTGGGTATAAAATGTGCTAAATCAAAAAACTTGCCTTGCTTTACTATAACACGGACATGCACAGGGTTGGGTCTATAATATGTCTGATAATAATTGTTTGGGTATATAGGTATATCTCAAAAAATAATTAGGTCCAACCCAGTCTAGAGAGGAATTTTCCCGAGTCCATTGTGGTTTGGGTCCGTTATTTTGGACCCCTGAGGAGCTTTAATCCAATATAAATGCTCCACCTGTTATGTTAATAAGAACTGTAACATAACATAATGTAAATAAAAAGCTGGGCAGCATTATGTTTTTTTTCTGGGATGTATTTGGTGTTGCAAATGAGTCAAATATTTCATGAGCCTGGACTGGGAAGCCACAAATTAAAAACAGAAAGTGTCGAGCTATGTGATTTGATGTTAAATATATATATATATATATATATATGAATTAGGTTTATCCTATGTGGCATGAATACTAAATCACCCTGTTAAAACTCATGATTCACTGCCAAAAAAACCCAGCAACACCTCTCCAAGTATCATCACATTTCACAGCAACAGCAGAAAATGAGTGATGAGTTTGCATCTAATCACCAGATCTTCCTTCACAGGTAAAGTGTTGACACCAGCGCTGCTGTAGAGATAATGAACTTTGTCTCAGTGCATGTCAGTGTGTGATCACACTGATGGTGCGGGTGAGCAAAGGGAAGAGCCTTGGGGTCATCCATATGGTGCAGGATCTGCAGTGTGAAGTATACATGTTGGTGGGGAATATGGAGTAATAATGACCTTTATTAACTTGTTTTCACTGTGCCACTTAATCCTCTCAACAACAAGCATTATCAGTGTACAGTCAGTATGGTAGATTAGTCTGTGATACAGATGAATTTGCGAGCTCGTGTTTTGCTCTGGCAGGTCTGGTTCCCCTCCCATTAAAAGAGATTTCCGGCTGACCTGGCCCATTTTGGGCCAATCACAACTATTTATCTAATATGGGGCATGTTGATATGGTGAAAAATATGTGATGACGTCATTTGTGACTTGCCAGCCTGTTCTCATTCCCAACTCGTCAAATAGCTCCGCTCTGTCAGCTTTCAGCGTACAAGTGTGACGCCAAAGCAACCGTTGTGGTCTGTTTACGTTTGTTTTTCACCCAGTGCTGAGTCGTGTTTTGTTGTGTTGATTGGTTGTATCAAATTGCATCCACAAACATTTTTTTTCTCCAGCCATTGTTTACGCCCTCAGGAGACTGACAAAGAACTTAGATGAACCAGATTTCACATATGCAAATTAATCTGGCATTGGCAAGGTAATGGCAGATACATTTTAAATTATTATTAAACTGGTTGCAACGTTTAAATGAAATACATCCATAAATGCTCTTTGTGTTTCGATAACATATACATAGCTGATGTCTGTTTTCTTGCTTTCTCCTACCACCACCACGAGCACTTTGTCTTTCTTGCTGCACCTCTTGCTTTGCCTCGCCCTTTTTATTCATCTGCATCACAGCCCCAGTTGTCAGTTTCCTCTCCGAAGTATCGAAATATTGCTCATACCTTCTGCTCTCCAGTGCGAGAGAAACTGCTCACAGCTTATCTTACAAACCCACTCGGGGGGATTGATTAATTCATCACTGCGAGCTGTTTTTAATTACAGTGTCAAATGATCTGTTAATGGACAAAGTGAAATCTATTACATCATTCTATATATAAGTGAGCTTTCTGTGTCTAAGCCAACAATCCCCCAGTCTCCAGTGGCCGAGGTCATACAGGATTACTGATATATGAAACTGCATTCGGAGGCATAAGCAACTCTTAATTAGCTCCTGCCTGCTCACTTATCACCATCTCAGTCTAATCCTACAGCTCGGACAGGCTTTGACACCACTTTACAAAGGACATTTACTTTATAGCCTCAAGTGCCAATCAGACCGACATAAAATTAGAACACCAAACATTAAAGTGAAGAAAATGAGCGATATTAAATACAGTGTTGTTCAATTCTGGTAATGCAGGGAGGTGCTCAAAGTGTGAAAAGTGTGCAACCTTGACACCGTGGTGGAATAATTGGTGGTGCAGTTGCCTGCCTGCAAGGCGAGCTCAAGGCCTCAAGGTTGAAAACTGCTTTCATTGCGTTTGGCCCGAAACGATAGCACAGCACATATTATAATGGCATTCTACCTAACGTCAGGTGAATGTTGATATGTGCTGTGTTATCAGTTTCACTGAGACTCTTTGAAGGCTTTTCCTCAGCTTTGTACTTTATTCTGTAAATGAAAATTTAATCTCCAGATCAAGGACAGAGAGCCTCAATTATCTGTGTCTCCACAACATATGTCTAGACAATCTTTTTTTATTATTCCTCCTTTGGTTTTTGTTTATCTCTTACTTTTTCCTTTTTGAATGAGGAATCAGGCGAGGAGGGGGCAGAAATGACATTTTCAATAAGAAAGATTTATGGATGCTATCTGACCCAGAAATGTGAGGATTCCTACAGTAGTTTTGCCTTGAATACTCCCCTCGCAGGACTTAGAAGTTCTGTTTCATAAAATATGTCTTTGTGATTACCGGGACGTCAAGCAGTCTTAAAAATATTCAAGAAACCTGCCTGACATGAATTATGTTTTTAAACTATCAGAGGCACATGCATAGGTAATCCAGAAGTCGTGGTGCCCAAACACCTCTGAAATATTGTTTTATCACAGTAAAGAGCTGTGCAGGTCCCATGAGCAATGAGACAATAAGTTCCACTGTAAACACTGCACCGATGTACACTAATGACTGCACCGATCCCCTGAGCCGGGCTGCAACATTTATGAAAACATATCAACGGAGAGTCAACACAGAAGTTAGTGACATGGAAACATGTCATCTGAGGAGTGTTTTGTCAAACGACATGCTCTTAGAGGGGAAACGCTGCCGCTGAGCTGTCATTCATGCGGCTTTTAATGCTCAAATGCCCCTCATCTGACCTGAGAGCTGAATTAGCTCAGCAGGGGCTCCGGTGATGATCTACTAACCGCCAGTCATTAAAATATTACCTTTCACCGCATCACCACTGTGAACAACACCTACCGTTGTGCTGAAGCCAATTTCCATCCTTTTCCTGTTTCATATCCCCTCTATCCCTTTTAACCACACTTAACACTCTTTTCCACTTAGTGTTGCCCATATTCAGCGAGCCCCCCTGGGGACGAGCTGTGCATATATGTCGGGGGAGGAGAGGAGGGAGAGTGCGGGCTATTAAACAAAAAAAATCAGGAGTCAACTTTGCCTCACACTTATTCCTCTAACCACTACTCTCGAAGCGCTTTCAGTATTAGCGCCTGTTCGGCCGGTGGTGGTGGTGACTGCGGTGGTTGCAGAGAGGCACCGCTTTATACGTGCGCTCTTTTTTAATGCAAGCCACTGGATTAAACACAGCTCTGGGACACAGATTGGGTCATGCATTAGGAAAGGCTTGATTGGCCCAACAGATGGGTTTCAGTGAAGAAGAAAGGTTTAATCAATCCAGTTTGCACACTGTTCACTGAGATTTTGTAGCCGAGAGGAGGAAAAGAGAGGAAAGAGAGAGCAGAAGGCTGGGTGATATTAAATAAATGTTCACATCCTCTAATTGATTTATTTGTTGTTGTGTCGGGGTTTTTATTGACCGGAGCAAACACAGTTAGCCCCGTTTGAATTCATTCTGCAGTGAAAAAGAAAAGCTACTATAAAGTTACTACAGATACATATAGTAGATTGTGTGAGTTTAAAATGGCATCTGGGCCGGCGTTTCTCTGGTGGCCTGAAGCCAATAGCATGCAGTGCACATGTAGCAACAGCTGTGATCATTAGATTAGCAGTAACAGGGAGCCCTCAGGTCAGTGCACACTTGTCTACATGCTGCTGGAAAACAGTTATTCATTACCAGGCCAATACACAGGTTTTGGGGTTTTTTTCAACAGTGGTAACAAAATATGACAAATTGACCATTTGCTAAAGCACCTCTCCCAAACAATTATGGTCCAATCACAGCTTAGCAACAGTAGCTAGGAAAAGCAGGTTTGTCAAGGTTTGGATTTGTCCACATGGAGAGCCTTTTACAATGCATTTCAACACAAAAAGCACAAAAGCAAAATTGTAAGAAATGCATTGAGCAGTGTTTTTCTTTCCTTTTTCTTTGCTTCAGCTAGATACACTGCCTCGCAGCTGTGTGCCAAAACACACCAGCCAAGTTGCACTTACAGTTTACATCCATGTTTGCGAAAACATGGACGCTTCACACACATCTCTCCCCAAGCAGCACATAAGATCTGTACAGTACAAAACAATAATATATAGCCAAAACCATGTTTTATGAGGTCACTGTGAACTTGACATTTGACCTTCAACCACCATATTCTAATCACCTCATTCTCTAAATCTGAGAAAACCCGCCATAGGTGCCCTTGCGCTCCTTGAATTATGTCGTTACAGCATCATTTCAACCTGGCGCTGTCCTGCATCGTTTGACGTGAGCACGACAGCTTCAGTCCGGCCACTTCTCCTGCAATGTTGCCCGTCCACCCATCGGGCGGACGCAGCAGGTACTGTTCAGCTGTCCACCGGCGTTTAACAACACTGCGTACAGTTCTGCGTGGCCGTTATCTCACACGGCACCGTCAAACAGCGATCTATGCACGCAAGAGAAGTGCCTTTAGGTGTCGGGCTCTTACGCCAAAAACACTGACAAAGTGGCGTAAGTGACAAAGGGCTGACATGGTGTATTTTCTAATAGCTGTTGAGTTACACCATTTTTGCATCATTAAAATGCATTGCATTGTGGGATTGTTAGTCAAAAGGACATGCAGGGACACTGCTTTGTTGTTCCACTGAGAATTATGTGAGAGATAATGTGGGTAATGTTTTTTTACTGGAGACTGAGACGGATATAAATACTGTGCGGAGACAGAGGTCAGTTGGCTACAGCGGCTGGTGGACACACAGCTAGTTTCTGGTCCTTCAAAGGTCACAGAAACAAAAATGTAACATTATAATGTTTGCTTTCTTGACGTACACTTACCTCATTATGTTAAAACATTTGAAAGTCACCACATTTTTTAGTGAGTGTAATATTTCAGATGTGAAGTATCAAAGGTAAAAAAGTGGTCTGTGGACTTAACATATCATAAAACTGTATTAGACAATGCTTCTGATTCATTTAAAAAAGAATGTAGATATTTTTGTTTTCCAGTGCTTGTTTGAATTAAATTATTTCTTTTTCTTTTTTTAATACAGCATTTTAACATTGTGCTAACCATTGCACATCACTTTAATTACAGATCATTTAATTTTAGAAAACAGTTGTATACATTTGTGTACATTACAATTTGTATATTTATCAAAGAGACTTTAACCTTTTATTTGCTGCTATTTAGGATATTTGAACATTAATAATTCCATTAATATGTGAGAGTGAAAGTGTGCCAGCCAATCCCAGTCTCCCCAGCACAATGTAATACGTCGGGTGAGATTTTGGAACAAATCTGTTAGGACTGATTCTAAAAGCCTTTGCTCTTGTTATGTTAAAAAACAAAAAAAAAACCAACCCAGAACAAAACAAAAAAAATACTATTTATAAATACGAACAAGTTTTAGCTGTATTAGGCTACATTGTATTTGACTAAGCAGCTATACAGGGTTATTTTTACAGGAATAACAGTCTGATGTTCAGTGTTTCCTTTTTCTGCTTACAACTGAAAAATTAACACTGCAATACAGGAATAATCTGTTTCTTTATGTCCATGTCTCCTGCATGGATTATTAATTTTTTACCCAGGACATGTCACTCTAGCCTCAGTATTTAAAATCATTTAGGCTGTGCAGCTATTGCACATGAAAACATTTGAAAATGAGTATCCATGTCAGCCAAAGCAAGCGTTATCGACTGTGTTATCTATTGACCTAATGTCTTATTAATAGTAATAACTACTATAAGTAATAACAGTAACAGTTAGCAAAATCAATGGTTGATGGCTGGAAACTTGCGGCCTGCTGTAAATCGAATACCCTGTGAGAGCGACAGTCAATCTGGACCTAAATTTGACTGATAAACACAGTGGATCTAGTCATCTATTATCTTTTAATGCAGCAATATGCCGTAAACGTGTCGACACCACAGTGGACATGCTGTGATTGAACTGTCAACAGTTAACATGATCAATAATGGGATGAATGACACCTAACGATTCATAAATTAGTTACTCTGACAAGCTCTGGGGAAAGAAAATCACACAGCAGGAACAACAGAAGTTGTGTCTAAAGTTGTGGCAGAACGTGCCGCTGACGGTTTCACAGCAGAGTGATGACAGCTGATCTGAGCTGATGGGAAGTCAATGGAGGCTTATTTCTACATGTGTTTTTTAAATCGACTCGATGATTGACGTTTCTCTGGAAGCGTGATTTAAGGGGGAGATGAAGATGAAAAACATCACAGTCCTCGTCAGTGTATTTTAATGAGTTGCTTCAAGGAATAAAAAAAAAGATCTGTCTTTACATATTGAAGGACCTGTACGCTGTCCTTTACGACAGTTCTCCAATTCCTAAATTTTTCCATAAGACAAAGCATCTCAGATCAACACTGAGTGAATAGATTCACTCATGAATTCAAAACAAGCTGATATTTCATGTTTGTGCTGTCACACTGCAAAGAAAAAACACAAGCTCTGGCTTTGTTTTTGGTTCCTCTTCAATCAGTCTTCCATTGTGTGCTTAAAATAGTCGTCACAATTTCACCACTTTTTTCCAACCTCGGATTTATTTGGCCTGTGACTGCGCATGTTAATACTTTATTTAGCCTGTATGCTAAATAGATTGTATAAGCTTGCTAAACATAATATCAGAGGTGTAAGTAACGGGGTACACGGATAACAAATCAATAACCGTTTACATGTCATTTTTTCCTCTCCTCCTGCTCGTTCATTTCTCACCAATAGTATTTTTAGGGGTGATAATGTTGCCTGAAAGCTTAAGATAATAACATTAACTAACTATACACTTAAATGTTCCCACTAATGCAGTTATCTGCATACATAATAGATGCACAGGTGGCAATGTTACGTTGATATTAAAAAAAAACCGCAGCCACAGCCAGTGTCGTGTCACTTCGAGTTGACTCGGGGCCGCATGGACAACAAGCAACAAGCGATGAACAAGCGGAGCTTAAAAAAATATATTGTACAAAAGTGAGCAATAGTTAAAACAATGATTAAAAAAGAAGGTTAAACCTTTTCCAGCTTTCACTTGTACGTTTTCTTGTCTGTCAAAATTGATGATTTTATTTTCAACTCATTTTACTTTCTGTCATAAGTAGGTCTAAGTCTTAAATGGTGAGATGGATTACCTACTTTTTAAGTTCTGTTCGCTGAATAAACGTTTTTGTGCGATAACTAACTACTGGAATGGCTTTGATTTAATGAGATTAGGGGGTATTTGAATGGAGACAGAACCATCTAGTGGTTATATAGCGCAACTGCGATAGAAAAAGATCATAAATCGTGTAACCGGGTACACGTCGGTTAGAAGTCCCGTTTACACGTGTAGAAAAAATTGTAAACGTTGACACCCCTAGTAAGCACTGTGTTAAGCTCAAAACCACACACACACAAAAAAAACACAAAGTTGTAACCTCTTGGGCTGAAAAATGAAGCCAACACAAAAGTGCCAAAAAAAGTGCAGTTCCTCAAACGGCCACTTGAGGCCACAGGTGAGTGCCGTCCATTGATGAATTGCTAACACGACAACAGTGCTGGTTAGTTAACGAAACCGTCCCAGGCATCTAACCAAAAACCTATTCAGAATTCCCACTGACTCTGAGACACTGGAACCAGGAGTGCTAAAATGCTAACTAATTTCAGGGATTTAGGACTCATTCCTGCACTGCCCTATTCAGTTTTTACAGTAAATGCATTCTGTTTTAATGGTTTTAAGCCTATTTTCACTTGAGAAAAATAGCATTAGCATTGTAATCACCATAGATAGTAATTGCAACATGCTAACCAAGCTAGCGTAAAGGTTAGCCCTGCTCTCTCATCCAGATATGGTCACTTCTGGCTAATAAATAAACAAAATGCTGAAAACTTCAAAACAGTCCACAAACCAGGGTGACGTCATGGTGGCAACATTAATTATTTTATTTATTTTTTTTTCTACAGTCTATGACACACACACACACACACACACACACACACACACACACACACACAGACAAACACATTGCTAACAGAATCTAAACCATTACTTGATCCAGGAGCTTATTTACCAATTAGATGGTCAAGGCCTTTCTTTCTTTCTTCGCTGTTTACTGGTTGCGTATTAAAATCCGTCTGTACACAGAAGTAAGATAAAGGAGGTGTGTATTATTGTAGCTGGCTACTTCTTTGTCCTCTAACATTCAGAGTAACCTGGAGAGCAGTTTGACATGTTGCTGACTGCTGACTCAAAGGCTTTTTCGCCTCCTCTCCTCATTTCCTTGCTTCTCCTCTCATGTCTTTTTTTTCTGTTTGTTGTATTCTCTGCATCCTCATCTCTCCGTCCTTTCCTTCTCCTTCTCTACCTCCGTCCTCTCTGGCAGCTGTCTGTTCAGCTACCTGCGAGTACAGTATCACCTTCCAGACAGCGGTGTGTACTGTGCAGCTCACAGGAATAAGCCTCTTTCCTGGACTACTGTTTCTGCAGCAAGAGGTGCAGATAAGGAGGAGAGAGGTCTGCTGTGAGATTCACCTTTTTTTCATTTAGAGAGAAAAGCGAAAGCGCGGCAAAGCATTAGCATGGATCAAGTGAATAATCTGCAGACATGAATGTAAAATAGGCACACAAGATTTCTTCTCTCCACTATAAAAACACTGCGCAAACCCAGTGCAGATTTGCTCTCTTTGAAGAATGAAATATTCTAGGAAAACCTGAAATTTATTCTAAATGCTTATTCTAAGCTTATTCTAAATGTGCATGTTGTCTTCTGTTCTTTTAACAGACTTCACGTTCAGTTTCTCTTGAATCTGATCAAAGCATTTCCACCTCCTGTATTTTTTCCTGTTGTCTCTTACATTCAATTCTCATGTAGAACAACATACCATCCCTTCGTCCTCGCAGCAGGTAAGGCAGCCAGATAAACAATATGCACTAGAATATCATCTGAATAATAAAAACACATGTTTTTGCAAGTGAACTGAACTGAGGCAGGTCACAGTGACAATAGTCAGAAATATGAAGAGACACTAAGTGGGAGAGAAATGAGAAAACAAAATTGTTTCAAAATTTGTCCCCTTAAAGTCAATTTACAAAAGGAAGCCAAAGATTTAAAAAGGCAAAAAGATCATATCACTGCTTGTGGGTTTTTCCCCAGCTAATTTCCTGCTGCACCATTAATTGAAATATTATCATTATCACAATAATGCCAAGTGCAATAGGCCTATCCAAATCTCAGGAGCTGCAGTTTTGATGACAGTAAAATGTGTCATAACATACCATTATAAATGAAGCCTTGTGGTGCTACAGAGATGCCCCAGCCTACAAATCATAATTAATGTCTGAGGGAAAATGCTGGTTTGGTACAGACACCAGTGACAATCACATCATATATATATATATTTTTTTTAGTTTAATGGAAAACTGGTAATTCCCACAAAACTACAAAAACCAGGAACTCATATCACAGTTGCAGGATAGGTCAAAATAACCATTTTATGATTTTTTTCCTAAATTCTGCAGCCCTAAAGATTACCATGTTTAATATGTAGAAAAAACAAAGAGAAAAAAAATACACATTGCAGTTTAGCAGGGTTACGTGACAGACTATTTCTTGGCCTGGCGCAGTAACTTCCTGGTGTCTCTGGAGATTGCCTGGCAACCGCAAAGCCATTACAAGACTTCAGGATCTCCCTTGTCTCTCCCAAAAACTGTCCGACACACGAACAAGATATAATGTGTTCAGAGGTGCTCGTATGCAGATTTTGTTACCTTCAGCCAAAGCCAGGCAAGCTGATTCCCCCTGTTTTCAGTCTGTATGCTAAGCTAAACCAACTGTCTGTAGCTTCATATTTACCGTCCAGTTATGATAGTGGTGATGAGCATATCTACTCAAACTGTTGAAACATTGCTTTTATTTACCCTTCCTTCTCTGGATAAAGCACTTGCTCATGGCTACATGTGTCATTCTGGTTGATAAATGTATTCATAAAATTGTCCTTGGATCATTTAGAGATTAACAAACTATTAAAGATGATGCCTCTGAGGACCTTGTAAACTAACCACGTCAGTCAAAGATTCCTGGCACACTAACTGGTCATCTCTCAGAAGTGGCGCTCAGTAATGATCTGTTATTGACATCCTCCTGTAACCTGAGAGGCTCGTCATATTGAGTCACTCTCAGCTCTGTTATGCTGCATTATGAAGGACGACTAAGACGTGTCACCTAACAGACAAACACAAGACAAACAGGACAGCAGCTCCGACCCCTCTGATGCTCACGCAGGAGTGCACAAACTGAGATAACATTAACTACAATAGTCAGCATGAGTTAAGCCATATCTTTCAATCAATAATCCCTCATGTGGTCGTAATTTTTTTTTTATTTGCTTGTTTTGTAATTTAAATATTCGCACAGGTGTCTTAGCCAGAGGGAAAACCCTTTCAAGCATGTGTATTTTTACATATGATATAATTAATATGATATTTTTGATTTTGATTTTTTTTTGTTTGTACTGTTAAAAACGGGTAAAGTCTGATTTCACTGTAAAGCAGCATGCAGCATATTAATTCACTGAGCCCCTCCTTAAACCGCTCTCTCTTTCTCTCAGTTAATCATTGGTGCACCCTGTGGTCCCTCTGCCTTCGTGACACTAGGCGACAGCTGCTGCGGGAGGGTGAGCTCTGTGCCAGGGACAGTTAGTGACAATCCGCCAGTACACACAACGTGACAGGGCTAACTGTCAGCATCACACAGCCAACGTTATCAAGCACATATTAACAGGTTTAACAACAGAGTTGAGCTGTTTTGGTGTTGCCGTGAGTATGTTCAGATTGTTTAACGGCTCGGTGTCAGATGTTAGCAACCGTGTTAACTTGTGTTAACTGTGCCGTGACGTTAAACTAACCATTCACCAGGAGGAGAGTGGCCAAATCTTCCAATATTTATTGTTTATTACTACCTAAGCTAAAAAGCAAAAAAAAAAAATAGCGTTCAGGCATCCCTGATATTGATGTTAATGTATTTCAATTAAACTGACCAAACTTCAATGGAAAGTTCCACATCAGCTGCAGCCATCTTGGTCGTGATGTCATCACATACTCTACGTAAAGCATGAAGTTGTCAGTCAGTGTCTAAAACACGCCCCATATTGGACAACAGTTGTAATTGGCCCGACCCAAGCCGGGTTACCCGGGCCACCTGGATTCTGTCTGAAGGGGTAAGGGGACCAGACACATCTGCCACAGCAAATAAAACACGAGTTTGCAGATTCTGCTGGATGTTATGGTACAGCAGGTAGAGTTGACAGATGCACATGATGTTCATTGTGCAGTCAAGCAAAAAATCAGGAGTCTGCTAATTGATATTCATACCATATTCAGAGAATAATAGAAGCCAAAGGCTGTCTGGAATGGGAAGAAAAAATAGAAAACTGTATCTTCAACTGCACAACATCCATTTAAAAAGTGTCTGCAAAACTGTAAAGAATGGATCTTTTGATAAGACGAGACATTGAAATCTGACAATTCTTGTAAAACCCTTGAATTATGCTGCTGACAGAATATTTTAGATGAAGTAGCAATGTTTATAAAATTTGTTTTCCTTTCTGCCTTGCAAAACGAAAGCCACGCCACTTTCTTCAGTGGCACTGAACATGGGCATTGGACACAAATCACATTGTGCTGATCTCTTGAATGAGGACATATTTTTAGGGATACCAGGCTGCACGCTGATATCAACCCTTACGTCATTCACTGCAAGTGGAGTGCTATTTCAAAAAACGACAGGTTTGTGTGTTTGCATGGGATCATCACATACAAACACTCTCTCTTTCTCTAACACACACCCCCCACACACACACACATGCACACACACACACACACACACACACACATACGCACAGCCACATGACTCAGGCACACGGTGGAAAACGGCAGCCTCCAACACGCAGACATCTGGTGTGTGAAGATGACTTCTTCCTCACACATCTACATCTGCCTCCTTCGCTCTTATCACACAGACATACAAAAACACAGAAACAGAAGAAACACACAAACACAAGTATACATCAAACAACATGCTGCACATACCACAGCTGTACAGAAACAAACGGCTTTTACAGCACTGAATGAACGCTGTTATCAGATCAAGTCGGCCATCTTTTAACCAGGGAGCCAGCTTCCACATTCAAAATGGTGAATATTGATTTGTCTATTAGCGTCTGCATCTTTTATTCCTATCCATGTCACATTCAGCGGCGTCTAACCCTCCATCCCTTTGTCAGTGTGGCTGTAGCTTATGCTGCATTTGAGTGAGGTGGGATCAATCTGTCTAACAACATGACAGCTCAGAGCAGCGGGCTGGAAGTGGTGATGTGTTCAAACCCTTGGTGGTGGATGTTTCCTGTTGATTTTTGTTGTTGTGTCTTGGAATTGCATCTCAGGTGAAATTTGGATTCTATGCATTTTGGAAATTACAGCGTAGAAAAGAAGGAAAGCAGAAAGACAGAGAAAGAAAAGACTGTGTTCCACTTCTGTCTCCTCTTTTTATTGTCATTTGTCTTTTTAATTAGTGAGAAGACATTTTTGTAAGTGCCACATGCAAATTGATTTACTTGCGTTCATTTAAGGAAGGATTATGCAGAAGTATTTCTTTAAACATAATGAATGCAAATATTACATGTACCTGCAAAATGTTACTCTTAGCATATTTATTTTTGTTTGTTTGCTTTTTGGGGGGCTAAATCATGTTCTTCATTTCAAGCATTCAACACCAAATTAAATTGGAATCAATGATTTACCACAATGTTGCCCATCACCTTAGAGCTGCAATGCATTTTAGGGCTACTTGGGAGAAGCGGAGCAAGCTGAGAACATGGCGAACTCACTGTCACTATTACCACATTGTGCAAACTTCGAGCAACATTTGCATTTATGTGAACCTGTGTATCTGTCCAACACTCAGTCTCCTGTAAGCTTTGGTCTGGTTTCCACCACCTACTGAGGGAAACAATCTGGCTCTTTAGCCACCGAATACTGCATTGTATTGCTGCATTCGGAAATAGACCGGGGCAGTATCACAGTATAGAAATCCTGACTGTTTTATTTCCAATACTGTCAAAAACACAGATGCTCCTCTTTTTATAAAACTGAGGGGATGCACACAGCAAGAAGTCAGTCTTGGCGACTGTGAGTGGTGGGGAAATCATTACGGTATTTGTAAACAGCTGGCCAGAGGGAGAGAGACAGCAGGGGAAAATAGCAGTAGCTCCAACATATTTTAACATCAAACTCAATGAATTAAGGGTTTATTTTGACCAAACCTGAGTTGGTAGCTGTTTGAACAGTGGACTAACTAACTAGACAAGTCAGAGCCGTAACAGCTAGAGCATTGATTCCTTAGACTTATGTCTTCTCCGTTATTACTTCATCACCTTACGTGACTTTACGCACTGTGCAAGCATCAGAATTAAGACGGAATTTCATTCCTCCATAATGGCTGTGGGTGATCATTGTTTGCATAATCCTGTTTAAATCAATCTGAAATGAAGCATGAGCATTCATTATTTTTGCACCAGAAAGCCAAGGCTTCTGTCTTTCATGTCATCACATCGTACACTCATAATGATGTCACTGCACTGCGTTATCTTATCTAAAAATACGTTGTGGCACCAAAGAAATGAATGATGAATCCATGGCAACGTCTTTGCACTCACCTCATAAAAATGAGCATAACTCAAAAACTAAACAATGTACATAGTTCAAATAACTTAAGCAGTGTTAAGAAATATTTAGGTTATGTTTCTACATTCAAAAATCTTTTGGAAACATAATGTTTTGGGTTTCTTTTTTGTAAAATCTGATGATTTTTGTAATTTTTAATGACACTATTCAATACTTAAATCAATTATTATGGTTTATAGACTTACATAACCTTTTAGTATTGGTTGGGCAGATTTTTGGGATATAAGGCATTTAAAGATACTCCAAGAAATGACATCGCAATAGGCAAAAACAAAATGTAGGCACTAACAGACCATTTCTATCGTGTTCAAAGGATTAACCAATTGTTTTTGTAGCCTAAACCAGACGAAATAAAAAATGCAAACGCCAGTCTCTGGTGTCAAAGGCCGACCATCCACCCCAACTTCCTCACACACAGCAACCAAAATTCCCTCTTTATGTATTGAGCAAATCTTGTTGGCAACATATGAATGCATTTAATAGAAGGCAGGATTTATGACAGCATCGCACCTCATAGTTGTGAATTAAGCTGAACTACATCCTCACATATCCCAGTCTCCTTCAGTCACACATAACACACACACACAAACACCCTGTCATCACCCAAACATGCTCATAAGTGACAAGACAAGTGGGCGGTGTTTGAAGCGCTGCTGGAGACAGTGTGAAGCCTCCTTACTTGACTGGTTAATGAATTGGCAAAACCCCCCTACGTCCTCTGCCAAACAGCAGAGAGTATCAACAATATAGCCCTGGCATCTGTTTCTCAGCCAGGAGGGCACATCCCTCCGTCATCCTTCTGTTTTTTTTCTCCTTTCTATTTATTCATCATCACTTTTTCACAATCTTGTTTTTCTCCTGGAAGAGCAGCATGTTTCTAATTACCTCAGGGCTATTCATTACAAATGACACCCTCCACATTGCACTGCAGAGGTATTCTGAGTGCAGAAGAAAATGGAGTTTGCCTGCACACTGTGTTCTTCTGTATTGATGAAAAGGGAGATAGAGGGGAGGAAGGCTTTTATCTTTTGACAAAATGCTACGCCAGGGCATGAATATCTGCTTTTATTGTCAGACTCTCTTCTGTGTGAAGAACCTGTTAAAGGGAGTTGGTCTTGCTTGAGAGAACACAGAGAAAGTTTGATCTGCGGCGCTGAATCACCTGGTGGAGATATTCGCGATACAAGTGACGTGAGAAAGATTAATTACACCGCAAAAAGGATCAAACCCACAGGAAGCACTACATCTACACCACCACAGTACAACTGCTCTGCATTTCTGTTTCTGCTGGTGCTACAGTATGAGGACACACCATTTACCAGCTTTACGTTAAAGGAATGCTTCATGGTAATAGTCATGGCAATCAGACATCCGGCTGCCTGCCTCGCTTCTGGCCAGAAATTAAATAAACATATTCAATCAGCCCCCAATGATGTGCAATATTTACCTCCTGCTAGTTAAGGCATAGCGAGTACAGCTGTCGACAAGGCTAATATTGCAATCACACAATCAATAGCGTGACGTGATTGCTTTGTCCTGGCTGTTCTCAGGGAGTTTAATGTTTGTTGGTTCTGTTAAACAGAGCTGGGCCAAAATGTACTTTGAGACAGCTGTTAGCAGGTCTCAATGTGATCGCTGCAGAGTTTTAAAACACAAAGACAGAAATGTAAGAGAAATTCGAAAATTCTGAAAAAAGAAAGATAACAATGTATCTTCCTGAACATTCAGAAGTGATCAGGGTTACGTGTTTTAAAGGTCAAAGGATGAGGATGGAGTTTGAAAAATGAGAAATAAGATTCAGTCTGCAGCCACGCTAGTGGCTCTTACACCTTATCACCAACATAGAACAGGCTTTGTTCTGGTTCCTGCACTTTATTTTGAACCATTTGAGCATTTCCACCAAAAATAAAGTGGTTTGCAACCTGAAAAGTTGTTTCTCAATAGCACGTTTTCCTTGACTTGAAAGGCGAACCATAGCATCATCAATGGGCGTGTTATATTTTACATGTTGGAAAGAGAGGATGGAGTCTGCAGGTAATAGTTTTCTAGGGTGCCAGGGTATGCAACGGCATGGATTTTCATGGTACAATTACTGTCACTAGAAATATCACAGTATCATATAATCACTGTAATAATTATCACTCACAAAGACCATACAGGAATAAAATAGAGGGTTTTTTTGGTTCAATAAATGCTTTATATTAATTGAAATTGAAATCATTTTTTTAAGAATGTAAGTATGTGTAAAGTCTTACAAACAGTGGGGAAATGAGATGTGCAGGTGAGATGCATATTCTTTTTAATATCATAGAGTCCAAATGCACATGGTATGATAACCTTCAATTTTAACACCTCGGTATATCTTGAAACCACTATACAGCTGCAACTCTAGTGCGTACTGACAGCTGCTCTGGCACCACTTAAGAACCTTGCTAGTGCAACACAGTCAATGGAATTGCACTTTCTTTAACATATTTCTTATTAACAGGTCTAATGAATGGTGGAGGGCACTTGATCGATGCGCAAATGCAAGGTGAAGGGCATTTCTACGTCCATTTATGGCGGTGTGTGGGTGTAGAAATGAAGCGTCTGTGTGTGTTTTGGCTGCCACAACTATCAAGATTTATACAAAATATCAATGCCATGTCTTTACCGCAACGGCTGACCCTCAGCCCATTCCTGCATCTCATTCCCTCTCTCTCTCCCCTTGAACACTACTATATCTGTCCTATCAAATAAGGAAAAATCACCCAAATTATTCTTTTTAAAAGAATGCATGTACATATTTCTGCCTTTGTGCATACACACAATTTTGTCTCAAATCTGCACATAGTTTTATGCATCTGTACCCTGAACAAATTGGTTTCAAGAACCAGAGCTAATTTTATAATATGCTCAAAAAGACTGAAAATATGCTGATGTTAAGTAGATATAATGTTTACTATATGCAAAATCATAATTTAGCATGCTAACATTTGCCTAATTAAAAATAAACACAAAGAATGACTGACTACAAGGTCATAAGTTTTGCAGTTATTTGGTAATTTAATCATAATTTGACCTTTTGGTGGCACTATGGGGAAGTCGGGGGACCACTAAAGTCATAAGGATTTATTGTCTGGTAACCATGAATGTGGTGCAAACCATCAAGTAGATGTTGAGATATTTCACAGGATAAATAAATACAGTAATCTGCTGGTGGCACGAATATCAGAAGGACTCATTCTGTCGGGAAAATGACTATAATTAAAAACTTTCATGGCAGTGCATCCATTAGTTGAATTTTCAGTCTGTAGTGGTGGTTTGACAAACCAACACAGCCGCCAGTGTCATTTAAAACTAAAAACTACCTTTTTATTCAGTTTCACTTCTAATAGAATGACTAAAAAATCAGTAACACCTGGTCCTCACAGCAGGTTAAGAATTCTCATTGTTAAACACTATTTGCCCAGATGCAGTTTAAGCCAATCAGGCTTGGACTCAACAACTGTCCCAGGCCACTAATGATCAGTTTTAATATGCAGTCTTGTGCATTATTGTTTCCTCTACTATTCATTTAAAGACATTTCTACAGCTCTAAAGCAAAACAACACAGAGTGGATAATTACTGTGGTAGATTTTTCTTTTCATTGTTATTTACTAATTATTTGCTGACTGGGGATGCACCAGATGGCGACTTGGTGATGAGAATGGGTGGGAAACCCTAGAAAGGTATCACATCCAAGCAGCACTGTCCTCTTTTTCCGGTCTACTGCAGATGGAAAGTCCAAGCAGTGATTTTTTTTTTTTTTTACAGCTATTAGGAATGCACAGTTTATTTATCATCTCTGAGCTCGTTTGGTGGTTTATTTTTCTTGGTTCCTGGCAAAACACAAGTGACACGACATTTAAATATCTGCAGTTCGATAGTGAAAAGTTTAAGTTATATAACACAAACAGAAAACATCTGATTTGCTGGAGGTGTGAGTCACCCGCAATGAAAGATCAAAACCTTCTCTCTGGATTCAGCAACACGTTATGGGCCTATTTGTCCATCATGCAATGCAATCACAAGATATGTGGTGATTTGACTAAAGAGTATGACTGTCACTTTTTCTGCAATACAAACACGCTTGCTCTGTCTTGCCCTTATTATACAATCGCTGTTGCTTTTGCTCTCTCCACCTACACACACAAGTCTCGGCTGAAAAGGACAAGTTCAGTTCAGCAGTGAAGGTGTGATCTCTGTGCTCCTATTCCTCGGCTGTTTGTTCTCTCCGTGACAAGTTGGGAAAAATGTTCTGCACAGCCACAAAAGCATCAACTGGGCATTCTTGCATTTGCAAAAATCACCTTAAAGCTCAAATTGTGAATAAAAACACAGCAACATTTTGAACTTCAGTCAAGAGCTGCATTTACATGGACACTGAACCTTTAATAGGCTGATCAAAGGAGGAACTTTGCTATGTGAAAACTGTGATAACTTTCACACTAGTCCACTAACTCAAAGACTTGGAGGACATGTCACTTTCTCTTCCACTGATTGTAGTTTAAGAGCAAGAGTTTTCAACACTTTTTTAAAGTGTATCTTTCTCAGAAAAACCTTTAAATCTTTAATGGTTGACATTTCCTAGTTTAGGGGGGAAATTCACTCCAGCCAACAGTATAGCATATAGATTCAAGTATTGCTTCAATACAAAAGCACTGCGGTACATTTATAATAAAGCCAAGTGCAGGTGCAGCTTTTTCAAATCATTTCTCCTGGTGGAGAGTTGGATGTTGTGCCCGTGAATACCATTTGCTGTAATTGCTCAAGCACACAAACAGGACACCATAATAAGAAGATTAAAACTACTTTCTGCTTTGTCAGTGCTTTTGGGGTAAGAACACGATGCCAGAATGCAATTTTTGCATACGCATGAAACACTGCTGGACAGCGTCAGGTGAGAACGCGGTTGAAAAGAACTGGTTGCGGAGTTATTATACACCGGCTGACAGCCGTACAGCACCTGCTGCGTCCACCCGATCAGGCAAGGGGGGTGTCACATGAGAATGAGCCGAACAGAAGCTGTCACATGTGCATGAAACACAGCAGGATGGCATCAGGTTGAAACGCTGATGGCACCTATATAGGCCAGGTGGGACGGGAGGTGGATGGGTTGAACAGACCTGGACTTTCATGCAGGAGTCAGGAGTTCTCTTCCCATTTGAATGTGATGTTTTTCCTCTACACCTTACTGTGTGCCTCCTTCCCCTAAACCTAATCATCCGTGCCAGCATGTGCGTTTGTTGACTTCCCATATAATATGACTCACAACGTTAAAATGTTGAACTCCTCCTAACTGACTGCTGTTGCTCCCAGACTCCGGAATAACCTTCCTGTCCCACATTAAGTCCTGTTCCACCACGTACAAATTTAAATCAAATTTAAAGATCCATTTTTTTTTAATTTGCTTGCTTTTGGTTGACTCTGAGGCTGCCCCACGGCTGTTGTCAATTCCCCTCTTAACTAATTTTTTTACATGCTTTTACGCTTTTTAATCTGCTGTTTGATTTATTCAGTTTCTCCCATCCTTCTTTTTCATTACTTCAACTAAGATTTTCTTAGTTTGTTATCTTAAATTTCGACTTTCAGTCCTGCCTTCTTTCGATCATTGTTTTATTGTATATTGGATTCTGTATTATTGTATTTTATGCAGCTTTGACTTCTTTAATCATATAAACCGGTATTGATCGGATCGTAACCTATTTACCTCAACTAGAAAGCACTTTGGGTCAACTCCTGTAGTCTTCATGAAACTGACTTAAATTAATTATTTCATCAAGTGGACATGTAAATACTCATGGCTATTGTCAATAAGATGTATCAAACTCTGAAGGAACATACTGTAACAGCCAAAGACCACAAAGCTGAATATCCAAGTTGATATTTAGAGGAGCAGTAACTTGGGGTGTCCTCTCCAACATAATCTTACTTCTAACTTTTCAAATACCAAAATTTGATCGGTGTTTTCACTCCAGGACAGTGTGTCAATTTAGGCTCGCTACATGCACTCTTTTAAACATAAACTTCACAGAAAATATGGTTCCTGCTTGTTAAATGCAGACAGTCACTTTTCAAACAGAACTGACAATGTAGGTAAAACATATTGTTTATGGAAAAAAAAACATCATGTTTGGCTTGAAGTAAGAACATTTGGTACTGACTACACATACTAGCACACTGTGTTATTATCAAAATAACTTGACTGACTTTTGGTTTCACACAAACAGCAGTCTGTCAGGTACAGAGTTCGTATAGCATATCCACCATCCCACTTAAACACCCAATGCAGACTTTCTCATTCTTTAAATTACGGCAGTTGCCCGAAGAAAAAAAAAATCCGTATTTGCAGCCCGTTTTCATTCCGAACTCCTAAAGGAACAGTGCCCCGTCAGTGCTTTTATCTTAAATGTGCAACGTCAGAAGGACCTCTTGCATGTGCATGAAATGCCGCTGGATGGTTTCAGCTGAGAACATGGCATGACAGAACCGGTCGCGTTACCGCCGTGGACAGCCAAACGCCACCTGCCGTCTCCACATGATCCATGCACAGGCAGTGTCATGTGAGAACGCAGCCAGATGGAGCCTGTCTCGTGTGCACAAAACACGGCAGGACAACGTCACGATGTAATATAAGGAACACAAAGGCGCGTAGAGGGCGGGCAGGAGGGGCACAAAAAAGACTTTCATGCGGGAGTCTGGCATTCGCTTCCCGTGTGAATGCTTTTTCTTTTTGTTCCATATCTTACCATGTCCCCTTGATGTCTAAACCTAACCATCAGTGCCAATATGTGCGTTTGTTGACGTCCCGGCGTTGGTTGTCATGTGCTGTCGTTGTCTACGCAAAACCACGTGCTGCGTTATCCCGCCATGTACATTTGTTGACATCATAGTATCGGGACGCAGAAGGATACCTAACACGTAATATGTAACTTGAAGTTCACTGACAAAGTGGCATCATGTGACGAGTTGGGATGAGAACCTGTTGGTATTTGATGCAGAGGGCCACCGACCAAGCATCAGTATTTGACACGTTGGGACTGAAAACAGGTTGGTTTTGTCAAACCTCAGCTTCCTGTAATTGCGATTCAGCGCCTAAAGTTTAATGTTACCCCAGAAAAGTGGGAGACCATTCTGTCACAGACTAAAATCTGGATCAGGATATAAACTGAGCTCAGAGCTGCTCCCTGGTCGAAGTGTATCAACCACCTCTGAGACAAGCACCAGGGAACAGTAAACACGCTCGAGCTGAGACCAGAGGGCCACATGAGGAGCCTCTCAGTGAAGACGGGTGGGAGAAGCTGGAGGAGTGATACTTGAGAAGGCGCAAAGGAAGGCTGACAGAGCAAAGAGGGAGCAAAGAAGCATGCGAGGCGAGGCAGAAAATGAAGAATTAAACAGAGGCAGGAAGATAAGAGTTGGGAGAGGAAGGCAGAAATTTAGGGATGTAAGGGATGAAAGGGTGCAGGGTTTAGGAGGGAAGGAAAAAGTCTGGGTGACTTGATGTATTTTAGAAACAGTTGAAGAGACGATCAGAGCGATGTAGATTGGGGAAAGGAAGTGGATTGACGGGAGAGTAAGAGAATAAAGCAGTGAAATGAGGGGAAAAAAGGAATGTATGTATGGCACAGAGATCTGTAGCGACAGATAGAACGAACAGTGGGAGCTCAATTATCCACATTTCCCGCTGCTTTTCTCTCCGCCTGTGATTGGACAGCAATAATATATCACCTCTCACTGCAAACTAATTAGTGTTTGTTTGGGGCGATCATTTCAAACTAAGTTTAATTTTGCATCATTATTACACACAAATTTCCAAGCTGTTAGTGCATTGTAAACTTTTGATTAAAATTAATTGAGCAGCGGGGAGTGCTGTCAGGACACGCGGCAGCACAAAAAAATCTAATGTTTTGAAAAAGAGATTGTTCAAAAACTCTCGCCATTCCTCGGAGAAATGATGTCATTAAGGGCTAATAATAACAATAATTTAGCACACTTTCCCAGCAGCCTGCACTCGGCTCTCGGCTTGATTTTTCAGTGTTTGCAAAGCCCGAGCAAACAAGACGCTCGCACAAAAACACACACAAGTTATATTGAAAATGCCATTGCAGAGATCTAATGCATCTGAGGCTGACGGGGGCCAGATCAATAAAGCTTTTGGATATTTTAAGAAAATGACTGAGGAGGCATGCAGACAGCCCAGAGCTGTGCCGTGGCTTCAGCGCTGTGTGTATTTAGAGAGCTATTCCTGAGGGGAAGGCAAAGAGCAGCAAAGCTCAAACAGAGCCACAGAGTCATTATTTTTAGTCCTGTTTGCTGTGGGCTCGTTCGAAACGCCCTCTCTCCTCCCCGGGAATAAAGAGCAGCAGCATGAGAAGAAAAATGGAACAGGCCCCGAGGAGAGCGCACACATCATTATAAAATCAGATACAACCATAATTATAATCATTCGTTTTTATACGGTTGTGCAAAGTCACTATGGTGCAAGGTGCATGCCGGAGGAAGCTACGTCAGGCGGAGGAGCTGAAAGTCACGTGTTCTCCGCACGGCGTACATCTGACTAAAACATTTTCCACATCAAACTACATTATACTTTGGCTCTTTGTGCTGGTAGACTTTTACAGGTCATTAGAGAGGAGGAAAGGTCTGACACTGTGGCGCTGTGGGATTTCAGGCCTCCTTTATCATAGCTGGTCTGCTCTTCCCTGCAGGTGTGTGTGTGTGTGTGTGTAAATGCATTCACATAAATGAATGTGAAGGTTTGCATGAGGATGCTGTGCATGTGTGTGTGTGTGTGTGTGTGTGTTTGTGTGTGTTTGTGTGTGTTTGCGTGTGTGTGTGTGTGTGTTACAATGTCCTTGTACATGCATGCATGCATGCGCCACCAAAGCACCAAAGACAGGAACTCATTCCGGCAGTACTAATACAGAACAAAGCAGAGCCAGAGATGACATCTATGATCTATCACACTCAGCCACCTGCTTCCCAAAAAGAAGGCCATTTAAATGCCACATCTGCTCCGGTGCACCACCATCCGCCAACCGTAAAGCACAAAAGAACATCGCGTTACAGCACTCGCAGAATATATCATATACTCCATATAGGTTACACATATATAAATGTACACTGGCGCATACAGTCTGCTCACACGAGGGAAGAGCTCAAACTGAGTCCTGAAAACCAATCAACAAAAGAAAAGATATACATAACCCTATTTTTCCAGATCAGGTGGTAAAAATAAAAGATATTTAATTTTTTCTGATCCATAATGAGAGTCCATATTTTGCGTGAGCAAAAAAAAAAAAAAGTCCCAAGATTTGTATTTGTTGCAGAATTCATCGTCAACAGCTTCCATCAGCAAATTATCTGGAAAACCTGAGAGTCCATGCCATTTTGTTTGACAATGTTGAAATGTCTAAAAGTGCAACGAAAAGGTAAATAAGTTTGCATTTTCAGGTAATTTCTTCTTTTTTTGCTCATGCCTTCATCTCAAGTTTTTCAAAGAAATCAAGCCAATTGGCTCAGATTTCAGAGGGTTTAAACTGGCAAGAACACTTACAGCATTTTCATGTTACAATAGTTTGTCATGTCGAAGACTGTCTGTTAGCCCAGCACCTGTTGATGTGTGCTCATCTTTTTTTAAACCAGGAAAAAAATTCAAATAAAGCAGTTTTGGGTTAAAAAAAAAATCTATGTTTTTTTTCTGATGCTGCTCACAGAGGAACGAAACGCTCCTGGGCTACTGTAGAAACATGGTGGTGCAACATGGCAGACTCTGTGGACAAGGACTTGCTCCCTAGGTATAATTTGCTTAATCTGAGGGAATGAAAACAACAATTCTTATTTTCATTATACACCAAAGAAAACATATTACATCAAATTTCTGCCAATATATCCCCTTAAATCCTACACGCTGAACCTTTTAGGAGTCAGACAACAAGCAAAAAATAATAACCTGCTAATGATTTTGAACAACGGTGGTTGCAGAGGGGTTGTAATACATGCAATCTTCAATCAACTCAAATCAAAATACACTCTGGAATATGTGGAAAGCAAAGGGTTGTGGAACAGCGGTGGTAAGAAAAATGCTGGCTCTACAAATCTGACATCGTTTTCTCAGGCATTTTCCAAAGGCTGTATTTTCAAGAAAAAAGAAATAAGAGCGGTGGAAGGGCATAACAAATGCCATCATACTCTTGTAAGGACGTGGCTCCATTTCAAACAGTGGATGAGAAGGGCTGTACAGACATGATCCATCACCTACAGGGTACCTGACCACAAACACTAGCCAAATAGAAATGCCACAACAATACGGCGAGTCGTGTGTGAAAGTAGAGAAAGAACTAAAAGAAAATGAAACACTGTCACTGCCACTGACTTGAGGTCAAATTGAACCATGGAGCCCTACATATGGCTACCCATCCTCAGTGATGAGTGGGATTTGTGCAGCAAAGTTTACAGACTTCATGACCACGCGGGAGAGTTAATACCCCAAACCTTGAGGGAAGAGCTGGAATGATGTTGACTCAGGGAAGAGTCGCAAGTTTGCATACTTGAATTTACTTTTAAATTTGATTACACGCTGATTTTATTGTATTTAAGGGTACAAGTAATGTGGCCAAGTAGACATAAAAAGTGAGATCCTACAAAGAGAAGTTATTTTGGACTATGAAGAAGCATGTGACTGAGGAAAGGCTTATGATACTCTCAGGTGTGTACAACATACAGGGGCGTGTCTACAGAGTGGACTAACGTGGCAGAGGCCACCCCTAAAATCTGACTGGCCACCCCAGGTGCCAACCCATTATGACTGGCAATCCGCCGAAACAGTTTGAACTGTTTTGCGAGTAAACTGAATTTTCATTCAAAAGTGCAATTCAGTCTTGAGAGGCAGTAATGAGCCAGAGTACAGTGTAAAATCTGACAAGTTGATCTTAATTTAAATAATCTTGGAAAACAATTGCCTTGAAAAGGAAAGTAAAAAATACCTAAAGTCTTGATTTTTGTTTACTTAATACCTTAGAGTTAAGTTTACTTGACATATGGCTGTATTTATTTAATTTTGTAAAAAAAAAAAAAAAAAGTTACCTTCTTTTTTCAAAGTGTTTACTTCAGTAAACCAAGTTAGTCTGACTAAACGTGATCATGACAAAGAGGATTTTGCCAATGATAAAGTTAGGAGATCTGCAAGTTCTGTTTTCTTAACATGTTTAAGAAAATACAAATACAAATATGACTACTTTGCAACCAGCAGAACATATATATAAAGCACAATAAACTTGGCTTACGGCAGTTGGTAAAGCTTAAAAAGACTGATTTAATTAAACTTGACATTTTTAAGTTGCAACAACTTCACAATATGAAGTATAACTGAATTTTAAGTAAACTTAAAAATTAGATATAAAGTAAACATAAATCAAGATCAAATGTACTTACATGTTTCTGTGATTGTTGGGAATATTCATGTGTTACACTAAAAACTATAAACAAGAATGTAAGACACTGCAATATTGGTAATTAAAGTAGGTAATTACTACTAGGTAGGACAAAAATGGTATACTGAAGCTACGGCGACGTGTGTGCCGGCAGTAGTGCTTGTACTTCATGTCACCTCTGCATAGGCCAGTGCCCCACTTTGGCCACCCCAGTAAAAAAAAAGCCGGACTTGTCATTGACAGTTGCTTATATGGTCATACAGGAATTGCACCACTGCATGTGCCTTACATCATAGGCAGCCTACTGACAATCTTAAGACTATTGGCTTCTTTTCACATGGGCTATTCAAACATCAAGTGGGCTGCAGCTGGCAGGTCAGATTTTTGCTCACATTGCTGGTGTTGACCTTGCAGCACATATGGCATTTGCCAGATTGCCTGTCCGAGCCTGCCCACTCTCAGTCACTGTGTCTCGTCTATTTGTCCTTCAGTCAGTGATATCTTCATTTCCATCCCATAAACCAAAGAGGGGTTTGCTGTGCTGTGTATATATATATATATATATATATATGTGCTGCATATATATGCTATATATGTGTACAGTCAGTGGACAGTATAAATAAGCTGTTAGAAATGTCTCCAGGCCAAAAAAAAGTGTACAGTGTAAGAGGCTTTGAATGTGATGTCCCTTTTTTATTTCAATAAAAAGAAAATATCAAAAAAAGAAGCATTTCCAGGCAATATAAGTGCAGTTATATAGAGAGCAGTATTATGCTGTGCCACACTGAAAAGTTCAAATGATAAAGAAAGCTACCAAAGAGGACGACATTGTTGCAGTATATACACCCACTACACATCTCCAAAGGCTTCACGGCATTACAACACTAACATCCACTGAAAAAATAGAAATATACGGAACAGCATCTCTGCCTCTTTGCCGGCAGTGTGCCGAGTCTCTCATATTCACGGGGTGAGACACAAAGTAAAGTAAGAAAAAAGTAAGTAAGATCGCACGTAGAAGGAAACTGACTCATGTTATCTGTGCTCTAAATGCACTTACATGCAGTGTCAAAACAAACATACAGAGAAACACACATACAGTGCATACAGATATTATATACAAACCACTAGAGAAACAGCCAAAAAAAAACCAACATCCATACAGCTGCCATACTGACAGGGGTTAAAAGCAGCTTCCTGCTCTGAAAAAACCTCCTGCAGCAAATATTGCTTCACTTATGTTTTCCATGCAGCATGTTATATTTACATAATGAGCAAGACTGTGAGAGAAAATAGCATTTATTTAGTTCTGCTGATAGTGAGCTCTCACATTGAGGTATTAAACCATTAAACCAGGGGCGTAGGTTTTGCTTTGTCATTAAGGGGACATATATAAAATGGGGGTTTTGCTCTATGTCTTTTTATTTTTAGATACGTTAAGTCATATAAAATGCAATAAATCACCAACAGAGCCCTTTTTCCTACCATGCCATTCAGCAGTCAAACAGAATCACCCACACAAAGAATTTTAATTACATATAAACAAATTCAATTCAAGACAAAAAATAAAATTAATTCACTGAAAATTAGTTAAAGAGCAATAGATAATAAGAAAAAGGTAACAAAATGAATGGAAGGAAAACCAGATAAAAAATAAATAAACAGATATGAATTACAAATAATAAAGTATATGGAGTCAGTATTACAGTTACATCAGTTTTCTCCATGAAAAAATAGTGTTTTTTTTAACTAATAAAAGAGCTTGCCATATCTCTGCCAGGAAATTTTGAGCATCTGGTGATTTTTTTTCTCCAGCAATCTGTGCCTTTTCTGCATCTATTTATGGCATAAATGTCTTTACTTTTGTCAAAATAAAAGTACTCGCTTTTTTCATATTTTCATTAAGGGAACAAATGCACATGTTCTTAATACTGAAGGGGAAGTGTCACAAGCGTCGACGCCAAAACTTAAACCTATGTCTTCAATAACAGCAAAAACAAAAGAAAATATACAGTAAAAGTTAAGAGTGGATAATATAACATTCAATTAAACCAATAATGTTGAGCTAGAGTAACGTTCATAAATCTGCATTCGCTATTCATGCAGTAACTCTTAGCCAATAAGCAAACCAGCATTTTGGAGATGTATATCAGCACATACTGTGATTTGATCAACTTGACTGCATCCTAAATCTCTACAACTTTTGGAAGCTCTTATCTGTTTTTCATTTTTCATCTTTAAACATATTTACTCATTCCAGATTAATATAAATGGATGCAGATTTACAATTTGTCAGGTGTTGCAAATTAGCATTTCGCCACAAACACTTAACACAGTGCATATGGTTCTTGTATAGAAATGAATGACAATACAAGTGATGTCCCTATCAAATTAACTATACTACACTAAATAAAGGAGCAACGCCTGCAAGCTGGCTCAGACAGTCAGCTCGAGCTGCACTGATTCACACAGGTGTCATACTTCATTTTCTATATGTCATCTATAAAACACACGTTCCCAATTTGGTGGTCTATTTAAGCTGCAGAAATTTCCCAGCTCTCCCTCTGCCTTGTCAGTGCCACTGCTGCCGTGCATCAGTATTGCTGCCCTGCATCTGTATTGCTGCCCTGCATCTGTATTGCTGCCCTGCATCTGTATTGCTGCCCTGCATCTGTATTGCTGCCTGCTCTTTCCTCTTCCACCCCAGCATCCACCTGCAGGCTCTGGCTAAGAGGGTGAAGATACTGAATCATCACTTCCAAATATCTCCTGTGAACATCTGCAGGGAGCGATGACGCCAGAGTCTAGACGCCAAGCTCTAACTATGTTCTGCTGATACGATAAACATTTCAAATGTGAGGTGTCTGACTGAAATAAACTAAATTTGGAGTATTTATTTAAAAAAAAATCTCTACCATCGAGTTTTCCCTCTTCTAGTTTTTAATATCATTTAATCAAGCAACTTTAATTGTCAAGAAAAGTCAGTACAGACGTGTTTCTTTCTGTCTGTTGCCTCTGTATTTCTGAACATTGGTCGTGCAACACACGATGCTTAAAATTGATATTTCATATAGTTGAGAAGTCTAGTCTTGTTCCACAATCAATTGCAGAAACATAACTTTTCTCTGAGCCATGATATTTTGATGAAACAATGACTCACAAAACCAATGCCAAGACACAAACAGAACAACAGGAATTAACTACCAGGACCTTGATTTTTTTTTTTTTTTTTTGTAGAAAAAAAAGACTATTTCTGTGTTATTTGAAATTTTGGTAGCTTGGGTATTTAAAAAAAGAAACTCGTCTCAAATCAAACAGCAGTCCTTGGCCTCTGCATTATTAAATTTACTATAAAATTTAGAAAATTCGAATTAAAATCAGGAAGCTTCTTATGAGTTGTGACAGATCTTCAGCCAACTATTTGCGCAAACAGGCTGCAACCAACACCTTTTCTATTTGAGGGTTTTTTCGTCTTGAGCGTTCGTTATTGCTGAACCGTATGAGCTTGTGGTGAGATCACTTTTTGACCCTGTTTGTTTAGCATGGGAGGCTGGCTCCGGTTCAGGAGCCACAGAGGAGGCTGCGTGGGCTATTTTAATGAACTCCCTGCTTCAGAGTGATGAATAGGTGTGTCTGAGCTCAGTGTCCGCTCCACCCCTTCAGAGAGCTCAACTACCAGGGTGCTCGTAAGCAGAGCTTTGTGCTACCCACACACACACACACACACACACACACACACACATACACACACGCACAGATATTCATGTAATAATGAACACACAGCAAACACACATCCATGCACGTGAAAAGATAACCACAATATTCTTGGAAAGAAATCAAAAACTAAGATGGGAAACGTTGAAAGATGAAAGGGCAAATAAACATCACCCTGCACCACACACACAGCATCAGAAGACAATTACTGAAGAAAAGCCAACAGCTACCGTTACTGCTGCTTAAAATAAAATCACATACTACACATGAAGGGTCTGCAAACCAATGTTCTCAATCAGCATCTTCCTGTGAGTGATGGGATCTTACACAAGCACGCTATTTCCTGCCAAACAACATTGGATATTTCACATGAGAAATGTCTAATGAGATTTTAATCCTGCCCACTTCAAACTAACAAACACACCCACACAGCTGTGATGAAACAGCAACTAAATTCTCGCGTGTTAAATGTGTTAAACTCACGTTTCACCCTTTACCATCCTGGCGCTCGGGTAGTCTCTTACATTGTCATTACTGCCGTCTGTTGACAGGTTTGGGCTGCCTTTGAACCTTTAAAGCTGGGGGCTTTAAGTCCACTGTGCCTTTTTGTAATTTAAAAGTCAAAAATAAAATATTTTTTAAAAAATGTGATAAATTCATAATTAAAAATACCTCTTACTTTCGCTTTAGTTGTAACTTATTCAGGCATGAAAATGCAGCGTCTTTTGTTTTCATGGATTCATTCAGTGACTCAAACACGGTGAAATCTTGTTCCTTTATAGTTAGCTGACTATTTTATGAAAAATAATGACAAAAAAATGTCTACAGTATTGCATCCAGTTTGGATCATTTACATTGATGTTGTTATCCACTTTGTTGTAAGTCTACTTATGTAAATAACAATTCTTAAATATATATACACTGAGCAAAAATATAAACAATACTTTTTGTTTTTGCTAACATTTTTTCCTAAGTTGAAATAATAATTTATTTTCCGATTCCCACAAAAGACTTATTTCTGGCAAACTTAGTTCACAAACTTGTTAAAATCTATGTTAAGCCTGGCTTAAACATGTCAAATCTTTAACCAACGTTGAAAATGTGAAAAAATGTGACATGTAATGACAAATTTAACAGCTTGCATCTTGTTGTGTGCGAAGAAATGAAACTATTTTCCCAGAACTGCACATCGCACCAGCAACCACTTTACGAACAACCAGAGTCCTGACTCTCAAAACCAGAAATCTTGCACGATCAAATGTGACTTTAGTGTAAACTAACATGGCAGACAGCAGGCAGGAAGAACTTGCCGTTAGGTTTTTGCACTACTTTTTACAGGAAATGAACAAAGAAGAAAAAAATTAAAAACATGGATGAAGTCAAGGAAACAGCCAAAGCTGTTTTATATTCGATTAAAACCCTCTGAGACCTATTGAACCGTTGGTGGTCCACTGGGTTCCCCCCAGACTACAGGATATCAGATTAATAATACTGAACATGTTTAAATGTCACTCTGAAATGTGCAGAAAAGAACATGTTTTAATAAACCTTAGTATTCCTTTGAAAGAGCAATATGTTGGCTTTAGTGGCATCTAGTGGTGGGCACGGTTGCAAATCATAAGTACTTTCCTTAATCGCTTATTGGCAAAAAAAAAACGACATAAAAACTTTACTTATTTCAAACAATAAAAATCTGTTTTCTCCTCAGTCAAAGCTGACAGCAACATGTTGCATATACTTTGACAGTGCTGCCTAGCCTATCAATTGATCCATTAAATTTTACACTTAATTAAACTCTTAACCACAAATTGTCAATCAATTGTTATCATCCCAAGAAGGTGAGGATTGCACATTGCAACCAGCTGAAACTTCTCCCAGGTGCCAAGAATGAACTCCCGGTTAAAATTACTTCAGTGTTCATTGTTCAAAAGGTTTTTAGCAGGAGCCAAATTATTCACAGAGGTCTCTTCCTCCTCAGAAGAAACATACCAGGTGATTAAAACCTGTTTTAATTTACAAGTCAGTGTTTCTCATATGCTGTTGGGTTTGTTGCAGATGGACCGTTGGCCCAGCAGCTGCTAATGTGGGCTCACCTTTGTTCTCTGACAATTTAAAATAAAGACCTTCAGGAGGTTTTAACCAGGAGCCTAATTATCCACACAGGTCACAAAGTGGCCCTGATGATTTAAACTGGTGAATAAATAAAAACGAACAGTTTCATTTTAAAAATCAGTGTTTTTCCCACAATGTTTGGCTCATCACGGAGGAGCTTCTTACTATGTTGGCCAGTGTTTGGTTTGTCTGTTTGGGACGACTGTAGAAACATGGTGGTGAAACAGGACTCTATGAAGACATAAATGACTCAGTCTCAGGTAATGAAAACATGATTCTTATTTTCAGGTGAATAGGAACGAAAGAAAACAAACTCATCATATAATATTTTATTTCTACCCATATATCCCCCTAAATCCTACACACTGGACCTTTAAGAGTGCAGACTCACTGAAATTACATAAAGATATGAATAACTGTTTTAAAGCAGACCCCTGGCCCCTCAGTACGTGATGTGCTGTATAGTGATGTATAGCAGGAGGAAAAGGCCGACTGCATTAGCCTTTATTTATCCATGGTAGACTTGATGAGCAGGTCATCTTTAGTCCAGAGATGCTGCATATCACACCACAAATGGCTGGCAGAAAGAATGAGCAAGAGACACATAGACTACCATCGTTTTTTTTTTTTTAACAGATGAAAGAGACAGTTTCTGTAACATATCACAGTTCATTAGCAGTGAGCCAGAACTGTTTCATTTTCCTCCCTTTTTAGTGAAGATTTATTCTTCTCCTCACAGCGGTCAGGATGATGTTCTGTCAGATTCGTACAGTCGTGTCATAGAACATCCTCTTTGGAAAGGACGTGCTCGATCTGTAGCTCGGTCTACTCTGGCTCCCCTCCTGCACAATGAGGGGGAAATGCCTTCACAGCCATCGCTGTAATGCAAATGTCCAAGTCCATGTCCAACTCTGTAGTCCCAGTGGTGCCCAAGGGGCCTTTAGGGTGAGATATGCCATATCTTAATACAGAATCACTGTCTGTCAAGTCTTACACCATTAATTCTGTAGAGGCTCCACAAACTGTTAACTGTCAAGCTATCAACTCCCTCTCCTCCACCCTCCGTCTCTCCCTCACTTCTTATAGACCTCATTTGCAGATAATAAGCCATACTGAGGGAAAAGCGCCCTTTTTAATTATCCAGAGGATTATGAGGTTTGAGTTGTTCCCAAATACTAATACATAGATCGCAGCTGTGCATCTTTGCATAAGGGGGAGTATATCACCCCTCCATTTGGCCTCTGTTGCTGGTGGCTTACAGCCGATCTTTGCACACCTCATTTGAGGGGAAAATAAGAGGCTGAAAAGCCCTGCATGAGAGATCTGTGAGCGTAATGAAGTTCTGAGATCCGATTAGGGAGTAAATGCCAGAACTCACACGGTTAATGACAGAAGTGAAAGATGGAATCAATCAGGAATTCGTTTCCATTAATAAAAGATACTGATGAGGGTGATTTTATGGTAGTGAGTCCAACTCATAAATCAAAACTCACAGTATTGATCAAACAATTCTTAGAGTTTGATTTAATTTACAGTATCTTAGCAGCAGATGGGTGAAGGTTACAACATCAGGACAATTCAGCGATGTGTGAGATATACAATGTAAGCTTTCCACATTCAAATGTCTAAAAACGACTACACCAATGTTAAATGTTTGTTGAGTTGGGTACCTCCATTATCGCAAACGTTTCCAATAATGTATAAAAAGAGAAATCTGTTATTTTCATCAAAGTCACAGTCCATGTCATTTGGTTTCCGTTAACCAGTGGCCTCTGGCAGACAGTGTGCTGTCTGCCAGAGACTGTTTTGACCGATTGAAGGATTTCACAAATTGGACGTCTGGATGAGAAACAAAATGGGCAAACGGCTCCGGTCACTGCTATGTCAAGAACCATAGGAGAAACACAGAGTTTATAGTGAAACTGCTTTATTCAGTGTTTTTACCGGTTGAAATCACAGGGTTCATTTGTTCTGTGGAGGAGGGGACCTCTCTGAATAATTCGGCTCCTGGTAAAAACCTCCTGAATATCTGAATCTTAAGTTATCAGAGAAACAAGCTGAGCAGCAGCTCAACTGCTAGAGCAACATTGAGTTTTAATGTAAAACTGCTTTTGTCAGTGTGTCTACCAGTTTAAATCACCTGGTATGTTCATTTTTGAAAGCAGGAAACGATTGAGAAAAATTTTGCTCCTGGCAAAAACATCTGGATGTGACATTATCAGCAAAAAAGGGTGAGCGCACATTAGCAGGTAAGCCAAACAGCAGCAGTTAACACTGATTTTTTACATGAAGCTGTAGTGTTTTAACTGGTTGTAATCACCTAGTATCTTTATCTCAATATAATATAATTCAGCTAGCGGTAAAAACCTCCTGAACACTGACAGAATCTAAGCCAGGATACACTGACTGAATTGAGTCTTTTGCTATTGTTTTGACTGAAAGACCCCTAACAGCAGAAAATTATATATTGTACATTCATGAAATTAACTTCAGAAAGTGCATTTTCCTACAGTTTTCATAGACAGACATTTTGTAGGATACCGATCTCCTCTGGGATAAAATCACTTACATGCACACTTCAAAACTTGTATAAAAAGAGGACAATAGAGACAACTGAATCTATTTTCTACAGCGTACTCTTGTCTGACACTTGTCTGAACTCGCTAGGCATGAAGACAGATATACTGTGCATGATTCATATACCCAAAAGACCGATTACAAAGCACTAACTCTATAGGCAGCTGTACCATAGACACAAAAATATACTTAATGCGCCAAAAAATCGCACATGGCAAAAAATTAGTAAAGGTTTCAGCAAACCAACAGTATTCACAGTCTCATTAATTACAGCGGCTCTGCAGAAGAATACAGGATTTCAATTCACCCACATGTTCTATATACAGTCCGCAAACCACACAGTGGAGACTTATTTATTTTCTTCTCTTTAATTCTGTATTTTCTTCTTGGCTCGCTTAGCTGCTACTTTGTCAGCGAATGTGGGAGACAAAATAATTGCCTCTATATTTCCTGAATTGATTTCTTGCACAGTTCTAATACAGTGGTCAGGCTGGCACTCAGGCATCCATGACAGGCCCCTGTACTGCAGGCTTTGTGTTTCAGGAGAACAAAAGCACAGACCAAAAGGCAAAGAGTCAAGACTTTTTAAAAAATTTTCTTTAGCTTGTTATCAAGGTCAAGCATTAGTGATCAAAACAGAAATAAAGTAAAAGTTACAATTACGCTGAACCAACCAAATAATGACCAAAAAAAATAACTATTAAATATGAATATTCAAAATACCAGTGATTCCCAACCACTGTGGGTCAGCCCCGAGGAGTCACATGGTAATCAACAAGACAGGAAATACAAGTTCATTTTCCAACTTAAATCTTTGCTATTTATATTGTGATTATTCTTTCATATGCAGTTTTATCTCTTCTGGCTGATAAAAATGATCAAAATGACACTATATGAGGAGGAAACATCATTCATTGGTTAAAGACATACTATGCCGGATTTTCCTTAAAAACAATGCATAAACTCAAACACAAGTAATCCCTCATAATCATCACGCAGGACCCTGTATTAGTCTGTGCTGGTGTATATATCTGCAGAGACTCTGACCTCTGCCTGTATATTCTTATTTTCTTATTATTTTGCTGCACTGAGGACATTCCCAGGCAGAGCATGCAGGTGAGGCGAGGACTTCACAAAAAGGTAGTGACCAGCTGCCAGGGAGTGTGCAGCAGGTGCCCAAAAGGAAGCTATGAAAACTGGATGCGGCAGCAAAACTGTAAATATAGTCTTTTGCTGATGATAATGTTTCTAAAAAGTGGCCGAAAATTCCTGCTAGTAAACCTTTAAAGGCCTCGCAACTCAAAAATGTTACGGAAAAGTGTTAGCTACGGACATATGAATGTACAAAACTTTTGTGTTTTGGGGTTTTCAAGTACTTTCTGCATCTTTTAAGCCTAAGGACAAAGGTTTTACTTACAGAATGTGCTATTGAGTGTAAGTAATGCAATTTATGCCTCATTATTCTCCTAAAATATTAAGCTGTAGGCTTATAACGTACGGAAACAGGTTTACTACATTTATTGATTCTGGAAGTCAGTAGCTCCGCCGGCTGAAGTTACTCACTCGGGCACACTCAGCCGCCCCTCAACCGCACACTCAGTCTCGACTGCGCATGCCTTATGGGCCAGTAGATCCGTATATTTTATCATATTTTCTACCCAGAAAAAGAGCTTTTTTTGCTTCATGCGCCAATGAGCAGCTCTTTGTTGTCCTAGCAACAGTATAACAATAAAAAGGGCTATAAGTAGTCTGATTATTGTGATATTATCAGTGTACTCTTACTAAAATTAACAGGACAAAACTCAGAATTACACAAAAATGCCAAACAGTAAATAAAAACAAGCTTCAGACACCACAAAGTCCTCTATAATCTTGTCTGTGTTCAACTCAGCTCATTCATTCTCAATGTTTCTGATAAATATCATAGCTTTTGTGTCCAAGTGAGCATTTTAAAAACATGTTGATTCAATGAGTGCTTGAAAGACACAACTGCAACAGAAATTATTGCCAGAAACAGCAGAAAGGTGAAGCACGGCTCACTAAAGGACGAATTTCGTCAGTAAATGTAGAAGTCACCACTGGAGGATCCACCAAGACCATTTCAGCATTTAAGACCTGTATGCACCAGTAGGTTATAGCTAGGTCACTTGCAGTGCCTACTGGGTGGTGCTTTTTTCTAATACCATTGCACAATAATGCAAATTTCAACCCATAGGTACATAATCCTTAATTTAAAGTGCGTTTCTTAAATTGTTCAGTAAGTGCTAGCCCCTGACACTCTGCCAGTGAATGTGCATATTTAACTTGTTCTATTTTCCAGACTGTTTCCAGTAGTTTCCTATAAGGCACTTTTTCTCCAACTAAAATTACAAAAATGAGGATAAGATGATGAAGTAGATCAAGAACTCCTCCTGCCATCTACTCTTTTTAATAGGTGCAAAAGACAGAAAGCCTTTCTTGTATAAATTTGCAGTTCTTAATTACTTAACTTTTCATCTTGTTTTACCCTTCATGTTGTGTTCCCTGTGGTGAATCTTCAGTTTAATGACCTGCTTGAACCTTCCCTTCTGGTGCAGAGGAGGTAACCACCACCCACACACTGAGCTGAATGATGGAGAATACGAGCCTCGGCTCCAGAGAAACGAAACGAGGACAGCGTTTAGTTGATAGAAGGGCTGAAAAAAAAAAGAGAAATGTATGTTGTCCACTTAAACTGGTCTTGACTCCTGTGGTCTGACCATGAACTAAGTTTTTTTCCCTCAAATCTAACCCTTTGTCCGACATAGTCTTCCCTCTTAGCAGGCCAGTGGGGTGAAGTCACCCAATGAACCTTTTAAGCACGACTTCATGACATCACGCTTTCTGCAAAAAAAAACCTCACGCCGTCCGTGTGAGAGTGGGCAGAGACGACATGCTGGATTGGCAGGGAGAGCAAGCACAGAGTGAGAGTGCATTAGACCTCTGGCGTCAACTGAGGCATCAATTAATGAGCAGCCTGGGAATGTGTCCATCCAGACACACTCTGCATCACGGAGCCACAGGAGGCCGGGCCAGGGCCACAGACAACTGGGGGACATGAATAATTGAAGCCCAGTTTTAAATGTTTAAATGAATTAGGGCCAGGGGAAGAGGTGTTAAGAGATGTACAAGAGGGAGGTAAGGGATGGCAGCAAAATATCTCCATTATGTCTCCAATCATGAAGCACAAAGGTGCTCTGTGTCAGTAATAAAACTTACTAAATCATGTCATTAGTGTGCTAAGTCCTACACAAAAACAAGCTTTAACAATTCTTATGAGTGAGCACAGTGCTTGTTTTTGTCAATCAGGCAAGGATTTGGACAGATTTCTGTGGATGGACTAGCAGCAAAAAATACCGGCCTTATTTTGACACAGTTCAAAAAAATTTCAGCCTAATTCTCTGTGTGCTGAACAGCAGTGAGGTGATAAGATTTAATCAAAAGTCAGTGTACAACCTGGTTTCACTCCCATAGTGTCACAAACTGCCGCTTAGTCAATTGCCATTGGTGTAAGATATGGATAAACAACGCACCCTTTGGTGTCTGCATGAGACACACAGGGCTATCAACCAACTCCATCATTATTAGACCCCCAGAGCAACATACGGAGTCTAAATAGCAAGAATTTTAGCTTAGGGTGTATGGGAGGGGAGGTGGATGGGTCAAAAAAGAAAAGGACTTTGACCCCAGAGACCAATGTTTGTGTCCCAGGAAAAACTAAAGTCACTGAGTTGTTTTGTCACGTCAGTCCTTAGTCGATTCACGTGACTAACGTGAACTCAGATCTCTTCCTAACCCTGATCGAAAAATTTTGTTGCCTTAACCCTGCATCAAGACAAAACGCAAAAGGCTGCCAACAGCATCTTTGTGGTGACACCGGGGGCCTCTGCACAAGTGTCAAAAAAGAAGTTGGGATGAGATTACATCACAGTGAAGCTACTTGTGAGTTAAAGCTATAAAATAATAAGTCATATAAAGTCCAACCTCGGTACGTTGGCTGTGAAGTGGGCGAGGTCCAAACAAATGTCCTTCACCACATTTTCAGTTCCATCCAACAACGTTTTACTCAGAAAAAACTAAGACAGAAATTAATGGGCATCTCTTTCTAACAAGGCATCCTCCATGCATTTATGAGCTTTGAACTTGTGGTTTCATTGATTGTCAATAAATAATTTACTAATGCTTTATAGATCAGTTGTAAATTATTACAAGGAACAATGCACAATGAGATACTATTGACTTAGGGTGTTGTCAAATTAGGTACAACTGATCTGTACTGTTATCCCTGAGTATTACTGCCCCCCTCTGCACTCCCCCGCCGCTCAGCGTTTACATTAGATGTTGTTCTGCACCTGAGTCATCCTCTGCCATATATATATTTATGTTGTGGCAACACTGTACAAAAAGTCACCAATTTGCAAGATCCCAAGACCACAAAATTAAGCCGACATTCACGTTATGCCTACTTTTAGGGACAATGTCAAGAAAGACTCACACCTGTCAAAAGTGGAGACACTGAGAAATGCCTTTGCAACTCTACTCGCCTGAGAGAACCAATTCATGTGGACCCAGGCATAGACTGACAACCAGAGCTCGAGTGGGCTACACGGTGTTTACACTAATGGAAGAAACTGGATTTTTAGGCCATGTATACTCAGATCCAGGCTTGGGTCCCTGATGTAAAAACCTACTTACTAACATTTATCTGCGGACTGAAAGACTTATCAAAAAGTGTTAGAGTAATGACCCTTCATAAATGACTTCGTAACATTAGTAACTGGAGGTTTGAGTGTCATAAGGATAATGAGTTTCTCGCTTTCTAATGAGCCATCAGATCTGCTGCTATGACTGTTTAGAAAGTCTTTGATAAATGGATTTTGGTCCAGATGTTTTTCAGCCCCTTTCCAGACGGTTTCCCTGATGAACTTAAAAGCAGCTACAAAGAAGAAGCAAGTGTCATTTTGGATAAAGATAAACACAAGCAACAGAGCTTTTCAAAACCTGGCACCCAATAATTTTTCCAAAGATTATCTTTGGTGTTTTTATTGGATAATTGAAAGTAGAGGGGCAGACAGTAAACTAGGGGAGAGAGAGAGTATGGCATGTAGCAAAGGCATGGGCTGGAATTTAACTGGGGATATTGTGGGTATGTTTTAAGCGCTTTGTCCATTCGGCTACGAGGTTCCACAAAAAGTTGTTGTTATTAATGGTTTATACTGATTATGAATGATCCATATATCATTAGTATATGATTTAATTATGACGTGGGCCCTCTGACACCTTATATTAGCTTATGATTGTATAGAAATTCCTGTATTTCTTGATAATTCAATATAAATATTACTTTTCATTTGTTGCAGACTTTTCAGACATTTAGAATTTCTTGGTATTCATGTCACTTCTCACCATCAGTTAAAATACAGATACAAAAAGATAAGCCAACATGCCCTGAGCAGTAATTATAACAAGTATTCGTTACCACATCATTTATTGTTGAGCTGCCAACATGCATTCAAAACAAAACACAAAAATATTTTGGCAAAACAAGCTCATTTGGGAAATGTTAGAAATGCTGTGGATAAATTTGACTTCAAGGTACTGAAACACTTCTGGTAAACACTGAAACTGTGGTAGAGACAAAACAAAGCCGCATCAACTGGGCATCCAGTGTTAAAAAGTAGTACCAGATCTTACCAGGAAAGGGCACTGAGAGCCAGTTCCAGTTGAGAACTGTTTCCAAATGGTCTGATCCTTCATCATATGCCTCCAATCTTATCAGTTTATTTCATTGATGCTGGCATGTTTCTTACAGTTGCCTATGCAAAATAACAATGCCAAACTGCTGGAAACGTGCATCAAGATGGAGATGATTTATAAAAAGGTGACACCAGTGCTGCAGTTCGTAATGTCTGTAAAATGACCATTTCAAATAAGGCGGGAAACGCCAGCAATATGCTGAAACAACTCTGCACATCGATAAAGAATCTGACTGATAAGTAGTATCAATAATGGCATTAGTATCATTAAAAATCTTATCAAATTCCATCCCTAAATCTAACTTCACTCTCATAAATGAGAGGAATTTCTATGGGGCATGTTTACCTGCACACAGCTGGTAAACATTTGAGCTGAATTACTGCCAAGATTTTCAACAATCTCACTCATTCAATCAGGGTCTGGAAAGGGAGCCAACTCTGGCCTTTGAAATTGTAGCTTTTCGCTCCTTTTCTTTTCAGCTGCTTTCATTACTTTGAATGACTTCACTTCAGTCGAGTCAATTTATTTTCTGTAAGAGAAATTTTATTTGAAAGTTTGTGAAAATATATTCTAGCTGGTGATGACTGACTGGTTACTCTTGTTTTATCAAATAACTGATGTATGTGTTTAACTAAATACTACACTCATAAAAGGTAAACTATTTTGAGTACGCTGTAAATTAAATTGTACAAAGGCACAGTGTGTGACACCGCAGCAGCTGATATTTGTACCAGCCAGTTGTCAGCAGGACACAGTGAGTAAACAAAGCCCTCCTGATTGGCAGCCGTTCCACTCTACAGAATCCAGCAAGGACTGCTCAAATTGGATGCAAAAACAGCACACTTAGATTTCAATTTCTCCTCCCAGATGGGAGCGCCACGCACGTTGTTTGTGATTTATCTCCAGTACCTGAAACTGGGAAGAAAAGAATGATCAAATTGACACAGTCCCAAAGAGGCTACATGCATGCTGGGTGCTCTGGGCTCACACTGGTTTCTAAGACTGGCAGGCGACCAACAAGATGAGATAAGAGGTGGTATCAGGCTCCCTGGATGTGGGCGGCTTCCTCTGAGCTGCCAGTGCATCACGGCTTCGCCTCTCTCTTTCATTTTCTCCTTAATTCTCACCCTCTCTCACGCCGAAGTCCAAAGCCCAAGAGAAATTAGTCACCCCGCGCGCAGTGAAGAGGGAGTTGTGGTTTGTGTGTGTGTTTGATCGTGTGAGTGTGTGTCTGAAGGGAAGAAAGAGTGCAAGTGAGACGAAAGAGAACAGGGAGGGAGAGGGAGAACAAAATTGTTTTCCATCCCAAGGCTTATAATTCCACCTTATATCTGAAAATTGATGCCGGTCTGAAAAAAGTACATCAATCTAAGCATCAGAAATGTGCTGCAGTAACAGGAAAAGCCTCGCTGTTCTGTGCAGATACAGCAGCGGCCACAAGAGGAAAAACTGAAAATGATAAGGGAATCTACAAGAGCCTCTGAGCTTAAGAAGTGTTCACACAGACTCAGACAGGGTTTGAGTCCGAGCACTCCACTGTGAAAATGACCCCTGCAAAACACAAAATGATCTGCCACTACATCCAGTATGTTTATATTTTTACATTGTGGTTTGTTAAGATGCATCGTCCTAGAAGACACTGAAATTATACCACAGAATCCTTCAAGCCTGTGTTCAGAGGGACTGTATGGCTTTTTGTTGTTGTATTGGCCTCTATGTATCCCACTTCTGCTTTTGCCTTTTTTGTTCAAAGCACTTAATAAATCCTTTTCTTTTAAAAGGTGCTATATGAATGAAGTGATTATTATTAGTAGTAGTAGTAACAGTAATAGTAGTATTTATGACACATATTTGAACATGCCCAAACAAGACATATATGTTCATTTACATGCAGCCCACAGAAGCATAACTTAGCCCAGAAAACAAAATGAAGCTGTTGGCTGTTACCAAGCAAATATGTATTGCCAATACAATGTCTGTATGCTCTGCCAAAGATTTTTTTGTGGGAGTGACATGCCACAAAAGTTCATTTAGAGTGCTTGTTTTTATAGTTAACCAATAGATAACAGAGTGATGTCTTTCAGTCGATAACAATCAACCATTAGCTACCTGCGAACATCATTTTAAAGATGCAGATAGCAGTCGAGCACTGACCAACAGCTAATGCAAACAGACAGACAACTGTACTCCCTCAAGTATACTCTTAGTTATTCAGTTAACCTTAATCTGGATCTCCAGACGTATGTTAGGGAATGTAACGTCACAGGGGGCTGGAGTTCATACCAGCTGACCTTGGGCACGAGGCTGTGTTTACACGTGACATTATCATGCTACTTGGGTGGTCAGCAAACTTTGCGGGTCTTTTGTGGCTCTCTTGTATCACTCCATGTCTCCTCTCCAAATGAGGAGGTCTGTGAGTGCAGTGCAGGAGTTTTTTTTTACCCCCTCAGCAGCAGTTTGTGAAGTTTGAGTCGCATGACTGATAATTGATCAGTGAATCTGATCAGAGCTGGTCAGATCAGATCAATAGATGAGAGGAGCAGCAGCTGCAAAGGCAAGTGAAAGCAAATTTTTGAACAGTTAAGTCTTACTTTCACTGCACCATGGTGCTCGGTCTACACCACAAAGCGATGAATAATCAAATTATATTCCAACAGTGCACCTAATGAGTGATGAAGCTCCAGAAATAGAAAATCAATATGTAGCGCCAGATGTTGTGTCAAATAAATGAGTATGTGGAAAACCCTGAGTGCATTTACACCTGTACTTGGAGCTGTCCACTTGTGATACAATCACCCAAGTCACATGATAACAGCAGGTGTTAACAGGGCTATAGAGACTGAAAACCATTCACACGCACATTTACACCTACGAGAAAATTAGAATAAACAATTTGCCTCACCTGCATGTCTTTTGTTTGTGGGAGGAAGCTGGAGAGCATGCAAACTCCACACATAAAGGTTCCTGCCAGCTGGTGGGTTAAAACCCAGAACCCTCTTGCTGTGATGCAACAGTGCTAACCACAGCAGTATATGCAATGTCTGATATTTCAATATCATCAGCTTCAAATGTCAGCGTGACTAACTAGATGTTTTGTCAAAGCATCCAAATTCAGAAGAAAATTTCAATGAAAGTGCTTGAGAATGTTTAACTGAATAGCAGGCGGTACCTCGTATGGTAGCCTTGGCCAACAGTGTGCAAGTCCCTTTATCATTTACCAAAATATGATGTCAAGTTTGACTGTAATGATTAGAATGACAAAGCAATGTGTGCAATGTAGTACACTAAATGTGAGCTGGTCCAGTTTTCTAGATACAGATGAAATTTTACTTAAAGTAAATAATAAAATGAAAGTACCTCCTCACCCTATTTTTTAATTCATGTGATTTTAGAATGTATTGATTGTGATAAAAAACAGAATTTGTTATCAGTCTAATATTCTTAATATTTCAGTTTTGCTTTATAACATCCTGAAAAAGTACTTTTAGAACTTTCTAAGAAAAAGTATAGGTACACCTGACGGCTGAAAAATGTTCCCCAGTTCTACATATTACAAGAACACAGATGAAGCCTCACACACACACACACACACACACAATAATCAACTTTATCAGCTTGTTGCATTAATAGGTGACTGACAAATCAAACTGCGAAAGAATAAGTAAAAGTGAAATGTTCTGTATGTTTTCCTATTTATAGTGCAAGAACATTGTGCACATAACTGGCTGATGGAGAGGGCGTGTTTGAACAGATGAAAGAGGAGCGTGAACTGCAGCTAGCCTTGAGCTAATTCTATTGTGGTGGAGAGATAACGTGAGGACCCAGATTTCTGCTTCTCATTCTCATCATGTACATCAGATCAAGGCTCAGACACTGGCTTCTGCACAATACATTTAATGACATGGGTACGTTTCGTTTGAAGATAGGGGCCCGCTTTGAAGACGAGCCCTACACTGAGATCTGATGATGGTGAAACCTGACCGTGTTGGGTCACAAAATCCAACCCATCTCCTATTGTCAGCGTGATGTGAGGCAGGAGGCCAGAAGAAGAACTCGTCCAATCATGCAAGCAAATCACCAGAGGAAATTATCCAACTTTCAATAAGCAAGCCTGAAGATGGAGCCAGTGGAGAGACCTTTGACATTAATCATTAATTTCATTGAGTCCAATTGGTTTAATTATAATCACAACAACATTGCCATTCTCTTGCTCTTTCGACAAAGAAATAACAAGCGTAGAAAATAACAGGCTCATTTTTAAACCCCTGTAATTGCAATTTTCTACCCAAATTGCAATCTAATGATTACAGGCACGAGGTGGAGCTTGACAACAACACCAGAAACAAGTAGCAGAGAAAAAAAACATATTGCTAGGGACCCTCAGGCACCACGAGAGAGAGAGAGAGAGAGAGAGAGAGAGAGAAATCTGCAAACAAAAAATGAGAGATCCCTTTCTCCAATAGGAGCCAGGGTTTAGAAGTGGGCTTCACAAAATCTGCAAATCCCAGACCTTTTCACTGGGCCAATGGTTAAGGGCTTGGAGAATTGAGTTTTTTGCTGCTGTGCCCAAGAAGGAGTTGATGGGAATTCAGCACAGTGGCACAATATCAAGAGCAAAAGCTGCCAAATACTGACTACCTCAAGGAAAAAGAACAGAGTGATAGATTGAAGGAGAAGAGAGAGAGGGAGGGGGGGAGTTGGTGGAAGAGGCTGATGCCGACAAAGCTGAAAACCACCTCCATGGAAGAGAGGATTCCTAAGCTCTGCTGAGGCTCTTCTCCACTCAAACCTCTTTGTCCTCAGTGTCCACAGCACTTGAAGAGTCAGCTGGAGAAAGTCCCAGGGAGAGTCACATGACTCCCCCACCACTGTACACAGAGTATGTTCACAAACACTTGGACTCAGAAAATATGAGTTGTCTTGCATGAGTCATCCCTACACAAAAAGTTATCTGGGAATCCAGAAGGATGCATTTCAAAAAGATGAAAGAATCTTTTTGATATCATCATGTTGTGAATCAAAACCTAAATGTACCTCTACGGATTGCGTTTATCACTGGTTCCAAACTTGAGGATTAAGGGCACATTGAGGGTCAAATGATAGGCCTAAATCTTTGGGGTAAAAACAGTCATCAAGGCAGGAAACTGCAACACTCTCTGATACCTTAAAGGAATATGTTGATTTCCACTGACAACCAAAATGGCATATTATGTAAGTGTTCCCAAAATAAAATATATTACTGTCCTAATGATTGCAGTTTTAAACATGCCCTTAACATTATGAAATGGTCAACAATATGCTATAAAACTTTGTAGTCAGATTTAGGCAACAATACTAAGTGCTCTGGCTTGAAAGTGTCAACCAAACAGGGCAGCAAAACACCGCTCCTCAGACCTTACACCAGTCTCACACTGGCTGCATGAGCAGTACGTGATGGCAACCTCACCAAACTGCAGCCAGTTCACACTCGAGGTGTTCGCACTGGCAGAGTTGTGGCTGTGACGCTTCTACATGGCTGCCTGCTGCTATGAGTGCTGCATTTCCACATTTATAAACACAAATTCCACTCATTTACAAATTCATGCAAGCTCCTGCATTGTCAACTACGCAATCCTGCAAATGTTTCACAATAAAATGCCTTGTGTCAACAACTGATGGGATTCTGTCGACAGAGACTTTGTCAGAGGATTTTTATTTTGAAACAGGGGCAGCAAAGTTTGAGTAAAACAGACATATTTGTATTTCCTCATCTCTGTGGCAGAGAGAGGTTTTTTAAACTGCAGTAAAAGGTGGTATAGAGTCAATATCATTATCAAAAGCCCATTTTCACTGTCTATATCTGCTGACAAAAGCGCACAGCACGCAAGAAAAAATCAGCGAGCCAGTGTCTCCAGATGTGCCGCAGCTGGCAGGCAGCTGAGATGAGCCTCACCAGCACTGCTCATGCAGGCAGTGGCCGCTCTAACTTGTTAGCACGGGCGCCAGAAAAAAAAAAAAAAAAGGTTCAGCAACACTCATGCACTGCATCCGCTTCCAGTGTGAACCCAGCGTCAACTCTTTTAGTTCTCACCTTAATGATTTTATGTAAAATCGAGAATATCCAGATATTTTCTAACGCAGTTGTTTATCTTCTGTACCAAAATAATTTCATGACCATTGAAGCCAGACAAAAGCTGCAACTGTCCTTCACCTAACACTCCCGACAGAAAAATGCAGAGGACTTTTAATTCTGGAACCAGGGAGGTCCTTAATACCTTTTTCTACTTCGACCTTTCTATAGAATATGGTTTAGCAGAGAACTCTTCCAGACAAATCCACCCCCCAAGAAATGGGAATTTAAATCCATTAATGGAACGATGCCTTTAAATGCATGACATGAGCTGTTTACTCGAGTTAGTACAACAGAGTCACATGAACTTTACATGATCGAGCCCTGTAGATTCACAGCGTGTACTCTAGTCATGCACACTGAGCAAACAACAGGAGGAACTGATATGATACAATGGCATCAAAACACACACACACACACACACACACACACACACACACACACACACACAGGGTTGATGGAGCAAAAAGACACACAGAAGAATGCACACACACGCATGATGTGCCCACACAAATCATTCACATAAACACTCAGGAAAACACCCACTTTTACAAACACTGTTGCACTTCAGATGCACACACACACTCTCTTTCACACACACCCACAGCCTAACATACACACAGCAAATAAGCATGAATAAATAAGAGGTGGAGTTGTGCTTCAGAGCCTAATCTCTGAGGAAAAAAACAGCTTGCCGCATCGGCAAAGATCAGCCCGGGCGAGTTTGGGACACTGCTGGCTTCCAGGAAACCAATTTGTTTGTTTATTGTCTTGGTGTTTTGTCGGCGGTTACAGTTCATTGCAGCCAGCCCATCTTGGGCATGCTCCTTTAAATGGCATCTATAAAACATGGGATGTGCTCTCCCCATGTCCTCCTCCTCCTCCTCCCTCCTCTGTACATGACGGAGCTGCACACGAGCGTAACAATGCTGCATTTCGTTCGCCATGGTGGGGCTTTGAATTTCCTTTAAACACCCGATAGATTCACCCCAGCAGCTCGAGCTGGCGCTTTGAGAGGTGGAACAAACTGTGCTTTCTAAACACATTAGCCTATGAACACTGCTGAGCAGCGAATCTCAGGGTGCTGAAATCGGGTGTAATCATGTAGATAGATGGCTGACTTTTTATTGTTCCACTATGCCAAATCTGCAAGGCTGGTGGTGAATACAGAGTTCCTGAAATGATGCAATACCCTGGATTTTATGGTTAACTCGTGGTGCTGCAGTGCTATGTTCTCTGTGACAAGACACTGGTCTGTCACATGTGTATGTATCCTGCATATATATTCAATGGGAGATGCAGTAATGTCAGTCTTACATGGAGACATTAGGAAGCGCTGTCATCTCAACAGGCAACCTTAATAGCACCACAGGGCTGTGAATACATATATGAGTGCAAAAACTAAAATGTATTGTTTTGTCTCATGCCTGCAAACACAAGCCAGACTCTCATATTATGCCCTATTGATCTGACAGAGAGAGCAGGAAGCTGGCGGAGAACACAAATACTGCCTGGGGTGGCTCCTTAAAACTAGAGACAAGCCTCTTATCCATGGTGTTCTCGTCTTCTGGAAATCACCTGGTGGCTCATGCATATCAAGTACTACTCTCACCAAGCCTCAGTGTGCACTCTGCCTTCTCCAGGCTGTTGCAATGTCTGCTGGATGGCACCCTTTAAAAGAAAATGCAAACTAATCTATCTGCAATCTGGTTGGGTTTTGCAGCGATGCAGCGCCACCAAAACCATTTTTGTTTCACCCCTTGTGTGGGAAAATGCATGCCACAGTGCAGCATGGTGAGTAGGGCTGTATCCGACTCAGAATTATGCCAGTAAAATCGGATTTGGCTGTTCAATACAAATATTCAATGATTAGTTTTGTTTTCCATACAAAGTTATAAAGTCTAAACGGGCTCCAAAGGATGTTCAAAGTGACAGCACTAACGACAGATCGTGAATGCGCAACATTTTTTGACAACACTTGATATTTGGGCTGTCAAACAACAATTTTTTAAAATCACAATCAATAGCAGAATTTCTATAGTTAATTATGATTAATCGCATTTTTTAATCATGTTTTCAATTCCATTGTTTCACATTACAAAATATTTTTTTGTTTATATTGACAAGGTAAAGCAAATCTTACCAGACTTTCTTGATTAGGAATCAAATGACAGCAAAAAAGGGTACGGGACTAGCATAAAGTGGGCATGTCTGTAAAAGGGAGACTCACTGGTATCCACAGAACCCATTTTCACGTAGATATCTTGAGGTCAAAGGTCGAGGAACCTCTGTGAAATGGCCATGCTGTTTTTTCATCGCCAAAATTTAGCCTAACTTTGGAGCGTTATTCCATCCCCTTACCAAGAAGCTACCATCACATGGTTGGTCACGTCTTCTATTTTCATATACCAGTATGATCATTCTAACTTTGGAACTCAGACCAGTACAAACTCTTCAAGAAGGGAATGTCAGCCAGGGACTGACATGATTAGAAAAAATTATGGCATTATGTACAGACCATAATTGCATTGTGAATAATGCTGACAACCCTACTAAATATCAACAAAAGCCAGGGACTGCATCCATTTATCTTGCTGTGAGCTGTAAATACACCAGTACTTCACCTTATGTTGCTGCAAAGAGCAGCGTGAAAGTCAAGAGCAATCACTTTGCAGCAAAATCTGGGGACCAAAACACACAACACCCTAAGTATTACACTGCACAGCAAAAAAACAACTGCTTAACTTAAAGCAATCTTAGTCGACTGAAGGTCTCTGACTATTGATTCAAATCACCATCTCTCGGGGGGCAGCCCTAACGGCAAGGTTAGAAGGTTTAAACATACAGACACAACTTTATTCTAAAAGCCTTTAGCTCCAGAACTTACTTTTTTTACAACAACAGCCACTGCAGAGCGCACAAATCTTCTCCAAGTTTCCAAGTGTTACTATCAAATACAGTGGAACTGTCACAGGAATCCCATCTCCAGTAATCCCAGGGTGGCCTTTGCTCTGCCTGTCAGCGATACCAACCAATAATACTGCACAATAAAACCCTCCAGAACAACAGTGGGCCGCAGGCAGCTTCAAGGGCTACTGACGGCGATCTATAAAACAATATAATGGGTTGCCTGTCAGTGAGTGTGAAAGGGAAGATCTACGCCTCCTTTGACTCTCTGAGGGGACTTCAATTAATCAAAGCAGAATTGTATCACCCCGCATTAGCAGTGTAAGGTTATTACCATCCTCGTATTCCGCAGGAAGAAATGCGATGATGGCACTAATTGAGGGGAAGAAAGAGAGAGAAAAAAACAGCTGACCGCACAAGGCTTGTCAAGGGGATGAAGGGCAGATAAAAGAACGGGGTGAACAAGGAGACAGGAAGAAAAACAGAAGAGAGGAAGAGTGAGGAGGGCAGGGGTTGTACAAAGTATTCACTTCGGTGTGTGTGAGCATAATCATAAATATCTAGTTTGTGTGCAGAGCAGCTGACAGCAAACTTAAGAGCCAGTTTTCATTCGTGTCTTGCCAACAAGATAACTGCATTGTACTTTTTCTTAAGTCACAAACAAGTAGCTTATAGCTGGAGCTGCTGTTTTTTCTTCGTCTTCTTATTTTGGAGTTTGGGGGAATCACACTGATGGCGGCCCACGCTGTGAAGTCACCTCCAAGTCCCAAATCACAGCAGAGATTTGACTTAGTCGTGCAGCTTAACTGTGGGGAGCCATGTTTATATTTTGGGGGTTACCTTTAGCAACCTGCAGGTGATGGGAATGCTCAGATATGGAAATATTATGCACCGTTTTTGAGGGGAGGGGTTCCAAAAACTGAAAAAGCTTGGATGTACTCTACTGCATAACACAGATAGATAGATAAATTCACAAAATAATCAGAGATATATCTAGTAAAAGATTATATATTCCTTTCTGAAGCCATGATCAGATAATAACTTATCTGCATGTTGATAAGACCACACACACACACACACACACACACACACACACACACACACACACAATCATGTCTCTTTTTATCCACGTTTGTTGCAAAGAAACCCACAAAAGCATCTCAAATTTATAAAAAAAAAAAATTTTAAATAACAAGTTTCTTTGAGTCTCAGTGCACCAAAACGAGTGGGCAGATGCTCCTTTAGGAAAACTTGATTTTTGTCTAATTTAAGCAGCCAGTGTCGGTTTCATGTTGCTGCACAGATCTGATATTCTCTGAATGTAGACAGCATGAAGCTGTGCATTTCCCAGCCTGCAGCTGCACCTGCACGCCACCCTAAACTCATTAGTTTCCAGTAGCTCGCCTGTGTCTCACAAGTTAATAACTATTAATCATAGTGGAAGCAATCAATTGTGTAATCGATAGTTTATTCTAAGGTCTGACTGATTAGCTATTTCGCAGTCGCACGTGAGCTGATGAGCTGCGAAATTCATATTATGAATTGTTAGATTTTTTTCTTTCTTTTCGTTGTAAAATGCACAAATCACAGTTTCAAAATGACATAGTAACAGTTTCGCCTACCTGTCGTTGTGCTGTCAATTAATCCCCAGAAAGGCTCCTTTCATTTATTCTCCATTGTCAACCACAAAAACCAGATGCCTCTTCTTCACAGAAATGCCATTTCCGCGTCGCTTCCAGACGCCCTCGACAACACATAACCTAAAAACACTGCTCTGATGTGAAAGCTCTCCGGCCGCACAATCCCTGAGTGGAACAAGTCTGAATTTGGGGGCTGCTGGTGAGTTGAAGGCGGCGGACTTGAAAGTCTATAAAAGTTGCTGGTCCTTCGGCTGTGACTCAAAACTTCCCCTCCGCCGCCAGAGCGCCACAGCAGCTGGACAACACGCCGGACCGTCACTCATACTTTCTGCATTCAAGCATGATTTTTTTTTTCTTTTTTAAGAATCCTACTTCCAGAACTGGTTGCAGTTAGGTTTTGGCAGCGTCTCCGCGCAGTTTGAGAAATAGATTTGAGGTGTCCGGGGTATGAGAGAGAGCAGCCGGATTCATGTCAGTGTTTGTGGAGGACTGCTGCTGCTGCTGCTGCTGCGCTGGTGTTTCAGCGCCACCCAGTGGAGGTCTGCGGTGGTGGACAGGAAGGAGTGCAGACATTTATCTCACTCAGCTTCAGCTGATGATAACCGGATGATAGTGCCCTCTTGAAGACAGCAACACAATCACGTTGCAACGAAGAAAATGTTCCTTAATGTTATTACAAATGACGTCAATATAATTCCCAGCATTATTTGTTGCTTTCTTGGTTGATTAATACATTTAATGTGGGGTTTTTTTTCATAAATTTCCAGCTGCTGGATTGAGGAAATGTTTTTTAAACCAAAGAGGCCAGTTTATAATGTAGTATGACTTGATATAAAGCGTGTAAGGCTATTTTTGGGACAGTGGGTGTGCATAAAAAAGATTAAGGGACTGTATGCTAATTTTTTGAGTCTAGCAGTGTGGCATTTGCTGTTTTATTTATTTATTTTAAAGGCCCCTCCCCAGCATTAAGATTTCTAGATATTATATTCAATTTCACAGACCTTCAACACTCTTCCCAAAATATCTCAAAATGATATAATTATGAAAAACATTTTTAAAAATTGTGAAAATAAAGCTACTTCTTATTTTCTAATAAACACCACTTTCCATTTCATTCCACACACCTTCGCCACTCTCCTCCAAATATCGCAAAACGATAAATTTATGACAAACATAAAAAATGATGAAAATACAACCACTTTTTTTTTTTATAAAAAGCTACCAAATATTTTTTTTATTATGGCCTCTTCATGAGTGAATCAAAGAACAGTTTTAAGCTGAAGGGATTTGCACCGCAGGATTTTCACCCCACCTTGTGTCATCTGCATGTCTTTCCCCCTCCAATAAAACATGAAAGTAGCAGAATAATTAGATTTTTACAAAATTAGATTTCCACCATTAATTGATGCAAAAAAGGCAAAAACTGATGCATAAAAATACATCAAAATGCCACTTTTGGCACTCAAAAGTGCCAGGGGTACCACAAACCTCCCATTATATCTGTGACCCCCTCTCCCCTCAAGCTACGCTTCTGCACACAAAAATAAACTATTTGCCTTGTTTATACTGTATGTATTAGCTCTCACAAATGTAAAATGTGAAATACAATATAAATATGGGATGATGAAACAGGGACAGGGTTAGACCAGCTTACCCAGAAAAGTTAGAATACCCTCCCAGCTACAAAATAAAAATGATAACATTAACCTACTGACCCTCCCTCCACCACTAATAATTTGTGTACAGTCTCTTACTCAGAAGAACTGGCATGTTATGACATGCATTAGGCTCCTCACCAAGGTTATCATAATACATCTGTTTGTCTCTGACATTCAACTTCCGCTCTCCTCAAACATTACCGCCCGGTCTACAAAGGCTTCCCCCCCAAGTAATTGCATTATCATCTCTCCATTTCTCAAGCAGCCTCTTTCGTCTGGCCCTCCGAAAGGCAGGAATGGGTGGAATAATCAATACCAACCTTTGAGATAGCCTGTGGAGATGCGAGGCAAGCATTTGGGTTTGGATTTGATTGATTTTGGACACCCTCAGAGAGTGTTATCATCATAAAGCCAAAGCCATCTAAGCTCATAGACATCTTGGCAAACACACGCAAGACGCACATATATGCGAGCAGAATCAAAGGGCTGAATACACAAATCCCCGGGGACTGAATACAAAAAAATGTCAGGCTATTAACATTGACCGGGCTGAGCTATAAAATTCAAAGTAGATATGTAGACCAGAGCCAGGCTTCGCATAACTTCATAACTGGCTATGAATAGAGAAGCTGTTATTTTGATTCTATTAACATCATTTATTATATTCCCAAAGTCATCAGGTGTCTTTCTTCCTCTCCCTCAGTCACACACACACACACACACACACACACACACACACTGTAAAATCTGACAAGTTGATCTTACTTAAAACAATCTAAACCAATTGCCTTGAAAAAGTAAAGTAAATATAATTTAAACTAAAAAAGTGTACTCAAAATGTAGTTGTATAAGTTGTTGCAACTTAAAAATGACAAGGGAAATAAGCTTGTTCTTTGTTAATTCAAGTAAACCAAGTTAATCTGACTTGCCAATAATAAAGTTTGGAGATGTGCACGTTTTGTTTTCATAACACGTTTAGGAAAATAACAATATGATTTACTAGTTTAAACTTGGTTTACTGAAGTTGCTAAAACTCCAAGAGATTGATTTATGACAATTATGGTGCATGTAGATGCAGCAGCCAGTAGCTCCTCAATCCTTGCTACTTTTTTGCTGTTTTTTTTTTTTTTTTTTTTTTTTGACCCCATGGCTTCTTCTGCTGAAGCACAACTTCTACAATAGAGAAGCACTTATCAACATCCGAAAAAGTTGTGTGGGGTTTTGACTGAATGCAGCAAGTTTGGACTGAATGTCGCAGACCGCAAGAGGATCTCCACTAATGGCATATGCTGTGTGGCCAGTCAGACCAGAGGGGAGATATGAAACTGAAAGCGTCAGATTAGAAAAGGGAGGAGACCCAGCGTCAGGGCAAGGTTGACCTGACTTGGACCGAGAGCTGTTCCTCTACCAAGACTTCTTCTGGCTAATGCCTGGTTGCAGGAGAATAAAGTAGATGAGATGCAATTGAGGCTCACTTGGCAACAGGAAATCAGAGACTGCTCTGCACATATCTTCACAGAGACATGGTTAACTTGTAACATCCCAGATTAAGGTGTTGCAATTGATGGGCGGACCTTGTTCAGAGCCGACAGTACACAAGACTCTGATACAAATTTAAAAATGCATTGCAGACATTGCATGATGCCATCAGCAGCAACACGCCCGAGCATCTGGATGTAATTTTCATGGTATCTGGTTATTTTAATCAACTCATCCTTCAACTCCAAAGATGTAACATGATCAAGTACAAATTTTAATTTCTTCTAAATCTACCTTGTACCTCAATTAAACTTGTCATGCTTAAGTTGCAGCAACTTTACAAAATTAGGTAAATATGACTAAATTTTAAGTTAATTTAACAATTAGATATAATGTAAATATATGTTAAGACTTATATTTACTGACACTTTTTAAGGCAATCCGTTTCCTAGATTTCTTAAAGTAAAATCAACTTGTTAGATTTTACAGTACACACACACACACACACACACACACACACACACACAGACAGACACACACTTGGAGAGGAGATGACCTCATTAATCTTTAGTGCATTGTGTAGACCTATCCTGTCATACCCCTGACACTGTGGTTTGTGACACAGCTCTGCTCATTAAATCATATGACAGGATGAGGTCAGCCGTGAGGTAAGGTGTCTCAAGCTGTGTGAAAGCAGATAAAGCCGGCGGTATAAGCTTCTGTGAGAGAGTTCGACAACAATTGTATGTGGCAGCTGAGGTGAGTCATGAGGTAATCCCGCTTTTTGAGCATTTGGCATCAAAATCTAATATAAAAAATAAAAAAAATAATAAAAACTGTTCTTGTCTCTTTGAGGTCACACCGTGGGGGAGTGAGGGAAATCATACATGTGATTTTGGCATCTCACGGAGGAAACCACACTTTGGTCTTGTTAGGTGGCACCTTGCATAACACTCCACATCCTGTGCTTGTCATCCTGTGATTACTTTCGCTTCACACGCAGAGAACAAAAGTTGTGGAGGGCTACGTGGCATCGACACTGATTGTGGCGATTCAGCTTAAAATAACAGCACCCTGCAGGGAACAGTGCGAGCCCTCTGCCTGAACCCTTGCTCGCCTTCGCCACGGAAGTGTGTTTGAAGACAGTGGGACGTCTACCAGAAAATTGCAAGAGGAAAAATAGGAGGCATAATGGCCTCAGGAATGGAGCTGGCCATCAATAATGCAGAGGAAGCAGCAGTTAATGCCTCCCTTAATTCAACAGGTCTGCAGACACCGGGACAGTTATTCTTCCTCAGCTGCAGATGCTCGGTAAGAGGCAGCTACATCAGGCTTTATGGCTTTGTGTGTGGTTGCGCTGCCAGGTCTTTCCCCCGACCTCAATCCCGATTGCAGAGCCATTAATGGGTTTTCATCAGGAACCCGCCCTAATGGAGTTTCCAACTTCACCAACTCACTCAGATACCAGTGGGGAGCTGTAGCCACAGAGAATAATGCCCACAGAAAGTCAGAATATATGAACTCAATTTAGTCTGAACAGTGAGTGCCAACAGCTTTAATAAACAAAAATAGACTACAATCCAAACAGCAAATGTTACACTGCAAAAAATTACCATATAAAACGCATATTGTCTTACAGGTTGTACATTCAGTGAATAACTCTGCCATCAAGACGAGAAAAATGAACTTTATCAATCCTGAAGTACTCCTTTAAACATGGGAAAATAGATTGGGTCAAATGAAATGGCAAACTGTAAGTTTTCTAGCTGATTCAAAGACAGCAGGAGAAAGTCATACACTCAGAAGCAAACAGTTTATTTTGAACAGTGATGGATGAGTATTTATATCCTTTAAGATAACCAGTACAATAATATAAAAAGATTTCACCATGAGTAACAGTCCTGCATTCAAAGTCTGAATGAGCTCCTGTGTGGGTGTGTCGCTGGCATGCGAATCCCCACCACTCTACCCTGTACTCATAAGGTCCATCCAGTGCCATCCAGACCCATGTTGTGATCATCTTAGAGTAACACCCACCCCTTGTTTCCCACTAATTAACACTGTTACACCTGAACACACTGCGTGTGTGCAGCTCACAACAGCAACCTTGCCAAACTGCTGCATCAAGCTTGCGGTGATCACATTTGCAGCGTTGTTGCTATGACGCTTCTGCAGGGCTGCCTGCTGCTATGAGATCTGTATTTTCACGCTGCTCATGCAGGCAGTGTGGCTGCTCTAAACTGCTTTTATGGGCGCTGATAAAAAAACAACAGCTTCCACGCCGCTCACACTAGCCATTAGCTCTGCCAGAACTGCTGTTGTTAGCAACAGCAGTTGCTAACAACTGCTGTTGTTAGCAACGTTGGCTGTTAGCTGCTAGTTTAACCATATCCATGTTGAGAGCCGTGCGCAGACAACCTGAATCGGTCTCTCAATCATAGATATGCTTTGAATGTCATACAGAGCTCATCATAAAAGTACTGTCATATTATCAAAAAAATCAAAAGTAAAAGTCTCTTAATCTGCAGAGAAATGGCCCAGGTTGTTATAGTATCACAAATTACCTTTTTTTAATAAGTAGCTTTAGTATTAAAGCTGGTCAAAGTGGAACAAGTTTAATCTAGCCTTTACAAATTTAGTCTGCTAGTTCACAAGCTAGTGGTGTGGTGACCTCAAAAATGTCACAAGACAAATCTGAAGGATCATTACATGATTAGTCTGGAATCATTTAACATCTTTGAATCTGATAAAACAGAAAAATGTACTGAGCAAATCACTCATCTGACACGGGACAACTCAGAGATAACTATGGACGTGTATAGACAGTCTGAAGGTCGGTCATAGCTTTGGCGCTATGAATCACCCCTCAAGGCCTAAATCTCCTCTATTTGAGGTTTTCAAAAAACTTTTTTCTGTATATATTTCTTTATATTTTCTATTAAGGGGTTTTGAATAATTAGCTTCATGGTTTACATTTTTTAAGGGGTAACAAACAGTTAATGGTTCAGTAGATAACTTATAATAATAATTTAAAAAAAAGACTTTCTTAATTGCTGAAACTGTCACTAAATCCTGACAGTGAATCTGTGAAAAAACATGCTCCTCTGGCTCCTCCTAGTGCTCCTATTGGCATTTGCAAGAAACCACTACACCTGGACAAAACACCCAATCAAAGCCGAGGAGTCTCTAACACTGACCAACAACCACAAGCAGTTAAAAAACTGCTCATACTTCTTTTACCAACAACCATGTACATGGAAAATCAAGTAATCAGAAGACCAACAATAAAGAGCAAGCCAAAAAGAAAGAGTTTCAAAGCCCATGATAATAGAAAAGTCAACATCAGAGTGGTTTTCTGAGGTGCAGAGAGCTACAGGACCCGAAAGGTCAAAACCAATACTGGCTAAAGGCTCGGTTTAATTCTTTAATTTTAGCCAGCTTGTCTTTGCCGTGGACCTTGCTGTTGACATTAAGAGTGATGGGCAGTTTTTTTTTTATTGCTGGTGGTTGTTTGTTTCTAAGCTATTATGTTTGCAAAGCTCTTCCTGAAGATATTGAGCTTCACTGAGTGACAGCAGGGGAGAGGGGCTGCACAGCATGTGGATGAACAGTGATCGACATGATTGACAGCAGTGTTAGAGACTCTTCTTGGCTCTGATTGGTTGTTTTTGGTGGCCTTTCGGAGCACTAAGAGGGGACAGGGGAACTTGATTTTTTCACACATTATCTGTCTCATGGACAGGATATAGTGACAGTGTCAGCAAATATGACAAAAAGTTATTTTTATACAAGTTCACCCAAAGTTCTGTTTATGTATAAATAAATAATAGTCTTCTTTTTGTCCCAAAGTTCTTCGAATAAGTTTAATGTGATCAAGCCTTCCCAAAACATCAGTGAGACCTCAATCAGCAGCTGCTGACATGTTAAAATTCCTCTGTAGCTCTGACACAGTTCAGCAAGATATGAGTCACTTCTTGTGTTAGAAAAGTTCATATAAAATGCTTTTACTTTTCGTCCTAAAATAAGAAGCAAATATATGTATGTCAACTCTGATTTGGTTTTGATGATTTCAGGCTCTGATCAGCTCTGAGTGTCTATGTGAAACAGACTGATTCTGGCTCAGTTTCTTAGGCTAAGTCAAGACAGGCATATGAAACAGTCCTCTGAGGGTTGACAGAAAGACAACACAAACAGTCCAGCGGAGATTTGGACCACGCAACCGTGTAAACTTTTCATGTTGTTGGCTAAAGTTCGGATTTTAATGGTCAAATTAGACAGAAACAATATTTTGGGTGCGCTTTTCCTGTGTGGCCCATGCTGGCTCTGTAAATTGATACTAAAAACTTTGGGAACGCCTGCTTCAGATCATCATTTCAGCACACCATGCATTCATTAAAATTGAATTCATATAGTCTTAGACCATAAAAGAAAAATACTACATACAAAGTTGCTGTGTTTTGCCAGACTCGCAGCAAAACAGAATTTTTTGCCATGTAGATCTGACTGTGATGCATTCATTTTGCACTGTCACACAGTAAAACATGACCTCTATAAGTGTACTTTTTCTTTTGTCTTGTTTTTCTCTCCTGATGATCTGCATATCACAAGACTTACTGACTTCCTATCAGAGATCTGTTCATCGAATCGCAGAAACAAATTCTCCCCTTATTTCAGTTCCTGTTGGATTCGGAGCGCTCTGCCTCAGGAGCCTCTGACAGAGAAGCAGTGGGTCATTCATCAGAAGAGAGATTAAATCTTCATCCACTGCTGCTACTGGATGCTGAGAGCACTTTATCTTTGAGAGGGGAAATAAAAGTGCTTTTTTTCTTAAACAAATCTATCCTTTAAGGCAAAGGAAATCATTTCATTTCCTTTTATCACTTGCCAGTATGTGAAATTGTAGACAGTTGGCAGTAAAACAGCTGTTAATACAAAAAAATGGTGATAAACAGAAAATGTGTTAACATTCCTGCTGAGCCACAGAAGTACAAACTGTCTGTTCTTACATGCAGAATAGACAAAACTCCATCTGCGGAGAAGATCGACAAACAATGATACAGGCCTCTTTTTCAGCATCTCAGCACTATTGTTTTCAAGTTATCTTGTTATACTTTAGCTCCATCTACTGGCGAACACATACAGGCACAAACATATGTCATGAAAATACACTCAACAGCACAGAACTGACAGCAGATTCATTCCTGGAAACATTTCCCTAAAAGATAAGTTTTTGTGGTATTTCCAGTAATTTGTTATAGATTCATCTGTCTGTATTTTTTTCTTTTACCAATCATACATACTCAAAAAGCTGTTTTTTTGTTTTGTTTGTTTTTTAAAAAGTCAGTATTTTTGTCTCCCCTTTGATCGTTGTTCTATTAGCTCAGTGGTTGTTTTAGCTGCGTACTTTTCTAAGAGGAAGGCTGTTTAGCAGAGAGAGAGAGAAAAAAGGAGAAGACTGTAAAAAAAGTTTGTGATCAAGTCTTCAATATGCCATTATATTTTGAATAATAATCTGAATTTTGGAAATGACACCTTCATCCAGAAAAGTAGCTCAAACAATCAATATTGAGCTTTGGAAATGTCTTGAATGCTACCTGGTGTAAACACACCAGAAGATTAGTACTGTAAATCTCATATTGCCTGCCTGAGACAGTTCAAGACATGCTAAGTAGAAATGGAGGTCACAGTAAATATTTGCAACTTAGGCCTGATGAGGCTGATTTATTTTTTATTAATATTTGCATTTTTTGATGCTGTATACTGGTTGTATTTTTTGTATTTTAGTAAAGAGACTACTGAGAAATGAATATGTATGGTCATTATAACCTTGCTAAAATAAAGTTCAAAGTGGCCTAAGATATATATATTATATATATAAATGCAGCAATGTCTCGATAGGTCACAACAAAACACTTGCGTTTAGAGCCTACAAAAGCTGCTGGAAACACAGCGATGACTCACAACCAGTTTAGTTGTTTGTCGGCCTCAAAAACTGGTCTGCAGCTTGGCAGCCATCTCACCTATGTGACACTCTATCGACCATCCCCTCCACCTCCAAATGAAAAAGCCAGCTCATAAACCACATCACTTCAGAAAGGCTGATATGATACTTATGAAATTTGCAAATGTAAAGTATCCATGGTTTGCAGAAGCGTACAGTGCCAACATTTTCCTCTGACAACGGGGCTGATCTTTCAAAACATAAATTATTCATCATCAGAAAATAGCAACAAAGAAATAAAAGCACAGTTGACATCTTTACTATTGAGTAGTGTTGACAGTTGGAATATGCAGGAATGGGTCGATGGATATTTCGTTTACCTGCTGACGGTGATTTCGAAAAGCAAAAATGATACTGGTGCATTTAAAAATCACATCAGCCTCAGTCTTTGAGCGCTGTCAGCTGAAAGATGGACTGTGACCTCAGATAAAAGATATTATGTAACACAGTTACAGGCTACTCTTCATGTACCATTAGTGCTGCTCCTCTTTCAAAACAAGGACTCTAGTCTAACGCCAACTTCCAGCTCCTTTGTGCTCTGATTAACTGTGTAGTGCTGCTGTGTTTTAGTGGGATTGTGGCTAATATGGTTACCAGGCCTTTCCTACTAAAACAGAAGAACACTGTGGTGACAATGCAACAAGAAGTGATTAGTCAGGTTAGATTTGCCACAGTTGCATAGTCAATATACACATAACATCACATGTCAGTTCATCATGTCCTGTTCCTAAGAATCCTCCCTGAAGTATAAACCACATTACAGAAATCTGTCGTGTTATCAGTGTTTTCGCTCTCCAAGACAATATCCAGTAGGCCTATCTTATTAAATAAGGAATCTTTCATAAAGGATTTATAACCTGTTTATTATGACTTGAGGGATGTACTTTTTACTAAAGTGCCATTGATTTATTTTGTATAATTATAATATGTTATGTATAATATATTTTTTTTTAAAAAAAACTGAGTTGTGCTTCAGGAAGATAACTGTTTTCGTATGAAATTTTCTTGCTCAAGCTTGGGAAATAAGGCAGAACATTTTGTTTAAGACTGAGCTGTAAATTAATCTTTAAATCTTTGTAATGAAATTAAATGTAATTAATTATTTGACTGCTGCAGCTGTAATTTTGGTGTCCTATAAAACCTTAAAATGGGCTTCAGACATTTATCATTTTTTTTGACCAAATGCAAAATGTGGCAAGTAGCAGACATACGAGCCTGTGAAGATCTAACTATATCACTTGTACTTGAGCAACACTTTAATGGCAACTCAGATATAATGTAGTTGGTCATACTATCACATAGTCGTTTGTAGTGTGAACACAGCCTTAGCCAACAGCCAACGGTTGTGTTTGCAGGTTCGAAATGTTTTTTTCAGGGGTGTGTTGGAGGCTCTGCAGCTTTACATGTCTCAGAGAGGGTTGTGCCTTGTGACAGATGTGAACATTAATGGCATCTTCCTCAGCTGAGTTGTAATATTAGGTAGCTCAGTAATGTAAGGTGAGCTAGCAGTAGGTGAGCTTGTGTGTGGTAATATGATTGACGAGTGTAGTTTGTTAGAAAGAAAATTAAAACTGCTTTCAATAAGGTCTGCTGCTCGACTTATTTAAAAGGGGCAGTATACCACAAAATCAAAAAATACATGCATACATTTTCTGTTTTCTTTTTAAAATAATACACTCTTCCTTCTGTGCAGTGATACAGCGTAGTTCCATGGGAAAAAAAATAGTTCCTACATGAAACTGCTCATAGCAAGGTCTGTTGATTATCTTGAGTAACCGGGTCATGAATTCTGGAAAGATACATTGCTGTTGAGTTTCTCCAAATGTAATTTTTGTTGCTTAGAGCACCACAAACCTAGTGCCATCTAGTTCCATTAAACTGCAAAGAAAGCAGACATCTCTTATATCTCCGACACTAAGCAACTCACACAGAAACAATCTATACTGTTAAATAGCATTACAGGTAAGGAGACAACTATGATATTTTTGATTTTCAGGTAAACTGTCCCTTTAAGAAGATTTAGAATAATCATAAATCCAGACATCATGGTAGCATATCATCCTAAATTTGTCATTGGCTGACTTTCACATTAAAGTGTGCAAATACCCGTGACTAAAGCAGCCTATAAATATTAGTTGTCGGTGTTTGATATTTTTTGGATGTCTCTGATATGTTCGCGGTTGGCTGCACATCCCTGTGAAGCCCTGCCTTCTGAGATGAGTTATAGCCATCTGCCGGATTACAGTCTGTACGCAGCCAGTGAGGCTTTATTCTGTTTGAATGAGGAAAACATCGTGTCTGCCTGCCTGAGAGCTGTCACATGGGGCCGAGAAAGGGGAAAAATCGCTTCCTGAAATGATCCTCGTCACCGGCGGTGTATTGTTTTGTGTTTTTTTCTCTCTAACATCGCATCGCATTTAATTTTCCCATCCGGATCTTTGTGTGTGTGTGTGCCGATGATGATTAGCAAAGTTAAAAACGCGATGTCCACTCTGGTGGGAGGGATGATGCCGCACGGACACCACCACCACCACAACCATCACTCAGGTGGCGGCCAGACCTGCGGACCGGACAGTCTGCCGCCGCGCTTCCCCTACGGCCGGCCGGATTTCTTGGACCTCACCCCGGAGCTCCTGCAGTACTCCACCGAGCACGCATCACGGCCGGTGCTCACGTTAAAGAGAGACAGCAGGCTTCCCTGGCGGACGGGATACGCAGAGTGAGTGACGCTCGTGGACGAAATGTCCGAAATAAAATCATCACATCACCGAATATTATGATTTAATTATATCCCGATGAGTGTCAGGCCTGTGCTGCTGCAGCCTCAGCAGCTCTCAGAGCACTGCAGCAGCCAAATGATGGCCAACATGGCCTTTCTGCTGCTACCTTACTGTTCCTCCCCTGAGCTAAATATCAGGAGCAGTGTGTAATTAGTTGGTCATGACACATAAACATCTGTTTTCAAATATATTTGACTAGAGGCTCCTCCTTGGGTCAATTTAAATTGTTATTGTGAGAGGATACAAAAGTAAAAGCAGGAAATGTCCACCTACTCATGCTACTAACAAGCATTGTGTCTTTTCTTATGCGTGACCTTAATGATATTCAAAAAAAGCTCATGCCCTTTTTTTGTCCTTTAAGGGGAGATTATTTGTTTTTTTCCATTCACAAAGAGCCTTTGAACATGTGCTTTTGTCGAATACTTTCAGTTGTTTCATCTTCGTCCCTCATAAAAATGGTTTTAGAAACCAATGAGGATTCACATTTTTTTGTGAGCATAGGGGCAAAACTCCACTGCTCATGTCCTTGGCTTTACTGCAGGTGCTTTTATATACTCCAATACACCTGCAGTGCTCCCTCAGGTAGAAACAAAGCAGCAGCATCTCATTCACACGACTGGTCAGGATTTGCTGCTCAGGCGATTCCCACTGAGGAAAAACACTTGCAGACATTCCACTCTCCCAGAGGAGGGGGGGTTAGGTTATAAAGGACTGAACAGTCCTGGAGTACAGTACATGGGCTATACCACCTCTGACTGTCCTCCTATAACCAGTTGGAAACAGGAAAAAAAATGGCTGAGTCACGCAGAGAGTCTCGAGGGGAAGGGGGACTTGATTTGTGACGACAAGCCGTCTCAGAAGACTGAATGAGAGAGGTCAGATGAGGATGCTGTAAAGCATAAAGAGAGTATAGTGCGTGGGAATGTGCACCGTCACCAGTGCTGTCATCTGCATTCTGCTGCAAATGACTCTGATGTAAGTCACTGATACTGTAATCACGGCATTAGCAGTGCTGTTTACTACACAACCTAATCGGCTGATCTGCTCATGCATCAGCTGTCAGCGCTCGAGTGTAAAACAAAGCCAAAACAGTCCACACCCAACAGTGCTCAATTATCACATTGTGAGCATATGAAACAAACCCCGACATTAATGCATCAGCAATTAATACTGGAAATATGGACTCTGTTCACTCACTAAAATGCAGCAGCAGTGTCAAATTGCAGCTGTAATCTGGTTGTACATTTGGATGAATGGAGTGTTTATTGGGGATTGACTGAAGAAGTTATTCATTTACTCAGATGGCTGATATTGCTCCAGGTGTTTAATGAACTGTGATGTGCGTGGATTGATCCAAACACAAATGCCTCATCTGTGAAGCTTCACTTTAGATCAATCTGGCTGAAATAAAAATCTTCAGAGAGCAAGATTTATCTATTGGGGCATCTATCATCTTCATCTCTTTTGTCTGATGCTGTTTACTCCCTTTGTGCTGTAATGAGTGGGAACAATGATGTCCAAACAGCTCAGGTGGATGAGGTCCAGTTGGAGGCCTCCCTGCTGGATTACGTCCAGATTTCAAGCAACTTCTCCACTTTGATATCGCTTAATTAGTGTAACTCTGGCAGTAATGAGAATTTGTGGTCGTTGCAGTGTTTTGATTTGTTTTCACTGGTCCTGTTGTGTCGCGTGTTGCACAAGAATGTGGTAGTGAAAGCTTTGAGCATCGTTACGGTCTCAGACGTCACTTTATAGAGACGCACGGCACCTTATGTCAAATGGAATTGTCGATTTAAAATCTATCTGCCATTATAGCACCACACAGGTGGTTTAGGATGCTCAAGATAATAAGTCTAATTGATGCAATAACGCCGTCGTGCAACACTGTGTCAGCATGAACATGAGAGTGCACTTAAGGTAAGCCTCTCCAAGTGCTTTTGTCAAATGGATATTTAATAGAATTTAATATGGAGGCAAGCATCCAGGGCTTGGCACTGGGATCATGAACGAGCGTGAGGAGGCAAAGACTCATTTTGGAAATGTTTTTATAGCTATTTTCTTTCAGTTCAAGCCAAGATATTCACGGGAACAAATTTTAATAAGTCTTTCTATATATATCATCAGTGACTTCATATATAATTGATCAACGTCTATAAATCTGAAATATTATTAATAATGCATGAATAAACAGATGTTACACCAGCATAAAAGTAAAGGAGAAAATCATTAAAAGCTCTCTGTGATTCCAGACCACCATCAATACCAAAAACCCTAGCTCACAAAGTAAACAAAAGTGTATGTATCCGCCTTGTGACTCTGATATGCTCCAAATTTAGTAGGTTTTTCATTGGCCAATGCTACACCATTCCACCAAGTTTCATGAAAAAAGGGGCAGTAGTTTTTTAAAATCAAGCTGACAAACAGATGATGTCTCAATCCCAATACACCGCTTAGTTATACCCAGCTGTTTACGTCCACATCTACGGGCAGGGTATCTCCGTTATTGTTGGGAAAGAGGGTTAGGCTGAAGAGTAAAGGCTTCACAGTCTTCCAAACTGAGGTTTTTCAGAGGCGCACCCCAAACTGAGTGTTATTAGAAATCTTGCAAGATGCAGCATAAGAGCGACAAAAGAAACCAACAAATAAATTATTTTTGCATTACTAAAGATGCAAAAATTATGATGATGATTGTTATAGGGGAAGTTTTCAACTCCTACTCACTATAGACTAACTCTGCTTCAAGAGGAAACAGGCCACACAAAATCAAGGGGTAAGGGTAACATAAACTTGTTACCAGTGATAATTCGGACGCATGATTCTGTTTTCAAGCAATGCAGTGAAAACTAAATCTCTGCTATGATTTGGAAAAGTTCCTGCCACTCTGAACATTAAAAATGCGGTAAATCTTTTGTTCAAGCAGCTACAATCAATATTTTTATAACAATGTGTGATATGATGTGAATATGATAACGTGAATTTGAAAATTATTTGTGTAAGAACATCATGAGATGCTTTGCAGGCAGTAATGAACCTACAAAGACTTATCACTGGAATCAGCAGCTCCCCTTGAGTTTACAGTGAATTTCAGTTCATTTATTTATCTGTCCAGCCCACAGGTTTGCTGTTTTGACTCACTCTCACAGCTCTCACGGCATCATTTTGTCATTATTCAGAGATAAAGCTCCAAAAACCTACTGTACACGAGCTGTTCAACAGCAAACAACTGAAAACGTTCTCTATTAGTCAGTGAACACAGTGAAACATTTAGCAGCTTAACAGCCTGATATTTTTCTCTGAAGTTGGAGGAGACCAAAAACGGAGCTAAAAGAGAGCAGATATTGGGCTTACAATCACCAGGTGGAAATAAACCTCATTCAATCACAACTTGTTTCTGCCGCCAAGTGGCCACAAAGATGTTATTCTGTGTTTAAAATGCATGGTTCAGGTGCACCCAGGAGAAACGCTGTATTGCTCCCATCTTTTTTTTTTTTAAGCACAATACAAGTGATAAGAAAAGCTGATTACCAACAACATTGGTTAAGCTTTGAGGAAGTTGAAGTGTAGATACTTTCACTGTGAAATAATGTTTTACTGTGGATTCCATGTATTCTAATGCAGTGATCAATTATTTACATGTTTTTGATTCATACCACAGTTCTTGCTCAAACTTAAGTTGACACTACTCTGTGTCCAGTTCCTAAACGGATGGTGAGACACCGTTTACAAGTTGCAGCACGTTTTCATTACAATGCCTGCATTATGTTCTAAGCAATATTCAAGTTACCACAGTACCTGTTATTACTGCACTGGGGATTTTGTTTCTGTCAGGTCTCGCCTTTCAGTTTTCATTTCAGCATTGCACCATGTTTCGTGCAAACATGATGAGCAACTTCCTCTCCCTGCAAAGGAATTCAGAAAATGACTCAACGAATTCCTACAGTACATGCTACGGATGAATACTTTGCACAGGCCTGCAGTGTATGTTTAGCTGCTCACCTCCACCTGACGTGGAGCAGTTTAGTAGAAACCAGAGATCTAGTCTGTAAAAATCCTCTCAAACAGTCCACTTTTTTACTCTCACATGTGTCTGTGTTATGAGCCAAAAGATTTCAAAGCACACCAACAGGACAGACTGCTCATACAGGTACTTTGAAACGCTATACTGACCACGAGTAATGTCAAAACTGCCATGAGCAAAGAAGATAGTCACATCAGTTACATCCATGTTTCAGGAAGTTAAGATTTTCACTGGAAAATTATCAACACATCATGATCTAAAAAGGATGATTTCAGAGATGTTTACTGGATTACATGCAGCACTGATCTGCCTCTGACTAAACCACAACACTTCACATCAGCCTTTCCTGTGTTGCAGAGGTTGACAGCACATGAGGTGAACTGCAACTTTTTTTAACCACAGCTTGACATGTTACGACAGAATGTTTCTTTTCTTCCAGAGAAGACGCCTAATAAGCACAGACATTTTATCACATTTATTGATGCTGAAACGTCTGGCAGCTGCAATTACAGAATTCACTGGAACTCTCAACTTCCTCTTTTAAACTCTCCTTGCATAATATACAGTTCAGTAGGGCGGTTCACACATAGTTTTACTAAACATGACCAAAAAGGTTTTCAGTCACAAGTTGTTGGAGTCATATGACCGAAACATAGCTATGCGAAAGAGTTATATTATAGGAAGACTTGAGCTCCTGGTTTAGAATCACATCCTCCCACACCAAAGACATTATGTTTAATTATAGCTCATTGAGCGCATGTGACTGCTTTCAAAACAGAGAATAATTGCTGATTCTTTACTGCGGATTGGCGAAACTTCATGACACTGCAAAAAAACTGTAGAAAGAAAAGCACTTTTATATTCAAACTAATCTCTTCTCAAAACAAATTACTATATTTTTGGCCGATATAAGAAATGTCTTAATTTTTTTTTTTTTAAAAAAGGCAGTAAAAAAAATCTTTACACTGGTATTTTATTCTACATTATTACCTTTACTAACATACGATGTTTTTATTTAAAGGTCCAGTGTGTAAGATTTAGGGGGATTTTGTAGCATCTAGCAGTGAGACTAGCAGATTGCAACCAGCTGAAACTTCTCCTGGTAATAAATACTACAATGTTCATTGTTCAGGAGGTTTTTACAGGGAGCGGAATTTTCTGCAGAGGTTTCCTCCTCTCTAAAACAAATGCACCAGGTGATTAAACCGCTAAAATACTCTGAAGAAAGCAGTTTCGTGTTACGAATCAGAGTTTTTCCTATGTTATTTGGCACATAAGAGATGGGCCACTAGCCGAGCACCTGCTACCTATTTTCTCTTTTAACCTAACGTTTACTCACCTTAGTTCTGATCCAGATGTTCAGGTGGTTTTTAGTGGGAGCCAAATCCTCCACAGAGGTCTCTTCCTCTCCAAAACAGCCGGACCTGGTGATTAAAACCCATAAAAACACTGAATAACTCAGTTTCACAGTCCAAATCAGTGTTTCTCCAATGCTGTTTGGCATGTAGGAGATAGGTAGCTAGCTCAGCACCTGCTAATGTGTGCTCACCTTTTTTAACTTAAGATCCAGACGTTCAGAAAATGTTAATTCCGGGGGCCGTATTATCTGCAGAAGTCATTTCATATTTAAATAATCAGTGTTTTTCTATGCTTTCTTCGCAGAGGGGCTGCTAACTATGGTGGCTGAAACATAAAAATGAATGGTCCTGAAGCCAGTGTTTGGTTTGTCCCATCTTTAAATACATGGCACAACTTGTCTCCATAGATGAGCTCCTGCCTCCTATGCAAACATAAATGCCGCCCCTAAAGGTGATAAAAAGAAAACACTGAAGAAAACATACTTACTTTATCATATTCAATTTATGCCAATATATCTAGCTCAATCCTAAACACTAGATCTTTAAAAGACTACAATGTGAAAGCATCTTTAGAAAAGTAACATTGTAAGACAGGACCATATAAGAGGTATTTGGGGGGGGGGGGTAAAGCACCGTCAGCCTCTGATAGTAACAGCAGATAAAAAACGTATACTTTGCATTTCGTGCTAACATTTGGCCTTGGCAGAAAGTTTAGACGATAATCAGGCGACTTTAAATTCTTCGCTGTCATTAGTCCTAATGCACAGAGCGCAGTGCAGGACACTGTGGTGCCTGTCTGCTGCTTTCAACTGATTAGACAGTGAAAAGGCTTTTTATAATCCAGATTTGGACAGCAGTTGGATTTTTTTGCCTCTTTTTTTTCTGCTGCTCTCTGATATTAGAGCTTTTGGCCAGAGAGCGACCATTTTCTGCCGTGATTGTAATCAGCAGAACTATTTGCAAAGTGAGAGGTCAAAAGTCTTGTTTTGATTTTTACTCTGGATTTTTCCTGCTCCTGTGTTTGCAAGTCCAGTTTTTCCCCATGCTGCTCTTTCATTTTTGGTCTCTTACGTCTTTTCTCTTCCTCTGAAGATGCCAGCTGATAAATGACTAATCCTTCCTCTGCAGAAGAAGAAGAGGGAATCTTAATGACAATACTTGAATTACTGGAATTGCGCAATAGGCATTATGCTGTATTATCCAGCTAATGTGGCATTTATCTATAATTGAAACTGAAAATGTTATATAATACACCAGCATGAGGTCCAAACTGCAGCCTGTCCAAGTCTGTGAAATGTGGCAGCTTAAAATCCAATGCCAGTGGATGTTTTTATGTTGTCACCCATTTACACAGATCGCATGCACTTATACAAACTGATAAACATTTTATAAAACATGTCTTTTTTATATATTTGTATTTTTTTTCCCCCTAGCTTTCTACGCAGACATCAATTTCTGTTCACTTCATTAAAGAATGAAAATCAAGTAGCAGATTCTTGAAATGTGCTTGAGTTGTGTAATCTAACAACTGAACATCAAGTCTGCATTAATTGTTACTGCTGAGATTTTCATGCTGTGGTAATGCAATAACAGCTGCCCTAATCAATATTTTTACATTAACAATATATTAAATTACTATACAGTAAGTCAGAAATTAAGGAGGGGGACAAAATTTTCCAAACCGGGCTCCTCGACCACAACCACTCCAGCAGCACCAGTGATGCAAAGACCTTCTCATGGCCCCCTGGGCCTTGAGCCATGGTCATCTGTACTCTTTGAAGGCCCCTAACCTCGGACTGCAGGAAGTAATGTGAAGTTACAAACTCAGAGAATTACTACTGGACTCCGCAGTTCACCTTTGCTTTACAGAGCTTTCAGTTCATTGTTTCAGTTTTACTGGCCACAGGTTTACTGTTTTGGTTCATTCTCACGGCTCTCTTCGACCTCATTTCCAGACAATGGAGGCTGGTAGATAGCAACTAGCTGGTGAAAACAGTGAAGCATTTAGCTGCTTAAGAGGGAAATATTTCCCTCAGGAGTTTGTAAAGTCCAGAGGAGAGTAAAATGAGAGTGAATATTGGATTTAAATTCTCCAGTTGGCCAGGAACACGACCCCAAATTAATGCTAATGTTCTGTCTGCAGGATGTGTAAACAAGCAACAGTTTGCTGACACATAACAACTTAATAATATGTAAGTGTTGTTTTTACAGCTTGTTGCACTTGGCTGAGTTATCCAAAGTGGAAAGAAAAAAATCCACAATGCAGGTTAAGGATTACACAACAAAATCAAGCAAATCACAAGAATCTGCTAATTATTTTTTTTTTAGCATAACATACTGGAATTAATGGACATAAACGGTTTAAAAAAAGGAACCAGACATTTTTATATGAAAACACACTGCTGCTGCAGCGCCAATAGAAGTGTCACACTGCAGCATGTCAATGTCAGATTTTATTATTTTTACTAAAGTAAAAGATATGAGTACTTCTTCCATCTCTGCATAAGCTTGAAATCATGTGAGTACATCTACTGCTTAAACTTGATTTCTCACTTGAAAAGCCAGTCTCCAGAAGAATGGCCTGCCAGGCAGTATCTTTTTTTGCCATTGTCTTTATAGTGTTGAGATTGTGGGTTGTATAGTTTGAGATATTTGTCGAGCTCAATAACTACTAATGCTCAATACAGCAAAAGCAAGGGTTGAGGAGAGGAGTGAAGCTGCTGCAGGAGCAGAGAGGAGAAACTATTACAGGAGCCGGGATGTACAAGCAGGGAGTGAGTGGGAAATATACGCATTTTTTCAGGGGCAGAGAGGCTGGAAATTGGACAGTGGCGTGAAGTGTCATGGGACAGAACATCCAGGAGCACGGGGATTTACATAGAAAATAGTGATAACGGTTTTGGTAAGCCATTCAGCTGCGGTGTGTTTTGGCCTTTCAGCTGTGAATCATGCATTTAAAAATGCCTGATAACAGTGTTTTACACATTATTTGCAGAGCTGGATCATGAAAAGCCCTGCTTGGCACCCCTGGTGAAACTAAACATGTGATTGAGCATGCACAAATTTCAAGGTGTAAGTGTAAATCTGTTTATTCCAATTTTTCATAGAAAAAGGTACACAAACAGTTTCCTACAGCTTCACCACTGTTCTGCATTGCCACCTCCAGCGAACACTCCTGCAGCACACACCAGGGCAGATGATGCTGCTCGAGTATGAAACATTACTCTAAAGCTATTATCCTCTGCAGGCATCAGCTCATAATAAAAACACTTAATCCTGCCTGCAAGTTCCCTCTGGGACATGACAGCATCCTGCTCTACCTTTTTCCCCCTCACTCTTCAACTCTCTCCATATTTCTGGCTGCTATTACATTTTCATGTGGTTAGAGGAATGAGAGCAAACACGATATAAATCATCTGACTCCAGGCTCACCTGTCTTCCTCGCTTCTTTCTCCATCAGGGTGATCAATGCGGGGAAGAGCATGCTGAACGAGGACCAGGCCTCTTGTGAGAAGCTATTCGTGAAGAAGCCGAGTGGCAAACACCGCAACTCCTCTCTGCTGGAGGACAATGGGGTGAGCGAAGGGGCAAGCGCCCAAACATGTCTGCAATAAACAATTAGTGAAAATGTTTTTAAATCTGACGTCAGTGTACTAAGTCCTGAGGGTGTCTAAGGTTTAAAATCTTAAAACAGTATAGTCTGAGCAGTAGTGCATTGAAATTAATTAATCACTAATCATATGCATTGTAGGTATGATATCCAATAGTGGTGTCTATGTAACCTATTTAGTATTGATTAATTCACCGCAAGTTACTTTGGGTTTTCTAATTTTTCACTATGTAGACTAACCATTCAAATGATGTTTCTTTCACTGTTCCTCATCTGGTCATTACAAAGCGAAAAATCAGAAACAAGTCCCAGTTGTTAAAAAATATACAAGACAGCCTTTTTTTAGATGTTTCTATCTTCACCCTCAGCTTTGTGGTAATAAGATACAACTGCAGAGACCCCAAAGTCCCCCCAAAACTGATCAAAAACAAGACTTTTTGCCAAATTCTACTACTTTCATTTGAATCTTTGTATTGTCTTTTGTTAAGTTTGAAATGTCAGACCTGTGTTTAGACCTTTACTTAAATGTGAAAGGGGTCACATGTATAAACTGCAGACTTGATTCTCAGTTTCTAAAGCCCTGTAATTTTTTTTAATGTATCCTGTTTATTTCTTAGGGACAGTACATATTAATAGATATTAGCCTACTGTAAATATGAAAGAATTAGCCAGGAGGCTAGTTTACACTTATAATCCCAGGCCAGCTTAATATCAAGAAACAAGCTGATGTAAGGCATATGTCACATTTCACAGATCAAATAAACAAAAAAAGAAGACCCAAATAAAGACCCAAAAGAACAAGGAAAAATATAAAACTAAACTAACCAGGACAATGCAAGGACCATGAGGGACGAGGGACACCAGCAGCAATAGAGACGATCTGACTCTAAAACAGAGAAAACACACAAGGAAGCGTGGTGTTAATGAGGGACAGGTGAATCAAATCAGGGCAGGGCAGACAGTCACTAAGGCAGGAAGTCACACAAAACAAAAAACATGAGCAGAGACCCTCAAAATAGATTATGAAATGGGGCACCCAGTAGCTCGGTTGGTAGAGCGGGAACCCCGTGCACAGCCTCGGCCCTTTGCTGCATGTCATCCCCTCTCTCTACCCCTTTCAAACTTGAGCTTTTCTATCCATTAAAGGCTAAAAGCCCCCGTAAAAAATTTTTAAAAGAATTTAAAAAATAAACTAAAATATAAAGAAAAGAGGAAAGAAAAACAGACCCATGACAGCATGCCGAAAAGTAAAACACAGCAGAAGCTGAACAGGGACATGGGCCGCAGTAAAGGCAGAGTAAATTACAGTTCAGCAAAGCAAACACAAACAATTACAGAACAGCTCTAATTACCAACACGGAGGAGTAAACACACTTACAGGACTCAGGACAGACCTATCTGTTACAGACTGACTACGCTTGTGGTGCGTCCTCTCACACACACACACACATACACACACTCACACACACATATACACACTCGTCCTCCATTTGGTGTAAATGAATTACATCATCCCTTACTGCGCTCCTCCCCCTCTTTTGTTTAGTATCAGAGTGGTAAGCAGATGTCTTGTGCCTGTTCATCTGTTAGTCAGACAGACTGCTTGCAAACATTCCTGCAGTCGCAAAGGTGGCATCATGGTAGATCAGCAAAACGCCTGCAATGAGGATTTTTTTCTTTCAGACTCTCCATCACTTCTGTCGACCCCGTTTGTAGGGATAGTCTTGATGTTTAATGTAATATAACTTCAATTTCATATTTTTTGCATACTGCTGTCCTGTGTTGTTTTAGACTTAAACGATGCCATATGAATCATGTAAAGTAAAGCAACAAGATTTTAATGTCTTGTCAGCTTTCCCATAAGAGTATCATCTAAATTTGCTGCAAATTTGGTTCAGTATTGAGACCTGAAACAGAAGATACATATTGCTTAGCATTAAAATAAAATGTCACCAGCTGCAGACCCAGAGCCTAAACCCTCACAAATCTCTGCCTTCTGCTCAGAGATGTAATCTCATGAGAGATTTATAAACCATAGGAAATATTACTAAATAATACTTTTATGACATTTATTTTATACATTTTTATCTTAATATCATTTTTTTAGGATGGTACAGGAATCCCTCTCCACTTCTGGGGCGTGTTTGATGGACATGCAGGTTCTGGTGCCGCCATTATGGCCTCCAAGCTTCTTCACCGCCTCATCAGAGATCGTTTGAGTGAAATTTGCCACCTGCTGGAGAGCCCCAACAGTGCGCCTCCCATCTGCCTAGCTAAGAACGGCAGCCCATACCAGGCGGACACGAAGAAGGGGGCCGCACAAGAAACAGAAGACCCCGATGCTGTCAACGACTCTACAGTGCGCTTTCACATGGAGAAGGTTGTCAGTTTGGAGAGCCTGGTGATGGGAGTCATAGAGACCGCCTTCTCACAGATGGTAAGCAGATGATCACTAACAGCTTATGTGAGAAAACAGGAAAACAGCATTTTGCATAGTTCAAGCTGCACAAGGTATTTATGCACATTTTTATGTACAAACAGCAACATTACTGAAGATTTTAACTTCAGTTCCCATGAAACCCTTCAGGCGTCCTGTCGTAGCAGGTCTGTTAGAATTTAGACCAAAGCCAGAAAGAGAAAGGTCTCATTTTGGTAAATCTATTTTTCTCAAAGCTTTTTTAAGCCACGTTGGAGGTGTGGCTCAAGGAATGACAAAGTCATATGTTGGTCAGTCAGTTGATATACCGCTTTGAACAATTATTGGTTGCATTACCATGAAATCTAGTACACACATTCATACCCCACTCAAAATTATTTGTAATCATTTTGGTGATCCTCCACTCTTCATCTAAAGCCATCACCAGGTTAAGATTTTACTTTATGCAATTCTTTATGCTTTAATATCTGCAAAACTAATGGCACTTCTATCTGCCTCAGCTGTACTTTCTGTTTGGTGCTCATTAGAAAAAATTGTTTGCATGCTAACTCACTAACGCAAGATGGTAAATGTGGATAAGACCAGGGTTACATTTGTTGGCAGTGTTGTCTCAAATTGAGCACGGCTGTTGTGCACTTACAGAAAATGACATTTGCAACATTTAACCTTCTTTTTATTGGTAAACTGCAGCCAGAAGAAGCATTACTGCCAACTTTGACAACTATTGTTGGCCACCAAAATATCTGCCAGCTTGTTTGCTTGTTTGCTTAAAACTTTACTCCAGCTAAGAAAAGCATTTTAAATCACATCATCATAATTTCAAGTCTATGATTCGACCTCGCAGGAGGGACCAGCAGGAGAAACACTGCTGCCCATATTCAGTAGGCTGCATACCATGGAAGTAAACCCGGGGGCTAAAAAATTTTGGGGGTGTATGTGCCAGACAAACAACTCCATTGGACTGAATAGGTGCCATCCTGGTGTGTGGTATCCTGTTATTATTATACATCTATGGTTTACCTGAGCTGCTTCCCTGACCGGCACCAGTTAAGAGGTCCCTTCCCTGCCTCTACATAGAGGGTGAGAAGTGTCCAGCATCCCAAACTCAACTTTTTGACCATTATGAGAATACACTGCATTTTGTCATACTTGTCAGCGTGAGCAAGTATAAGTACGAGAGAATACAGATTGAGACACAGCAATTGTCACTGTGAGCATGTTAGCATTTTGCTCAAAGCACTGCTGTGCCCACGTGCAGCCTCGCAGAGCTGATAGCATGGCTGCAGGCTGTAATTTTTAAAATCTCTTCTTGTCTGTTAATTAAGTATTCAAACTTGAGGATTCAAATTGGGCATATAGGCCAAATCTGTCAATGAGCTCAAAGTGATGCTCTCTTACCTGATGCAACTACTGTTTGGTTTAGATGATACTGACAACAAACCACATCCTGGGTAATGCATTCTTCAAAGCCTCCTTGTTTCTCCCCTTTAGCACTGTGCTGTTTTGTTTTGAATATGAATATTTATGGAGAAAATAATGAGCTATTCAGGGTGATGAGAGGCAAAGTGAGCTCTTACGCCACTGAGGTTTTGTGGCCTTTTGTCTTTACTTGGATTGTGTTTCTCTCTCTTTATTTTAGGATGACCTAATTGAGAAGGAAAAAACATCATATGCCATCTCTGGTGGGTGTTGTGCCTTAGCTGCCATTCATTTAATGGGAAAACTCTACGTAGCCAATGCTGGAGATAGCAGGTGAGAGACCTAAATAAACTTCATACTGCACACCACAGAATGTAATATGTGTAATTTACTCTCGCTCTCCACAGCACAGTGCATGAAGCTTTATACTCAGTACTCAATCTTCTCAGACAGTGTAGCTTCTTGTGCCCCCTGGGGTTCACTCTGTGTACTGCAGCACCATGTAACCTACTGATGCTCTTTCTGACCAACCTACTTTAGGCTCTCTGCAGCTCCTTAAAAAATTAAATTTTCTAAATTTTAGTCCTTAAAAATTATTAAATTGTCTTAAATTTGGATTTCTTTGGTTGTCATTTCCACAAACATGTGATCTAATTTCAAACATCCATCTTTTAATTCATTTTTGCGACAATGAGTAAAGCTCTCCTGCATGAAAGTCTGCATTTCAGATACAAATCTGTAAACCTAACACTGAATCTAATACTGTCTTCTTACTTCATGTTTACACTTATCTGTTGACAAAATTTATATCTAAGTGTCCGATACATGTAGACATCATGTACTCATATGAGCTATTTTTGTAATATGGGAAAAATAAAACATTTAAAAAAACCTTCTTACCCCCATCTCCATCTTTGTCTCTGCAGGGCCATAATCATACGAAATAATGAAGTTGTTCCCATGACGAATGAATTCACACCTGAGTCAGAGAGACAGCGGCTACAGTATCTGGTATTCTTCTGCCTTCTTTAAATACAATTTTTTTACCAACATGATTAACAGCACAATAACTGTTTAAGAGGATTTAATTATCTTATAGGTGCATAGCAAGCTGTTAAAAGGAGAGTATAAACAGTTGATCTGCACTCGTCAAAGGAGGTTTTAAGTTCAGTTGAGTGTGATGAAGACTAGGAAATCCTGTATCACACTCACATAATCTGACGTTCATCGGTTGCCTGTTTTAGTTGTAGCTGTGAGTCACAGAGTAGGTGGATGATGTTTGCTGCTAAATCAGGGAGGTGTTATGTTCCTTCACTTTGCTGCACGCTGTACTGCAGGTCTTCAGTTACACATGCAGTCTTTTCTTCAGAGGCGTTATGGACTTTTGGGCTAAAGTAAAGTGTTGCAGTTTTATGAGATTTGTTCCATTTTGTGTGTCACATTTCAGGGCTTCCTGAGGCCAGAGCTCCTGGGTAATGAGTTCACTCACATTGAGTTCCCTCGGAGGATCCAGCACAGTGAGCTGGGGAAAAAGATGCTCTACAGAGACCACACCATGACTGGCTGGTAAAGCTGGAGATCCTTTTTAATTACACGTCTGACAGTTAATCACTATTCATGAATACTTTTCTCTGTATTTAACATTCAAAAGTTTGTTGGTGGACAAATTAATAAGGATTTCCAATCAAGGGCAGCATCTAACGATCTGCAAGTTATTTTCTGAATGAATCAATTATTCATTTAGTCTATGGAATATCAGTTTTCATCACAGTTTATTTGTGTAAATTGCATTTTGAACAAGTTGAAAACCTCAAATATTGAAGGAATACTTAACCAACAAAATGATCATTCGTACATCAATTCGGGTTGTTGTTGTGCACTGTGTACCTATACCTTTGAAAAGTAATGCACCACTATGTGCACATTTGATAATCACATAATCGTGAGCCAGTAGTTGGTATATTACCCATGTAAATGAAAAGGACGTGATTACATGACAAATGCACTGATGGTGGTAAAAAAGGAAGCAGCATAAAAAGCAAAATCGGCTAAAGGAGGCGGGTAGGGGAAGTGGATGGGCCAAACGAACACAGGACCTTCCCCAAGAGTTTGAAAAGAATTTAATTTGGTTATTTAAAGGTACATTGTCACTTTGTGATGCCCAACCACATTTCTTTTCCTAAACCTAACTTCCTTTACCTTCCTTTAATTCCTTTACTTTCCTAAACCTAATGTAACTTAAAGTTAAGTATGTAATGTGGCAGTGCCAAGTTATGATTGTTTTCCTAAATCCAACCTAAATAATCTAACTTGCCCAAACCTAACCTCAGTAAAACATTACATTTCATATGTAACATGATGATGGCATTCAGCGGGCACTAACTCATTAGATATCATTTGAAACATTGTCTGAGGATATGTTGATAATTGACTCACCCGTGTTACGCTGAATTCGTGAAGAAATATTTGTTTTTCTCGCATCCCTCCACACTGAATGAAGAATCTAAAAACAAAGAAAAAGAAAATTGATGATTTGGAAGAAAAACTTTAAAACATCCATTTATTAACTCTCACCCGATTTATGCAGTAAAATCCAAGTCTCATTTATTTCACCATGTGCTCAGAACTTCCCAAACACATGCATTTTTACTGTAACATTACTATTAAAAAACACTTCCGTATACATGTAGTACTTCTTTGCAAGTGCATGCATTTTAACTCTGCATATGGATTCCACTGAGCACAGTGAGCAGGAAGTACTGAGCATATGACCTCATAAATGAGACTTAGTTATACTGCACAAGTTAAGTCAAAGTTCATAATGTGGTTACATACAAGAAAAACAGTTGTCTTCACAATTTTTACTGAATATGAGGTGAGTAATTGATATACAAAGTATAGTTTTATGAGTTAAATATTCCTTCAAATTTACAATTCTGGAAAAAAAACAGAAAACCAGCAAATACAAAAATTTACAAAACTAGAATAAGTGAATTGTTGGAATTTATGCTTGGAAAAAGACTTCATTTATTTAGTTATAATTGTTTTTGAATACTTTTTCAAACAGTTGTGTTTCAGTAACTTACATCTGACATTTGTTTGTTGGTTTTGTTGTAGGGCTTATAAGACTATCGTCGAAGATGACCTAAAATTCCCTCTGATATATGGAGAGGGTAAAAAGGTAGGAAATGTGGAAAAAACCCACCACAGATAATCTTCAGCTGAACATCATTGTGTGGCACTTTTTCATCTACAAGTTATCTGTTAAATACTTTAGTGTCGGCCCGGGTAGAAATGAGACCTGCTCAACATTTTCATTTTAGTCTGAGAGAACATTGTCTTCACTTAATAATCCCTCATAAATGGATTTTCCGAGAACTAAATCACATCCCAAGCCAATAACCCACATTACTTTGTGTTTTGTCCTCACACAGGCACGTGTCATGGCGACAATCGGAGTGACCCGTGGGCTTGGAGATCACGACCTGAAGGTGTACAACTCCAACATTTACATCAAGCCCTTCCTCTCATGTGTCCCTGAGGTGAGTGTGAAGAGTCAGATGCAGCAGTGCGAATCAGCAGTGCCCAAATAATATTGTTGCTTTAGTCACTTTGGAGCCCTTTTTTGGGGGTTTTGGTGCAAAGAAACAAACTGAAACCAGCTTTATTTATAGCTTCTTTGCAGGTCTCCAGTAAATTTTAAAGATCTTTTTAATTATGACTTTTTCTGTTATCAATCCAATATACAATATCAAAGGAACAAAATAACTCGGTGCACACTTCTTCTTTATAAAGTCATACACAGGTTTAACTTTGCAAACGTCAACTTCAAGCTATATCTTGATTTATTCCGTTTATCTGCAGCAGCTGCAACAGAATTCACTTTGGAAACCTCAGTATAATACAATTTCTTTTTTTATTTCCTTCACATAATAATCCCTGACCTGTAAAGATCTTACTATATCTTTGTTTTCAAGATCAAATTCCTTCTTCAGTTGATAAAAATGTATATTTTGCACAGTGCTATAACACTTGCAGCTACAAGTGCGCACATCCTTTTTTGATATCTTGCCACTCATCTCAGCAGTTCTTATTTTTGTTTTATGGTGTTAAAAATACTCTCCGCCCCTCGTCAGACTTTATTTCTCATTTCCTGTTAAAGCATTTCTCAGCTCGGCATTACAAGAATATTATCACGCTTCTATTTCTTAAACATGGCTTATCTAAATCTTGTTGTTACATCACTCTAAATAAGTGGATCAACTTAATGTCAAAAAATGTGAATGAACATGAGCAGCTTTAATTCTGTAAATGGGGGTCATGCCCTTTGTGTGTCAGCATACAGTTTCTAATCTTCCAGCACTGAGCACAGGAAAAGCTTACTACCTATGCAAGATTGTTCTATAAATCATGACAGAACTATGAATAAATATGAATCAATAATGTGTCTCTCTGTCACAGGTAAAGGTTTATAACGTGGATGAAAACAAACACGGCCCAGACGACGTCTTGGTCATGGGCACAGATGGATTATGGGACGTAACGACAGACAGGGAAGTGGCAGATGCTGTGTCAGCTTACTTATCCTGCTGTGACCCTTCTGATCCCATGAGGTATGCCAAATAATCCTTTACACTAGGCTTCTGCTCTGGTTATATGTTCTGTCATGTGCCGTGCGAACACGGTCTCCATGAAGGCTAAAGTTTCATAAATCATGCATGAGCAAGGACTCAATATGTCCACTTGGTGGTGACAAATACTCAAGTCTCCTGCAAAATGGTGCTTAGTAATAGTAAGAATATAGTGTATATAGTATATACAGAATACATAGAACCATAGCATATACAGTACAAGTTATGGCTTCGGCCAGATAATACTTTATAATAAGTAAGTAATAGTAAGTAAGTAATAGTAAGCAGAAGAATATGTATTTTTGACTTTGGGATGGACTTTCCTTTTAAGCACGCCTCCCATTTTGTCATTTTTAAACATATAATAAGTTCTTAATAATACATTATTATACAGTTAAAAGCAGACATAAGGCCATTTTACATTGTTTTCAACAATTATAACTTATCTATATAAATATAGTTGTGTTGTATTATATTGAGGTTTTTTAATGTATTTTTATATAATTTATATTCATTTTTGTTCTTTTGTTGTTTATTTATTTTTTATTTATTTATTTATTTATTCTGTCATTCCTCTGTGGATTTGTAGTTATTTTGACATATGTTTAGACCAACGACATCTCGGGGTTTTATCCTAATAAATCAATCACGTAGTTAGCCTTTATGTTGACTTTGTTAAGTGTTACCCTGCAGTTGAACTAAGTCAGACAGTTAAGGGACTGAAATCATTTTTAGAAACCACTGCACAAAAAGCTAACTTTATTTTGTCTGAAATACTTAACTTGATTAAATATGAATCTGTTTTTTGTATGTGTGCGTATGTTCGTTTAAAATTATAGTGCATGGTGTAATGACTGTTTTCCTGTTATACAGGTACACTCTGGCAGCCCAGGACCTGCTGATGAGATCACGCGGTGTGCTTAAAGAGCGCGGCTGGCGGTTACCCAACGAAAGACTGGGCTCAGGCGATGACATCACAGTGTTTGTCATCCCACTGGCGGGGCAGGAGTCAGACTCATGACAAGGTGTTGCAGAGACTGCTATGACGGGGACGACCCTGAACTGACGGGGCGACGGGAGAACAAAACCCCTTTGTCACTGAGAGGACTCGGTCTGAGCCGCACCTTCATCAACCCAGACCGCGTCACTTTACTTCAGCCCAACCCAGGATCCAACATCATTTGGTTGGTCTCGGTCATGTAACTAAAAATTTTCATTGACATTATAAGAGAACTTTTCCTCCCAGACCTGCTGTTTGTGAAAGTTGCCAGTGAGAATTAAACCCTTGTTGTATTTTCGTTTCCTGTTTATGTTTGAGGCTGGACTGCTACTCAATCCTTTAAATGGATTGCTCATTTTCATGTCATGCCCTGAATGTGACTCTCTTTTGTAAAAAAAAAAAGAAAGAAAGAAAGAAAAAGAAAAGCCTCTTGCAGTTTCACAATCATATTTTTAAAGAGGATTGCAGTAAAGAATGCAAGGAAGCCAAAGAGATGCTGTTATTGGGGGTGGGTGATACCAAAACTTCAATCCAATACCAAGTAATACAGGGCCAGAAACACCAATATTAATACAGATACTTTTATTATTAAAAGTGGCTTATGTTGTCTAATGTAGGGGAAAGCAGTGTGTCGTGACTTATGAGGTAAATAATCAGTCTGCTGGAATAACAGCCAATAATGACCAATTATAGTTTGTAAACCACCAGTTTCATCATAATATGATATTATATCAATTCTCTGGACAACACTGCAGTTTTTGGGACCTGCAATTGACATGAAATGATATCACAAACAGCTGTTTTTTGCTTGTCACACAATGTTAGCTTAAGCACTTTAACATTACATAAATTAGCCTACCGTCTTGCAGAATTTAGCTTTCAATTTAAATGTAATATTTATATTTTTTTCTTACTCAGCACTGGATAAAGTCGCTGCATCTCCTGACAAACCAGTGCAGTACTTTCAGCCCGCATACATGTGTTTTGGTCTAACATCATTGAAACAGAGCAGCTAATGTTGCTTCTTTGCTATTAGAAGCTAGCAGACTGAGATGCCCGGCCAGGAAGGTACATTGTTGTTAATCCCATAAAATTTTTCTTTTCATACAGCATGTGCTCTGTATGTTGACCCTTATTTTCTCCAAAATACAAAATATTTCCACTCTGCTGATTTATTCAAAGGCGCTATCCTCGTTTACCCTCTCTTGGCGGCTGGCCATAATCTGCCTGCCGCTGACAGTTGCAAAGAATTTCAAAATAAAGGCACATCCTAAAGATGATGATATGATTGATTGATCAAATTGCATCATTGATCACTGAATAGATATATTGATCCAAATGGTTTACGCAGATAAGTTTTACTCTTGAAAATCAAATGGGTACAATGTAGAAGAGAGAGACTGATGACTATATATTAGTATCAGTCCTATTAATGATGGAATTGATCTTCAAAACAAAAACTTGGTATTGGTATTTTGGTACTGATCTGCCCACCCCTAGCTGTTATGACAGAAGGATGGAAATCTGTAAATCAATATATAAAACATAAACAGCAAAAAGAAAAAAAATCATTAGCGTCATGTCTGTACATTAAAGAAGCATGTAGGAAGCAAAAACAGGAATGGACCTTTTTTCAGCACACAGATTCAGTCTGTATTACTTACTTCCTGTGTTTATGATGAATGATTGATGGCACTTGAAGACTGTTGCACATGCTCTGTGGTAGCCTGTTGATTTGTGACATCTTTTTATTGAATGTGCTCATAGATTTTTTTTTTTTTTTGTCATCACGATAAAGAGAACAGTTGTGTTTAGTTTAAAAAAATATAAAAAGTAATGTATCATTTCTTTAATTTAACTTTCATTTTTTTAACTCTCAGAGGAGAGTCTCGGTATAGTAAGATGTGATAAACTTCACACATATGCCTTATTAAGATTTGAAGGAGTTTTTTTTCTTCAGATGCACTAAATTTGACTATTAGAAGAACATTCGATGCCCTTAAGTGTACTGCATACCTCTTTTGTACCATTTTTGTTATGTCATGTTGTTATTTAGATTATCAAGATATATTTTTAAAGACAGCTTTTGTTGTAAAACAGCATCAGATGTTTTATTTTTTATGTTTCTATCCATTAACTCTTTGTTTAGAGATGGTGTGTCCTAGAACGTGAGCTACCAAAATATAAGGTAGAGGGATAAAGTGTACCAGCTTAGAAATAAATCTGATTTTTTCCCATTTGCTTTGAACTTGTTTGTTTACTCAGTCCCACATCATACTCAAAAGGAAATTAACCTTCCGTGTGGCCGACTAATGAGTCAAAATAGTTCAGAGAGCCTGTCACTGATAATTGCTATGTTTGACTAAGAGGAAAGTTTAGCTAATGAATAATCACTTTTTCCTGTGCTGAGTCACGGCATAAAAGTCATTGTGAGTTGGTGGTATTGAGTTATTTAAAGGCATAATTAATTTCCAACAACTTCTCACATGTTCGATAAGTATCAAAGTGGTAATCCCTCACTTTGCCACAAATTGTCCAAAACTTTTAATGAGTATGACAAAATACATAAATGACAATAAATTTTTGTTTCACGTTAAAATTTTAACTGAATTTAAAAAGAAATTAAAAAAAATTAATAAAATGATCATGCATTTTATGTTATATGCCATACTCATGATGAAATATATATATATATATATATATATATATATATATATATATATAATTTATTCTCAGGCAAAGCAATGTAGAGTATATTTTTCTACATAGTAGGACGCTGCTTGTTCAGGGTCTTTTAGGCTTTGTGTTAACAAACTTTTATAAAACTCCCATAACAAATATCTGAAAGACTTCACTGGGACTTGGAAGGGTAGTGGTGCTGCATAACAAGTACTGTTGCATTGTTAATTTCTACACATATTTGTCCTTCAACCATATTTTCCATTTCACAAATTTCTCCATAAACCTATTGCCAGCTCACAATTACCATTACCCAACACATGAAAACTCTGGTGCTGTAATAAAAAAATGTTCTACAGTTCTTGAACATGAAAGTAAATACAATATCTCCAAATATCTTTCGTCAACAGTAAGGTCACGGACACTACACTTGCTTTGCTTGGGGACCATTTTTGCAAAATGACAGGAGGCCTGGGGCCAGTCACTGCAGCCCCATACATGTTTTTAGGATTTTAGGACATTTCTAGGATTTTAGGATGTTTCTAAGATTCAAGGACATTTTTTTGGACATTTAAAGGATTTCAGGACTTTTGGGGGATTTTAGAACATTTCTCTGATTTAGGACATTTCTAGGATCTCAGCACATTACTTGGATTTTAGGACGCTTTAGGAAATTATGGCTTAGCTATGACTTCTGTCGGGGGGTGAGGGTGAGGGATTCTCCACTGGTGCTTTTTTCCATAAACCATCTGATGCTGTTGAATACACTCTGGCACCTTAAGTATGCAAAAAGTACAAAAACAATTCCCAATGTGAATCATTTTATTTTTATTGTGACTTAAAAAATTGGTTGGGGTGGCCACCCAAGGCCCTATCAGGGCCCAGAGTTGGTCCGCGGGCCCTAAGTTGAGTAGTATCACTGGTCTACAGCTTTTAGCTGAAATTACTGCACTTATATATCCAAAGATGTTTCCAGTTGGATTGGCATTAGATTGGCTTCACGCTTAGCATAATGCTAACAAAATATAATAGGAAATCCCATAAGGAGACACCAGTTAGCAAGAGGTTTTATCAAGCTACCAAACTTCAAAAAACACATTAACAAACACATGAAATGGTCCTGTAAGAGATATTCTCACATCATTCAACTAACATCAAGTTCAACACAAACATCACGCATCGCAAATTAAGCTAGCTTGCGCTACCATAGTGTGCTAACTAGTTTTTTTAGGACCCTCAACATAAACAAAGTAACACTCGCAACAAAAAGAATATACATTAACGCTCGCATTTACATCATAAAAAACATTTAACTGTCTAATGTGTGTGTTTTTACAAGTTACTAACCTTTAAAGGACAGAGAAATGATGAAACGGCAACAGGTGATGCGTTTCCTTCCGGCGAGCCTCCCGGATACCAGCGTCACCGGCCGCCTCACTGGGAAGACGCGCCCCCTTGTGACAAAATGGAGATACAGTTCCCAACAAAAATATTTATTAAATTAAGTAAATTAGGCTTTTCTATAGAAAATAACCACACAAAACCATAAATAAATTATATATAGGGATATATATATATATATATACAATAAATACAAGATATTAAGATTTAGATTAGGAGTAAGTGTTAAAGGTTGGTTGAAGCAAAATCAGATATGTGAGCATTTTTAACTCTTCTATAAGGATTTATCATGTGTGTTGTAACTGTATGTAAATTGATATTGTTGTCTTTTTATTTTATTCTATTTTATTTATTTTTTCATTATTTTTGTTTGTTGTTGTTTTTTTACTGTAACTGTATGTTGTACCTCTATGTATCTTAATGTAAATATTCACTTTTTGTCTTATTTTTACAATAGCTGTTACTGAATGTATGTATCCTTGATATCTTATCCTTTTTTATTTTTTTTTTCTTTACTAAAAGACTATGGACTGGAGTTGGAAACTAGCAATAGTTGTAATCCCTATAAACATCAGCTACAGCTTGTTTCTAACAGGCAGAAGTGTTTTGTGAGTAAAATATTCGAGGTCAAAAGTTAGTGACAATAATTCCCTCTGAAAGACTGTGGAGAGGAAGCATAAAAGTAAGCTAAAGCACAATACTGCAGAACTGTAGCCTACTTAACTACAGTACACTGCAAGTACTCGGTTTATCAAGAACAAAAAAAACATTTATTATTATAATAATAATATTATTATAACATTTGTTCTTGTTCACGAGCCTGTTTGTAAGACAGGGTTAGGCAATGTCCACTTCAGGACAGAAGACACAGACACACCTGACAGTCCCCGTTCATTTATGGAGTGAATGTTTTATTGTTGTCACACTGGTGAGATCCACACCCATCCCTCCTGTTGCACGAGTCTTCTTGTACTACGGATGATGTCATCTTTGACCGGGGAGGGGAGGAGGGACCTGGGTGACTCCAGCGCCTGCAGCAGCTCCATCAAGATAGTTAGGAATAACCATGACAACACCGGAAATACAGGCAGTAGCCTTCAAAATAATAGTGTTAACTTGAGTGTGACTTCAGGAAAAAGTTGTATATTAAAATTAATTATTAAATAATCAATATGTAATAATTCATTTCAATTATTACAAAAGCTTTTTGATAAACAAGCTCAATTTTGTGCTTTTTTATGCACTATGGCAGTGATACTGAAATTATGGCCCATTGGCCAAATCTGGCCCCCTGTAGCTGTAAAGCTGTATTAAAGAAAAAAAAAAAAAAGGGAAGCGGGGGTGGGGGGTTTAAAAAGAAAGTCCTACAAACTGCTTAAATCCTAGAAATTAACGAATATACTAATATAGGAATGCCCCGAATCCTACAAATGTCCTATATATATAAAAAGTCCACATAACAGAGAAATGTCCTAAACATCATAAAAACATTCCAAAATCCTGGAGATGTCCTTAAATTCTAAAAATGTCCTAAAATCAAAGAAACGTACAGTAAAGTCAGAGAAATTCCCTGAAACACTAGAAATCTCCTAAAATTCTAGTAATGTCCTTAAATTAAATCTAGTGCACACAGCAGCATACTTTAGATGGCAGCTTCATAATACTTTGCACAGAGATGCAGACAGTTTCCATGCACGTGTCTACAAACTTGCCCCAGGTTTTCTGTGATTCGACAATCATAAGGAAGGATCATATGTTATCATAAGAAATGTGGATATGATGTCTAAATGAGCAAAGGCAAAAGCTAAAACATAACATAATTTTACTGTCATGCAGCAACCAGGAAAAAGACAACAATATCCAAAATTAAAGACAATATCTAGTCTTGTAAGATGATATCGATATAATATTGACACACTGCCCAGCACCAATTGATACAAATACAAATTGTATTAGTATCATTGTAATTGTTTAATTTTAGATGTAAAAGATGTTTCAATCATTTAAAGTACTTTGTAACTTTGTTTTTAAACGTGCTTTATCAAAAGTGTATTAATACTATTGTTTGAATGTATTATTATTATTATTTATTATTATTATTATTATTATTATTATTATTATTATTATTATTATCGTTACTATTAATTAATATTATTATTATTATCATAATCACCATTACTACTTTTTTATTATTATTGTCATTAATATCTTTTTTATTATTGTTATTATCATTACTATTAATTATTTCTTCTTCTTCTTCTTATTATTATTATTATTATTATTATCATCATCATTATTATTATTATTATTATTATTATTATTATTATTATTATCATAATCATCATTACTACTTTTTTATTATTATTGTCATTAATATCTTTTTTATTATTGTTATGATCATTACTATTAATTATTTCTTCTTCTTCTCTTCTTCTTCTTATTATTATTATCTTATTTATTATTCTTAATTTATTAATAATATTATAATTATAATATTAATTATTAATACTATTATTATTATTATTATTATTATTATTATTTATTATTATTATTATCATAATCATCATTACTATTTTTATTATTATTGTAATTACTTTTTTATATTATTATTTATTATTATTATTATTATTTATTATTTATTATTATTATTATTATTATTATTATTATCATCATCATCATCATCTATTCCTGTGAGGGGTGGTTCTTTCCCTTTTATTTTGACGGTCTTGCACGGAAGCGGCAGTCAGCTAGCATGTCCCAGCTTGTCGCCGTGTCGGTGGGAGGATCTTGCTCGCCTGCCCCGTTTCTTCTCAGCACCCTCTCTGTAAAATTAGCGAATACTGCAGCAAGAAGTGAGTGTGTGTGTATGTGTGTCACGACCAAGCGTAAAGAGCAAGCGGGGATTAATATTTATAAAAAACCTCTCATCTGGCTGCTGACAGGTAATTATAACACGGACGCTGTAGTTTGACTAAATGTTCTTATTTGACACAAGTCGACAGTCTAATTATGGCTCACTTACTTACTTGGGTGAGAGAACAAGGTGGTGGCTTGTCCTCACATTAATATTCGCTTTTTCTTTCCTGCTGAGGCTGTAGTTTAATCCCTGACTGTAATTAAGTATATATAACCAGCGTAGTTGTCAGGGCGTGTTTCTGTACAACTGTTGATAGCTTCATTGTTGGTAGTTTCAAAGTAGCAGCAGATCAGATCCTGTTGGTTTGTACAGTCTGTCCAACCGCTGCGACCTCAATAAGCAACTCCGCATGGCAAATCTCCTAATGAGCCAATTCTATTCCTGGGAACACTTAATTTCCTCATTATTAATACTCCCAGCTCTTGGAGGGCGTTGTTTGTACTGCCAGTTATGATTTACAAACACAACTAAACACGAGGAAGATGAATTTTGGTGAATTATTTAGGCTAAAACGCACAAATGGGCATTTAATGTGATTTATTTATTTATCCTATTCATAAAAACTTAAAATTTCACATAAAAGGATAATATATTGTTCTTATCCTTCATGCAAATATATTGGAAAATCAACCTACATGTATCAATATTAGTTGAGAGCAAAAGTAGTGCTGACACAATTAGTCAATTCATTGATAAGTTGATTGACAGAAATTATCAAATTTAAAAAAATCTTAAAGAGAGTAATGGTTTGAATAATTTATCAAGCAAAATGCCAAATATTTTATAATTCCACCTTCTTAAATGTGCTGTTTTTTTAATCCTTAAATATTATTAAAAATTGAATATTTGGGTTTTTTTGGGCTAGTAGTTGGTCAAAAGAAGAAATGTAAAAATGGCAAGAGGCTCTAGGGAATTGGTGATGGACATTTTTCACATTTTATAGGCTAGACTAAACAATCAAAATAATCAATTTGACTAAATAATCAAAAATGAATTTAGTTGCAGCATCTAAAAACTGAAGAAATTTTTTGTCATATGCTTAAAATATGTTTGAAAAATATGTTTGAAATACATTCTTCAATGACACTCGTGCATTGGTGTCTTCTAAATTGCAGGCGCACATTTTAGTGCTGCATCTAACAATTGTTATCATTATCAATAATTTGTTGATTTTTTTTGTATTTATAAAATGTCATAAAGTAGTTAAAATGAGGCTACATCAGCTTTACAGGGCACAGGGTGTATTCTTCAGAATGCTTGTCCAATGGACGATTTTCAACAAATTGCTGTTGATTTATTATCAGTTAATCAATTACTTGTTTCATCCCTTGTAGTGTAGTTTTAGCATTGAATGTAACATGTTTGATAATTAATTGTTAAAGTAATTTTAGAGTGTAAAAATACCAAAATCTAATCATTCTAGCTTCTTAAATGTAAAACACTGCAGCTTATTTTAGTCTTTTCTCATAGTAAACAGTATATTTTGGGCTTTTTGAGCGCCGGTCAGGAACAACAAGCGCTTTTACCTTGTCCTTGCAAAAATTGTGATGGTTATTTTAAACAATTTTCTTCTAGATAAAAAATGATTTATTGATTATCTGCAGATGAATCGATAATGAAAAGATTCGTTTCAGCCTTCGTGCTCATCCGTGGAGGAACAGATGTGTTCAGGCTAAGGAGATCTGGTTTGTTTGCTTATGACCTGAGTTACTGAGCAGAAGTGAGTCATGGGGTGTCGTTTCTCACAAAGCCATGCGGTGAATCCTCTGCCACTTGTCTTTGAGTTTAGTCACCACGCTCTGGCTGCCACCAGCTGACTCGACTCCCTCGTCCTGCCCTACTTCCTCTCAATAGGCTTTAAGAGCAGGAGTGTCTTCCTTTTGTGTTTTTATACATTCGTCGCTGCTTAACTGAAGCCACTGCAGGTCATGAATTTGAGAATAGCCAGCCAATACATTAATGAGACAAGCTCTAGTTGTGAGGCCCAGTCACTGTGTTGGATGCCATAACTACATGGATTTAAAGGAATAGTTCAGTAGTAGTACAGTAAATATTAAGATCAGCTTAGCTCAGCATAAAAAACAGTAACTGTGGGTGAATCAACTAGCCTTTATCCAAAGGTAATGAAATCCACACCTGCACCCACTGATAAACGTGCTGTATTTTATTTGTTTAATCTGAACAAAAACTAAAGTGCAAAAAACAAGAAGTTGCAGTTTAATAGCGGCTTATTATCAGTGGTGTATTCAGAGATGCAGCGCTGTACCACAGGAACACATTGTCCAAATAGATCACCATTAACTTCTTTTGCTAACGTGCCTGCCAAGCAATTTTCATTTATTCATCTTTAAGTCTGTTTTTCAGTTCTTATAATACATCAGTGCTAAATGTACTGATGTTTTGGCAGTTTCAATTGAACTATTAGTGTGTTTTCTGGGTGTGGTTTTTATGTAAGCCAGAAGGTTTCTACCACACCCACACATGTACTTTTTATGTTTTATCCTCGTTGTGATCTCTGTTATGTAAAACAAATAAACTAAATTCACCTAATGAGGGTTATAAAGTACTTCAGGAATGACATCTTTTTGTAGACAAATATGTCTAACATCACCATGGTTTATTACAGATAATAAGCGCTGTGACAAACAAAAGTTTATAAAACTTCCACTTTTTCTTAGCAAGGTAATCTTCACAAATGAACACAACTTTTATGAATTTTAAAGGTAAATGCAATCGCCAGAGTAAAAAGCTAACGTTAGGCTAATAACCAACTGCACTAATGTCACATGATTTCAATGTTGCCACCACAACGAGGATGTAAAGCCTTGATCGGTGTCATAATGTTTTGTTGTTAGCAAACGCCTGTTTTAATCCTTTGGAACCTGATTAAATTAGCCTGATTTTTTCAAAAACATGGGAGGAAGGCAACAAGCAAATTGAGAAGCAGTGACCCAAAAAAACATAGCAAGAAATTGGTTTTTAAAAAAAAAAGTACCAAAAAATACCTAATAATAATAATTTCAAATATAGAATTATGATAATTATAAAAACAATTGGACATTTTTCCCAAGCTTTTCTTCTTAAATTATTTTTTAATCTTCTAATTTCATGCAGTTTGCAGAGCATTTCTTGCCAAGTTGCTCGTGGCTTTTTTTTTCTTTTTTTTTTTTACATTTACAAAAGAAATCAAACCATTTGGCTCAGGGTTTAAAAGTTTAAATACCTGTCAAAGGTGTCTGAACACAGCACAAAAAAGTGACGTCTAGCCAAGTTTCAAAGGGTTAAGACACCTAGTCTCTTAAGTTAGTGTTAAACACAGACCTTATTTCAGGCATCTAACCAAAAACACAATTAAAAAACAAAAATCATTTTGAGACGAGGGCACCAGGACTGCAGAAATTCAAATTCAAATAAAGGCTGCCGCTTTATGTTTACCAGACATGTATGGGGATGGTACAGATTTCGTCATGCAACTTTGGTCAAGAACGCAAAAGTCCCCAAAGCCATAAAAATCTCATTTACAGGTCTAAAAGAAGTCTATTTTAAGTTGATTTAGATATGTTTTGAGCTAGATTTTTTTTCCCTCTGTATTGATAAAAAGGTTATTGTTTTCAAAAGGCTTTATAGGAGATGTCATTCCTGGTTTATGTCATGAATTGGCTGACTTTTGGGACATTTGGTTATTTCCATGGGTGTACCAGAAAAGCCATGACTCAGTGAGACTAAAGAGCTGGTGTGTTGGTAACATACGCCCAAAGAATGCAAGAGGCTGACCTGATCCTCGGTATATTCTCCTGCTGTTGTGTAACACAGCTCAGCACTCACATTTCAATTTTATGCACTCAAGTCCGCAGCTTATACTCAGGAATCTCTACAATGTATCTGTAAATGCCTCATCTGAAAAAAGACCTGAAGCTTTCTTGTGAGATGAGTTTTTGTCACCCAACGTCTGATCCCGCACGTGATCTGATGTCTGTTGCCTGCTGTCAGATTCATAGATAATAAGACGTTTTTATGCCCGGTTAAAGGCGGCGTAGACAGCCGGTGTTGAGGGCTGTCTGCCTCAGCAACAACCTCTGAGGGTTTATGAACTTTGGCCCATTTCTCAGACACATGGAGTCACAGAGGTGAGGCAAATTCTTGCGTGCCTTCAAAGATTTCATTCTTTATTAAAACACAACAGCAGCCTGTTAGCTTGAGAGAAATCGTTTTTTTTTTACAGGAATGCCCTCCAGCAGTCCTGTAAAAAAATTACATCCCTAAAGTGCATTAGGTCCTTTTTTTATTCTGCAGTAAAGTTTTGCATTGCTCCATGGAGATTTTAGCGAGACTTCTAATCTCTGGGTGAATGCTTATCTGTAAACAGTGAAAATCCAGCCTTGGTTTTATTGCTCTGTTAGTTATGAAGCCTTTTAATTTATAACCAGAGTTTTGCAGTGTTCCTGCGAATCCTCAGAAAGGTCTTAAAAGGCATTGAATCCATTCACCTAAACATAAGGCCTGAATTGGCATTAAAATGTCCTAAATCAGTCTTTCAAAACTCTTAAAAATGCTGGAGAGGAAAAAAGCTTACAATAATAGGTAACTTTAAAAAAATATTTTAACAAACACTTCTTGCATGAACATTACCAAAGAGTCATGTTTTATGTAACAAGAAATATTTGAAAAAAATAAATTAAATTTCCCCCTAACCATAACTAATTCGTGTCAGGACATTTTTTCCTTTGCTATTGGCTTCTGATAAAAAGAGTCTTTTTTTTCCAGGTGGCATTCAGAAAGTCTTGAATTCCTCTTGCCTTAATCTGTAGGAGCCCTGAGTTTGACTGAGGCCCTTGACAACTTCTGTGTAGTGACACACAGGAAATAACTTTTTACTGTTGATATGAGCTGATCTGTATCTGCAGGCTCACTGAGTCTGCTGTTGTGTATAAATTAAAGAGGTGCAGCTCTGGGAAGCCTGTTAGACGAGCTAAACAATCAATCACACTCATTTCCTGTAATATGTTGGCTTGTTTGCAGGACCTTAGAATAAAAAAAGTCATCATCATCTCAGGAACAACAAGCGTTTTTTATTGGTTTGATGTTTGTTGTTGATTTAAAAGACGTATGAGGATTGAACGGCAGCTCAGGCACCTCGGGGTCACGCTCTGCTCTGTCCTAACTCTGCTCAGCTTGTTGCATAACTCCTGTTGGCCCCTATAAGCCTCAGGAAACCTCCTTAGAGCCAGAGGGAGGTGGTGTGTTCATTAACTCAGGGCATTGCTCAAATAGTTGTAGGAAGTAAAGGTGCTTTGTTTTCATATGTATTTTAATGGCCCCTCATGTTTTGTTTGGATCAGGTTATATACGTGTGTGATTTCCTGAGTCTGATAGCACATTAGGGCTTTTTCAGGGCAGATACAGATTAATGGTAGTTAATGAGACCGATAACCGATAACTGGAACCGATTATGCATTTACAATAAAAATCTGTCAGTATTTAAAATTTGGAATATAACAAACTATAACACAAAACTTTGTTTAAATGCCTTTAGAAAATATAAAATTATATCATAAAGTATATGTGTATATCATAACGTTCCCAGCAACTTTTTTTTTATAAAGTCCAGTGACAATTTAAATTTAAATATGATAAAATAAAAATAGCTTTCTGAGGTTTTACAAAGTAAAAGTTCCTCCCATTCTGGCACTATCTTTGCACTTTTTAATTAATTAATTTTATCAGCGATCATTAAAATGAAATGCCGATACAGAAGCATTTTTAAAATTTGTCCTTGATCTTGCTACATCTTTTGGAGTCTCACAGCCTGGGGAATAAAGCTGCTCTATAGTCTGGTGGTATGGCAACGGATACTTCTGTATCTAATCTTAAATTAGGACAGCTTCCAAACTATATTTCTGTTTACTTTTGATCTGCAACTATTATTATCATTATACATGAATCTGTGGATTACTCTTTGATTTATTATGAAGTCAGTAAACATTAAAAAGTACTGAAGAATGTTCATCGCAGTCTCCTTGATCACAAGTGCGCAAGTATTTCACTTTGATGACATAACTTTGCTTGATACATTACATAACCGATAGATTATCAGAATGGTTGGTGATTGATTTTCTGGTTACTGACTCATTGATTAACCATGAAATAGTTTCAACACTGGCTGACTTTACAGAATTTTAATTTTTAGCACTTGATAGTCTCTTTGTGATGATCAAAATATGCAATCTGTCTGTGGAGAATGTGAATCTTTGTCAAGAAAAATGCTGCGTCCACATGGAATCTGATAAGACTACAAACCAGATATAATTTAAGAGGACAAGAACAGGGCAGTAAAATTAGGTGAGGCGATCAGAGAATACTAGCAACATTACACGGCATTGTCATTCAAAGTTAAAATACTTAACTTTTTGCTGTCTTCATCGATGCAATTTTCAACTGGATGTTATCTCCTCACACAAAGGGAGAATACAGGTAATCTGGACATTACTAGAATAATTACATGAAAAATTAACAAAATTATATCATTTAAAGCATTTAGAGCAACATCACTTTTCTTCTGCTGCTCTCAGTGACCCTTCACAATTAGTATTTAAAGATTTTAGAACGTTATTTTAAAAAGCTAAAAAAAATATCAGAGGAAAAAAAATATAATATATATATATATATATATATATATTTTTACCATTATCACTATTACATACATTTACAATTATAATACATTTCATTTACAATGATCATAATTACCTTTTTAAAATTGTGTTACAGAATTTTTATAATTTCTAAGCATTTTTTTCTAGGTCATTTCCTTGTTTGTTTGTTTTTTAACTAATTTTTCAGTAATTTTCTTAGACTTTTTAGTAAATTCTTGCTAAGTTTTGAGTCATGTCTTGTTGCTCATTGCCTTCACGCCATGCATGTGTAGTTTAGTGTTGTAGTTTTAGTGAGCTTTTAGAGGTGTTGATTTGTGGAGAGAGCCAAGCTTTCTATTAACCCTGTTAAAAGTCTTCATGCTAAGCTAAGCGGCTTGCATGTTGCTTCATATTTACGGTTTTGACTTAAGAATGGTTTTAATCCTCTCATCTAACTAAGAGAGTAAGTCTTAAAATATTGAACTTTTTCTTCAAGGATGCTATTGTGGTTTGCAACCTTTGGGTCAGCCCCTCGCTTCAGGCCTGTATGTACGGCCATATGTAGCTATATCACAAAGGAAACTCACTCTTTGGTTGGACTGCTTACAACAATATAGGCCCTACAATCTGTGACGAATCGTCGTATTAACGGACGTTCAGACTGTAATCAAAGTTGGTTCCTGCGGGATGCTTCAAGGAATTTGTGACACTTGAAATACAATCCAGGAAGTTCCAGATTCAGTTAACAGAACTGGGAATCTGAAGACTTTTCAGTCGCCAAAACACAATGAAGTGGCTCATGAAGCTATGAGACGCTATTTTGCAATTTCGTAAGGTTATCACACTGGGGATTTTTCATTTTTTGTTGGGACCATTGTGAGGTAAAAAGTAGTACATGACCTTTGACTATGCTTACCTCAAAGGTTCATATAACCCAAAAATGTTGGTACTGTGAAGTAAGGGAGGAGGAATACTGAAAGATCACTAATATTGAAAGTTCATTTAATAATAATCTTTATTTGTGTAGCACTTTTCGTTCATAAAATGCAGCTCAAAGTGCTTTACACGTAAGAGTGATAAAAAATTAAACCTAAAAATATATAGAAATATTTATGCTTATTATAAAATGAATAAATAAAATACAATAAAATAAAATTGTACAGCACATGGATACCGAAACTCTGGAAATAAGTTGCAGGCAGGCCAGAGGTGGGAAACAAATAAAAGAATTATATAATTATAAATATGAATATATCAGTATAAATATAATTATACATAGACGGGCACTGTATCATATCACTGTAACCGGTTCTTCTGCTTCTGTTTTGACTTACTGCAGTACGATCAGTTAACTTTAATTCAGTCAGCTCAGTATTTATCTTTACCTGCAGTCCGTCTCTGATATTTTAGCCTGCGAGTAAAACGATGTTCCTGCTGTCTCACAGTCACAGTCGCAGTCAACCTCCGAGTGATTGAAGACTTTATGAATATCTTCTAGCATTCCTCTTTGCACCACTGGATAAATCTCAGTTGTGTTATGTGGAGTCACAGTGACAGGTAAATGAAAATGTCTGCGCCCTGAGCTGAGTGATGGTGATGTGGCGCCGACGAAATGGTGTTGAACTATGCCAGCCTCTGGCACAGCGTTCATGAAGGCGGTTAATCTCTCAGAGACACCTTTTGCTTTTGCTCTGTAGTGTGAAGGTCAAAGGTCGGCTGGTTGATACTGGGCGCAGATAAGTGGTGCCCATTCACATGCTGTAATTGCGTCAGGGTGAAATCGGGCTTTGATGTGACTGCGGAGAGGATGAATGCTGGAAAATGATAAACGGCCGTGACCTGATAGACGGCACAATACGTGAAATCGGTTACGAGCGGCTGTCGTCATTAGTATCCATTAGCACCTAAATGGAGGGCATCAGTCATAAACACCCCGAGTATTGGGCACAGTTTGTGACAATATGGGACATTTTCACACATAATTTCCTTTAACCCTTTGAAATCCGGAGTGACATCACTTTCTTGTGCTGCTTTCAGATGCCTTTCACAAGTATTGAACCTTTGAACTCTGAGCAAATATGTGTGATTTTTCAGAAACATGGGAAAAAAGGCAACTTTGTAAGAAATGTTCCAGAAATTAGTCGGATTTAGAAAATTATTTTTTTTTTTTAAAACTAGGGGAGAACTATATTTATTGATCACATTTACATTTTTAAAATTATGTTACAAAATTATTATAATAAGCACTTTTTCAAATCATTTCCTTGTTTTGTGTGTGTGTTTTTGAAACTTAAAAATAAACTAATATATATGTATATATATATATGGGTTTGTTTTTTTTTTACACATTTTTACAAATTTTAGGGTTATTTCTTTCATTGCTCATTGTCTTCTCACCATGTTTTTTAAAAGAAATCAAGCCAATTTGCTCAGGTTTCCAAGGGTTAACCAATATGTCAAGATGTTCCTTCATTTGTTCCCAATATCACTGCCTCAAAGCACAAACTATCAGTGTGTAAATAGAGCCCCTGTGCACACGTACATGTATGTGTGAGTAAGCATGCTTGCGTGTGTTGCCTTGCCTCTGGCAGCCCTCTCCGTGTCCCGGCTCTGCTGAGGCCTGTCCAAACAGAGCTGCAGCCAAAAGCTCCTCCCGGGCTGCACAGAACAGGAAGTGGATTGTTTTATTTCGCAGGGTGAGCCTCTGAGGCCTCGATGCTGCTGTCTCCCACTCGCAGGGTTTTGAACCCATCACATAGTTCGGGTCAGTTGGCAGTCTGTGGAAATCAAAAAATACTGCTCCAGATTCCAGTATCAAAGTGGGGACAGTCTCTGCTCTCATTAAATATTCTGTCTTTTGTTGAAAATAATATTATAATAAATAGTTAAAGCATTTGCAACTGCAGCTGAAATGGATGATCATTTTAGGCCATCATGTTACATCATTTTCAGGAGTTTGCTTGCTTGTCTGCAGTCCAATCGCCAAAATTAATGTTTATATCCACAACTTACTTAAATAAGGCATCAGGTCCACAGTCAGATGGAGGAGATGGGCCACACAACATGCAGACCAGCATGATAACATGCTATCAGCAAACAAAGGGGGAGACTGAGCCGGCCCAGCCCCAGGCCTCTTATCAGTTCAGGTGTGCCCTGACAGGTTAAAGCTAAGTCCCGCCCCCTTGGACAAGGCAGGAAGGAGGATTTTTGTGGTGGGTTTGCAGAAAGGTGCAATGCCAACATTTAACTCTGGCTGCTGGGATGTTGTATTTAAATAAATGTCAATGTTGCTTCAGCTGCCTAAATTTTAACTTGAGTATTTTGCAAAACTTCTGCAGCTATAACTAAACACTGCACCAGAGGGAGTGAACCTTTGTGTTAAAGGAAGAAAATGTGAACAAACCTTGACTGAAAAATTAGATGGAACAAACCCAAGATGTTAATAAAACTTTCAAACAGGCAAACACACCCAATATTTCCAGTATGGCTACTGTTATGCCAAGTCAAAATATCCATGGAAACATGTCTGGGTAGCAATTTCTTCTCTTGTTTTTTTGGATTTTCTCTGTAAATATAAACTCAGTTCAATAGTCTATTTTGACTTTGCAAATTGTGACAGGTATTAGCTTTAAAATGTCAGACGAAGATTTTAATTATGCAGAAATCCCCCAGTCCTGCATGGAAGAAATTATTTTTAGCAATCCATCTAAGTGCAACTAGTGACACTAATTCACATTTGTTATGAAACCAAACAGACGACAGTTTGATTTATAACTTCAGTGGTGATGATTCTTTATTATCTGACACTACTTAATGACAGGTTTGCTGTTGCTATGCATCCGGGCAGAGATTAAAAGTGGGCGTCGCGGGCAGACTCGACTCAAAACTTTTCGCCAGCAGCACTGAAAGATTAATTTCCCCTGATAAGTGGGTGCCCTCGTGAAGAGGATTGCTGTCAAGACTGTCTGGCAGAAAGTGGATGAGGTGAGGAGCCAAATGACTATATGCACAGCTGCTCCCAGGCAGCAGGGCTCCGGCTCATCCATCAGCTGCACTGCAAACTCATCCCCCACACAGCCTGCACCGACCAAACCAGTCTGCTCTCATCTGGGCTTATTGCACAAATGCCTCTTGATTTTGTTGGTTTTGTGGATCGTATTTTGTGCACAGGAAACCAGAAAAGCTTCATCCTTGTAGTTGTAAAATTCAGCCCTGCAGTCATCTTTGTTTGGCATGGTATTTTTTTCCTGCAGTTTATACACTTGATATACAACTCTGTAAACCCTGTGTAAGCAATTACACCTCAGCAGTGGAGCAACATATGTGCGGCAGGTTTGGATCGTTTCTTTAACCCTTTGAATCCTGAGCAACTTGGCTTGATTTTTCTTTCAAAAGCACGAGAAGAGGGCAATGACCAACATATGAAGAAATTACCTAAAAGCAATAAATTAGTAAAAAAAAAAAAAAAAAAAAAAAAAAAAAAGACAAAAAAATTTCTTGAACAATAGCCACAAGAAAAAAGAAAAGACAAATAAAAATCATAATTCTATTCTATAACAATGATAATTATATATACATTTTTTTGTACATTTTTTCCTACTATTTCCTTTAAAAATCATTTTCTAAATCAACTGATTGTCTGCCAATTCGCTTGTTGTCTTTCCCTCATGTTTTCAAAAGAAATAAAACAAATTTGCTTATTTAATTAGTTGTTAAAAATTACTGGAATATATAAAAATCTATTTTAATATGAATTACAAGAACATACAGCTGCAACAAAGTGTTGTAGTTGCATATGTCTGCATACATTTAACAGTGTGCCATCACATATTAAGTAAAAAAGTAAAATAAACAAAAAAGATTTGTCACTTCTTAAATTTGCAGAGAACAGCAGTAAACGGTAACAAATTTACTCTCAGCCATGCTTGTTGTTGCGGTAACGGTATGATGTCATTATGTGGTCATATTGGAATACTGTCATTATCGTGATATCATTTATTATTTTTTATCATATTAAAAATTATACCTACACCGCTAGTTCTAATGCGTGTGAAAGACGTCTGAACGCAGAACAAGAAAAGTAATGTTGATCCAGGTTTTCAAGGGTTAATGGAAGGTAATTTTGAGAGAATTAGGATGCTGCAATCCAGAAGAAGCATCTGGAGAGATCAAAAGCAGGTTTTGTCGACTTTAGGACACCATCGAGTGCTTCACCAGCTGCTCTGATTTCCCGGACTTTTCTTCTCCAGACGCGCTGCAGAGAGAAACAAACGGGGCGGAGCAGGAGCTGATAGCACATTCCTTCATGTCCCTGCTTGTCTCAACACCCCCCCTCTCTCCTCCACTGCCTTCCTCCTTCTCCTCTGTTCTTCATGTAGCTTTGTAGTCTAGATTTGTCATCAGGGATTCAAGGTCTGTGACTGCAGTTGTCTGTGGCAGCGTGCAGATCAGAGAGTACTCCCTGAGGTGTAATGCGATGCAGTACTGTCAGTCAGACATGTCAGAGCGGTCGCTTTGGAGCCACGCAGCATGAGCTGAAAAAGTTTTTGTGTCTTATCTCGTGTTCCTGTGATCTTTACAAATAATTTAAATATCCGTGGTGTGAAAAACACTGAGTGTGACTGTGTTTGTTCCTGCAGCACGGCAAGAGAAATCTCCCGTGATGGCAAATAAAGTTTCTTTTGTCTTTTGTAGTACTGCTGATAAATTTGACACGCAACAGTCTTCTTTTTTTATTTTGTAGTGTTTTCAATGTGTCAGATTATTGTTAAAAAAAAATTCTCTTGTTTCCCAACAGACATGGCAGCCATTCGGAAGAAGCTGGTGATTGTCGGGGATGGAGCTTGCGGGAAAACATGTCTTCTCATTGTTTTCAGTAAAGACCAGTTTCCTGAAGTCTACGTCCCGACAGTGTTCGAGAACTACATCGCTGATATCGAGGTTGATGGAAAACAGGTTTGTGCATTTGACACCCAAATTAGCTGTTTAGAAGTGGTTGTGTGTGCATCTACACAGTCAGTTTTCCATTTTATGTCTTTCCTAAGCTGTCCTTAAAGTAATAATATGAAGTGACCTATTTGATAATTCCCATTAAAAACAGAATGATATAAAAGGCTATAAATATGCACTTGATTGCTAAAGGTGCAGGTCCCAGGAAGAGAACTTACCATTTGATGATTTGAAGTATGAAATGCTCCTTGGGTTAGGTTGCTATTGAAGGCAGTAGCAAGTTAGCACTCAAGTTAGAGCAGGTAAACTCAGTGTTTAATCCATCCTCACACTCTTCATATACAGACTGTCACTCTCACTATAGCCCCATGAACTTTTTCTTCTTCTTTTAGTTTATAGGTGAGTTTCAAACCAACATTAAAGGTGCATGCTGCCACCTACTTTACTGGAGTTTATACCATCATGACTTTTAGGGATTTATAATCTGGAAATTAAACCTATTTCAAATAAATATTTAAGTAATGCCTTTTGAACATGTGATTGTTCATCTCCTATCTGTAATAGCTCTTTGACGCTCCACTCTCTTCCTAATTCAAACACCCTATCCTTCGATCTGCTTCTTCCTGCTCTGAACTCGCTACATTTTAGCAGTAAATGCTCGATGATTTCCCTGCAGATAGGCCTACACGCTTCACATTTATCTGACCCTGCGTTTTTCATGACGTACAGTTTATCATTAAATCCTGTATGCTCTAATCTTAATCAAGAGAGAAACACTTCTTCCTTCCTACATTTGCGTTTAGTCCTTATCACGCAAATGTACTTTCTACCTTTTAGTGGGGTACACACTATACGATAATTGGGACGATTTTGGGCCTGATTCCCCCATCCCGACCAAAGTCAGCAAAGGCCCGATTATCTGAATGTTCTAAAGATTATCTTGCCAGACTTCCCTGTGGTGTGAGGAGTGTTAAGAGTGATTTTACCCTCCCCGATCTGCCTGGAAGACGATCAAGGCCGCCCTGAATTGAAATAGTAAATATTAACATGTTCAGTATTTATGATCAGAAATCCTGTTGTGTGGGGAACACGGAGGACAGCCGAGCACAACAAACAAAAGACACGACGACAGTGATAAACACAAAGCATAAAGCGAGATGGACCTCAGAAATGCAGGACCAACTTGTTGATTTGTGGCAATAACACGACTGTTTGAACGTTTCCTTTAAAACACACCACAATCCAACTGACAAGGAGAGGAGTGGGACAGAAATTGCTACCTCAGTTGAATTAAGTGGATTCAATAGCTCCATGAACACCTCCTCAACGCGGAGAAAATCAAAGCTGGACAGACCTGCTGTGCCTCGTTATGGCTGCCAAGCTATGATTGGAAAATCACTGCTTGGGGGGTGGGGTGGGGAGGGTTAAGCAGTCAGTCACAGGTGTTAAAATCCTTCTGGCGTTCACTGATTCACTATTTTTTATTTAACAGCGTAATTTACCATTCAGCTGTGCCAAGACAAAAAGACCTTAACTTTATTTTGGTAAAACTATGGCTTTTTTTAATGATGCTACATCATTTGAGTTACTTCTTTCAGGGTTGCCAATTGCAATTTTGAGGGTCAAAAAAATAAAATTGTGAGGTTATCTTTTAAGAAACAAGCGAAGTACATCCAGAAAACTTCTCCAAGTGCTGGATCAAAAAAAAGAAACCTCGACAAGAATCAAACAGAAGATCTGCACTAAGTACCAAAACCTCCCAGTAATCTTTAGTTGTGCAACGTTTCGATCCAACACAGATTTTCATCAGGCATGTTCAAATCCAAATCAATTTTGATTTGATTTATTTCTAACATGTAAAAAAGAAAATAGAGGAGTTATTATAAAAAAGCAGACAGACAAAAATTTTTTTACAGACAATAAAAAAAACATAATGCAAAAGAAATGGTGACTTGGTACATATTTAAAAAGGAGTGAGAGGAAAGTTATTTCATCCCATCCCTTATCCACACGCCATTGAATCTTAATTAACCAGCCTCCGTATTGATTTAAACCTATACTGTAATTATTAAACTTATACATACACCCACATACCCAAAATCAAATATCTACCATTTTTCATTATTATTTACAGAAAAAATAGGAAGATAAACTAGGAAAAAATAAATATTACATAATCAAATAAATAAACAATCATTTGAAAATACCTGACAAGGATCTCTTTTGGATCAAAATGCTGCACAATTAATTTTTTTTTTGAAACTTAGTACCCTGAGCAGATCTTCTGTTTTATTCTTGTTGAAGTTTTCTTTAAATCATTACACTTATTAGTTTACCTATTTCGGCCCTAATGATATGAGCTGGTAATGTACCACTGAACGATAAAGTAAAGTGGCTTTAAAAAAAGCTTACAAATGGATTGATTTATGCTTATTAATATTATAATAAGTGGATAGTTTTATGACATATTACTAGATTCAATTTCGGTCATTATTATCATGCAGTACATATCGCTCACTGTGATCAGCAAGTGAAAGATCAAATGGACTTTATTTGAAGACAATGAAAAGGTGACCTTAACATCTGAATAAAGGTCAAAGGTCAAGTTTGAGCTAAAAAAATTATATGTAGATAAATAACAACTTTAAAGTATTATTTCTTATTTCTACTCTTTTGTCTTTGTACGGCAGTATAGTGAGCAGTAATTTAAAATTTGGGACATTTGGGACTCACTGTCTTTTTGGGGCATCTGAGTCTCACAGCTGTAATTCTCTTACTGCACTTTATAGTAAAAAGATATATTTCAGTTATGAAACCTACAACGTTAAAGTCCTGCCCCCCAAGTGTGCATGATGTCTTGAGTCTGACTCACAGGGAGTTGGACGGTGAGATTTTGGGTCTGAGCCGCAGCTGGCTTCTGATGTCAAAGGTTTTGTTCTCTTGAGCTGACCACCGCTGCAGGATCACCACTCGGCAAAACAGGAAATGACTCGACTTCCGAGCTTCCTGTTCAGACAGGGAACAGGGATGTCTCCGGGCAATCCCTCTCCTCCCGCCAGGACCCTCCTGCCCGATAAACGTCTCTCATTTCCTGTCCTGGTCCCTCTTATATGGGTGTGGGGGGACGAGGAGGTTAACTGTTGTGAGTCGGAAATATAAAGTTAGAGATCCGTGATGGAGATCGGTCTAGAGGGGGATCATTTTATTAAAGATATGAGTTGAGTTACCCCTCATCCAACTTTAAAGAGGACGGCCGCCCCTTAAGAATTACCTCATTACGCAACAGGCTGGATTAGATTTCTTTTCTCAGCCCCTAAATTTCAGTCCCTCCCTCTTGAGGATAAAGACATTTTCCCTCTCTCACCTTCAGTGGATTGCCTCTAAAAATAGCTGTTTTTTCTCCTCTTTTCCTCCCCGAAGTCTGCAGCTCACAACAAGTCCAGTGGGAACATAACGGCTCCGTTTGCTCATGCTGTCTGCAGCCACCTCCCACCCTCTGCCTCTGCAAACCTCTATTTTGGGCTTAATGCTTGCACTCTGGGCTCACCAGAATATATTGTCATTCAGTAAAGTTTCCGCATTTAAAACTTTTACAGAAGTTTCCCCCCCCTGAACGCAGTGAGTCAGCTTAAAGAGCAGAGAGTCAGGTGAAGAGCGGCTGATAATGCCCGCACAGGGACAGAAGGTATCTGGTTTGATGCTTGCTAATCTCCCACTTTCCCTAATTGAATTAATCAACGGTGTGATGGGATGAGGCCAGTCCCCGAGTTCATTTCCACAACAGTGAGAGCGGAACAGACATATGAGGCTGATTAGAGCTGCAGCGGTGATGAGGGGCAAATATCTAAAGAAGGAATACAGCCGGGGTAAAAGTTATGATCAGGATGAAAAGTATGTGTGTCAAGAGGAGCTAAATGCCCCGAGGTTAAACAATCTTATTATTGACTCCCTGGTATTTAAAGCATTGGCCTTTGGGGAAAAATACAGCACCACATGCCTGAGGGTTCATACGTCATATTCCGGATAGTCACGGCTCTCAGAGGATGAGAAAAGAAACGTCATCACTAATGATGTCGTGACTGGTTTCATGTTTGTGTATTCATGTGGAACAGTGAGCAACATTACTCTGGGAGGGCTGCTAATTTTAATTTTTAGCCCCTGAGAAGGGTTCAAATTACGAAACAAAATGATGAATGAGACATGACGATGATAAGGCTTAATCGCTCCCTTTTTAAAACCAAGATAAATCCACCTTTGTGTACAGCGTTTGTATTTTGTGTGACTTCTTACAACGTTTTCCCTATGATTTCTGCCAGGTGGAGTTGGCGCTGTGGGATACTGCAGGCCAGGAGGACTATGACAGGTTGAGGCCTCTCTCCTACCCTGACACAGATGTCATCCTCATGTGCTTCTCCATCGACAGTCCAGACAGTTTAGGTAAGGAACTGTTGACATTCAGCGGTCTATTTTAAACCCCTGTGTTTGTATATAAGGCGCGACACCCAGGTGAAAACACAGATTTTCGGCTATTTGCTTCCATAACTTGTCTTCCAACAGAGTAGTGGAGGAAAACAACCAAAGTAATTTCTGTTTTTAGTAGTGTAGTGTCTCCCCTTAAACAGGTCAGTCTAAAAGAGACCAACGACAGCAGCACAGGAGGCTGACTAATATGATAAAATTATAAAATACCTAACTTATACTGTGTAAAAGTGATATTTTATTTATGTATATATTTTATGTGTTTATCTTCACAGAATCAAGGCGGTTCATATCAGCTAAGTAAGCTGTTTGTTAAATGCCTTAATGGACTTGATGGGAAGTAGGATTAGTGCAGCTAAAACCATCTTTGCCTCGAGCAGTCTGCAGAGCAATCTATCATGAGAACTGTTCTGCGCCGTGACTCTGCACTGCCTGTCCCTTTTTATAGTCCCCCTCTCCCTCTCGTGTCTCTGCTCACTTCTCCTCTCTTTCTCCCGGGACAGAAAATATCCCTGAGAAGTGGACGCCCGAGGTAAAGCACTTCTGTCCTAGTGTTCCCATCATCCTAGTGGGGAACAAGAAGGACTTGAGGAACGACGAGCACACACGGAGAGAGCTGGCCAAGATGAAGCAGGTACACAGAACCCTCTGAGGGTCAGTGAACTGAGATTTCAGGGTATTCAGGCACAAGAAAACACCTCTTCAGTACTCGGGCACCAAAGACCAGTTTTATATAAATATTAGGTAAATTAAGTGCAAACATATGAAAATATTGATCAGCAAAAATGTTTAGCAATTATCTAAAGTAGTAATTATCCGAAAGAAAGACGGAACATAAAAGAAGTATATCACCGAAATATAGAAGGCCCTCACATAAAAATAGGCCGTCTATTCTGTAGGAAGACGCAAATACTTTTGAACCAGAGAAAACAGAGGAAAAAGAACGCTTTTGCTCAAGAAGTAGAAAACCTACAACTACCAGAATGCTATGCGCCTGACGTAATGTGGAACGGTCCGTGTGAAACAATGGCAGATCTCATAACATCTGAGGCAAGAAAAATGCGAGTCAGCATCAGAACCTTAATATTTGATCAGAGTGGCTTAGTTTTACTGTTTGATCTCCGTTTTTTCTGCCTCTGTTTTCACTGTGGCCCCCACTTCCTGTTCACAAACTATCGCTAATACAGCTAAACGAGGCGTCTAAATATGTTAATGGAAACATTTTAGGAGAGAAATAAGCAGCGCAGTAACATAATATTGATTTATATTTGATCAGCACTGCCTAGTTTTACTGTTTGATTGGATTTCGGTCCAAGTTTGAGAGAGAGAGAGAGCGAGAGAGGAGCGGGTAACTCTCTTGATCAGCTGTATACCGTATACTGTATACAGCCTGTAGTTCGAGCAACACCCCAAAGAGCAGAGCGAAACTCCTCCAAATGACACAAGTTATATAATTTGTTGGGGTTTTGCCATGGGGGCAGGAGGGATATCCACCCACATTGTTTTGATTCAAAGCTGGTTGAAAATCAGCAAAGTACCCCCTTTAATTGAATACTATCTGTCTATACTGTGTCCCTGTCATTTTTTCACCTGTCTGTCACTGAACGTTAACCTCCCTCTGATAACAAACACGGACATCCCTCTGAAAGCGCTCATAGTGGCCTTTCAGTCTTACTACAATGACAGCAGCATACTGGTTGACTGTGTCACAGCGTGTCACTGAGGCCCACTCTCTGTCTGTCTCCAGGTCCGACACGTTGACAAAGCTCTCCAGCTCTTTCAAACGACACCGTCAGCTTTTCCTTTCTGTAAAAAATCAGGAGCCGTTTGACAAAGAGTAGCACCAAGTCATCAGTTCAAGTGTTATGGATTTTAACATGGTCGCACAGACGCTGTTGGCTCGACGTTGGTAAGCCGTGATGTGGCTGCGAGGGTCAGTGAAGCAGCGTGTACTTGAGGCTCTGATTAAAAGTTTTAGCCATTTGTTATAATTTCAAATAAGCGCAGACAGGCATAAAAACATCGGTCAGAGCTGCGATTAGCGATTAGTCAGTGGGCAGAAAATAATTCACAGACTATTTTGATAATCAGTTAATTGTTTCAGCACTTGCTGGTTTACAGCTTCTAAACGTTAAATGTAAGAATTTGCTGCTTTTTTTGGAGTCTTTGAGTTTTGGCGTGTTGGTTGCACAAAAGAAACAAAGGTCACTTTAGGTTCTGGGAAATTGAAATTTGAAAATTTTCACTTTTTTTAAAAATACATTTTATAGACTAAACCCTACCAACATTTAATTTCAATTTCGATTAATTAGCCAATTATTTTTGGAATTAATTGTATAGTGAATAAAAGCATTGAAAAACTGACACTCAAATTCTCAGTCAAAAATCCAAAAATGCAATTTACTGTCATTTATGACAAAGAGAAACAGCGACTCCTGCCATTTGTGAAGCTAAAACTAGAGAATATTTGGCATTAAAAAATATCTTAAAATAGATTAAAAAATAGCTAAAATGAATTATTGTTTATAAAAAAATTACCTATTCATTTTTTGTCAATTTAACTAATGGTTGCAGCTCTAATTACATTTGGCCTCATCAAAATCAATGCTCTTGTCAGTGTTTTTCTTATATACTCCCCTGGAATAAGAAAAGCCTCCCCTAAGTGCATTAAGGAATTTAGATGGTGTATTCCAAGTTAAGCTTTAATGTAGTAATAAAATATTATTTTTGTATATTAATCACATCAGAAAGTAGTAAAGTACAATAAGAAACTGCCAAAATAGTGGCAAGTATAAGAGAATGATGTTTACAGAATGTTTGTCATTTTTTAAAAACTTTTGAACCAAAATCTGCCTCTTTCACTTTGTATGACACTGTAAATGTTTCGTACTGTCCCTGACGATCTGTGATCTGACTCTGCAGGAGCCGGTGAAGATAGAGGAAGGCCGAGAAATGGCCAGTAGGATCAGTGCTTTTGGCTACTTGGAGTGCTCGGCCAAGACCAAGGATGGCGTGCGGGAAGTGTTCGAGATGGCTACCAGAGCGGCGCTGCAGGTCAAGAAGAAGAAGAAGAGAAGCGGCTGCACGCTGCTGTGAGCAGCACACACACCATAAAATCAACTGATCAATAGGAAAAGAAAAAAAGGACTGACCTTTTACCAAACGCATCTTTGTACTGTATCTCGCATTTCACGATAACACGCAGGCAAATACGAATGCAAACAAACCGAATACAGGAAATGGACTTTGTCTATATTACAACCGTGGTTAGAAATTGATGTTTAAAGTTGATTTGCATTTTTTTCTTTCAAAATCTGTCGTCACTCATAGAATGTTTTCCTACTTGTTTTACTTTATATTTGTAATGTAACGAGGCAGTGATAGATGCACATATTTGTATGCAATATTCTTCACGAGCTTGAGCGAGCGGCACCCCTCACAGCCTGTATAAAGTCTTCATGAGTGAGATCCAAATGGTCCCATTAGTGTCACCTCGGTTCATCATGGTAGTCCTGACCTTTTAACCATAAGAGCTAGTGCCTTTTTTTTTTTTTTTTTTAAAGTTTGTATGCCACCGTCTGTTTCTCATATTTGTCAGTGAGCTAAAATTTCAGCTGCGGGGCTCTCCATTGTACTGTAGCGAGTGTTGTCATTGTGAAACCAGAGCAAAGCCATAATGAAGGCTTTCAGTGCTGTTGACTCATCAAGCACAACAAATGGTGTCATTATTGTCTGTCATTTCCCATTAAGGAAAAAAGAAGTAGCTGCCTCATGTTAAAAAATGAGAGATTCTGTTTAAGATCTGATTAATTGCATGCATCCTTCAAAACTATGCGCAGTGGACCTAGATGGGGGGATGAGAACCAGCCAATCGAGACACAAGCCAATATGACTCAACTATGCACAATGGCTGTTAGGACCAACAGGGAGATGACACAGCTGACAGAAATAGAAAAAATAAAGGCCAAAGCCTGGAGAAACCTCCCTTGTTTGCCTATTGCAGGGCGACCAAGTTCTTCTTCCGCTATGGTTGAAGTGAGACGATCACGCCCGCTGTAGGAATCTGCATGTCGGACGGGTTAGCCCAGTCGTGGAAATCATGTATTGTTAGAGCTGTTGGCCTTCGCGTGTGAATGTTTCCAGTCGGACGACATTCTTTACATGTTTGAAAGGAGCTGTCTGTGTGAGGAGTTTGTTTTTCCCCGGTGCCTTCTCTGTTGCAGTGTGCCTTTTGGTTGTTCTCTACCAGACCAGATAGACCAGCTGCCAATCCTGATACTGACCAACAAGGTCAAGACTGACCCATCTGACATGTTTCACAAAGCTTGGTTCTTTGAATTACTTCAGATACAGGCCTACACTTTCAATCCTCATACGAGTCTATCCATAAATGCAGTCTCATCTCTATTATCTTGGCAGTAAAGATAGGTTGCAACAATTTGCGTCATGTACTTTTGCGTCTGGGAAAATTACATAACTTTTGTAACATATTTCTTCAGCGTCACTGGAAAACATCTGTCGGCAGCCATAAAGATTGTCTTTGATGTTTTAGAGTTGTGTGTCACTGCCAAAAATAAGTTAGTACAACTGTGGAAAAATGAAAACTGGGTGTATTCATCTGTCTTTATCCTGATCTATGTCGGTCTTGATCGCCCGCTTCTTGGCAAGAATTATTCGATATTTTATGACTCTTGTCAAAAGAGCAGAATATCAACAAGGGTCCACAGTGAATTTTATTTAAAGGTTCAGTGTGTAGGATTTGGGGGGATATATCGGCAGAAATGGGATATAATATACCAAGTATGTTTTGTTTGTTGCATAATAAAATAGAAAATAGATCCGTCCTTTTCAAACATTGTCAGAGCCACTGGCCTCATACTTCCATGTATCCATCATGATGGCATAAAGACAACTAATAGATCAAAAAAACGTTTCAGACAACAAATGAAGTAACTGTAGAGGAGGTTGTAATAAAGTACCTTATGAGGCCATTAAATACATCACAAAAAGTGGATGGAGAATTCAACTCACTATATAACTGTTTCATTCCACTCAGACATTTCCTAAATGTCTTTGTTGTCTCTGACGCTCGTATCTACTTGAACACCTCTCAGATCTCTCATTTTGTCTGTATCGATAAGCTTTCCAAAGACATGCACAAATACGGACAGAATGAACGCAGAGAACATGCAGGAGGACCATCTGTGTCCGTTATGTCTCTCACGTTGAGCATAAATGAACCCTTAGAATGAGATGTTTATGTCTCCAAAGGGATCAAGTCCTCGTCTGCAGAGATCACCATGTTGCACCAAAATGTTTTAACAGTAGCCCAGAACAGTATTTTTTCTGGTTTTTATCAGCCGGTTTGTTTGTTTTGGAGAGGAAGAGACCTCTGCGGATAATTCAGCTCCTGATAAAAACCTCTGAAACAATGGAAAATAAAAAAATATTAACTAGTAGAAGTTTCAGCTGTTGGCAATGTGCAATCCTCACTAGTTGCCACTAAATCCCCCTAAATCTGACACACTGAACCTTTAAAGCAGCTTTTGGAGACGCGTCAATGACCGTTCACTCATCCTCTCGGCAGTTTCTTTTTATGAACTTGATCTGAAAAAAACAGCTTGGTACACAACGCTTGAAACGCCCTGCAATTGTCCTCAGGCACACCTTCGCTCTGCCTCTGTTGCTCATTCATGTACTGTACATGTCCTTCGGTTGCGTGTTGCTGTTGGTCTTAGGAGGAGGGTGGGTTTTGAAATGTGTAATATCTTTGATGTTGCATGCAATCTTTTTGCAATTCCAGTAAAGGCAACAAACCTTCCCAGTTGGAAGGATCTGTATCTGTTATACTGCAATGCAACTTTATACCCTCTACTGGCCAAGCACATTTATGCTTTAACAACCTAAGAAACTAGTTGTATTTTCTACAGCTCAACTGAGGCATCGATGGCAGTTTTTTGAGGAGAGCTGGCACTCTGATTACAATCACACACACAAGCACCATACTGAATTAATGTCGTTACCTCATATCTTTCTAAGATGGGTCTGATGTTTTAACGCTAGACTTTGTGCATTTTTGTGAACAACAACAAGCACACCATAACAGATGCAGATCCTTAGGACTACAGGTTTTTATCAATGAAAACACGGGTCTTTAGTTACGCATTTTCATAGTTGTGGCATGATGTTCACGGGTCTCAACAAGCTTAACACCAAGGAATTCTTGGGTATTAGGACAGCAGAGATAGTCAGAAAACTCACAGCTGGAAGCACAGCATGATGATGAAACCATTCTCTTAGAGCAGCGGAGGGTCTAGTGTTTGAACATATCGCGAAGAGCATGTACAATACTGCTGTCTATGTGTATGCAGATAATGTCGCGTTTTATCAAAAGTTGTCCTTATGATGTCAATGCCTGCATGAGAAAACCATGGGTCTTTACAGTGAGCGTGCACACACACACACACACACACACACACACAAGTACTACATGTACACGTCTTTGGGAACAGCTTCTGCTCGGTGTTGTGTAACTTTTTTCTTTCTTTTTCTGGAAGTATTTGAAATGATAAAGGATACAGATTTATATAAAAGCTCATTGTAATAATGCTTTGTAAACAGAAAGTGTTGTAGTGAATGTTTGATCTGAAGTGAACATAAACATTGTTAATAAACTATTTTTGAGACAAGACCGACTTGCCCTCCTTCGTCAGTTCTTCTCATGGTTTACTGCATGTGACCAAAGGTGATGATTAATTTAACAGAAGGTTATGACTATGGGTCGACAGCTTTGTAAAACCAAAAGTTTCAGTTTTGATTAAAAATTTGCTAAAGGCATTTTAACAAAGTTTTGAGTTGGAGTTTGTTATATTCCAAATTCAAAATTTTGACAGAAATATTTTAATTTTTTTTGTAATTCATGTCGGTTCCCAATATCAGTTATCTGTCTCATTAAGAACTAATAATCAGTATTGGTATCATCCCTGAAAAATCAATATCGGTCGGTTTTCTATCACGGGAGAAGAAGCACATTATACTGGGAGTCCTGCGAAATTGACTAGTTTTAAAGATATAACTTCAGCTACAGTCAAATGGTCAGAATGCATTGGTTATATTTAAAGCGACACTAAATGCATCATGGAGAAATATGCATAAATCTATGGGTTCCAAACCTACCGACTTTAGAGTATTAAGGTGGAACGCTATTTATGTTAAATCAACTAATGATGCGCGGGTTGACCCACAACCCATGGGACCTTGGTCAGGCAGATTCGAGTTAGCTTACTAGAAAATACTAGTTTCGAGCGGGCAGGTCAAAAAGTGGTCTGAGTAACTTAATAGCTTCTGGGAAAAATTGCATGTAATAGTCCACCTTCCACCTTCGCTTCTTCTCTCTGTGTCACTCTCTTTCAAACACGCACATACACTTTGGAGAGCGCAGAGACGCTTAGTCCTGGGTCTCATTTAAGGCTTGTTAATATGCTCATTAAACAGAATATAGATACATCCCTTTCAAATGTTGTAAATGTCACTGCCCTCATTCTTCCATTTGTCTCTTCTGATGGCATAGATACAGCTGATAGATGGTACTAGAGGACAGATGTTGAAGGGGGAGGAGGTCATAATGACGTAGCTTTTAATGGGGGTAGCAATGTAGACAGTGGCAGACTGCGAAGACTTATACCATTAACATTATATTACCAATGGTCGTATCTCGACTGAAAAGTGCTACACTGAACCAACGATTTCGGTTGGTACTGTTCTGTTTTGTTTGTTTCCATAAGCTTTTCGAAAACAGGCACAAATACTGATGAAATGCAGTATGAATAGAAGGCCCCATCTGTATCCATATAAATATCAAATGTTGAGCATAAATTTGCAGTTCTGGTAATTAATGCAGTAAGGTGGCAGTTTGTAGGTCCGCTTTAAATGGTTGATTCACTTAAGACCAAAATAGATTAATCTGTTGTGCAAAAGGAACTTATTTGGTGAATGTTCTTAAATTTCACAATTATTTTCCTGTTTTGTCGTTATCATATTTCCCCTGAAACATGGGAAATTGTTTGGATGTGTATCCCGGAGAAACTTGTCTCCCAGGATTAAAGCCTAGTTTCGACATAATGTTCGGTACAATGTGGTTTTACAATGATTTTATTTAACTACTATCCGAAAGGAATATGTGGGTTACAGAGACTAACTTAAGAAGTGCAAACAGCAGTAAGACATACGGTGATGAATTCCTGAGAAATAGAATAGTCTGCTCCTCATTTTCTCAATCAGTAAACTCATTGCTTGTGTGAAGCAATGTTCATGCTAACTCAACATGATGTTGAGGTGGCAGCTTAATTTAAAAATCCACTGAGGAGTGAAAAAGTCAAGAACAAAAGATTCACTGGTTCAGTGAACAAACTGCCCTTAGAAAAGTTGATAAAAAGGATATATCCTTATATAACTGATGCAAATATGATAAACAGGAATGAAATCCAGGCACTCTAAAATATAAGAAAACATATATATTAACAAGGAAGTAAATATTAAAAAGCCACTAATGTAGTGGCTAAATCATTTTTAAATAGGTTAACGATGTAGTATTAGTCATTTACTGTTAATAAATAATATTGCCAGCGTAAGTGAAAGCCAAGATTCACTCTTGTTCAGTATGTTTGCACTTTTGTGGCTCTGTGTCAATTTTTTGCCAATTTTCATAGCTTCCCCTTGGATGCGAACTGCTTACAATCTGGCACCTGGTTGTTACCTGCCAACCTCACCTGTGCCCTGTGCCCAGGAACATCCTGAACACAAAAAAAGAGGAAAACAAGAAAATACAGGCAGAGAGCAGAGTCTCTGCAGATAAATATACTTCAATTTTTTTTAACAGTAATGATCAAATAGGAATTATTACACCTATAAAAGCCTCTAACAAGACCTACAGTGGCTGAAACATGTTGGATTTTTCAATTCTGACAATTTAGCCACTACAATAAAGGCTTTTTAATATTTCCTACATCGTTGGTTTATTTTTTCTTATATTTTGGAGTGCCCAAATAGCCTTCCAGTATATCCTGTTTTTCTTCTTTTTTCCAAGAGCACCTGACACACGGATATAAATTTGAGTAACCAGTTGTCTATTTTTCCTAATTGATGCCAATATTGTGTTTAAAGCTCATTAAAAGGAAAATGAAATACTGATCCTTGATACTCATCTCTATGTACTTAAATCTAATAATCTGTCACTGCAAGTGTTTCTTTCTTTTATGTTGCTTATCTGAGAGAAGTCAGTGCTCATGTTTCCACTCAGGGTCCAGATGCTGCTGGAGGGCACTCTCCTCTTCCACATGATCTAGGGTAAATGCAGGAAGACACAAGACTTTAGTTCCTCACAAGCAGAACATTTTGTGACTGCTTTGTGCAAGTGATATTAGCTTAAATGAATGATATTTTAGCTGGTGATGATTCTGTAAAGCATCGCTTCGTTTACAAAGTTTTCATAGAGGTTATAGTAGCTGAACTGACTGTCAGAATCCACGTTGATTTTCAAGGTTGCCAGTCTCGACACAATCTCATCCTCTCCCTCTGCGTCTTTGAAGTCAAATCCAGTGTAACCCTTTTCATTCACACAGTAGCTGATGAACCTGCAGTTGAAAAAATATAGATTATGCAAAAGTGGATGAGAAGTCCCAAGAAATACCAAAAAGAAAAGGAAATATGGATGTCTAAAACTCCATGGCAACTGGGTAAATTTCATGTGCTGAGGGAAATTGTGTGATAGGATACAATAGGATTACGCTAATAAATCCCCAAAGGGGAAACTCATTTGCCACCGCGGTCTACATACAACAATATATACAGCACCAGGCATAGTCACTGAAATAGCGCAATAGTCCACCAAAACGACAATGGTAAAATGCTCAAAAGTATCCATAAAACTGCCTCAAAAAAAAATATAAATTTTTTTTTTTCTAAATAAAAATAAAAATAATAAGAAGAAGAATTAATAAGAATTAAATACTATTAAGGTTGTGCTATTATGCAATGTGCAAAATTAGCTATACCACCCTTGGCAATGTGCCATATTGCTACAGCAATGAATACAAATATGAGCAACAAATACAATATTACAATGAAACAACTACAATACCATAACAGTGACAGTAAAATCAACACCAACTGTCCAGTCAGAGACAGTACAGCAGTGTTAGTGTGCAGTCCTTAATAAAAATCTGATTGCTGCAGGAACAAAAGACCTCCTAAATCTGATGAGCTCCAGAACAGTTATGAATAGGCCTTGTGATGAGATTATTCTGTCAACCACTGTTTACAAGGTCAAGAGTGCACCTCTGAATAAGCTCAATCAGTTCAAATCTGCTGAATTACGCATTGTCAGTGGCTCTGGGACTGTTGCTCAAACTACAGATTGAAACTATGCAGTGCTAATCAAATATAAACCAAGATTCAATTACTGTATTAGCTATATCTCACCTTAAATGTCCTCAGTAACATATTTAGCTTTAAGTTTAACTGTAATACAATTTATTTTACATTTATTGGTCTGGTGCAGCACAGTGCATTTTGGTGGATTTAAGCTTTCTATCTCTTGAGCAAAAGCAAAAAGACCCTTTTGAAGTATCTGAGTCACTATATTGCAAAGACAGCCCAGTTTTTTGAAAACATCAATTTTTTAACAGTGAAATATTTCCTTAACTGAATGTCTGTAAATACAAGAATGCTCTTGTTGCATTTTCGGACAACTTTCTGCCTCCCAATAACACTCCTGTGGCCTGTTTTGCCTTACTTTTCCCAAGTGGGGTCCTTGTTGAGGATCACAGGGTTTCCCACAACTATCAGCAGGGATCTGGCTCTGGTCAAAGCCACGTTGAATCTCTGCAGAATAGATAAATACATGAGAAAAACATATTGAAGATCCTGTTGGTTTCATTACCACTTTACATGGCCCCATGCAAGAATGATTGTTCTAAGTTGGAAAAATGTAGAAGCACCGTCACTTGGAACGTCGTGGAAAAAGGAGTTAATTACATGTCTTGGGCTGGAGAGACTGATATTTATTGTTGAAGGTACACAGAAGAAGTTTGTTTGTGTTTGGGACTCATTTATGTCCTTCTTGGCCAGTGAGGCATATATCACTGACTGAAAGGAGATATATGTTATATGGATAACATGAAAAGTATTGAATCTGCCTTTTATTTTATTATTACTTTGATTTTTGTTATATTACTTACTATACTATTTTTATTTAAATCTTATTAACTACTGTATGTATTTTGGTTAATTTGTAATCTGGTATTATTATTACAAATATAGTTTTTGTCTTTGTTCATTTCATTTTCTTTGTCTGTGGGAGTGTGTGACTGTGTGAGGGGATATTTGTATATTGATGTGCATGATCTGATGTGCCTTTGAAGCTTCAATAAAGATACTGGTTAAAAAAAAATCACTTTATATGGCAAAGAAGTAATATAACAGACCTTCTCATTTGACAGGAATCCAATGTTGAAGTCTTTGTCCATCTTGATGTAGCTGATGCTGCTGCGGACGGTAGAGACCATGATGATCTTTCTCTCTTGTCCCTGAAACTCCTCTACTGATCCCACCTGATATCGTGAGGACAAACAGCCAAATACAGTTGTGCATGGAAGAAAACAGATGGAAACAATCTTTTAATGCCCCTGTATTGATTCTGTGCAGCGGAGACTTTTAATGAGCATCCTCTGAGCACCTAAACAAGATAAACTGACACAGAGTGACGTGTTTCCGGCAACATCACTAACCTTGAGCTCTTTGAGATCGTTCCATCGGCTCAGAGCTGAGACAGACTTCAGGGCCTTTTGGATTTTCTCCACCTGTTAGAAAAGTAGGCATGTTAAAACTGTTTATCCGCATCTTTAAAAATAAACTAATGAATGCTCACCTGTTTTCTGTAGGGGGCGATGATGCCGATGTCTTTTGCGGAGAGTTTGGGGAGCCCCTTCTTTCCTTGTGTTTCCATCAGCTTGGTGAGGTAGTCGACCAGGACTTCAATCTCAGACACGTTGAAGAAGGACGGACTGTTTGCCTCTCGCTCGTCTTTCCCCATCACCCCGTGGAAGATCACTGGGAAACCCTGAAGTGATGTCAGAGTGAGCAGTGGTTTACATGTTTTAAGTGTTTAGAGTGATCTTTGCACTTTATTTAGGGACTATGTCCAATTTAATATTTGTTGTTTAATTCCTGCTCACTTTTGCCTTTTCTTGCTCAACTATCTGAACAGAAGCATTCCTCTTTAAATAGCATTTTATTTAATTTTTGATTTTTGCCCCCCAATTAGTTTTTTTCTCCATGATAAGACCTAATTTATTGCAATGATTTTTGTCTTGTTTTACTGTGATAGTCTAATATGAGTTTCTGTGCTCAATTAATTTTGATAATATTGGTGTGGATGCCATATACTGACTATAATTAAAGTGATGAAATTTTGTATCACACTTCCATGATATTTGTTTTGTTTGTCTAGGCACCCTGTAAACTCTGTTTTAGAGGGTGCGATATAAATAAAATTGTTATTATTATTATTATTATTATTATTATTATTATTTTCTTATTTATTTATTTATTTATTTTTTACAGAAAATGAAGGAAAAGCACAAAAAGTCCCCTTTAAAAACAAAATGTCCTTGCGGCCACACCTTTCTGGGAAGGTGTTGCCAGTTGCAGTAGGTGTCACGCTCCCACTGGTCGGCAAACACCTGCAGTTCATTGTCATAGAACAGCTCATTGGGGATTTTCAGAATGGCAGCATGAGACCTGAGAGAAGAGAGGAAAAGAAAATAAGCTGAAGGGCTTCAATCAAAACTATAACAAGCCAAATAGAGGGAAAAACTGAAAGGCGTACCTGTAGTTTCGCAGCAGTTTGGTGACAAAGCGGGTGTCAAAGTGGCCGGAGTCAGTAGTTTTCTGATATAAAGTGTTGTGTTTCATCAGCCTCTCAAGCAGGGAAAGCTCTGAAGAACATCAGTGTTACAGCAATACATTTATATCCTTGAATCATGTGGTTAGGTTGATACACAAATAAAAAAAAAAGTATATGTTATTCCTTCCTACATTTAAAACAGTTTAAACACAATAACTACTATTACAATAAAAGACAAAATTATGTAATCTCCTCTCATCTCACCGAGCCCGTGCTGCAGTGCAATGGGAGATCGAAGAATCGGTCCCAGCTGCTTCGGATCTCCTGCCAGCACCAGCTGACCCGCCCCTGCACTGAGCAGCCCTGTGAAACAAAGTCCAGCCAAACAGGGACAACATGCATCAGTTTAACCACTGAAAATAATTGTGTGCATTTGACTTTTACTCATGAGGCCACCTTCCCTGAAACAGTGTAATGTGTAAGGACAGGCAGTCCTACAAAGGACATTTTACATCAACTGCCTCAATCTCTATGTTCTCTTATTCCAAATAACCCTCTGTGACTCGAACAAGTTATGTACATCATTCCTTAAACCAGAACCCATCTTTGGTGAAAGTGCTTTCAAAGTTTTCTGAACCAAGAGTCAACTTTAAATTATTTAATAAGAACGGAAGATAATAAAAGAAGGCTAATTTGACCACTGAGTGCGTTTATTGTTACTGAACACTGCCAATTCATCGTTTAATGTGATGGATTTGCTTTGTTTTTTAAGTCAGTTGCTTGTTTCTTTTCTGTGAATTTTTACACTGTTTAAAAACTTTTTTTTGCTGTTTTTTCTTAACAATGTTCTTTGAGGTGAAACTTTTAATGCTGTCTTGTCAGCCAAGACTCCTTTGTACAATGACAGCTAAATAAATATAGTCTTTCTTAAGGCTGATACACTCTCTGAGAAGCATCACATGGACCATGGAAGCAGTGAAAAGCTTCTTGCTGATTTTTTTGCAAAGCATTCCCCAATTTTCACCCTTTTTTAAATTGTCAATACATGCACAGCTTCTGCAGCCACTGTCTGGATTTGCAAAGTTTAAACATAAACAGAACTACAAATGCATAAAAAATTCTGTCCTCTACATTCTTACTTCTGTCACTGGACTGATGCACTGTGCCGATCGCCTGTGGTTGGCAGTGATAAAGAGGATGCAAGCTCTCAGAGAAGAGACAGGAGGAGTCCAACTAAAATCTGGATCAAGTTGTGTAAAATGACTGAAGAGAAATCTGTTCATCTCTTCTCCATCATAGCTTCATTTTAACGCGTATACTCTGTCCTTTACAGTGTGACAGAAATAATGACATTTATTTCTAGTATCATCTCCAGAATAATTAGAAAAAAAATAGTTTGAGACAACATAAGACACCAAGAAAGTGCAAAATATCAACCCTCACCTTTACACTAGAATAAGACGCAAAGGTGAATTTACCTTCAGACCTTACCTTTACCTTTTATCAAAATTAGACCAACAGTATCTAAGACAACATCCAAGAAATCTGCTTGACTTATGATTTTCATGTGTATGCATCTTAGAACTTGTCTTTGTTTGCACTCTTTCATCAAGGTTTAACCAAAACAAAATAGTTATTGTAGTATACTAATCATTTGGATATTCAGCATCTACCTGCGATGGCAATGACGCACTCCGGCTCCACTGCCTGGCCTGCTTCATCCATAAACACATGCGTAAAATGACCAGCTGGGATTCCTCCAGACACTAGTCTAAAAGCGGAAAGCAGATTTTACAATAGTAAAATAAAAGTGTAATAGGACTCTTGGTCGTTCACACTTAAGAATGATGCCAAAGAGTCACAAAGTAGCAAATACTGAATAAATATTGTATATGTAAAAAACCTACCTGCCAGCTGTGACCATAGTTGTAACTATGATTGTGTACTTCATCAGAGTTGTTTTCTCTGGAAACACAAAACTATCTTGCTGCTGGTCCCAGTTACAATATTTCTGAAAGAGCCAAAAGATGAGAAAACATGTAAGAAAAATGATCTACACCTGTCTATGACTTCAAAAGTGTAATTTCTGAAATTAACATCTCTATGTAACTAAATATTTTTGCTTCAATTCATATTTGCTGGCATTCAGTCTTAAAAAAAAAAAAAAACACGTTTCCACTGTGGTCAAAGATGGTTTTCCAGCACACAAAGGAAGGCAGGCACCCATATTAACAAGGCTACTCATTAAACTGCTGATTTAATAAAAAAAAGAAATAAAACAAAAAATGACTCATTATTTAATCATTTTGTTCAAATGTAGGAATATGAGGACTTATATTGTTTTTAGAGTGATGATGTCATAAAAATTGATGGCAGACATTCAAAGTTTCACTCAAAAACTTCAATAAAAGCTTTGAATTTTTAAAAAATAAAATTCGACACAGTCTTAATGTAAATATCTTTTTAATTTCTGATTTATTCTGAAACTAAGTATGATGGGTCCTTCATAAATCTGGTCACACATTTAGCTGATTAGATCATGTCTCACCACAAGTGCACTAAATCACAGGATATCAATTTACCCCCGTAAGAGCTGGTTTATGTCTGATAACCACATTATCCTGTGAAATATTAAAAAAAAGCCAGCTGATGCTCACCAGCAGGTTCTTGGGGACAGTTCTCGGGTCTCGGCTGCTGGCGTACACGCGGTAAATCCGATGAGGATCCATGTGCTCCATCAGTCTCTCACAGAGGAGGTCAGAGGCACTGTTTGAGGGTGCACAGGCGAGCATGTGGGCTGACGGGTCGGCCCTGCTGACCTGTCAGAGAAAGCAAAGTTAAATGTTTGACTTATTATTTAGCCTGGCCTTTTCGTGGCTTCCTCCTCTTTTGCTGATAAACAGCTCTCCCTTTTACACCAAAAAATTATAAATATCAGAGTTTGTATTTCATGTCCACAGTCGAAGACTGCAAACAAAAATGGTGAAGCTCCTGAAGACTTTTTTTCTCTAAAATATGTATAACTTAAATATGTATAATTAAATGAGCTTTAATTTTGAAAAAAAAAAAGTTCTGCAGGACTGTGTGGGTGTGGTTTGATCAGATTTGACTTGACAGTGGCGTTGTCGTGACAACCAAACAACCCAACAACTGATTCTGATTCCTATGTTGTTTAACTGTGACTTGCTGTTGGAAATACAATGACATCACCTTTTTTTCCAACTTGTCCACTTCAGCCAAGTATGAAGAGACAAAACAGACAAATCTCTGGCAGATAATTTTGTGTTCATATTAGGGCTGCAGCTAATGATTATCGTAAAAAAAAAAGTTGCATCATCAAATTTTCTTGTTTTGTCCAGAAACACTTCAAGACCTAAAAATACTGTTACTGTTTACTGTGACGCAAGACAATAAAAAACAGCAAATCCTCACAGTGAAGAACCCAAAACCAGAGACGTTTCTCATGAAAAAAGACAAAGAAATGATTGATCTGGTTCATATAAGACCACACTGTATATAGTAGGAGGCAGATTAAATGACTGAGGTTTTCGGGGGTATAGCTACAAACTAATAAGAGCACGTCCTGAACACTTAATACCTGGTGCATTGCTTCAACCAGAGTGATTGTCTTTCCTGTTCCAGGAGGCCCAAACACAAGATGAGGAGCAGGTTTTGATGATCCGGCCACAATGCGCTGGACCGCAGCGTGTTGCTCCGGGTTGTTCTCCAGCTGACGGTTGAACATCCTGGAGTGTAACGTGACAATTTATTTCTACATCCTGCACATAGGTGAAACACTTTAAAGTAAAAAATGTGAAGCAGAAACTAAAAACTGGGTTGAATTAACAAAAGCATTCAAATGTACAGATGAAAACGTAATTTCTCTCAGAACGCTAAAGTGATACAAGTTTGTTATAATCAAGTCTAAGCAGATAACAGTGAACTTTGTCTGGTAGGTGTCTTCAGCCAACATAATCCTCCATATTTTACCCATATCCACTTGAGGCAAGTTTATGGCATTAAACCAAAGAACAGCTTGTTATTTCGATATGGTGGATGAATGCCCAGACAGAACTGAGGCGGAGGCTGCTGAGCGCACTCACTCATCATTAGGAGTTCATATGCTCTTATCACCATCCCCAGACAGTTTAAGCTTCTCTGCACGACAAGTACAGGAGATACAGCACTTTAAAGGAATACGCCACCAATAAAAAAAATATTTGTACATCTGTTACTCAACCCATTTTACGTTAATTCATGAAGAAAGAGGTGGTTTTCTCGCATGCCTCCATGATGAACAAAGAATCCAAACACTGAGAAAATTACAGATGAACTGAAGTAAAAGGGGGTCCACGTTTTATAACAGCAAAACTAAACATCTGTTTAGAAACCTTTAAAAAAAACCTGTGCAGAATAATCCATGCCTCATTCATCCAGCTGTATACTCAGTACTTCCCAAACACACACTTTTAGTTGTTGGGTTCTTCATTAACCATGGACAAATACAAGAAAGTTCTTCACGAAAGCAACATGACTCAAAGGTAAACTGATTTGACATACAAATGGACATTTAGTGAGTGAAGTACTCCTTTAAGTCGGTTAAGTTTAAGTGTGTTTTTTGTGTTTGCATGAGCTTTAAGTGTAAAGGCACCGGACCTGAGTTTAGGCATGGGGAGATTAGCCACTGCTGCACCAGATGGGAACAGCACCTCTTCGAGCTGATGTTTCACTGCCAACTCCACAGCGCGATGCTGCAGCTTCAGGGAGTACCGGTTGATAGTAAACTCCACCTCAAACTTCATATTGCTGAGAAAAATCTGCAGCAACCTGAAACATGAAATGTGTGAGAGCCTGAGAAATATACAACAAAAAGATCTTGGGTGTGAGATTGAGGAGGATGTATGGCAGGATGTGAGAAATAAGTTCATTCACTATAAAATTGTACACAGGTATTATTATACACCTCTGAAACTGTTCAAAATGGGCTTAACCCCGGACATTAATGTTCTTCATGCAATATGGGATTGTCCCTTGGTATTATTATAAAGGGTGGCTCCAACTACCTTTACCAGAATCCCAACAACTATGTCTATCAGAGACAAATCTCATGTACTGCCAGGTCTTACTAGACAAAGTTTGGATTGACAGTAACGGGTTTTATCGCGACAGCCCGGTTCATTCTGCATAATTGGAAGACAGACTGCTGCCTTTGAAAGTAGCCAGAGTGAATAATGCCCCGAGCAAGACCAGTCAAATATGGTAAATCTTTATGGCTCACATCAGAGGAGTCACACCTTAGAGGTGGTGGAGGATACTAGGGGATGAGGAGTTTATGTATACATGTGTATACTGTATTATGTATGTATATGTATGTTAAAGAGGGGTCGCAGTGCTGGGGTGGGTTCTGAGTGGCTACCTGTTAAGTTGGATGTTATTTTGTTGTTATTATTGTTGTGTCCTAGTTTAGTTTGTCTAATTTGGTTTGATTTGATTTGGACTGACTGTGGATCATTTTATATTTAAAGACTATGTATCCATGTATTAAGTCTAACAGTCAAAATAAATAAAAATTTGAATAAAAAAAAAGGGCTAGGTGCTTGATCTGAGACAAACACCAGATTTCAAGAAGCATCCATAGTCCAGCTCTCACCTCTTGGAGAAGCCCAGCTTCACACTCTCAAGCTCTACTCTGTGAACATATCCGGTGTACACCACGATCGGCTGGACCGTGTCTGCAGATTTGGACACTCTCAGAATATCTCCTCGTAGTACAGATGGTCGATTCTCTGCAACACCAGGAACCTGTTGGAGAATATAGATGTTGGCCTTCTCTCTGCTATTCATTTCAAACACTGAGTTTACAGTAGATCGACAAGCTTTCACATGGCAACAACAAAATATACAGTAGAAAAAATAAAACAGGAAGCACACAGAAAAGACAGCATCCTTAAGATCAAAGAAACACCTGCGCTAAACTCACAAGATACCGACTTCTCGATGCTGCTCTGTAAACCAGCAGTGATAAACTGGGAGAAACCCTTACTCTGAGTTTAAGCAGTTTTTTGTTGCTTTGGTCTTGAGTCATGGTTTGATTGTGGAGGTCATACTTCCTGATGTCCACCTCCATCTGTATCTCCTCCAGGTGTAGCAGGAGGTGAAATCGATGAGCGTACGTCTTCATCTTTAAGGGGGAGTTGAGGACACCTCTGGACAAAAAGCACACACACAATCACTGTGATGATGAGGGAGTTAAACCCAGAAAAAAAACTGCGTTGGCTATAAATAATCACGTCGTTCTCTCACTTCACTGATGCCAGTTTCTGCTTGGCAGCTGCAGAGAGGTCACCAGAATCCTCCATCCCGCGTTTAGCCAGTTCCTTTAGGTAAAGAGGGTACTTATAGTCGCCTAATTTCACTGCTATTTGTAGAGGCTGGACGACAGAACTGCAGAGAGGAACAAACACATCATGAATAAAACACAGTTTCAGTTATCGTTCTAGGTCCATTTGTTGATCCATTTCAATTACACCTGATGAAATCTCTGTTATCTGTAACGGTCTGTACACAGGGTTCCTGCAGCTTAAGGCAAGTTCGACTTAAGCCTTTTAAAGACTTTTTAATGCCACTTGGAATTAATCTTAAGACTAATTTTCTAATAACCAAAATTGAAGAGGGACAATGACAATTGGACTTCCTGCTCCCAGATAAACTTGCAGTCTACAAGTTTCATGACAGATGGCGGTCCACATGGAGCCTGGTTCTGCTCGAGGTTTCTTTCTGTAAAGCCTCCTGCAGACTGTGAGATTTTTGCAACCTTATTAATTTAGTGTGAGCTACACTGTCGGGTACCACATCAAGTTTGATGTATGCAGACTGTATGATGAAATCACCTACTGAAACGCAGGCTAATCGGTGAGCATCATCTATCTACGCCGCTGTACTGGTAAGAGCCATTTATGTGTGTCAGAAAAAGTCTGAAGAAGAGGAGGAGAATGTGGACGCAGTTGTGGCCGGGGAAAAGAGGCCAGCTTGAAATGACAATTTTGTGACAAGAGTTTGGAGTAAGTTTTAGCATCTACTAGCGTTGAGCATTCACTAGCCGAGTCACGCTGGTTAGTGCATCATTTCATGCTGCGTTTCTGTTGGTTGGTTAGTAGATGTGGGTCATAACAGCAGTCACACAGTGAGAATGTCATCCCAAATTTCTGACACTGTCAGAATTTTATTCCAAACTGTTGCTGATCACATGATCTGACAACGGCCATCCTTGAACCTCTCTCACTGTGCGACGTAGGAACATCATTTTAGAGCCACAACCAAAGACATCGCCACGTTTCTGCCATGATGGTTATCTTTTGTCTCAGACAGCCCAAAATTGCTTATGGGAGAATGTCCCATCTGTGTAAAGAGCTTGGTTTTCACCTGCTACATATAAAAAGGGTTATGAACTTTGTGTTGTAAATTGGCACTATTTCAAAAAAATGAACTTGACAAAAGTCTGCAATTACCAGCCTTGATGCAGCCCCCTCTGGACCTACAAAACACTTCCCCTTCAAAAACTAGCCATAAAAGTGCTTTTTTATTTTGTATCTTAAACTGGTTTTACTGTCAGTTTTTATAACGTACCGCTCAGGTGGAACTCCCTCCACTACCACAGTGTCCACAGGCTTGTATGTGGACACCTTAAATGGTTTGTACGGAGCCACGGGCCCCAGCTCCACAGCCAGTGGGGTCCTGGCCACCGCTTCCATCTCCCTCACAATGCAAAAGGGCACCGATGCTGGCTGATCTGGGCAGAACTCAAAGTACATGGTGGCAGGGAAATGCCCATAGTGGTTCAGCGTGTACCGAACCACAACGTCATAGCTCTCTCCTGTGAACGAAGGACGGAGGCAGAGGAGCAGCTGTGAGCTTTAATTACCTCGTCAGTGTGTTTCCTGTCAGTAAAAACAGAGTGTTCTCACCAGGACAGAGGAAGAGCGGACAGGCTCTGGTCACCCTCCTCTCATCCTCCAGAGTGAAACAGCGGATCTTGTGCAGGGCAGTGTAGTAGGTGAAGTGGATGCAGTTTGTGCCCTTGTTTACAATGTGGAAGCTGACGACGAACTGCATCTTCAGACTTTCTAAAGTGAACTGTACCTTTCCCCCGGTGGACGCAGGGGTTGAAGTGATCTCAATGCCGCCCTTGTCAGCCGTCAACTGCTTCCTTTGAGAGAGAGAGAGAGAGAGATCAGGCTGCAGAGTTTAGAAACGTAAGGCTTGTAACTCTAAGGGCCTCATGCAGCAACTTTTTCTTAAATTTCTCTTATATTTTCTTTTAATTTTCTGATAACAGAAAATATAAGAGAAGTCAACTCCAGATGCACCAAACGCTCTTAACCACCCAAATCTGCTCTGAGGTGTGTTCAGTAATGAACCCCACTTGATCATAAGTCACCTGTTAGCACAGGTAACGCCCTCTAAACACCATATAAGGGCAGGTTTTGAGCCGTGTGCAAAGACTGGCACATGAACAAGACTGGAGGGATGAAACCAAAAAAGGCTGAAAGAAGAAGAACTCTTGCAGTAGTCAAATTGGTGTAGGCTGACAGTTACATAAACTTTAACAAAGTAAATGTGATTTCAGGAGGATGCATTTAAGTATTAAAAGTAAATGTACACGTGCAAAAAGGTTTAAATAAATGCAATAAATCAAAATAATTAGCATAATTAAAAGATAAAGCAGCAAGGCATCATACATACAGTACACACGAGAGGCTGTTTTTTACATTAAAAATGACTTGCACAAACAAATTGTTGCCAGTTCATTTTTCTAATTAATTGACTAATCGTCTCAGCTGCACTTGTGTATTTTCACATTTTTGGTTTGTGTGAAAAATAATAATTTGTGAAGTAGTTATCTAATAATTGTAATGGAGTAAAAAGTACAATATTTACCTTTGAAGTGGATTAAAATACTCAAATAATGTAAAGTAACCCCAGATTTGTACATAAGTACAGTATTTGAGTAAATGTACTCAATTACAGTTCTGCTCTGGTCAGCAGAGGGAAACACAGTAACTGGAATTACAGTAATTGGGATCAATGCACCGAGTAAAGTAGTATCCCTTTATACCTGAAATTTAATAATCTAGTCTTTATATTATCTCCCTTAAACAGTATTTAAATTTGATTAAATTATATTAATGCATTTTTAAATGCAAAATTAAGAAAACATTGGTGAATCCCAAAAATCAATGGGTATTAACAAGACAGAGGCAAATCCTGGGTACGAGCAAAAATTAGAGAAAATTTGTTTGTATTTGTATATAGTTTCCCGCACGAGGCCTTGTACAAGTACTGCAGAGTGACTGAGTACATCTTGTAACTTCCCCAGTCTTATTCTGGTCATGAACCTCTGCATGTCTTTCTCTCTCATGTCTGTTGTCTCTATAAACTGTTTCTGTCGACTGTTGACAAGCATTTAATTGAGCATCTTCAAAACCTGTTTTTCTAGGTAAAAAAAGATCACTGGCTTGAAACGATTTTGATCCCATTATTCCTCTTCAAGGGTCTTATCTCATTTTTTGATTGTAATCTGCCTCGCTTCTTTTAAAGCTCTATTTGATAACTGGCATCAGAGATATGACAGGAAATGAAATGAAGGAGGAGAGAGAGTCGGGATGACATGTTGCAAAGATCTCTGGCAAGATGCAAACTGGGTACACAGCAGTTCATTAATCGACGCCTTTACCCCAAAGCCACCAACGCTCCCCTGACAGGTCACGAGTCTCTCGAGCTGACACTTATAACTATCATAAACTCTCTCAGTCACTCCAAGAGCAATTTAGTCTGCGTGTCTATGAGGAAACCCACATGGGAACACGTGGAGAACATGTGCAGGATTGAACATTTCCTGTGTCAAGTTCTTCACTTTTATAGAGGAGCAATAAACAAAAAGAAGTTTGCCTGACGAAGGTAAAGCTACCAACATTTTTGCAAGTTAGACAGTGTGTGTGTGAGTTTGTCTGCAAATAGAGGAGCAATGGAAAGCATCCTGACTGGAAACATAACAAACTAGCTTTGAATGTGCACCGCCCAGGACCAGAGGGCCTAAAGCAGGTTATTAAAACCCCCCAGAACATCATGGGTACCATCCACCCAGCATCAGTGATATCAGAGAGATGAGCTGCCTGCACAGAGTCCCCAAGGATACTTAAAAGATGATACCGACCCGAGCCACAGCCTGTTCACCCTGCTGCTGTCTGACAAGTGATAGAGATACTGCCGTATCAGCAGACTAGAGAGCAGCTTCTGTCCTCAGGCTGTGAAACTCCACCTGAAATTAATGACTCTTCTCCTGGACATCAGCTGTTCAGTTTCACTGCATCTGTGGATTTTACATGGAGCTACTCTCCTGTTGGTCTTCTTGTGCACACTATCAACCATACTACTTAGGGGGTCGACCAATATTGGTTTTTCAGGGCCGATACCAATACCAATTATTCGTAGTTAATGAGACCGATAACAGATATTTGGAACGGATATGCATTTACGAAAAAAATGAAAATCTTTCTGTCAATATTTAGAATTTGGAATTTAACAAACTCCAAAACAAAACTTTATTTGAATGCCTTTAGCAAATGTTTTTTATAAAGTCAAATGAAAATTTGAACAAAAAATTAAAGTATAAAAGCTCCTGTTTGTGCATGTGTGTATTTGGGTCTGTGTGTGCTGGATTTATTAAATATACTTCATTTATGAACCTTGAACCTTGAGAGGCAACCAGCATGTTGTAAGAGTCCGTCACACACCACTTGTGGACTCTTCACCCCTCTGCTGATACGACTTCTTAACACCCAGTTTGTCTCAAGTTTCACACTTGATGTAAAAAAACTATCAAAATGTAATGGCCACACATGACTTAGGGACTGTTCTTTATTTATCAGAGGAGGGGGTGTGACTTTGACTTTTTGTTGTTGGATTGTTTTTTTTTTTCTTTGTTTGTTTGTTTCATCACCCTCCCCGAAGCTACAAATATTTTTCCTTGAGCCTCCCTGAGTGACCTAGGGAAAATGCTCCCTTCACCATAAATTACTTGTTAGATTTTTAAAACGTAACCTTTATGTTTGAAAGTGAAAAGTTAAAGACAAAATCCTAGAGTTTAAAAAAGCCTAATTTTCACTTGTGCATGCTGGTTAGTTAATGCAAATGTTTGGGTTTTTTTGCCAAAATCTTATATGAGATGTGAAAAGAGGTGGTTTTAATAAAATAGCACTATTTTATGCTTACATGTGGTTATGTTTTTTTTTTCTGACAGATGCTTAGTCCCTCTTAATGTGTTCAAGGACCGTTGGAAATTTGATAATCTAATTTCTGGTGGTGTAATGCAACAAATTAAAATAGGGAAGGAATTAGGAAGGGACGGATGAATGACGGATTGGGAGGGAAGGAAAAACTGGATTTTATCCTTTATCCTTGTGATTTATCCATTTACTCATACTTTTACTTTCAATACTTAAGTGCATTTAATATAATAATAACGATAAAATTACTTTTGATACTTGAGCACAGTTAATATCAGATACTTAAAGACTTTTACTCAAGTAATATTGTAATAGGTGACTTTAACTTCAACCTAAGTCATTTTCTGATAATATATCAGTACTGTTACTCAAACATGACACTTAGGTATTTGATCTACTACTCATATTTTCTGTTTTTACAGTTTCTCTCTGTGATAGATGGTGTAATTTAGGGCGCTGTGGGCATTTGGAAGGCAAGTTTTCTTTAAAAATTCGCTGTAATTTAAATGCAATAACCCCATTTCCGAAGCCAAAATCAATAAGTACCTCCCCCGTGCTTAAAAAATAAATTGAGAGGCGTCACTCTCACAAAAACAAACCTTTTGTGAAACATTTTACAGCATTACACAGCGTACATACCAAAACAAACCTACCTGTTCACCTTTAACTTGTGAAGGATTTCTGTAGCCAGCTTTTTCTTGGGGGTAAGCACAGGGGTCCCAGGTTTGGAGGGGCCAGTGGGGGGTGAAGGTGTCTCAGCTGTTTTCTGAGGGCCAGAGCTGGGACTCTGTGGTGGCTGAGCAGGGGCCCGGGGCCTCCTCCACTGGTCACAGTACACTCTAACCTACAGCAGAACATTATGCTTTAAGAGTCAACCAATATTGTTTTTTCAGGGCTGATACCCAAACCAATTATTAGTAGTTAATGAGACTAAAATCCAATATTTGGAACCAATATGCATTTACAATAAAAATGTAAATCTTTCTGTAAATATTTAGAATTTGGAAAATAACAAACTTTAACATCATACACAGAAAGTTCCCATCAACTATTTTTATAAAGTGAAGTGAAATTTAAAAAAATATTTAAATACATTTTCAAAGAATAAATAAAAATAGCTCCCTGGGGTTTTACAAAGTAGAATTGCATCCCATGCTGACACTTTCTTTGCACTTTTTCATTAATTAATGCGATCGGAGATCATTACAATAACACGCCGATGCAGATAATCGGCAAAATACCAAATATCTGATCCAACAATCAGCCAGGTCAATAATCTGTCGACTACTTTTATGCTTTCTCATTTTGTGTCTGTATTTTCATGCATTTCCACAGAATATGTCTGGACGTGTTCCTCACAGCACAAAGGGACTGGCAGCTCACCTGAGGTCTGACATTGATGTAGATTTTCCTATTTTTTATGTGGGCTTTGTTGAATTTCAGCAGGACATGGAGAACTTTGTAAAAGGTAGGGTCTTTAATTCCTTGTCTGTGGACACAGACACACAGAGAGAGGGTGGTGTTGTTATAAACAGCCAACAAATGCATTTGAACGCGCTTGTTTTTGCAGCCTACCTGCCCCTAAATTCAGATTTGTAGATCTCCCGAAGTTCCGCTAGGTTGGTGATGGATATTCTGTCTCCCAAAAATTCAATGAAGTCCAGTCCGGATTCAAGCGACTCCTGAACCGACGGCATGTTGACAAACAGGCCGCTGACTAACTTACTGAGTCAAACGAGGAAGTTCAGCGGCTGACAAACTATCACCACCCCAATTTCCTCAAGTATTAATTTAGCTGTTGAATCATTTCCACGTTACGCATTTTAGCGCGACTTTTGTGCGTGTTCGCAGCACGCGGAAGTTACAGTTCATCACCAGCATCGATTTCTCATCATTTTTTGGGTTAAAATATCAATTATATGCTATATGAATCAACTATTTGGCGCAGTTTAGCGCAAAAGTCGAGCTGGTGAACAGTCTCCAACGGCTACCGTAAGGGAGCGCCCGCAATTTATTTTACACAAAGAAGGCGAAAACACAGCGACAAAACAAAATACGACGTCGATATGAACAACCTCCCTGTGAAAATCGCGTGTTTATACGTTTACATTTTTTCCCACAAGATTAAATGTCTCAAAACGCATTTAATGGCGTGCACGCTTTTTCAGACTTTCAGTTGTTGACACTCCCTGGGCTGCAGTGTGGAGTCATGTGGAATGGGCGTTTCTAGTGCACGAGAACAAACAATAATAATAATAATGAATGAATGAACAACGTATAATAATAATAATAATAATAATAATAATAATAATAATAATAATAATAATAATAATAATGATAATAATAATGATATGATGACGATGGTAATAATTTTATGTAGTCTTTTTATTAATTCTATTTTTTAATGTATTTTTACCTTTTTAATTAATGTTTATCTGTTTTATTTCCTTTTATTTGTGGTTTTACTCTGTTCATTGTTTCTGTTGTCGATTTTGGTCTATTTCTTTGTATTATTTTATATTGACATTAAGCGACCTGTATCTTGTATTATTTGTCCTCTGGTTTTCTGGTTGGGCTTTCTGTTAATGTGTCACCACTGATGACTTTGTAGACTCTGTTTTTAAAGGTGCTATATAAGCAAAGTTATTATTTCATATTATTTATCATTTTTTTATTTATTATTATTATTCAAGTCCACAATTAATACATTCATTTACACTTATTTGTTGTGACATTGAAAGCAATTATATTTTTCACATTTGAAATTTTTTGAAAACTTTTATAAATGATAACCAAAATTAAAGCTGCAACCTATGATTATTTTTCGTTATCTGCATAATTCATTTTTCAATCAAACAATTGTCAGCTCTATAATCATCAGAAAATATACAAAAATATCCATCACAATTTTCAGAGCTAAGGGGGACTGCTTCTGATTATCGGTCCAGTACCGAAACATGTTGAGTTGATTCTGATGTAAGGAAAGCTGGTAAAGTCTTACATTTTAGAGGCTGGAAACACAAATGAATGATATTTTTGCTTAAAATTACTTGAATGACTAATTATCAAAATAGGTGCTGGTACATTTTCTGTTAGTCCAGTTATTGATATTATTTTTTATACTTATAATTATAATATTTATAATATAATAAATTATAAACTATAATTATTAATTATGAATATGAAATAATTATTGCATTAATTTTACATAGAGATAGAATTTCCATTATTCCAAGTTCACAATAGGTACTTTTTTCATCATTATGAAGCAAACCCCAGTGACATTTGGTTTGCAGCAGACAGCTGAACTTACATATTTTGATAACACTGATACCACCGCCAAAAATGATACTTTTGCAAAATATATTTGTACATCCAGGACTTGATAGGATTGCATCCAATTTTGTCGTACATTTACAATAACAAAAAATATATTCTATTGAACTTCAAGAATACAACAACATTGGTATGAATTCCTCCAGCACACTCTCATCCATCTCAGAAAATTCTGACAAGCTGCCATCCAAACTCAGACTCAAGATTTTCTATTAAACAATATTATTTATTTATTAAATATAATTTAGTAGTCTAAATTCTAGTCATATATTCTGCAAACTGTATCTCACAACATTACAGTCTCATATTAGGTAATTCCAGTGGAAAATGCATTTTATTTCATTAAATACACTTTGTATTTTGCTAAAAAGCAAATTTAATTGAAATAAAGAAAAGCTTCTCCACAGGTCAGTAACTCCCTCACATTAACAGAGCTTAGCAGAAAACATCAGGCTTTCCAAAACAAACTCCATACATGATATAAAACACAAATGATCGTCATTGCTTCAAGATCATATTTTTATTTCATGAATAATAAATTTACAGTTTGTATAAAAAATATAGCAAAAGCTAAAGGCAAACAGCGAGCAGAAGGACACCAATACTTTATCAGTCGGGGGGGTGCAGAGGGGTTATAACCCGAAAACGTCTCAACAACAAAAAGAGGAAAACAAAATAAGGTCAGTGAATGGGAAAAGAAAAACGTTTATACTTTGGCTACAACCCTGCGTCCACAGGGATGCATACAGATCTTTAGGCTTAAGCCGTATAATTAGGTCTGTCAAGTCTCTCTCAGTTAATAAATCAAATTGCATACAGTATTTGCCCTCTGTTAATAAAAAACTATAGGAGATATTGGAAGCTCGTAAAGAATATCAGTTATGTTTTATAGAGAGTGTACATTAGTTGCTACATGAAAGTTGAGGGGTTTTAGAGGATGGGGGTCCATTTTGAAGCACTGAGGGATCAGAACTGTGTGAGTTTAATACGTGACGGAGAATTCGAGCAGCAGGGAGTGACCCAAGCTCTCACAGTGTTGCTGAAGGCATTGTCTGTGAAAAAATAATATATGCTTGCAATGAGCGACACTTACGCCACTCAATGTCACTGTAAAATGAAGGCGTTCCCTCGTAGTGCATAATGGAAGCTGTCATCCTCTGTAAAAACCCAAAACGAAATGTCTCTTTTAGAAGGACATACAGTACGTAACATTGCGTCACACGTGTTTTGCGCGAGCATCAGCCTCTACCACATTTGTCGTAACCCGGGCAGCCTCAGTCCTCTAAGCGCTCTGCATCTCCTTGCCAATCTTGTAGCTGATGATCTTGTTCCAGTCGATTTTGCTGCGGGTGACTGGGAGCTGCCTGCGTAAGGCTTTGAACGTGGTGTCCGACATGGTCTGATAGTTCTCACTGATGGCCAACTGAAAATAATACGTGCGTCAGTCATTTAGCTTTCTAGCTATAAACATTAGAACCCGACATCATCTGTCAGTGCAAGTCAATGGTACATTTTTTTTAAAGGGATAATTGAATGTGTGAGCTGGGGGAGACGTGGAAAAAAATTTACATTTTAATCATACGCAGCAGTGAAGCAGTATACAAATCCTCTAATTAAGTAAAAGTACCAATACCTTGGGCGCATTCCTCCTTTGTAAAAATGAGTAAGTCTAATCAGTGACATTTAATTAAAGGATTAAAAATTAAAGTATTCAATGCTTCATTCATTGGCTAACCGATTAATCAGTCGATCGTTTCAGGTGCTACTGTTGGGTAGTATAATTTACAAAAAAAAATCAGATTTTATAAAGCCATTTTATGTTTTGTACGCAAAAATCTTAGTAAAGTAACTAAAGCTTGCAGATAAATGAAGTGAGGCAGAAAATGAAATATTACCCTCTTAATTATGGAGTAGAGGTATAAAGTGGCATGAAAAGAACAGACTTAAGTGAAGTGCAAGTACCTAAAATTCATACTTAAGTACTGTACTTGATTTAAGGGGTTCAATTTTCCATGAAATGTCTTGATGTCCTGGTGTGTAGATGATCAAAAATTGGACTAGTTTTTCAGTTTTGATGGAATAGTTTGCTAAATTTGACGCAGAAAAGAAGGCAATAATTTAATGACTATTCATTCTGATTTATCTATGCTTATACGGTAAGTGATCAGTGAGGTTTATTGTGGACAAATAGATTTTTTATGTAGTTTTGTAACATTTTTTCTGATATTATCTAAAAAGCAGTTCTGGATCTGGCTTACATAAATCTGTTTGGTACAGTATGCATGGCACAGTAACAAAAATGTTTCATTCCTATATAGAGGCAAGCCTTGTTATTCTTAACTCGCACATACCTGATATTCGTTCTCTGCATCCTCAATAATTTTCACAAGCGCCTTCGCAGTCTCGATCTCATTCTGCAAAAAACATACACTTGTGGGTCAATTAAAAAACACATATCAACAAAAATTAAATACGACATAATCCAATAAGTTCATTTAATTATCTCTACTTACTTCTTTACTATCAATGCCACTTATGCCTACCATATACGACAAGACTTTAAAAACAGACTGAAAAAAATAAAGTCTGGCACCCTTTCAAATCTAAAAAAAATAAAAAGTGAGTTTTTTGGTCACACACTGTAAGATTTCGCACAGTCACTATTTACAAGACTACAACTAGATTCCTTTTGAGATTTTTGAGAGCTCTTTGAGAAATATAACATAAACAGTTCCTTACGTGTCTGCAAGAACACATAACTCTAGAAACACAAGATAAAAGATGCCACATGTGGACAGTATTCTCGTCAATTTAGCCTCAATGTGATCCATAAAGATAAACTGTATTTGTGTACAAACTTAACATTTTGGATTTTGTAGCCTCAGTGTGCGACCAGCCTCCGATGGTTAGCTGCGCTATTTTATAGGGAGGAGATAGTTGGAATGAGAGCCGTTTCAAAAATTAGGATTTCCCAGTAAAATGGTTGGTGGATCAGATACACGCCGAATTAAACACAGACCAGTGCTCACTCCACAGCTCCACCAGTTTCTCCTCCATTTCCACAGTGCAACAGACACGAGACAGAGTTTCCTCCATGTTTACAATGCTCACATCATTCAGCTTCATTATTTGCACGGGCCAAAACTAAATAACTCCAAATTACGCTTTTGTCAGAAAAACAAGATGAAAAAAAGACAGCACAGTCTCAGTTTTATGACCACCTTACTCCAAAAGACTGAGATCACAAGAGCACGCACCAACTGAGGTAAAACTCATGATTTTACTCTGACATTTGAAATTTGTCTGCGGCAGTAAAATTGCTCAAGAGTTTAAGTCCGGCATCAGTTTATGGTGCAAACACAGACCGCGGTCAAACAAGAATCTTCAGCTTTCTTATAAAACACTCAAAAGTTTGTTGTTTGTTTTTAGTATAAAAACTATTAATAAGTGAAAGTACTTACAGACACAGTCAGTGCTTCCTTTATGTCTTTATGGCTGACCAGCTGCACATTTCCATCCTCATAATAATGCACCTAAAAATGAAGACAGAGGAGAATAAACAAAACTAACTTCACAGCTGAGCTAAAAAGACACCCGTTAATGACTCGACATACCTGAATTTTCAAGACTCCGACCACTTGTGCCGTCGATTGTGAGACACTGAACTTCCATTCAGACCGGCAGCGACCGTTCCTGGGGAAAAAAATGTAAGAGAGAATATTTGAAAACCGATCCCAAACACACGTAACACAGTAACACATCATTGCTTCTATGCTGCACAAATGTAATTGTGTAACAGAATTTGATAAGGAAGTTTAAAATGACATCTTTGTCCCTATCAACTTACCAGAAGTTCTTAGGCTCAAATTGATGACCCTCGATACAAGCGATAATAGTCTGCTGGCCATCGATCGTTTTCCCATAAACCTGAAACGGATAAACAGGATGAGAGTGTGATTTACTGTGAGCAGAGCTGTACGTGGCAGCTGCAGACTCTGAGCGCGATCTTACGGTGCAAACTCCTCTGGGGTAGTGCTGCTTGATGTAGGCCCTCAGGGCCGTATCACATGCATCTCTCCATGGCCTGAGGGCTGCCTCGCCCTCGTGGGGCTGGGGGTCGCTGGCTTCCTTTCTCAGGTGGTCAAACTTGAAGGAGATCTTGTTGTGAGGGTCAAAGAAGCGGCCATTTCCCAGGTCTCCATGCTCCGTAATCAGGACCTACAGGGAAAAAAGATGGAAGAAGAAACCGGCTGTTAAAATTACGATTTACTCAGACATTGTCTGAATAATGTACAATAATGATGACATCTTGATGGGTTCACTGAGAAAAAGCTTGCCTGATCATCATATCCATCGATTTTGGCAAGGGTGAACTGATCCATGTTGTACTGGGCAAAGGCACTGTGTAGAAAAAAAAAGAATACAACAACAAGATGCATTTATATCTAAAATATCATTATTTTACTACATTACAAAAATAAAAATAAAAAAATAAAATAAAACTCACTGAGCCGCGCCCTCTCTGAGAAGATTATCATTGTTGAGCAGTATTCGCACATCTGAAAAGAAGAATTAACACAGAAGAAACCTTAAACACACTGTTTTCATGCATGTTAAAATGCAGGAAGTCCTACTTATATCAATCCCAAATTCAGCTCACCATTAAAGACTTCATTGAACTCTCCTGGAGGAGCGTGCAGCACAAAATTAGCTGAAATACGGACCTAGAAATGAATGAAATGTTTTGTCATAAAACTTAAAATACAGCCAGCAGCATCACATTAACACTGCAGTGTGAAACTCATGGGTTCAGTTTCTTTTTTTGATGAAAGAAACTGTGGTGGAGCAGAAAAACAACAGTTTCCTTAATAACTTAAATCTGCCACAGGTTTTTTGGAATAAGGACTTACGTTTGGATTTAAAAACTGCAATGGTTGGAGCATTACTGAGACAAGGGATAATGGTGGAAAAACCTGCAAGTATCCACTAGAGTGAAGCAGAGAGCAGACTGCTAACTTTCTTGGCTGCAGACTTGTTAGCTCTATTTTGGACACGCCTTAGATGGCAAGCAGGGTTTTGTCGCCGGGGGGCTTTTCTTAGCCGACAGTATGCAAGTGTAAGCATGTGGTGTCAGAGCCACAGGGTGAAGAGGTTGTGGCAGGTACTTGTGCTCTCATAAGGTAATACTCTGAGAGGAGTGTTGGGTGTTGGGGAGGTGGTGGCTATTAAAAAGGGGGAAGCAAAGTTTACTGTCAAAGGAGAAGTTGTAATAACCTCTCATTCATTTTTCATCTGTCATTTATGACCTTCACAGCTTTAATCAGTCCTACTTGTCACTGCAGCATTATAGTGTGGCTGTGCCAGCGATGCCGTCTGTCAGGCAGACAGGGTTATTTAGCCTGCAGGCTGCAGCTGGCACTGACCTACAAATGGGCTGTCCAGCTGAAAGGGCAGAGGGGCATAACAATGAGTAACCTAGTTTAACGTCATTCTCAAATACTTGCTGCATTCAGAGCACAGAAAGCCTTCCCAGGCTTAGACTCTGACTTTCCACTATGCAGTTCAACAATGTGAGCTTATGAAGATACTGCAGAGGGACTTAAAGCTGCCCTCATTGGTTCCTCTAGCCTATTGCAAAACACTGTTGCATGACTTTTGTATGTCATCTTCTATATGTCTGTCAGGGGGAGTTTTTAAATGCCACCTGAAGTTAAGTTTGAGATCAATTTTCTAATAACTAAAATTGATAAAAGACAATTTTTAAAAAGCTGGTAAAGAACAACCCTTTATAGAGTGGAACATACGAAAGACAAAGAAGTGGAAAATATCTGGTATTTCTGGCCCCTTTTCTGGACAATTTTGTGTTTTTTCAATCTGCATGTGAGATTCCACCGCTTGCATTCCCAACATGACAAGTTTAAGAAAGGGAATATTAGTTATTTAACAAAGAAATAGATGTTAGCAAATATTTTGAAATGTTGCAATGCAATGTCAGAAAAAAACGACTAAGAAAACTATACTTCCCATGTCTGAGCATTTTTAAGACTTTTAAAAAAAATTAATATAGTCAATTTAATACCAATTAAGGCCTAATTCTTAGATTAATGAATTAAATTGCTTTTAAGACCCTTTAAGGATCTGCAGGAACCCTGAAAAGAGACTTTCAATCTCAAGAGTAAATCACACATCAAAAAAAGATACCTAATAAATCCCTTCATTACCCTGGCTTGTTTGCATTTATTTTAAAGCTTCGCTGCAGTAATGCTGGGTGGTGTAGGCTCCTGTCACACCATCAATTTTAGGAATGCAAAGCCTTATTTTACAACATGTAGCAGCATGAAGCAAGGGGGCCAAAACCAGTCACTGCAAGCCCCACTGACACTGCAGGAAGACGGCATCTGCTCCGTGAATTTAGTACAAAAAAACTTACAAAAACAGCAAAACACTAAATACCTGCAGACTCAACTAACATGCGTCCTAACTTTAACTTCTGATATTCAACCTCTAAGCAGCTACAGTAAGTTATAGTGAGCTGGGTGTGGGTGGTGTTATGCTGCCGATGCACTGTCATTATCCTTACTGTAAATGCAGGAAGTAGCTCGACTTCCTTTCATTTAGCATTAGCTTGTCATTATTATAAACTCGTGCAAGATATTAAACCTCAAGCTCAGCTCAGTGTAACTTTTAATCACACGCTCACAAAACTTAGCTAACTTGCATTATATGTTTGTGCACGGGGACAACATGCGAGCTACAACTCTCAGCTGTCAAATACAACAGTGCCTGGTTTAGCTAGCTCCGCAGACAGCTAACGCGACCGTTTAACGACTAATGCTTCAAAGTTAAAGTTTCATACGGCATTGTTATTTTTAATACAAATCTTAGTGGTTACAGAATAACGACAGTATGAATTTATAAAGTAATACCTTCTCTTTGTCGTTGATCTCCTCGAAATCTGCCATCTTGGCTCAATGAAGTGTTAACAAAGCGACGGTCTCGAGGTTGCCAGGTATGTGTGACTCCTCCCAGTAAAATCACGACCCCAACCAGGAAAACTGTCTCCTGCGGTGGGGGAGAGACATGTCCGTGTTGTCCTGAGCATACAGTATATGCATTTAATAAAATGCGAAAAAGTCAGATTTTTGACACGTTTTCGAAAAACTGGACGACGAAGAAAAATATTACTTTTAATATTGTTTTTTTGTTTTTTGGTTGTTGTTTTTTTTTACAGTAGATGTGTGTGTCTGATATTTTAAATTGTATGCGTTGCATAATAAAACATTTTATTCACAAATAAATGCATAATTTATACATATTTACAGAATTAAAATTCGTTTAACATACAAACTAAGGCTGAGGCACCCAACCTGGCAACCCCGATGAGTTCACGTCCTTTTAGGATGGATGGGACAAACGCAAATATGGCTAATACCCTGGCATTATGAAACGTGAATGCAATTATTTTTACATTACTTTTTAGTTTGTCTTTTTATTTTTTCATATTTTTTGTTTTGCTTTGTCCTTCTAAGTATCTATATGCACTAATTTAAATTATCTTGTGGACAAAAGGACGTTAAAATGTCTTATGTTTTACAACTTGCGAGTGTTCACATCATTGGACAATTCAAAAAAGTTGCACATTAACGTTGAAGTTGATATATTGATGATTATAAAAACTGCTTATCAACGTGTTGACGTGAACACCTTTTACACAATGAAACTCCCAATTACGATAACTTTCAAGTAACATGAATGCGTCATCATTCATGCACATGGAGACCTCATCAGACTGCTTTGCAGCTGACGCGTCTATTTTGTAATCAATATGAAGCTTTAATAAAATTGACACAATCATCAATTACAGGTAAGGGAGATTTATTTATAGTCTATAGCCTAGCACATTTCATTACCCAAATGCAGCCCAAGGTGCTTCACAGACTAGTCAAAAAGTTGTACTAATAATACTTTTAATTCATTTTCAATGCACAATTTTATCTATAAATCCCAATATTACAAATGACAGCCTCATAGGGCTTTACAGCATATATACATTTTTTTAAAAAAAAAATCTGAATTGCTATTAACACTTACTTTTAATGTTATTGTTTACAAGAAAATCTCCACTCATTGCATAGAAGTAATGAGCTCATTTGTCTTTAAATCAGGTCAGATCCCTGGACAACACAAAAATACTACATGTATTAGGCTGCTACCGCAGGTTTTATTTCATTGGGATAAGCAAACTTTTTTCAATACCATAGTGTATCTGAGATCATCTAATGCAAAAAATTGTTTTTTTTTTAAATACTTTTTTTTCTCTTAATAATAAATAATTAGTTTATTTGGCAACCTAGCCATTAATTTATTAATCAGATGGTAGGAAAAACTGCCAAGGATCCTTACAAATATTTCTAAAATGTATTGAAACTTGACATACACTTAAAGTGATTGCTGTGTAAAGACAAAATAAACAAAATCTTACTGTGACACTGAGAAAGTTTTCAGAATCAATCAGATGGTGAGATCATGCAAGACAAGGTAGCTGCTGGCCACATGTGGAGTTAAATGACACACAAGAGCACAGAATCAGCAATGCCATCATTAAGACTTCTTTCTGAGGACCTTCAAACAAGAAACAAAATACTTGAGCAGCACGCTACTGCACTGGAACAGAGCACCACTGTATGGACAGATTGTTTACAAGGCCAACGTTGGCTTAAATGCTCCCTGTGGCGATGCAGAAGTTACTCGTGCCATTTATGCAAACAGAATATCCATAAATACTGACAGTTGGAAAGACTAATACTAATAATAGCCATGTTGTAAGAAACCACAACATGGCTTTTTTTCCCTTTTTTTTTTTTTTTTTTTTTTTTTAAAAAAAAAAAAAAAAGCATGAATAAAGAAATTTGGACAAATAAACCCCTTGAAACCTGGATGTTTTTACTCTCCTGTATTTTACTAATTTTTGAGCAATTTTCTAGGGAAATGTCCCGAAACTATATTTATGAAACTATATTTATGATTATTCAATATATATTATATATATATATATATATATATATATATATATATATATATATATATATATATATATATATATATATATATATATATATATATATATATATATATATATATATATATATATATATATATATATATATATATGTATATATATAATTTTAACTTTCTCAGTTCATTTGTTTGTTTTGTTTTTACTTGACTGTATTTTACTAATTTTTAGTCCGTTTTCTTGAAGTTTTTTTTTTTTTTTTACTAATTTGTTGCTTATTTTTTAGATAATTTCCTGTTAAATTGCTTATTCCCCTCTTCCACGGTTTTCAAAGGGTTAAGCATTACTCATGCAAGCAGTAGATTTTACAGATAACAAGTGGGGGGCGATACCCACGTTCAACAGTCGCTTGGGCCGTAGAAAAAGCAGTAACAGAAGAAGAAGCCAGCTACCGTAAATTAAGTCGGAGAAGAAGAGGAGCGGCTTTGTGAGAAACAAACGTTATCACCGGGAGCCGTTTGTGGCCTTTAGGGGCTGAAAACAGATAAATAATCACGTTGAAGGTGAGTAAATAGTTCATCTGTTGTCTATAATACAACAAGCGCAGTGAAATTTTACACTTCAGTGTAGCTGGCTGTGAAACTGCGAAGCTAGTCTACGTTTGAAGATAGCAGGTATGCTAGCTAAGTAGCCAACTGTTACCTAGACGCAGCGATCGTAAACACGTCTGTCGCTAACACACCGAGGTATGGCGGTGCACAAATACACGGCTTTTAATCTTATTTTCAAGAAGAAAAACAGCCCAGATCGCTTCTTGGTATCATCTGGTTTTACATCCCGGTGTTCAATCGTGCGACACGCCGTTTTTAGCGCGACCGGTGTCTGGATAACGCCGGCCTGACCGCCGAGAACTACACGCACCTCGATAGGAGCGTTAAAAATGGGCCAAAGAACTGTTTATCAAACGTGATCGTGAATTCAATTCATGATTCATAGATGACCAGGAAAAAGAGTTAGTCCTGATGCATTATTCGGCAGATGTATTATTAATTACCTGCCGAAAATTGCATCCCATCCTTTTATCAGATGAAAGTTTAAGATTTTATTTGCACAAAACTGAAAGGAAAAAAACTGAAAAGACAGGTTGTGCAGCTGTAATTATGAAACCCTTAGGGGCTCATAAGGACTCTCACTTCAGTAAGGATTAAAGACAAATTTAAAAGTCATATAATTGTTATGACCTGGCTCTTGAGCCATGGCAAATATTGGAGACAGACCATGTTAAAAGCTAAATCAAGGTGATTTTATTTAACAAATATGTCAATGTGCAAAAATAATGAGCAAAATCTAAAAGGTGGGATGTCAGTGGGATCAGTAATGTAGTGAATGCATGTGTGGTCATTGTGGTGTGGGAGTGTTGTATAGTGCACAAAACAAGCAAAAAGAACTTAAGCATGAACACAAAGCTGATACATCACCAAACGGGAGGGTGCCTGCTGGGAGGAGAAAGAGAGCCAGAATGAGACAAAGCATCAATTTATACTGTAGCAGCACCGGGTCCAGGTGCCACCAGATAGCCCTGATTACTGGCCCATCCCACACTCAAACCAGCTCACTACAGACACTGCTGGATAACAACAGGGGCTGCAACACAATCAAGAAAAGTAAACAAACAAACAAGCAAGGTCAATAAGTAAACATAAAGTTAGCAACTTAAATCTCCTAAAAACAATTTCAAAATCACTTGAAGTTATTTATATTCACACTGTCAAGCCAAAGAAACTAGAGTTACTTACTGATAAACACAGTTGATGTGAATATTCTTTTCAGTTCTGTGTTGTTCAGCGGACAATTTCATGACCCCTAGTATGTGCAAGACCTTTGCACATACTAGGGGTCAACTGATATTGGTTTTTCAGGGCCGATACCAATTATTAGTAGTTAATTAGACTGATAACCAATATTTGGAACTGATATGCATTTACAATAAAAATGAAGATCTTTCTGTCAAAGGTTTTTAGCAAATGTTTACTCAAAACCGAAACTTCCAACATCAAAAACAGCAAGTGAAAATTTAAATAAAAAAGGTTTTAGAAAGTGAAAGTTTCTCCGATGCTGACACTTTCTTTGCACTTTTCAGTTAATTTTTTTTGTGATTATTCAAATAAAATGCAGATACAGATAATTGATAAAATGCCAAATATTAGCCCCAATAATTGACCAGGCCAATAATCTGTCAGCCCATGGCACATACAGAAGATCCCAAATCTACAAAGTATTTTATCTTCAAGTTGAAACCATACACTGTTTTCCACTGTATAATGGATAAATAGATAGATAATCACTAGATCGGCATGCATTTTTGGGCTACATTTAAACCATTGCACTTAACATAAAATGAAAGCTGTACATACATTTTGAACTGATACGTGCATGAATGTATTATGCTGAAAACTGGAGCATTGTTTTTAGTTTTATATGAATACTGTTCTGGTTTAATAATACTCTGAATCACACTATCATCAGGAGGCTGTAATCAGTGTAGTGTGACGCTACGACAGACATCTTGGCGCGTTTGAAGTGATTTATTTATGTAACTGTGAACTGGTTAATGATTGTTTTTCTCCTTTCCAGACGCTTGGGGTTTCTAAATTATGTGGATACAGACTCCAGTGCATCCAGGTTCAAGTTAAGGTAGGTAAAGGGTTGCTCCCTAAAATGCATAATTTGAATGATCTCCAGCCATAAATGTAATGTAACACAAATACCTTCACTTTCTAATATCACTTTGTAATATATGTGTGTTGGGACTGAAAAGTAACACTGATATTCTCTTGCTGAAATCATGTTATCCCGTGCCATGTTGGCCACATAAAGACATCAGCTTATTTTCCGGACTTTTAAGAATGATGCTTTCTTTGAACAAGGGCACACATTAATATTTTGGCATTTTCAACCGGATCATAAGCCCGCGGTTTCATTTCATCAATGCGATTTTCCTCAAGATGCTTTTACCATTTCAAGAGAAGAGGATGATTTGAACAAATGCTGCATTTTGATTTGTCGGAAACAAGACTTGTCTGCACTGCCGTTTAGTGAAATCACGCAGACCTAATTTGTGGAAACTTTCCTTGCCAGAAATTAATTTAAACGCTGCAACATGCGCTGCTTAACAATTTTACAGAGAGACGAAGCTGGGATGAGCGATGCGACCCTAAACTCATATCATGGGATATTTTGAACATCTTACTCTGGGACTGTGAGAATTTACTGCCAGGAGTCCATTTTAGAGTTGCGAGGCAGAGTTTCATCACACTGCACATTGACGCTCTCTGGGTATCTGTGCCATTTGCGCCACTTCCTATCACAACTGCAGGATAACATTGCAATTATGTTTTGCATGAAATGTTTGCAGCTTCGTGTTGCATTTTCACCACAAACTTAAAGCCATTCTTTAACGGTATCAACAGACGGCATGTCTGAACATGGCTCATTTTAGCACAAAATGACATGGTGGTAGAGAGAGTCATGGTGCTTTTCATGCAGTATCATAGTAGCCAGTATGTCATGGCACCATCTCTACCCCCGTGGCATTTTTACAGGATATACCGCCTTCCCTGGGGAAAAAGTTCTGCGTTACTACATGAACTGACGTCTGCGTAAAGCAAAATACCTCGCCAAACCACAATGAGTGAAGTGAAATTGTGGGCTAGGTATGCAAGGTTTTCACATCCCTGCACAAGGGACAAGCAAGACGGAAGTCCATTTTATCACCGATTTGGCATGGCGGATTTGCATTTGTTATAATCTGCATCGATCATACACTGATGTCCCACCGCTGTCCTTTGTGCCATAACTCAAGGCAAGCTCATAAAGGACCAGATCTAATAATATACCGCTGTGCAAGTGAGCACCAGAGAAAATCAGGACACATTCAAAAGGTGTTATTTTTTAACACAAGGTTTGGGATGAATTTGCGATTTAACCCGCACGATTTGTGTCGAATTTGAATATTTTCCTCATTTGAGAATGAATTTACAACAGCATTTCCATTGTCTGAACTTTGATCTTGATCTGCAACTTTTTGCTCTGCTAAAACTTTTCATCCTTCCCAAGGAATTTCATCTCTTCTCTTAACTCCCTGACATGTTTCAGGATTGCGGACAACAATTTTAAGACGGTCATTAGCGAGCGAACCGAACTTTTTCAAGCATTTGAGACGCAAGAAGAAAAAAGCCAGTGAATCCTCTGGATCGAGTCATGTCTCGCAGAAGAAGCCGCAGCCCATCACCAGGGCGGTTTTCACGCTCCTGCAGCAGTAGCGATCCGAGAGATTTGGAGAGGCGCATTTTTGTTGGGAATTTGCCGACCTCCGACATGGAAAAGAAGGATCTGGAAGAGTTGTTCAGCCCGTATGGGAAGATACTTGGTCAGTAAAACACAATGCAAACAATAAATTCAGTTCATGACAATAATTTGAAATGTCTAGTAGCATTTAGCATCATGAGTCGTGTTTATTCATGAAATGCAAGCATGTAAAATTCGTAATGGTGTTTCTATTCGTCATTTTTTTAATAGTTAGTAGTTAAATGGGTAGGTATCCAAAATGTTCTTCAATCTAATCCTAAATTTGTACTACTTAAAATGTTCCTCTTCCAGGGGTGTCCATGTTTCGTGGGTTTGGATTTGTACAATTTGAACGTGTTGAGGAAGCCGAAGCTGCAAAGGCGGCCCAAAAGGGTCGAATATATAAAGGTTATAAAATAGGTAAGCCTTGACTGCAGTGGCTATGATTGTCTGGCTAAAGAGGAGTTTTTAATAGTGCACAGCGAGCAACAAACCCAAGTTAGTTAGTGTTTTGTTTTTGTGTGAAAACCTTTGAAGATTAGGCATGACAGTTTAATCGTTAATCCTGAAGATAATCTGCATTTGTGGATTTGGTGATTAACAAAACAACACCTGCGACCACGTACGCAGATGCACATCCCGATTGCCACATCAGCTTTTAGCCAATTGGCATGAACACGAACGCACACCTTCAAACACAATTTCAGCCTCCTAGGGGGGAAAACTATGGCCAAAATTTTGTGGACCGAATGACCAAACAACCGAATAAACTGTAGATTTGCTGGTTGCAGCTATTAGAAATGCCATCAAAGACAAAGAAGCAAATATGAAATCTTAAGGATTAACACTTATGAATGGTTTTCTGTGGTAAAAGTTTGTGAATGAAGGCTAGAGATATATTTCATATATTTATTATTTAAGAATAATTTAAAGCCTAAAATGATTTTGTTCTTTTAAACGCCATTTCAGTAAAATGATTTGGGCATTTCATTCACCGGATACAATATAATAACAATTATAAAAACTTAGCCTTCGGCTTGCCCACAGCTAACCTCTCAAAGTGTAGTTTGTATGATTTGAACTCCGACTCTTCAAAATAAAGATTTAGCAGATTTGCTGTTTTTTCTACTTAAACCTTTCTTTTTGTAGACATGTTACATTATTGACATATGAAGCAAATAAACAAGTGCATTATTAAATTCTGGCAAAGCCTGAATCTCTGAAATCTCTTGTTTTATTTGCAACACTGTCTGAATTTTCCTCAGCGTGGATTTAAATCTCACTAAGATTGAGCAGTTGCGGTTTATGACGGCCAAATTTCAAGTTAAAAATCTAATTTACAAGTTTAAGATTTGCTTGTGTTTAGCCAATTTTAGAGGTTAGAAAAAGGACTCCCTTCATTTCCGGTTCATCTTTAACTCAATTCGACTTGATTTTTCTGCAATTTGACTCGTCAAGTTTGGATTTTCAAGCTTGGATATTGGAGCTGAGTTTCATTTGGATCGTGGAAGTGTTGACGCGGCCACTCCGTTCTGCGTGAAAGCATAAGCTGATTTACATGTCACTGTTGTGTTCAACGTTTGGATTGATTTATTTTCAGATGTAAATATGGCAGTGGAGCGCCGGCAAGCTAAACCTCAATCCCAGCAGAGCCCTCCACGAAGGTAAAGTAACGTGAAATGGGTATGAAGAACTACCATCACATCTGAGGTGCCGCTAAACAAAAACAAAAGCGTATAACTGTCATTTTCACCAGTGGGGAAGTTCAAATGGAGGCTGCCGTACCAGTAAATGCGTTTATTGTATTAATACTTGACTCTAAATTAAAATTTCTAGGTGTGTTGAAATAAAGAAAATGGCCATATGCTGTAATTTAAAGTGTCTTTGTCTCAAAGATTCTTGCCTTATGGCTTTTTACGTTCATGTTCTCAGCGTGGTTTTTTTCCCCAGATTTCATCTTATAGCTAGAAAATGAAACTTTCCAGTTTAAGGAAACATTGTGCTCGTCCCACCCTGCCCCATATCTTTGAAGCAGGTACATGGCCTTAAACTAATAAGGTTTGACCAAGAGAACTTTATTTGTTGTGTGGGACAACACCACACTAGATTACAACAGACGATCAGTATATGCCACAAAACAACACATACTGAGAGGTTTATGAGAGATTTGGATATGGGGTCAGGCATTCACGCACACTGGATCACATCCCGGGGCAAGTGATGCCTATTCGGATATAACCAAGTTGCATATTGTACATTTAAAATGTCACAATATTCTCACAGAAAATGGGATACCATTTTTTTTTCTTTTCACTTTGAAACTTAGAACTGTGCCTCACTTTGTAGTCGAGCATCATGGACAAGAAGCGATTTCATGTTGGAAGACTGAAAGACATGAAGACAAATTATGAGGATTTAGGAAAAGACACACTTCCGGGAGAACCACCCGACCCGCAAAATATTTGGGAAAAGCCACCTTTTAAGGCCCAGACACTCCAAACTGACATCAAAGAACTCGTGGCGACAAAGGTCGACTGTTGTGTCACCTCACGCCGCCTGTGTCTCGGCCACAAAGTTCTGCGCCTGCGTGACAGGAAATAACTCTCAGTAACGCTGTATCTGTCATTGAAAAAGGGAAACCGGAAGACCGACGGGACGGATTCAAAATGCAAGCTAGCCAGTTAGCACATTAACAACTCAACCCTTTGCTGAAACAACAAACGATATTTACCGTGCGCCAGCAAACAATATCACTAACAATTCCAAACCGCTTCTGCTAAAGAGCTCAATAGCTAACAAAAAAGTACCTAATGTAACAAGTGTGTCTGATCTCACTCCATCTTCACTTTAGTTATTTACTTGCTTTCCTCACCTCCGCTTCTCTTCTCGTGCACTGAGCCGAACTGCCAATCCGAGGGATTTCTCTCTCCCGACAGGTCCAACGCCATTTCTACATGCTGAATCAGCCGAAGTATTGCTGACAAAGGTTGATGAGGGCCAACGATGTGGGACACACTACAGAAACTAGGGCTGCAGACGTCAACTGTCGGCCTGGTGTGTCAGGGCCCTTAGTAAATGAAGGCCCTGTGTATCCAACCTTATCAGAAAAGTGACCACCATCCACTGTTTCTCAATATGAGAAGTTTTATCGGCCCTGAACATAACTTTATAACATGCTTTTAGAAACACTAGTAAAAGTCTCAAGTGTTCCTCTACTACAGTTAGCTTGGAAATGTTTAAAGACAGCTTGATTGTAGAGTGTTGGATTTTCTTTGAAAATTTCAATATTTTACTTCTAGAAATGTATTGAACATTTTTAACAGTGAGATCAATACTTTGCGCATGACCTCTACTTTTCTATTTTAGTTTGTTTTTTTTAAATTTCAATAAAATGCTTTTAGCAAACTACCCTGTTAAAAAAGGTTAAAAGCCGGAGTACTTTTTTAGAGCGGGATTTATGGTCAAAGAGCCTCAAATGGTCGACGAATCAATCTTGTTGCGTACAGTTAACGTTTTTAAAAGATCGTTGCTGAAAGGACGCTTATTTGAATCAAGTCCTGCGCTGACTTTGTGCTCTTTCGCTCTGCAAACACAATAGCTGCTTTCTGTTGCTCTGCTTCAGTTGTGCGAAAAAAAATATTTCATCTTTTTATACTGATTCAATAAAGATTGCTTTTATTAAATTTACTACACCACCTGTGGGCCTGTCATCGCCGGTCGTGGACAGAAGTTCCCTTCACCCTTTGTACTGTTTCATAGGCAGCCTGACCTCTGACCGTCCTTGCACTAATTGATCTCTTTTCTCTCAGGGCCCCGTATGGAAGTTACGGGGACAGCAAAGAGCCTCGACCTCGGTCACGCTCACCTGTTTATGGCCGTGAGTCTCGGGACAGCCGTGATGGTCGTGAGTCTCGGGAAAGCCGTGAGGGACGCGAGGGACGTGACGGACGCGAGTCTCGGGACAGCCGTGATGGGAGGGACTCGGGTAGAGAGTCGAGGAGTCGTGACAATGATTACCGTTACCGAAGCTCAGAGAGCAGAGACAAAGAGCCCAGAGGCCCGGACCCCCGGGAACCTGCATACAGGTGGGTACTGACACTCAGCCCATTAATAGGAGGTTCAGCATTAAACAACTGCATTTTTATCTGAGCCTCGAATGTTTCAATGCAGCAGAGAAGACTATGACCGATATTACCGCAGTGGCAGCGCGGCGGAAGAGTACTACCGGAGGAAGGACGAACCCTACAGGGACGCTTACAGAGATCCCTGGAATGGACGCCGTGAGCCAGAAGGTACGTAAACTTCATAATGTACATACATGCCTGATTTGACTGATTATTCTCTTAGTTGGTGTGAGCATGTAAATACTTTAAATGAATATTTTGTGGAGTGGAGTGGATTATCCTCATATTTTGAATATAAAAACTGAAATTATTTATTTATCTTCTGTAGCCTTTGGTATTATTTTTACTGCATTCTGCTATCGAGCCCAGATTTCCTGATGTGAGCAGACTCAACAGAGGGCCTTCAACCACCAAACCTTAATTATTTTCCATTTTAACCACGTTTAAAATATATGAATTTAGAATTGAAAATGAAGGTTTACATTAATTTCAGTAGTTGCGGTTACATGGATATTATTTATTCAGTAGGGTTTTATTGTTTTTTTCTGATGTTGCATTGCAAAAACTCAAAATAATTTGCAGCTCTTTTTTGTTTAATATCATTTACCAAATCCCTCTTAAACTCTTCATGATGGATATTAAAGCAGTGAAATAACTCCACATACAGAGTGAGACACACAAAATCAGTGATAAAAATAAGCAATAAATGCTTGGTATTTTCCAATTCCAACCAGATATCACTTTTTCACTGCTCCAAAAATGTAATATTTTATGTTGCAATAAATATAGGGCAAAATTGGTCTTAATTCTGTAAAAAACATTGGTTCATAGATCATGTTTTTTTATTATTATCATGAATTTATTTCAGTTTTGGTTATTGTAAAATTGGTGGAAAAGTGGAATTTAAAAGCATTAAATTTGATTTACGCTGTAGCAACCCTGCACGTGACATTTTTTTCTGATTGGACTGTTATTCTGATTATTAGTTGAATATTAGGGTCCGTCTAAATGCACCTGCTGTAAAATGTTTGCATAACTACATTTTAAAATATGAGTTGAACAAGAAGTTTTTTTTTTTTCAACTGTTGAAAATTTCACTGACACCGAAGTCTCCAATCCTCTCTAACCTCTCCACAGCAGCAGACGATCGTGCTCGACCAGAAGAGCGTCGGCGTAACGAATTGTATCGACAGTACTATGAAGAACTCCAGCGGCGCTACGACACGGACCGTCCCGTCGACTGCTCTGTGATTGTTGTCAACAAGGCGCAGAAGTATGTCCACTGTCTGTCATTTACAGGAAACACAGATCCTGGACCAGAAACCTGTCAGTAAATATTCGACCAGTACATCGAATGTTTTCATTTCATATCGCTCGTGTGTGTGTGTGTGTGTGTGTGTGTGTGTGTGTGTGTGTGCGCGTGTGCGTGTGCGCACGCGCCCATGTGTACTTGTGCTTCAAAACAACTGTAGGGAGTATGCTGAGACAGTTGGGCGGAAAGTCCGTGATTTGGGCATGGTGGTGGATCTGATCTTCCTCAACACAGAAGTGTCACTAACCCAGGCTCTGGAGGATGTGGGCCGAGCCCGCACTCCCTTCGCCATCATCATTACCCAGCAGCACCAGGTCCACCGGTCCTGCACTGTCAACATCTTGTTTGGCACACCGCAAGGTAACGAAAGTTAGCTGCATGCAGCTGTTTGTGGGCGGGGTCACTCCAAATTGTTGTTTTACATACTAATATTTGTTGTATCTTTATTGCTGTAGAGCATCGAAACATGCCGATGCAGGACGCCATGATGCTGGTTGCCCACAATTATGACGCATACAAAGTTGAAAACCGTGAAAAAGAGCGCGAGGAGATCGCGAGAAAGGCTGCCAAGATGGCGGACGATGTATTACTGAGGGAGTCGGACAGAGAGAGCCACCCGATTTCTCTGCTCACCACCATCACACTGCTGGCTGAAAACAGGTATCTGCTTTAATGTGTTTATGGTGTGTTCACACCGAGCGCAATGCGAGCGCTTCACGCAGCAAGTTTACTTACAAAGTCAACGCAAAGATGCAAATAGATGCGAATTCATGCGGGGCAGCGCGATGGACGCGGTGGACGTGTTGGGATGAAATATTTCAATTTGCGCAAGTTGAAATTTTTTTACTTGAGTGAGTTCTTAGTGTGACGCTGTGTTGCGATAGCCTCTCAGCGTTAAAGTCTGCGTAAAGTCATAATTAAAAAGTGTTCTGAGTTTGTGTCATCACAGAAAGACGCGTCACTAAACACCTGACCAAATTTAGTGTGTAAAAGAAGGTCTCAAAATCATGAAAAAATGCACAGTATTCTGTGATCTCAAACGCTGGGGGCGTGTCCGCTGGAGGAGCTGAGGCCACGCCCAATCGTGGGACTGTGCTAATGACGCTACTTGTTTTTATACTGCTACATTGTCAGGGGCGGGGTTACGCTGAGTTTAGCGTCATCAAGCTATGGTTTTAGGCCCGCCCAAAAAATCTTAAAACAGGAAAATGGTGAAAAAACAGTCAACCGTGTAACTCCACAATTCAGTGCTATATAGTAAAGTGTCTTTGTAACATGTTTTCAACAATTAGTTTCCAACAAATTTTCTGTGTTTTGAAACAAATCTCTGAATTCACTTTAAGATCTAGTTGAGACTCTCCTGACGTTACTGAGATCCAGAAATGAAGGACAAACGAAGTCTCTGTCTGTGGACACACGGAGCTACACTCAACTTTAGTGCAGTCAGAACAAATAACCTGAAGGGTTCAGAGATCAGAGAGCAAAGCTATAAAGTTACATGTTAAGCTCTGAAAATACACCCGTGTCTTGTGTAAGCTGTTTTTGTTGATTTGCTTCATAGCAAAATGCTCTGAGTAATAAGTTGGTCTTTTATTGTGGAAAGTAAACCACAGAGGGCGTATAATGTGCTGCCGTGACAGTCTGATAAATACTAGAGTGTGTGTCTTGGTTCCCTCTGCTTCAGGGCTCAGAGCCTCTCTGTTTCCATCCAGCTTTCTGTCGTATTTCACTGCAAACCATGTTAGCCGTTAGCTGCCTCTCCAAAACTAACGCAAGTACCCCCATAGCTGTTAAGGGCGAATTTTTGCGAGTTGCAAAATGCTCCAAAAATACTCCATATACTACCATACACACATAACATGACGCATGTTTTTTACCATGTTCGGTGTGATTACGGCATCAGACTGAAAGTGTTGTTACCTCTTGAATAAACAGTTAAAAACTGGAGCTGTGGAGAATGTAGCATTTGATGCAAAATACAGTTTACACGCACTGTTTTAAACCCCCCACACTCAGAGTAATGATTGTTTTCTTTGTGTTTGCGGGGTAGATTTGTAACCCCAGAGGAAGTGGATAGCCTCATTGCGTATCTGAAGGACAAAAGAGCCCGGATGCTACGAACGACTGCAGACCCTCTTTCAGGTAAGAGGAAAAAAGAGTCATATTTTGAAGGATGGGTTCAAGTTTGTTTAAGTCTCTTACGTAAGAAGTATTTCACTGATATAAAGAAAGGCCCTCTCATAAAACTAGGCTGTCTCTGCAGTAGAAAGATGTAAATACTTTAAAATCTGTGCTACGTGACCAGAGAAAATACATAGGCCAGTCACACGGGGAGTGTTTGCGATGACGACTGACAACTTACACAGCCTTCATTCTCACGGAAAAAATACATCATTTCATTTTTTGCAAGCTCACCCTCGACCAGGATTATTACCGCAAGCATAAATTTAGAGCTTAGTAAAGAAGAGTGAAGCATTTTCTCAAAACAACCAAGATGGCTACAACTGAACTTCCTTATTGAAGTACAGTTTTCAAATTCTGATGACAGAAACGGCGAAAACATCCCAGCTGATCTCTGTTTAAGTTTATCCGTTTGTCAGCGCTACGCCACGTTTCATTGCTCTGATTGGTTGTAGGTCTATTAAATTACATTCGTGTGACGTCAGTGCACCTTTAAATCTGATGATTGAGTACTACGTCAAAAACATCAGTGATTTTAAAAAATCCATTCAAAGTATTTCACGGCAAAGTGAAGCATGACGAAAAGCTTGTTAGTAGGGGTCGACCGACAATTATTTTACTGAGGCTGATACTTAGTAATTAACGAGATAGATAACCGGTATTTGGAAACGATATGCATTTACAATAAAAATGAGAATCTTTCTATCAATCCTTAGAATTTTTGGACTCGAACAAACTCTAACATTAAAATTTGTTTAAATGTCTTGAGCAAATGTTTCATCAAAACTAAAACGTTCAACATCATTTATAAGCTCAAGTGGAATTTAAATGAAAAATGAATAAAAAAAATATCTCCCTGAGGTTTTACAAAGTAAAAGTTCCTCCCGTGCTGACACTTTCGTTGCACTTTTAATTGATTAATTTGATCATTAAAATATAATACCAATACCGATAATCAGCAAAATGCCAAATATCGGCCCCAACAATCGGCCACGCTGATAATCTGTCGACCCCTGCTTGTTAGTATAAATCGGCACACTATGCAGTCCTACCACAGCGGGGGGGCCGAGGGGGCCGAGAGGAGCCCGGCTTGAGTCCTGCATGCAGGTGGATGACTCGTTCCAGCACTGAGCTTCACTGGTTCTTTCCTTTATTGCTGCAGCAATAAAACCTGACCTGTTCAGGAAAACAGGTAGAAAAACATCAACATCAAACATTTCCTAAACTTCTTTCCATCCCATTTTTCACACAAGTGTCAAAGCTGACAGGGCTCACCGTTGTTCAGCAGTCACACTCCACCGCAGCAGCACATCACGAGTTGTCGCAGCGCCGACTGTTGAGTAGTTGGACGCTCGGTTACAGTTCGCATCGTACACAGACTGAAGCCATGTGGCTTGTTAGCATTAGCATATCTTGTCTGTCTTTCAGTGAAGTGTGATTCACTCACCAGTTCCCCTGATGCATGAGAGTAATCCAGGTTTCCAGTTCATTTGGTTTGCAAGCTTGTTCAACACAAAAATTAGCGTCTCGCTCCCACAGGTGGGAGATGGTTTACACAAAGGAAAGCTGCCAGAACCAAAGTCAGAGAGACTCCTTCCTGTTTGCTCGCTGCTTCCTATTACCTGTTTGACTGACAGGTTCTGTGTCCAATAGGATGGACGCCATGCACACAGAGTGGATAGGTGGACAACCAAAACTATTCCTGAGTGACTTATTTTTTTACCTGGGTTATAAAAGGCATTTTGATCTGTGGCCCTTGAGATCAAAAATGAACTGAGAGTTTCCAGGCATACTCGCATTTACAGTTTGTTCATGTGGTATCATGTTAGGGAGGAATAACTTTTACAACGACCACAACCTCTTTCAGAGTTGAACAATACAAGACCAAATACAGTACAAATTTAATTTTCTCCTGATTCGCTTGATTTCAGTTTCAGAATGTTTAGAAGAGCTGGGGCCTGGGACTACTGCTACTACTAAAACAATACTAATAATAATAATCATAATAATCATAATAATAATAATAATAATCATCATAATAATACATTGGACTTATATAGTACTTTTCTGGATACAGTTGAATGGGTACTGAGGGAATGGTCATAATCTTTACTCTTCACTTTTCCCATTGGAGTGTAAAGACGAAGGGCTGCCACTACTCTCCTAAAGGGGCGGGGCAGTGGCGTAACCCTCGTGACATAGATAGAGGAAATAAATCTAAAGTGGGCTGTCTCAGTTTATCAGCGGTCTCTGGTATGATAGAATTATTGTTACTTTTCTTTTGTTTGTTGAATATTGTCGTTTACAGAGCAGCAAATTCTAACTAAACCTCTCATCCTACAGCTGCGGTCCACACCGTCGCTCCTGCAGCAGTCCACCACGACGTTCCTCCTTCAGCTGCAGGACTTCCTCCTCCCTCCCATGCTACACTCACATCCCCACAGACCAGCCACCTCGGCCTATCAGCTGCAGCGAGCGCCTCCGCTAACCCCAACCATCAGCAGGAGCTGCAGGCTAAAATCCTCAGCCTGTTCAACAGCGGCACCGGGGCGGCAGCAGGTACTGGTATCCCTCCCTCCGCCGCCCAGCCGCAGGGCTACCCCTCTCTTGTTCCACCCACCTCTCAAAACCCAACCCGCCAACCCATACCCGGGCCCTCTCCAGTCTTAGCACAGGGTTATGGCACCCAGCAGAGCCGCATGCCAGGTGCAGCAGTGGCTCAAAGACCCCCCAGTGCCGCTTCAGGTATCAACTTTGATAACCCGAGCGTACAGAAAGCTCTGGACACGCTGATCCAGAGCGGACCGGCTCTCAACCACCTGGTGGGCACTACTTCAGCTCAACAGCCGCCCCCCAGGCCCGCACCCAACATGTCCCAGGTCCCGCCGCCAATGTCCATGTATCCCCGACATTACTAAAGGGTTGTAGTGAATTCATTTCTTCTCCCAATGTGAGGTCCGCCTCGCCCTGTGACATCAGTAGACACTCTGTGCCGTGAGTTTACCAGCTGTGTATAGGTAGATTGTTCGGTTGGATGTTTTGTAAAAGCTTTTAATCTTTTTATTTTATTTTTTATTCCGAGTGTTGTGCTCAGTTGATTAAATTTACTTAAATAATTTGTCCAGACTAACGAGTGGTCTGCATTTTCTATTGTTGGATCATCATTGAGGAAAAGTTGCATGTGTAAAGTACAGTATATTTTGGTTTATGACGGACTCCTTTAGTTCTTTCCCAACCATGATCTATTGTGTTTTATAGCATAGTGTCTTTTCAATTTGTAACAATTGCATTGTCAAAACAAGACATGATTAAAAACCCAAGACACGATTGCTGTAATAAAATGGTATTGGTTTATTGCATTTTGTGCTGACAAATCTATAAAATGGAACGGGTATCGCCAGAAGCCATAGAGATATAAGCATTTGAAATGTAAGATAAAACTACTTTTTCCTCTTTTTTTAATGTACCATGAAACACAATAGAGAATAATACATGTTTTTTTTCAATTTTAGAATATTTAACTTACACTGACACAAAAAAAACACCTCCACACTAACTGTATTTGATTTATTTACACGTAGCCCCCTCCCACCCCCGCCCCCAGCAGTTACAAGTGCACATGTACACACATACACACTCCCACAGAACTGAAAGGAACACACTACGGCTTTACCATAAGACTAGGTACAGTATCAAGGAAGAGTAATGAACGGTTCTGAATGGAAAAAAAATAACTTTCATATTACTGAAATTTGATAGAGGTGTGTCTTTGTGTGTTTGCTGTATATATATCATCTATATCTACATCCATTACATTTGTCAAGCATCCATACAAAATGTTTCCCAAAACTCCAGTGAATTAAAAACAAACCTGGACAGGGACAAGAGTCCCCCTGGAGGCAGTTACTGGGGACTAAATTAGGAACTTTTTTAAAAAGGCAATTAAAGAGTTTTTGGGAAGTGCATGAATTCCTAACAGTTAAAAGAGAGTACTAGTTTGTTCAGTTGAATAAGAAGCTACAGGTGTTGTATCGAAATGTGTTCCCCACCTGTTAAAGCAGCCTCGGTGGTTAGGGACTTTAAACACCCTCTTGATCCTAAATTCCACTATCGGGTTTGAAAGGCATGTTTTCTGTAAAAATCACACCATTTATTATAGTCAGGAACTGTCAAAACAAAACAAAAAAAAAACAAACAAAAAAAATCAGGCAGTCCTTTCACACATTTTTTGTGGAGGATTTGCATTTTGCTCATGAAATTTGGCCTCTAAACTACCTACATTTGTTGTAAGTATTTTTTTAAAAAAAGTTATTTGATGATGCATTAGTAAAACATTTGAAGCTTTGGGGAGGGTCAAGTAAAATAAATAAAAAAGATTAACCCCGCCCTCCTCTGATAAATAAAGTACAGTCCCTGTGAGGGTTTGGGTCAGGTTACGAGAGAGACTCACATTAACGGGAAACAGTTTGACACAACACCTGCAGCCGAAAACTTTAGCTTAGCACAAAGACTGGAAACAGCTCGCCCAGCTCTGTCCAACGGTAACAAACCCACTACCAGCACCTGTAAAGCTCAAAAGCAACACAATTTGTTAAAGTCATACAAAAAGCGAAGTTTACCTCCTGGAGTCTTAATGGGTAACCGTTGCCTGGCAACAGCTAACATTAGTAGTCAAGGTAAAAGCTAGTCTGTAAATAGGCCTAATTTTTACACTTTTGGGTTTTTGTACGGATTAAACCAAACACTATCTATAATAAACCATTTCTGATTAATTATTATTAGTTATTGAGCTTCTGCGATGCTGTTTGGAGGTTTTGTTACTCATCGACAGAGCCAGCCCTGGCTGTTAACCCCTGTTGCTCATCTTGGTGCTAATGCTAACTCTCCGTAAGCAAAATGTCAAACTTTTTCTTCAAAGATTGTCTGAAAGCTGACAAAACAAACCAGTTTTGGTAACTGGTACTTTTCCCCCCTCACATATTAAATAAAATCACATTTATATGCTGAACAGTGGGCAAGTCTACAGTTATAACTCAGTAAGTCATGTAACTTCCATCAAATTGTGGATTTGCAGGATCTGATACTTTGGCACTTTTATAGTTTCACCCTATTGAAACAATATATATATATATATATATATGTATATTTTAACTTATAATAATTCTATAACTTTTTGTAATAAAGTAAACATGTCTGCATCTAATTCACTGGAGCACACATTTGCACACCACCTATGTAGTTAACTGAAACATACTTTGGTAATCAGTTTCTGCAGATATTTGACACAATGAGAGGACCTTGTCAACAAATCTACCATAAAAAATAGAATCTTGTACTATAATAATAATAATGATAATAATATTCATCTCGGATACAATGATTGGCCAGTCCTAAGGAAAGATAAATCATACTACTAGAAAGAAAAGAAAGAAGTTTCTAACTGATATAAACAAAATACTTTTATATCACAAACACCCAATATATTTTCAATACACCTTGTTCAGGGTAATTGCATGCATGCACTGAGATACACAACATGACTGGGATCTGGCTCTGCTTGCACCGCTCCGATAGCCACTTGACTTCTTGTCTTAAACTCCCAGAGAGATCAACTGTGTGAAATGTAAGTGCAGCTTTACCTCCAGCATCAGGCACGTCTGTCTGATGCTTATGTAAAAATAAACCAAAGGGTACAATCAGCTACAGACTGTGCCCCTCTCTGCCAAAATCTGGGATTTGTTTTGTATTTTCTCTGTTGGTGTATTAAAACAGGACAGCCTCCTCAACCCGGTAACAGATGTGTTTCAGAGCCCTTAATATCCATTTAAGGATGGAGACTGAGTAATGATCACCAGCAAGTTTGTCTCATGCTACAGTTGTGCAGGCGAAAGGATCTGATCTAAATCATGGATCAGCTGTGGGGAGAGGGGACGTGCTGGTTTCTAAGTCGGCTATTTTTGAGCAGTCCAAGCGAAGCCAGTGCCAGAATTGGAAGCGCGAGTTTTATATTCTTTGATCATTTTTCAGAATTATACTGCAATCACATTTAAAATACAGAGCTGGGGTGGATTCAGTGGCTGGGATGGGGGAGGGCGGGGAATTGGGGCAGATGGGGTGAGGAGAGGGGGGAGGGGGGTCAGAGGAGGGATTCTGGGAAGGCTCACCTCACAGATTGAGTGACAAGCACTATAAATTTAACAGTTACTATTCTTCTTTTTTTTTGTTGTTAAATAAGTTTGGCAAGAAAGGAAAGGATGTGATGCATGCTAAAAAATGTCCCAGAAATGCTGAAATGATAAGATGTAAACAAAATCAGCAGGTAGGTCTCTGGATTAATGCAGTTCAAAACTGCTGCAAGATGATAGGAATTAATCATATTTTTTATAGTCCGAGCTGTCAGACCGTCACGGCTGGCTGTAATACACTCGTGTGCCACCAGAGATCACTGTGGGATTGAGTCTGCACAGAGCGGGCCGGGCATAGTTCGACCCGCCTGCTCCTGCAGACCGATCCTGTCACAGAGTACCCCCTCAGTGTAAAGTGCTTTGCTGTCTCAGCCACATTTGGGATGAACACTTTAGATCTTTATCGTCTGTAAGACCTGGTGACAAACATTCGGATGGAATAAGTTACACCTCCGGAAAATAAATAACAAAACTGTGACAAAATGAAAGTGCGAGAACAATATTGCACATAATCTTACAAAACTCTAAGACTTTGTCCACAGTGATAGAACAGTGTACAACAAAAGACAACACTAGTAGGTTACAGTGTCTCTGACTTTAAGTATTATATTTACAAAGGTGAAATGACTGTTTCCAAGGCCCATCCATTCGCAAACTCAAAATCTCCTATTACGTTACATAAGACTATTTGAGCAAGATTGAAATATAACAAGTAACAATATAGTGAACTCATACTTTTTCTTATTTTTTGCAAAAGACTTGTTTTCAAGGTCTAGCCGTACTGCTCCGGAGTTCTCAAAAAACCTGTAACTCAATGAGAACGTTTTGGCAACCTTTTGACCCCGCTCTGCACCTTGAACATGTAAGTCATCACTATAGAAACCACTAAAACAAATATTGCCACGTAGTACCATGCAAACAGCAATTATAAAACATTTATAATTCAATAAATAAATTCATTTCCAATAAACTTCTCCAATAAACATCAGATATCTTTTTTTTCTTTTGAATAAATTTAAAAGGCTCAGTTGATGCAGGCAATGTTGTGGAGACAATCCCAAAAATAGTCTTCGAAAACTGATGTGAGCGTTAAACGACCCCCTTTTGTCAGAGCTAAGTGTGACAAGCATAGTAAAGAAAATCTCCGTGACTTGGCACCCTAAAATCTTTTTGAAAACTAGGAGTGGCTGCTTCTTAAACATCATAGGTGTCAAAGGTAGGTGTGTTAAAAATTTGCAAACGTTTAGCAGATAAATATTTTATATATTTAAAGATATATTTTGGTGAATCCTTTAAATTTCTTTAACGTAAATTAATACTCTGTTAAAATTGGTTCACGTTACTCATGGGATTAAAGATGGTAACAATCAAGAGAGCTTTTTTTCTTTAAAAAGGGAATAAAAGGGTGGAGGATTTGCCCTCGGTTGGAATATTGCATCAAGGTATTCAGTTGTTTGTTTTTTTTCTAATAAAACAGAAAGCTAACCCTGTCCAGAGATCTCAGGCCAAATGTTTACAGGTACAGCCTTGTCTTGTTAAACAACCACCACCACCACTGATATGTATGTCTATACCCTTTTTCATCTTTAATGTTGCTTTAGTCATCTCTATTTACAGTACAAATAAATCTATTGATACTAGCAGCATTCACAACATATGGTCCGACATTCAAGCAACACTAAAAACATTTAATACTGTTTGTAAATAGTTCTAGAAACTAATCTGTTTTGCTTCCCTATATTGTATATACTGTATATTTATATATATACGTATTTATTTATATTTCTACTACAAGTGCAAATGACCAAAAACAGTTTCTTCAAGAAAAGAAATACTCAAAGTAAAGTGACAGCTGTCCTTGGTCAGAGTGAGATGATTCTGGATTTTTTTCTTTTTTAAAGACTTACGAAATCTACATATACAAAATATATGTGTAAAAAAATAAATAACATGGTCACATGAGTCCGGATTTCAACTATTGCACATTCCTTCCAAGATGCACTTTTTTTTTTTAAAACCTAAATATGATTTGCTCACAAGTCATTCAGTCAGGGACGTGTGTGGCTCAAATCTTAACCAATCTAGAGGATATAAAATCTCACTGGAGAGTCTACTGCATAGAGTTCAGCCTTGTGGACAACGTGAGTTTCCTAGCTACAGAAGCCATTGTCCTCTCTATTTATTTAGACTTGACCCTATAAACGATCAGTCGAAAGATGTTCAGAATCTCTCCGTATGAGCTGATAAACGTTGAGCATCTGAACATTTATTCTTTCATCATCTATAGGCCGACTTTCCAACTACAGAGTCGTTACCGCACTAGTTTCATGCAGACACCTCACTTTTCCTTCTTTTTTGTTCTCTCTAATTCAGTCAATAGGATTTTTGTTCACTATTTCTCTTTGAAAAATACTTTAATATGGCACGTTTAATGTATCTAAATTAGGCAAAAACAACAATATATCTTTGAGTGACAATCAAAATGACATACAACTATTTCATCAATATGTGATAACTTCTGTCTATAAACATAAATACATATTTGTTCTCTAGATGAAAAAATAACATTTAGTACTTTTTTTTTCACTTGTTGCACAGTGGCGGACAGTGCAGGTGCAGTGCTTGTCGAGGTTGCAATGACAGTTACCATAGTGACAGGAGCCTATGCCATCCAATAAATAAATAAATAAATTAGATAAATAAATTTTTAAAAACAGCGTTTTTTGAGCTGTCCCTCTCAGCGAAGGAACGTTTTCTCTCCACTAGAAGCTTTTTAGTATGTCACAAAAATACTACACTCATACTGAACAACGCGTCAGAGCTTGTACATTATTTACAGTGATCCACACGAGGGGTCGAGGGGTGCTGGCAATGGTAATCTCCTCGGGGTGTTTGTACTGTCTCCCCACTCCGCTGTTACACCAGCCTTCTGGTAGGAAACGCACTATTCACAGTTTTAAATTATGTGTCAATCTCTACAAACTAAGCTAGCCTTGTTGTATTTTTTTTGGCACTAACAGTGGCCACGGGGATGAACAGCCACTAAGAGATGAGTTGAAAGGAGGGCGGGTAGAAAGACAGCGATGGCGGGAACAGAACCAAGTGGAGTAAAAACACACACACAGTTATAAGGACGCCATGCGAAGGAGTGATCAGGTTAAAGATAACACTGCAGGTTTCGATCCACGTGCCTTTTCAGTCTTCTTCAAATGTGAATTTCACAGTTCATACTCAACGACGCTATTCTCCGTCCAGCTGGTGGTCCTGACCGTGGGTAGCAGTGTCTTTTTGCCTTGAAAAGATAAATCACATCGAAGACGACAGGCTGGAGCTGTGGGAGGTGTCCGATCACCACGAGGGAGCTAAACAGACAGTCCTACACTGAGCTCATTTCGGCTGGCTCTTGTTCTTTCTGAGCAGAGGCCGCTGCTATGCCACACTCGTAATTTAAAAGAAATCAACAAAATAGAATCCGCAGAGATTTAAACAAAGACGGACACATACATGCATGTGCGCTCACACCTCAGCTAACAACCCACAACCCAACACCGCCACCTCCTCCTTATCGAGTGAGTTACTACAGTAGATTACACACTAGCAAGAAAAAGAAAGAGTCTCTTTAAGAGCAAATCTAGACAGCATCTAAATTAGTCTAAAGCCGACGATAGTTATAGTAGCTTACCGGACTGGAATGAAGGGTGCAGCAGCTGAGCGTGTGATGCTGCTGCTGGGGGAGCTGAGGGAGAGGTGCTGAGGCTGAGCTGGGCCATCGGCTGGGTGTGAGAGGACTATCTCACACAAAGAAACAGTAAGAGCGACACAATGATGAGGCAGCGTTGATGAGAGTGTGGGAGAAAAGGTGACACAGGAGCAGGGCTGAGGGAGGGGTGTGGGGGGGGGGGTAGCGGGGGAGGGGGGCTGCTCTTTCAGGAGTAGATGGTGATAACCTCGCGGCCGCCTCCGCGGACCAGGAGGACCCGGTTAAGACCGTCAGTGAGGACCTCCAGGAACTCCATGTCTGGGAGAGAAGTGTTAAGGAAACAAGAGGAAGCAAAATATACACAACACAGCGAGTCCTGATACAGAGTCCACAGAACGAAAACTTAAAGAGACCCCAAAATCAAAAATACACATTTCTCCTCTTATCTGTAGCGCTATTTATTAATCTGTATTGTTTTCATGTGAGTTGCCGAATGTTGGAGGTAGAGATGTCTGCCTTCTCTCTAATATAATGAAACCAGAGGGCACTTCGGTGGTGCTCTTAACTCCAAAAAAAAAAAAAAAACATTTGAAAACTCAGCTGGAATAAATTTACTCAAGATAATCCACTTACTTACAGTTAGATGAGAAGACGTCACGTTTGTACAGTAAATATGAACTTTGGAGCCAAGAGACCGTTAGCTCAGCATAAAGACCGGCATCATGGAAACAGCCAGCCTGACTGTCCGAAAATAACAAAAAACACTATCTTGTTATACCTTATTTGTTTAATCTTTATGAAAATTTGAGTGTAAAAAAAAATAAATAATGTGACTTTAAAGGAGGTTATTTCTGGACCAGGAGCAACCATTTCCATTCATTTGTGCAACATGTCAAACTATTGCTTTGAAAACACTGTTTGCATTTAGAGAAATAAATTTCGCAGCTTTAAATTTCTTGTTGTGAAAAACAGAAACTCTTATCATTGCCCGATGAGAGGAGATCAGTGTTGCAAAATGTGGACGGCTCAGAAACATATTTCCTGATTTGTTTGTCTTAACCATGACAAAAATCCAATTTGAATCAAAATGCGGTGTGCCAAAAGAGTAATTAAAAAGAATAAAACTAAAATATTACCGGCAAATGTTATTTAGAAGGTCTATCTTCCTCCTGCGGTGGCACTGTCTGCTCCTAAATCCTAATTAGTTATTTGCCTCCGTTGCCATCTCGAACATATTTCCTGATAACAAATCACAGCTATTTTTATTTCTGAAGTCAATTAACTTAAAAGTTATTTCTTGAAACACAAAACACAAGTTTATTCCCTGGCGGAGGAAAGTGCCTCGAGGCTTAAACTGGTTTTGATTGTATCGGTAGAGTGCCATGAAAAGTTTCACCGTTTTTCACACCACCTGAATGTCAATTTAGGGGCAAATCTGTTCGTTATATTTATACTTTTGTAGGTCAGTTTACCGATGGCACATGGACCGGACATTCATTTGAAACTGATGTTCTGGGTGTATAAATATGGAAACACCCGTGATTTAATCATCTTATATTTGGATCCTGCATATTAGTGGCATCTGCCTTAGTCTCGTGGTGATAGTTTTTCTTCCCGATATGTTTGAGCTTCCCTCATTTCTTGTAAGTCCTCAGAATAGTTCTCAGATAAAATCATCCACTAATAAAGATTCATTCAACCGCATTTTAAGCCTCTTGTCTTATTTGCATTAATTGTTTTGAGCCCCTTAAAGTTGGAGGCATCTAGAGCTGCATATGTGTCATTGTGATATTTGAAAGTTAATTCCTGGGACACAAAAAACTGTGACAGAGCAAATGACTCAACAGTGTCTGAGCTTGGTGGCTGTGTTTTGAAAGGGAGTGCTGTCTGAACTCCTCACAGTAAACCTACTTCTGTCCTGCTGAAGGATACAGTTCTCGTCACCTGTCCGGTTCTTGGGCGGCCCGGGCATGTTGAGGAGGACGAGCTTGGCCTCTGAGGACTTTTTGATGATGACTTCATTCAGCCGGAGTGCTGTGTGCATACGTCGCACATTGGACTGGTTCCTGAGTGAAGACAGAGCAGCAGGAAATGAGGTCAAACTGTGATTAAGTGATATTTTAGAGCAGTGGTTCCCAACTGGTGAGTCCCGGTCCAAAAGTGAGTCACAGGTCTATGGACTGCAAGTGACTTGTCAAGTTTGTGAAAAACTGGCTGTCTGGGGTGTTTTTTATGCTTGAGGAAATATTTTTCCTTGAGCGTCCCTGATTGTTGCGGGGAAAATGCATGTTGTGTTGGTCCCACAAGATGTGTTCAAGCACTGTTAGAAATTTGAAAATCCAATGATAATTTCTTATTTTAAAGATTCTGGCTGGGATAAATTGTGTGACTTTGGTGATTTTTATTTTGGTGGGCCTGCGGTTGGAAGGATTGTTTTCTTTAAAAATTTTCCAAAATGTTCAAGGAAAGAAAATTGCTAAAAAAAATTAGAGAAAAAGAAAATCAGCACCAAAAAAAAAAGAAAAAAATTTAAAAAATGGCAACAATTTTTTAAGAAAAAAAGAATTTGTCAAAAGTTTTTAAAAATTACCCAAATTTTTAAAGGAAAAAAAAAGCAAATAAAAATTGCCAAAGTTTTAAAAAAAAAAGAAAACATGCCTGTTTACTTTCAACACATTTTGACGATTCTTTTCTCTTCAAAGGTCTGGACGGAGCCCCCAATGACTTCCAACTCTAGAAACGCCCCTGGTTTTAACTAATTGCACTGCATTCTCACAATATATCTTATATTTTATTGTGTATTAAGTCCACGTTATTTGCATTTTGTCAAATTGAACGTGTGGTAATTTCTCCTATGTGCCGATGCTGAACCAATGACTGAGGAGAAATCTGGACCATGCGGCTGGATCAGTTGGGAACCATTGTTTTAGAACACGTTACAAATTATTTTGTGATGCTGAGCTGGGCAGGGTGACAGATGCTCATTCACACACAGGTATATTCATCTGCTCATGTGGCTAATTTGGTATGAGATGTGAATGGACTGAATGAGGTTTACAGGGACTTCAATACTTACAGGTTCTCCCACTCGCTGCAGCATGGCAAGAAGAGAAACACATCATCAGTACTAAGCTAGTCTACCTATTCCAAGTTCTGCTAAAAAAGCCTCATAAATCCTTTAACAGCACTCAGCAGACCTCTGTGGTACTGAAAAAAGACTCAAGGCTCTTTTTGTACGGAACAAAAAGGTAATTCGCCTTTCACAACAGGTAAAGGTTCAGCGAGCATTTCAAAGAACTCACGGCTTCATGTTGAAGATGTCTTTGATGCCCTCTGGTGTGGCTGCGCCGGGCGGCTTGGCCGGCTCGCCATCACACTTCTCAGTCCAGGTCATCTGGACCTGCTCTCCGGGGCTCTGAGCCCCCTCTCCAGGGGTCAGCGGGGTGGCCGGGGTTGCGGGGCTGGCTGGAGTAGTGTTGTCGTGGATGAGCTGAACCTGAGCAGGGGGGGAGACAGGGGAAGAGGCCGACTTTGACTATGAGACGAGAGGAAGAGAGGACGGATGTGGATTTACATGTACATTACATGGAAGGTTGAAAGAGTCACAGTTGAGGTGGAAATGTAGGAATGCAGGTCAAAGTCACAGAGAGCCACAGTGTTTGAGAGAGGGAGAGGGAAGACAAGCGTGATTAAGAAGCCTTATGCTGTTTAGTATGCATAGTATGTGGTTTCTACTACAGTAAAATGGGCTGTGACTTAGGCAAGAAAAATATTTATCTGTATCCCATTACCTTAAATTTAATCTGCAGTTAGATCACATGATGCAACCAGTTTAACAGAAATTTTAAACTGTGAATTTATTACCAGAAAGGCGACGATTACAGCATGTCATGAACTCTCTTGTGTAATGTATTTTTTTTTACAAGCTGAATGCCGTCTAGTTCCATTATATTTGAGAAAAGGCAGACATCTCTACAGATATCTCCAATCACTTGGCTCCCACCAAAACAATCTAGATCAATAAATAGCAGCACAGGTAAGAGGAAAATAATAAAAAACAAAAAAAAAATTGCAATGCCAGTGGGTGCACAGTTTTTATCTTTCCAGTCAGGTTGTCACTTTTTTCCCCCTTTCTTGCTCGTTCTGTGTTGAGCAAACAAATAAACTTTTCACATCAAACTGAGGTCAGCTGTGCTCTACCTCTTCCTCAGGCTTCTCCTCCTTGTTGGCTGCTGGCGGGTCCTCAGTCACACTCAGCTGGGTGGTCACAGCGGCTGGGTTCTTGCGGCGGATTGACCCGCGGGATGAATCGGTGATACTCTGAATCTGTGAAGATACAGATGAAGCAAAGCAGGAGAGAAAAGATATGAGTGGAGATGCTCAATATTTATTTGAAGCAAGGCAGGTCAGGAATATCTTTCTAATAATCTGTCATTTACTGTTTATCACCACAATGACTCACAGAAAAAGTTTGGTAAAGGGAGGATAATTCACCTCCACTTATTAAAGCTATTGACGTGGAGAACCAGGCGATCTTAAAGTTCAACAAAGAGCTAATAATAGCACAACACTGAGATCGATATCTTTTATTTTCTCACATCTGTCAAAACAACATCATGCTGTGATTCACAAAAGCAAAGCAGTTGCTGCTGTGGCTGCAGCCAGCGCTGACAGAGAGGGTAAATATGGTGTCCCACTGCTCCGCTTTAACCGTAGACATGCTTTTGTCCGAAGGGGCTTATGTGTCATGTCAAGTCAAATCAGGCCCAGCCATGCCAAGTCGCCCCGTCAAGTCACGTCAAATTTATGTGTGCATCTCGGAGTACGAACAACAAAACTTTGACATAAACAAACTTTCTTACCTCTCGCTCACGCTCAGTCTTGGTCAGGTTGATCTGTTTAAGCATCTGCGACCGTTGTTCCATCACCAGGGTCTTCTCATAAGTGTAGGCTGAGATGTCGCTGTCGTGCTGAGATAAAAATAGTTAATTGTTTTCTATTATTCCAATTGTTTTTTGTATGTTTTTTTTTTTTTTTTTTTTTTACAATTATTTAAGTGCTTTTTTTATTGTGAAATCTCATGTAATGCTGTCTCTTTCTCTGCTGAATCCTGGATGAGAAATGCTTGAATCACAAGCATCAAATGACGTGTTGTTGTACAGACCACGTCTCAAAGCAAATGTGTTTATATCTATTCTGAATGGTTGCACCAGAAGGCAGGGTGAAAAAGCGTGCCTTTAGAGAGAGGGGTGACACGCAATGAATCGTACAAACGGGGATATAAAGGCGCACACTTTTGGACAATCTTTCCCCACAGGCATTCATGGTGTTGCACTTAGTTATGAACACAAAAAGTGACACAAGTCATTGTTTGAAGAATGAAAAAAGAAAAAAGAGCTTGACAGAGAAAATGAATTCCTCCTCTGCATACCCGATCATTGCTTGACAAAGTGGCTGAGTGTGTCTGGATTTTGGTTTTCAAAAGTTACAAAAATTGTCAGACTCATTCACTCGAATTTGAATGTCTATAAGATGAGAGGGGAGGACATTTTTCCACACTCTGTTCAACCATCTAGCATGCACTTAAATCGAGCACACTGAGCCTGAACACACGCTGTATTTCATGCCGTAGCTTGCACCAATCAGCTGGTTCATACAGCGCAGTTCCCAGAGCACTCATACTCTTTCTACCTGTGCACAGCACTAGTTGTGCTCACTGGAGCAACTGGCCAAGCCTGAGGCCTCGCTGGGTTCCCCAGTTATGTAACCAGCTAAGTGCCACTGAGTTTAAAGCTCTTAGAGGTATTTTCATGTATTTTTTTCTGATATAGTAAGTGGTTACAGATACTTCAAAAAGTAGTTCTAGTCTCGAGAAAACTCACCATTTCTACAACTTCCACCATGGCGTCGATACGGAGGTGATAGAGGAATGTGGTCAGGTCTTTTTTCATCTGGATGCTGTTGTCGTCCAACTGGGCCACGGTGAAGATGCGCATCTTGCACTTCCTCCAAACCTGTGCAGCAAAAATAACACAGCTGATATATCCTTAAAATATTGTTCTGTGACTACTTTATGTTGTTTTTTTATCATTTGTAAATCTTATTTTATATGATCTTTTGCACCCGTTTACAACACAAACTATTTCTGAGCTTCATCTCAAAGTATTAAATGTTTTTTTCATTTTTATTGAATTAAACCATTAACAGACACAAGAAATATGTGTATACTAACCTCAGCCCTTGCAAAATAATCAATAAAAAAAACAAAAAACTTGATAGAACATTGCAGAAAATGTTGTGACAGGATGTGACATACATCGGACATAAAACCTTTTCTGTGAAGCGTTCATTCTGTCTGTACTGTACTTGAAAGTTCACTTTTAACCATCTTTTTTGCAGTGTTGCACACACACCTTGTGCTGGCGGAGAAGGAAGGGCAGCAGCATCAGCATGCCTCCATCATGGACAATCCACCAAACATCAATGTGACCCTCAGTGAAGCGCTCTCCGTTAGACGGGAAGGCTGAGATGTTCTTCGGGACAAGCAAAGCCAGGTGAGCAGCGGTGGTTTCTCTGACCAACTCTGCACAACAAATACACAGAGACACACAGATGTTACGCAGATACAGGATGTGTTTACACGTTAAAAGTGTTTTGGATTTTGTTTTGCAAAGCTGTCTTTAATTGGCTGTGGCTGGCATCATTGGGTTGTCTGAACTGGTATGTTTTTGTTACTGCATCTTTTGGCATTGCATCCATCAAATATTTCCTATTTTCTTTCATGCCGTACTCTTATTAGTTGGATTTTCTTTTCACTTCCCCCGTCAGCAGAGAGGTTAAATAACAGGATGAGCTGCTTAAAGCTGGAGCTGGTAGAGTTTTTGTCTTGCTGAGATGCTTCAGCAGCACAGATACCGGTGTGCAGAGCACTGGAGTGCTTGAAATCTGCAGTTCTTAGTTTAGGACATGAGTTCAACACTTCAACACACTACTACCCCAAAAAGCTATTTTTTTTTTGTTTTCCCAGTGACCCACCAACAAAGTTCCTCCAGGTCTGATGCTCGTCTCCCTGCCTCCAGTTGCGCGGCCAGGACACCAGCACAGCATTATGTTTCAGGCCTCCAAGTCCACTGGCCTGGATGAGGTGGGAGGTGGCATCACGCAGGTTCGAGGACACGGTCACTTGACAGAAACCCTTCACCTTCTCGGTCTCCATCAGTTTACGCAGCGCCTAGAAAGACCACACAGATATTAATGTTACCAAGCTGCAGAGAGGAAGTGAATATAGCATCCTTTTATCGAACCATGAAAGATCCCTACCTGCTCTGCACGCTGCGTTTGGTCATAGTTCTCCAGGTAGGTTCCCTCCAGCGCTGTTCCAACGATGGTGAGACCTTTGCCTGCCTTCAGCTGGTTGGTCAGAGAGAGCAGACGAGGCTGCTCTATGTTTTGCTCTGCGTCTGTGCTGACCAGCGTCAGCAGCTGGGGCCTGAAGACAGGGGAGAGCAGAGGGGAGAGAAAGTGAAAACACAGGGCAGAAAAAAGTCGAGGGAGAGAGATGCAGGGCAGGGAGAGCGCTGAGGAATCACATGAAGGTGTGATGAAAGAAATGTTAAAGTCCTAGTCGGGAGGGGGAAAGAAAAAAAACAGCATGAAAGGTCGATGTGTTAATATGAATTCACAAACACTTGTTGTTTGACAGCTGTGATGAGGAGAATCACATTAACAGAGAGAAAACGCTCAGCGTGTACAGACATGATGTTTATTTCTTTCTTTATTCGATAAAACAACACTGTGTGACCTGTGTGTCATACCTCCAGTTCTTGGTGTGCGGCGGACCTTCCTCCAGCCGCATGAGAGCGTAGCGTGCAGCGCTCAGGGACAGACCTCGTATCCCATCACCCCACTCTTTCTCCGCACTGTGACACAGACGGACACCAATAAATATTCATCAATCACAACATGAATAATACTTCTGCAGCTTCATTAAAAAAAATTTAAAAAGTGATATTGATACAGCCAGCACACTGAAACAAATCTACTTTTAGACGACAGTTTGACATAATGCAGTGTGGTTAAGGATTAGGCATCACTGGTAAATGTCAAGTTGAAATGATGTCACTCACCACAGGGAATCACAGCACTTAAATACTCAGTGTGCACGGCTCAGCGCTACTCCATTATAAGCATGGACGGATTACTGAGGGGGCCGCACAGGGGCCAAAGGGGGCCTGAGAGGTCAGAGCCACTGTTTGAAGTGACGGAACAGTTTTTTAAAGGGGGAAATTTGCCTCCTTTTAACCCTTTAACACCTGGATCTACATTAATTAATTAATTTTTTTGTGCTGCATTCAAACACCTTTCAAAAGTATGTAATACTTTGAACTCTGACCCCAATTTTATTTGATTCTTTTTGAAAACATGGGGGAAAAGGCAATAAACTTAAGCAAGGCAATGAGCAACTTGACAAAAAATAACCAGCAACTTGCAAGAAATTTGTAGATTAAAAAAAATATTTCAAAAAAGGTCAGGAAAAATGTCAGAAAAACTAATTTATTTAGAATTTTGTTTCAGAATTATTATTTTTAAGCACCTTTTGTCTCCACATCATTTCATTTTTTAAACTGTAGATAGAACCATCTAATTCTGAGGTGACAATATATGTGTTTCCTGTAAGTGGTTTGCTACAACGCAAAGTGTGACAGGAGCCCCAACAAACAGTGAAACTAAAACCAAGAGCAGCAACATTCATTTAAACTTTTAAACAAAAAAAAAATATCAATGGTGCAGATTTAGGAGCAGAAAACACAGCAAGCGTGCACGCACTCACACCACACACACACACAATGGACAGACACACACACACACACACACACACACACACACACACACACACACACTTTCCAGCAAAATTCAGAGGCAGCAAGCGAATCCAATCTCTCCTGGGGTTACGCTCCACTCACCCTGCAAACTCGATATACTTGTAGATAGAGCCAGCAATAACCATGGCGACGATGGCGTAGTACCAGGAGCAGAGGAACATGAGAGTGAGACACAAGCTCATCCCCAGGAAGGACAGCGTCCTGCAGAGATGGATAGAGACACACATTGAAAATGGACTTAAAGTACAACACTTCAGCTGCTTTTTGTCTCACTGAACTGACCAGTGGTAGAACTTGAAGCGAGGTCTCCAGTTTGGAGTCCTCAGCAGCGTCTGCAGAGCGCAGGCCAAGTTCACAAACATGTAGCACATCAGGAAAAACCTGGAGGACACACAGAAACTCATTAAAACACAGCTTTTCTTATGTCCTATGACAGAGTAAAGTGATTTCACGCTGAGTGCAGTCCATTGAATGTGTTATCTTAGCGTCTGTCACAGTTACGGGTATTTATATGTTTTACTAGAGCAGAAAAGCGGCCTGCCCTTTTGTGCGATGAGCTAAATCCTGAGCCCATAAAATTTGGCATTTACTTCGTTTAAGGAATAGCAGGGGACTGGCTGCTCTGAAATCTCCCACTGTTGGTTCTTCAAATATGGCAATAAATTAGAGAGTTCAGTTCTCACATAGAGAGGATGGGAGCCACCGCATCCAGGGAAGCGATGAGGATGCCACTCTCGCAGATACAGGCTGTCAGCAGGAGGGACCATGTGGGTTCTCCGTTGGCCTTTCCATGGCCAAAGATCTGTAGGGACGACACAGAAACATATTAACACCACTGTTTTTGTCTGCTTGAAGCACTGTTTTTCCTGTTAGAGTGTATACTGGTAATGTGGGACACTTTCTGACAATTTACCTTCTGCTTCATTATCAAATTATGATCTGAATGTTTTAGCCCTTCGTGTGATACTATTCTAAATAGTTTATGAACTCTTCTATACTATACAAATGAAAAAAGAAATAATCATGAAAGAATAAGAAAGATATATAATTCTTTCTCAAACACACCTTAACGCAAACCACATTTTAGCTGGCGCTACTATCAAAATGGGAAGCCTTTATTGACAAACTTGGACACTTCAAACACATTTTGTTGTTATTTAATTCTGGGCCTGATAAATTAAATACACAATAATAAAATCATTCATTTCACCGCAAAGTTGTTCAATATGGTTTGTAACCTCTCCGAAAGTGATGTCATGGCCACACAACCTAAATATTTTAATCACATACTTGCCATTGATGAACTCAGGGTTGATTTTTATAAATGTAAGTATAAACAGGTACATTTAGAAATGATAAAGCTTAATTGTTCCACTTTACCAGTACTCACTCAACATGAAAGCATCAGAACTGAAGGGAAAATTAGGATGGTGTGAACAAGTGGGTAGACTGACCCGTAGGGCGGGCACAATGCCATCCTTGGCGATGGCCTGCATGAGACGAGGAGCTCCTGTCAGACTCTGAAGCCCCGCCCCACAGGTGGAAAAGAAGGAGCCAATCACGATCACCCATGGTGACGGCCAAGCCAATGTGCCAATCACCAAATTCCCGTGGACTCCTTCTCCGAACCTTAACAAGATGGGAAAAGGTTGCTTGTCATTTTTAAAGGTAACAGTTGAAAAAAAACAAAAATAAATAAAATCATATCAAAGAAGCATTTCATAAATATAAAGAAGGCCCTCACATAAAACTAGGTCATCTCTGTCTCAAACTGGTGCTACATGACCAGAGCAAACAGAGAAAAAGAGTGCTTTTGCTCAAGAGAGAGAAAACCTACAACTACCAGAATGCTGTGCTCCTGCTGATGGGTGTAGTAACGTGCAATAATCCGTGTAAAACAATGGCGGTTGGCTGGATCTTTTTTCTGAAAACATTTTTCTGAAAACATTTAAGTCGAAAATATGCAATTTGGTAACAGAATCTCATTGTTAAAAGAAGCAGTTTATATGTGATTGTCATTTTTTTAGTTTTATGTCTGATCTTAGTTTTTTCAGCCTTAGATTTTATTGGGTAGAAAGCAGTGTGGCACCCACTTCCTATTTACTAACTCTCGCCATTACGGCGAAATGGGGCGTTGAAATACATTTCTGAAAACACTTGAGGCAAAAAATAGGCATTGCAATATAATGTAACCCCTAAATTTATACTCGATCAGCACTGCCTAGTTTTATTGTTTGATATGATTTTAGTCTGAGTTTGAGAGAAGGAGAGAGCGAGAGAAAGAGAGAGAGAGAGGTGGTGGCTGGCAGCGGGCAATAAGCAAATACCAAAGTACAGCCAATAGTTCGAGCAACAGCCCCAAGAGCTGGCAAAACACCACCAAATGACAATAATTATATCATCTGGAGGAGTTTCGCCGGGGGGTGAGAGGAGATATCTGGGCACTGGTTAGATGGTGGAAAACCACAGTTCATCTACACATACTAACCACATTGCTTTGATACAAAGCTGGCTGAAAATCAGCAAAATATCCTTTTCACAGCAATAATTTTATGACTGGAATGAGTTATTTTCAGGGTCGTTTGTCATCTGCAAAATAAAGATTGACTTACTTGTCTTGGAGGACCACACCCTCGATGCAGGCACCGAACAGAACCACACTGGACATGTCTGATCGGCTCACGTCAGGAAAGTAAACGTTTTCTTAGACAAGTGACATGTTTTTAAACTGGTCAATATTTTGATATATCAGGTATGAATGTTCCTTAGAAGAGACCTGTCTAGTGATTAATGGTACTTGATTATGACAAATCTTTCCCTCTCAAGATGCACTTCATGATCTGATAAACCAGCTGTATTTGCTGAGAAACATATCAATCAATATTGTTTGGGCTAATATCCCAGAGATCAATGACATTGTAACTAATATCCTTCTGCTTTATTAACTTGCGATTGCATAGGCGGCCCACTGATGCGATTAGACGCCCTAATCACATTTGTTTGGACCCCAAGCCGATTACTTTGAGATGCATGGAAGACATTCAAGATGGCTGCTGCAGAGTTAGAGGCCTGTAATCACATCTGTACACGTGTAGCAGCTGAGTAATGTGTCAAACTCCACTATTTACAATGCTATGTAATCTTTTGTTTTCATTATTCTATGTTATAATGTGCTGCATCATTTACAATAATTTACAGCAGAAAATTCAGGGAGACGCAAAAGTCTGTGAACATATCGAACTGATTCAGCAGCCATACCACCATGATTTAAGAAAAGACAGTTAAAAGGGAACCCCAGCATTGCATCCTAAACCCCTGACATTCATTAACATTTCAGTACCTCAGGTTCCCTCGTCTCAAAGTCAGTGGGTTTTTTTGAATGGGTTTTTGGTTAGAAGCCTGAAATAAGGTCTGTGGTTAACACAAGCTTTCACGTTTTGTTCTGCGACCTAACATAAATCAGTAAATACCCCACTAGCAAACATTGAAGCCTTCACGTGTCTTTAAAAAGGCGGTTGCTAACAAGTGACTTAATGAGACTACAGTGCCGAACAAAGCCGCACAGCGTCTTAGCGATGGTGACACAACCATACTGTACTTCTCATTAGCCCAGCAAAAGCTTTTGACTTCTGGTGACTGCATTTAGGCGTCAAAAATCCTAAAGGTGGTGTTTATTTGTGAAAATGATCTTGCTGAGCAAAACATGTAAGTAAATATTTGCTTACGACAGAGTTTATTTTCGTCAATGATCCATAATACAATGGAAAAATCTCGTAGGCTTTTTGACAAGGGAACCAGGGTGATGTTAGCTTCCAGGCTGGCCTACAGAAAAACGTCATCCCTGGGCCACGCTATGTCTTCCCTTTGATACAAACATACTTTCGGCCAATCAGGAAATAACACAATAGCTCAAGTCAAAATAAGACTGGTATTGTAGCAGTAATGTAACCTGGGGAGCAAACAAATCTGTAAAAAAATATTATTTGCTCCAGTAGATGATCCCCCTCCTGTTCAGACAGATTTTCAGTCGGCCACAAACGGGAACTCTGCACCAATTTGTTCTCAGACATATTGATGCTGCACCATCACAGCTCACCTGCACGCTGTAGTCTGTTTATATTTATCCATTGCTCAGCGCTGCCTCACCTTTCTTTGCTTTTTCTGGTTGTGGCTGTTAATACCACCCCTTAAAAAATCGAAAATCAGGTTGCACAGTAATTTTCATTTGTGATTTGGTCTGGCGATGACAGGCTAACAGTTATGGCCTTTCACAATTTAACGCTGACCTTTAATAATGGTGCTCCCTGCAGGTCAGAGTGTTTTTGTTACAGCAGCAGAGCTAAGCACTATCCTTGCCGCAAGTCCTGTCAACATCAGACCACTGATGTCTGACACATTATGGAGCATATAACAAGGTTCCCACACATTTTCATGGAAAACATTTCAAAACATTTCTATGACTTTTCAAGAACCCATGATACAATTTCCACTTCTTTACTGTGTATATAGCACTTGTGGGTCTTGTTACGATACCTTTCTATACACACGCAGGGGAGTCTCACTTCCCATAACAAACGCTGCCACATTATGTCACACATACATGTAACCTGTCATAAAGGGGAAGGTTTAGCCAGTATTAGTCATGAAAAATGAAAGCCACGCAAGTTTTCCTTTTACATCAAGCAGCAAATAAGTTCTTGGAGTTAGTTAGCCTTACTTGATATCGAACATCTTGTGGTGCAACTATTGCACAGTCGGTGTGGAAACAACATATAGTCTCAACAATTAACAAGAAGATCACTGTAACAATTAATTTTATTACACAAAGAAAATTCCATGGCTTTTCTAAAACCTTCAATATTTTAAAAAATCAATTCCAGGACTTTTCCAGGCCTGGAAAACATGACTGTGAAATTTCAAGGTTTTTCATGAGCATGGGAATCTTGATTTAATACGGTTTATATGGATATCTGTCTGGAATCCTTGTAGCAATTTTAGATGCCTGATATAAAAAAAATATATATATGAGGAGTATATCTAAATTAAAGTTTCCTTCAGGAACTGATCAGTGGGTTATTCTTTCATTGATATAACTCAAAACTGGCATTCCTTTAAATGTTAAAATTGTGTGAAACAAAAAAAAAATTATTGTGATTTTTCTTTGCAGTGACCCTTTTTATCCTGCAGGGGGCAGCAGTGAAAGGATACAGACTAAGGAGGTGGTGGTGATGGCTGCAATGGTCCCAATGGGGATTGACTTCTGGGCATCACGCAGGTCTCCGGAGCGGTTGGAGCCGGCCATGATCCCTGAGAAGGTAGTCAAGAAGCAAACAAGGTCAAGGAGATTTACACACATACAAACGGGGCGAGCCAGCAACCTCAGATTACAAGGGCAAATAAGGTACCTACATGTGTGACACACAAACTTCTGAAATTCAACAATACAACCATTTGCCTCTCAAATAAATTATAATCAATTAAATACAAATCCCCACAATCATACTAGAAAAAGAAATGGAGTAAAGATTTTCACCTGTCACGGAGGGAAAGTAGATGCCGACCAGCAGCGTAAAGAAGCTGGTGATGTCGGCCAACACGTAGCGGTTTGAGTTGGTCAGAGGGTCGTCCTGGTCTTCCACTGACTCCATGTTCTTTCTGGCAATCAGATCCCCCTTCTCGTAGTAGTTCCCAAACAGGTTCTCTGGAAGGATGATAGGAAATAATAGAGTTGAGCGAAGGTTTCCTGTAGACAAAAAAGGACGTTAACATGCTCCAACTCCAATTTGCCAACCGGTTTACATATAAATTGTGACTAAACTAAATCTAAAAGTACCTGTTTCACTTTAGCTATCGAATTCATCTGTAATTTCTACCTTTGCATAGTTACACTATTGCTCTTACATTTGTGCTACAACAAAACAAAACTGTACACCAGACATGGCTTTGTATAGGCTCCAAAAGGCCTGGGCTCAAATATAGTCTCCTGCTGTCTCCTATTCCAACCAAGTGCTTGAACTGTGACTCTTCAGGGCTAGCACCGAAAAACAAAAGCATGGCACAAATATTGTCGTCATAAAGCAACGTCTTTCAAACATACAACGCCTATGAAAAGGTCTCACCTCCTAAACAGTCAAGTTTATATATATCCTTTATTTAACCATTAAAAGACTAATTAAGATTTAAAATCTTTTCCAAGAGTGACCTGGCCAAGGTGGCAGCTTAAAATAGACAAAGACAGACAAATACAACTATCACACAATACAAAGAGCGAGCACACTCTCCAGGTAAAATGCAACACAAAACAATCAAATACATTAATATGTGCAATAATCAGTTTCACTTCACATCTGAGTAGAAGTCACATTGATCGAAAGTGCTATTTTCTTGATGTTTTAAAAGTGACTTAAATTCCCCCACAGTCATCAGCTCAGACAATTTTAAGTCCTTCTGCAAGTTATTCCAAGTAGAAGAGGCGACATATTTAAAAGCTTTTTAGCAACGTTCTGTGCAAACCTTGGGGACCGTGTAACCGCGCAGGTCGTACTGATTCTGGTTTTTACACATTTATGTACACAAATAAGAGGGACCCAGCCAAATAAGACTCTTATATATATAAAAACCAAATGGTGTGAGAGTCTGCGGATGGACAGAGAAGGCCATTAAGCAGCAGTGTACAGTGTGCAGTGGTGGACGCAGTATCCACAGCCAGTAATAAGTTGTAAAGCACAATGGTAAACAGTGTCCAATGCTTTAGGCAATGATCAGGTGCATTCATAAAGCAGATCACCGTAGTCCAACAAAGTTAAAAATGTCCCCGAAATCAAGTGTTTCCTTGACTGAAGTGAGAAACAGGATTTATTTCTGAAAAGTTCAATCAATAAATGAAAGCATAATTAATGTTTTTGACACTAATTAACGGCAAAAGACCCTCAGTTGAAACAGATCTCTGTAGTGATCTACATTAATTAAAGAACACATATTTGCATAGGCATTCACTCCCATTTAATAGGACACATCATTACTGGTGAAGCCAACTGGTGTTAGAGGTCTTTGACTGTGAAATTAAAGGGTCTATCTCTTAAAATAATTAAAAATTAACACTTTCAAATGGAGTGAATTATTTTTTTCTCTGATTTTTAACCCAGGGCTTCCTGTTCACCCTGTGAAAACTACTAAAGAGAAATGAGGTGAAGCTAGCCCTGGGCTTTCTGTCGCCTCAGGTTTCACGTAGCCCTGCAGCTGCTCATGCTGACGACATTGTTATGTTTCCCTTTCTGACTACACATGCTTTAATAACAGAAAATTGCTCAGAAATACAAAGCACATATTCAGAACTTACTTAAAGACTACCTTTGCATAACAGTACACACCACCTGATAATTATCAGTGACTCCGCAACATATTAAAAAAAAAGACAAAAGAGACAAACATATTTGTGTACTTTACGCAACTTATCCAAAACATGTGAACCAACCTGTCAGGATTCCACTGGTGACTCCTGGGATGCCCTGGATCTCCGAGACATTGTTGGCTACAAAGTACTTGTCGCAGGTAGCGTTGAGAAAAGGTGAGTCACAGAACATGCGCCACAGCTGGGTGGTGACTGTCCCGTTAGCTGTCTCAATGGTCTTGGCACACACATCGAAGGACTTCCACACCAGAGTGCGGTTACCCAGGATACACACACTGGAGAGAGGAAAAACACAGAATTAGCTTTGAATTTATGATCTATTGATAATATATTGAATCACAAAATTCCACCTTCTGCCCACATTTTTAGGGCTGCTCAATTATGGCAAAAATCGTACTCGTGATCATTTTGGTCAGTATTGAGATCATGATTATTTACGAAAATTACTCATTGAATCTGAAAATGTCACACATTTATTTAACTTTCTAAAAAAACAACAACAAATTTTTAACAGTGGATTTTTTTAACTTAAATATAATACAGCTGAAAAACAGGCTCTGGGTAAACTTAACATGCCACAGACGGGCTGAGAATGAGTTAACTCTGGAAAGTAAAGGGATGTGCTGGATTTATATCACAAGGCCAAACGAAAGCATCATTCTGAAAGGGACTGCAGCACAATTGTTTTATCTCAGTTATCTCGTTTTCATAAATTGTAATTGAAACTATAATTTGATGACTTGCTCCGCCTCACACAATTTGATCTGAATCCACTCAATTTAATTAATTTGGCAGCTTATGTTGCAACAACTTTACAGATGAAAATACTGCAGTAAAGAGAAAAAAATTATTTAGCAAAAAAAATGAATGTCAGTGCTCTTAGTCAAAGGATGACATTTGTTTTGAATGTCAAGCTTTTGTCTCAAACAACAATTTTCTCCCCAAAGGGGATTGATTTAGTGATTTTTGCAGGTCAAGACATGTCTAGACGTCTCGGCCACACAAGGGCTAAAGTGGGTTGAAAATCAGACATCTAGGTTACATATTGTGCCTGATTCATAAGCAATTTATTGACCATATTTTTTACTGTGTTGCAGGTTCAGCTCAATTTTAACTAATAGGGGTATTTAAAGGTAAATGACGCATCTCCATATTATCCCAATGTACACAAATGAAGTCAAAACATCTCAAAAACTGCCTTGCGCTGTTGCATGTTACATGTGAAAGATTACCACAGAAGATGAGTGTAACAATTTAATTACACACAACAAAATTTGTTGTCTTTTCCAACACTTTAAAAGATTTCTGCTAATTCCATGACTTTCCAAGGCCTTGTGAAATGGGGTTTCATGACTTTTCCAGTTTTTTTATGACCATGGGTGTTTCTCTGCCTGGCTCTCAGAGTTTTGGTTGTGTTTTGTGGCCCAGCTCATATTCTGCTGGACTGCGATGGTATTCACTGCTTACGGGAAAACAGGAGGTTCGATGCCAGTCTTGATGACCCCGGCGTAGACGGCCAGAATGGAGAGAATGACGCAGGCCAGAAATACCAGGGCCAGTTTGTTGACGTACTTCACGCCGACAAACACCACCGTGGCCATGGAGGTGAGCAGGATGGTCCCATAGACGCGCATGTTGTTCAGCAGAGCGGCCTCTGCCTCGGCACCCTCCAGGCCCTCCAGGGGAAAGATGGCCGCTTTGGGTGCTATGTAGATCTGAAATAAAGGGATTATGTTATCATTTTTCGCCTCTGTATATATCCAGGGACATCACACCTTCAATTTTCTCATAAAAGTTCTATACAATCTCATAGTTGCTCAAGGGCATCTTGGTGGTAGGTGTTTAGGGAGTGTTACTCATCCACTTTCCCGCCTCACTTTTCCCCAGCGTGTCTGGGGATTTAAACCAGCACATTTTGGGTCATAAGCCTGCTCCTCAAGCTCACTGTTTACTGCTGGATTTAATAAATTGCACTCTGGGTAAAAAAAAAAAGATGAAATATAATAAAAGAGAGGTGAGAAAAGCATGAGGTGAGTGAGGAGGACAACTCTGTGAAGTGTGAAAACATGTGATGCTCACATTAACAGCCCTCCACTGGAGCTTGAAGCAGCACACATAATACCGCTCTGCTGTTTTAATTTGGCTTAATTAAAGAACTCAAGCATGGTATTAATATTCAAAATTAACTGCCATTATTACATTTTTACTACGGGTCAATCTAAGAATAGTCCCATCATATATAAAACGGTAAACCCCTAATTAGCCCGTCAGTATCTGTCATCAGCTTTAGATGATTCATGTCAAAGCTGTTACATAAGCATGGGAATTTCTCTCTAAAAAAAATGATCTGGTTTTCACCCAAAACAGTTGAATCACCACTAAAGAGGAGATAAAACTGAGCACGGAGTTGAAATAAAACTGAAACGAGCACAGAGTCGGGGCTCACTTTGGTCATTTGGCTGGAGAGAGTGATCTGATGCTAAGAACAGCATTATCACTAGGCAAACAAATCTCCTGCTTCACTGTGAACTGTTCATGCTTCCTAAAATAGCAGCATCAGTTTGTGTTCTTGGCTTGGGTGGAAGGATGAAACATATTCAAATCAGCCTTCTCCAGATCCGCTCCTTACAATTCTGCAGGGATTGTTATTTTACAATGGAAAATAAGCCAGCTTTGACCCAGAAGACAGAATTAACCTCCAGGCATGATCAAACTCTGCATATCCATTAGAGGCATCCACAAGGAGAGAGATGGAAGAATTAAAAAAATAAAATAAATAAAAAACACACTCTGGTATGTTGATAACACTGGACCAAAGTGATGAGAGCTGTTTCAAGGAATTGTCTTGTTACTCCGCCAGTGTCTTGATCGCTCGCTAATGCAGTATTTGCATAATTACCCAATAGTCCGTGCAGCAAGGGGGACTGCAGTGGAAGGAGTGTAGAATAAAAGGCAGATGAGGAGGAGGAGGAAGAAGAGGAGGAGGAGGAGAGGAATGAAGATCGAGATGAAAGATCTCTGCATTTCATCAACCGATCAGAATTCACGTTGAAGCACACAGCTCCAGAAAAAAATAGCTTCAAAGAGCTTTGAGGAGGAAAATAAACTGAAGGAGAGGCATGTGGCACACAGTGATGCACTGCTAGGTTTCATTTTTATTGGGAGCAAAGGTTTTTTATTCACATTTGCCAATTCATTAACTTTACTGCGCTGACAGAGTCAGAGTCCACAGCAATCTAGCTGCACTGCATTGTGCTGTCAAAGATTACAGTGATGTCAAAAAGTCTTACTGGATTACATTTTGTTCAATTAGACTTTGATAAAAACCTTAAAAGAAAGTTCAGTTATCTCTTGATTTAAATATCAAAAGAGAGATTTAAAAAATATATATTTTATGTCAAATTGATAAGACATACATACTGTATATTTACGGCCATGACAAACGTTAAAGGATAAGCTTAGCATTTTGGGAAATGCACTTATTTGCTTCATTTGTTGAGAGTTAGATGAGAAGACTGATAACACTGTCATGTTTGTGCATAACTTAAGATAGCCAAAACATAGTCTGCCTTACAAAATTTGCTAAATTTGGGTTAGCAAAGGGATGACCCTCTCTCCTCTCCATTGGGAACTGTTTCCTTAGTCACTGTGAGGGTATAAAGACAGAGGGATGTTGTAGTTGTAAAATCCTCTGAGGCAAATTGTGATTTGTGATAATGGGGTTTATAAATAAAATCAAATTGAATTAAATGAAACACAAACAACCCAGACCTTTTTTTTTACCCACAAGAGTGAAATTATGATGAGTTCAGCCAGGACTTACTCTGACGCTGGCACGGTACAAGAAAGGTCTGACTATGCAAGACCACACACATTATTTTAGCTTAGCATAAACACTGAAAACATGGAGAAACAGAGAGCTGAGCTCTGTCTGTAGGCATCAGAACCTGCCTCTGTACAGCCCTAAAACTCATTTATTACTTGGGCTGAGCAATATGTTGATATTTTATGGATATAACAGAGACTAGATATTGTCTTACATTTTGTATATCGTTAGTTTTTTTTCTGGTTTTAGAGGCTGCATTGCAGTAAAGTGATGTGGCTCTCTGAGCTTCCTGTTTTAGCTGTTTTATTATTTTCCTTTACCATCTAAGTCATTATATCCACATTACTGATGATTATTTATCAAAAATCTCATTCTGTAAATATTTTGACAATAGTCAGCACTACAACATCACTGCTATATGAATTTAAAGTTTTGGGGTAAAAAATTATGTGATATTTGCATATTTTTTCCCCATACTGCCCAGCCCCACTAACAACTATGTAACATCTTGTTTGTTCTGAGCTATAATGGATTTTTCAACCTACTAACAAGCTATTGAACGTATGTACATGTGAGTGCGGGTCTCGATCTTCTCATCTCACCTGGTGAAAAATGTCTATTTGTTAACTCTAACAAACTACTACCGCAGCTTACTTGTCGACTGAAACCGAGATCAATGGATCTGATATGTCAGTCGGACAATGGCTTGCATGAACAGACTGTCTTCTTCAAAGGAAGCCGGATATATTCTGATAATCAAACTTAATTACCATTTTCATTTGGGCTTCATTATTCAATCTGACAATTTAATATCAATGATACTTTTGCCTGGCTACAGAAAAGGAAAGAAAGATTACTCATATCCTCAGCAGACATCAGTGATTGGTTTTTGAATGCCTCTGTGCTGCTGGTTTTGTCTGGCTCCTTGCCTCATATCATTGAACCATTTCCAATACTGGCACCAGTTTTGGACTGGAGCGACGTGGAACCAAATCTTTTATGTTTTACCAACATAATTTAATCTAAGGGGTCATATTCAATCACGGCAGCCCTGCACTTGATGCTCAGTGACATCACCTTCCTCTTGAGAGTGATATCACTATGACAAACCGTCAAAGCATGATGTTGCAGAGTTTACTGCGCAGGAGGAAAAGCTGTGAATCGAGTGGTCATCCTTGACTAACCTGGCAAAGCTATCCCATCATTTTCCCTCTCGCTCATTGTGGTCTGGCAACACCGTGGATGAATTGGCTTGAAATGGATGTCGTTTTCAAGTGGGCTGTACAAAAGAGGGTCTCCTTTACTCGCATCAACATCAACCCACTCGCTGAGCTGTCAGTGGTCTTTGCTTCTAATTTCTGGTTTGAGAAAACATGGCAGCTGTTCTGGAAACGAATCAATTATTAACCAGACTCTCAGAATAAATCTGAGGTGAGAAATAGGCCATGAAGCTGCAGAGAAATGCACAGTTTTATATCTATGATGCCTAATTTGAACATTTGTCATCAAGGTTTAGCCCCCTGATCATGTAAACATTTGCTGACTGAGCCGACATATTGGGCTGAATCAACGCTGCACTGAGCCACACACACACTCATAGCACATTCCTGTCGACGTCACCTCTCTTTCAAGCGACATCTCAACTGTTTGTTTGCCTCAGAATCACTGAGTCACCACACCTGGTGAGCTCAAGCTGTTAATATTGTCAATGGCACTAAAATGTAACCCTTAAAAAACTGATATGATGAAGCAGACACCTTGATAGTGTCAGTAAAGCATGAGAGAGAGGATGCTTCTCACCAACAGGAGCTCGATGGCCCCCAGGATGTACATGGCTCCAGCGAAGGTGGTCCCCAGATAGAAACAGATCCCCACTGCTCCCCCAAACTCGGGGCCCAGCGAACGGGATATCATGTAGTAGGAGCCTCCAGCTGCACACAAACACAAGTGTTAACAGAATTTTTTTTTATGTAAGTATGCATATGATTTAAATGCATTTAATAAACTCTTTCAATGTGCATCTATACATACATGCTCAGTAAATTAGTAGTTTTATTTGGCGAATTGGGATTACATTCAGTTACATCTTCTCTGTACATGACTGTCCATTATTTACCACCTGTTATTATTTACTCCAACTTCCAGCTATTCTTGTTTTAATTTATAATTTTTATCTGTATCCTTTCTAATGTCTTCTTGCATCTTATCTCTTGTTTATTTTTACTTTAATTTCTGTCCGGCCTTGGTAGGGCATTACAGTTTGGCTTCTATTATTTATTCCAACAAAAAAGAAAAAAATTAATTCCCACAACATCATTATGCACGATCTAAAAAATATTACCTTTCTGGACCTTTGGGCCTTCGTAGTTCTGAGGTCTCTACATTAATCTCCACATTATTACTGAGTTAAAATAAAGGTTAAATGAATTAAGTTAAGAGACACACAGGAACCACTTAAATTCAAGTTTAATAACTGATAGTTTTTAGCTCGAAAATCCACAATTTTTGGGCGGCAAACCGAAACATCCCCAGCAATGTTAAGTTGTACATTTTTAATTTATCTTCTCTGTAAACTGAAAAAAGTGCTGAAAAATTATCATCATGTTACCAAACTCAAAATAATGCCTGACAGTTGTTGAATTTGCGCAATCAGCCAAAAACCCAAAGTATTTATTTTCTAAGAACTCAACAATGTTGAGTCAAAAACTCAACATTTGTGAAGCTATAATAATGTTACCTAAACACTTACTTAAGATAATGATTGATAATGATGAACTGATTGATATAATAAAGAACATTATTATATTTTTTCACATTACTTTCCAATAGTTGTAATTTTGCTTTTGTTGCTCCTGTGACTAATTGTTTTGTCTTTGTGTTTTATCACAGTGCTTGAATTTCCAAACAGCCTGCAAATAAATTAACAGAACATAAATAAATAGAAGTTAATCAGCACTTTGCAGCAGCATAAAGGCTGGTACCAGTTATAACACAGACAGTTATAATTGGCGTACACTTCCACTTCTCCACAAGCCTGTAATTTGCTCTGACCCCTGCTGCATGCACTCCAACTAGTAAGACACAGGCCATCATTACTATTTAAACTCTACATTATAAAATATACTGCGTACACCAGTGTGTCTGCATACAGATACAAAAACATACAGTTTCATATTTCAGGCATTTGGTGGCTGTTTTATTTTGTGTAAATAATGTTGTGTGACGACGAGTAAGAGTGCACCAGATCCCAGACTAAAGCTTTTAATGTTTCTGGGGATATCAAGCTGCGCTGGGTGTAATGTGCCAAAAGCAATCAGTGAAAAGAGAATTTTAGAAGCGGACAGACTCAAACAGTGATGACTGTGTGGTGCCAGCGTCTGCTCACCCACCTGGCACTACTCCATTGGTAGCGATGGCACTCATCGAGATGGCAGTCAGCATGGTCTGCACAGAGAGGGAAGGGAAATGACAGAGGAGGAGGAAGAAGAGAGTTAAATCATGTTTACCAAATTCTACATAAACTGTGAACATGAAGAGTTGAGTTTCTCAGCCTCCAAAGCTGCAGGTGGTAACTTGTTTATGTCACATTTGATGAAACTGTCACTATGTCCACACAATACTAAATGACACAGATAATCAGATGGCATTTGCAAAAATGCACGGCTGCTATTTTACTGTAAAATGAGAAAGTTTGTGACCTGGCCACCATGTTGAAAACAGTCAAAAACAAGACAAAAAACAAGCACAGATCACCCGCTGGAGTAAAAGTCTCATTTTACAGCTGAACAGGACACTAAAATATGTTTTCGAAAACATTTGAGGAAAGAAATAGACAATATAGTAACAAAAGCTTGATTAATATCTGATCAGCGCTGCCTTGTTTAAACATTTGACCACAGATCCCAAGTTGTGATTGACAGCTGTATTAAAGACTCCTTTAAAAAAAAAAAAGGTTACAAACTGTAGCAAGGCCCCAATCAATGCATTTTTTTATTGACTGAGATCAGTTATACTGAGCATGTGCCCCGCCCGATCCTGTGTTCAGATCCGCCATCAAACAGGTGTCGTAAACAGAGAGCACGAATTGTGGCAGATATTCAGGTTTTATTGTAATAATGCCCCTCCAATAAGTAGAAAAGTTGAACTGAAATTTTTGTTGTTCATTTTTGGTGAACTACTTTTACTGAAATGCTGTAGGCTAATAAGTGAAATTGTGACCAGTTTTGCTACTTTGACATGATTATATTATACATTGGTAGTTCTTTTATACTTTTATTATTATTTTTCAGTTTCTGAAGACACATTTTAGTTTGTTTATTCTGTTGAAAAAAACAAATGCTGCACTGAGTAGAACTGTTATAAGAGCCATATAAAAATATTTCTAGGTTTTTTTGCATTGTTATTTTTGTAAAAATAAAATAAAAACCTGTTAGGAACTGTTTGGATTAAACTGTCAAGCACATGCACTGAACTGATTTTATAACTTTAAAGTACAGCTGTATTATTTAAGTACCCAACTGTAATGCAACAATAGTTGTTGAGACATTTTAGACAGTGGGGAACTGACCAGCTGTAGAAAACCACACATTGTTTTAATTTTATGTCATATGTCATTTAATAAAAGTCATTTCCACTTTTTTGCCAGATAGCCACTTTTGGAAGTTAACTCTCTACATTTTAATTTCCTCTCAGTGATCATAGCAGTGTCAGCCTTTTTGGTACATAATATCAGTATACCCTGCGATGGAGTTTACATGAGGACAACACCAAATTACAGTGATGCCAAATGCTAAAGCTGACTGGTTGCTGATTAGATAAATCATAATGCCACCGGACCTGTCAGGAGCTGTCAGAGCACATTCAAACAGTCAATGACAACTCTAATCTAACTGCGGTACTGAGTGGAATAAAAAACACCGGAAGAAATGTATGTGCATGCTAGAATGGAGATCACAACACAAACAGCCTTCATTGCCCTGCAGAGGAAGAGAGAGATGCAGGCAGCGAGTGGAAGAATGGGCCAGAAAAATACAAAATGACAAAGTGAGAAATGGAGGGAGAGATAGTGTGTGTGACAGTACAAAGACAGCATTAAGATTTCATCATTCTTTCAAACGCTATTGTTGAATTTCTGAGTGTCTTTTTACATTGTCTGCACATGAAAGAGAGCGACGGAGACAGAAAGAGAAGCATGAGGAGGAGATGTGAGAGCAGACTGCAAAAATCAGTGCCATCTCCTCAAACAGCTCCTACTCACACTGCTGCTCTTTTTGACTTTTCACTGCTGATCATTGCTTTTATTGTTTGAGTCACTTCTTCAATGTTTTAAAATATGACTTATTTATTCCACAGTATTTTTAGACAGCTGTTATGGGTTGAGCTTTTCACATTTGCTGACGTTTTTGATGTTTGCAATTAGTTTTAGGCTGGTCTGTCCTGGATATAATTCTTAGTAACTTGTTTACATTTTCAGCAGCAGCGGTAGAAAAAACAAACTGGCTAATTAAACATTTCCGCTATGATAGCCAGCTACTGTTATCTACAGAAACTTTATTTATTTGTAATGTTACTGGTTATAAATGAAAGCCTGATTGATAAAAACAATGATTTGAGCTTATTCCTAATATAATGTTATGGCCTAAATAACAAGCAGCACATAATGCCAAATATACCTTTGAGGTAACAACAACAATAACAATAATATTGATAATAACAATAATATATAATAATAATAATAAATATATAATATATTAATAATAATAATAATAATAATAATAATAATAATAATAATAATAATAATTATTATTATTATTATTATTATATCTTGTTTAAACTACAAACTGTAATTTGATACGTTTAACAATCCCTTGAAATGTTTTCAAACATGTAAAAAAAATGTATGGTTTTTTTTTCAAATAAAAAAATGATAAACTTTCATTAAAAAATCCAGAATCTACAAATTAGCAATTCTTTTTTTTCCCACAAGTTTTACAGGTTTCAAGCTTCCACATCACTTCTTGTGTAAGATGCATTTTGACTGGTCTAATGATTGACTTAAGAAGTTTAGCACGAGTCTAAAAATGTTAAGCTCTGCATGTACTGTACATCTCTCTGCAGTGAGAGTGGGACTTTAAATCAAGTACATTACAGATTTTTAAAAAGTTGTATAAATTGAATTCATATATTTGATTTTTTAAATTAAAATTCAATAAACTTTTCTTTTATCGTTAACATTGTTTAAAGGTTTTTGTTTCGATACATTTTATTGTATTTTTATTTTATTTTTTACAATTATTTAATCACCCAAATGTTTGATTTTAAATCCAAATGTTAGCTGATAAAGTGCCATCACATTTTTCTAAACTCTCAAACATGGATGCTATCGACCTCATTAACCCTGTTCTGCTCTGACTGTATTATGACTTCAATTATTTAATGGGGTTTACTTTTGATATCCTTAATGCTAAAATACTTCGCCAATACATTTAATAATAATACATTAAACTTATACTTTTGCAAATAACAGTGACTTCTTTTTTTCTTGATACTGTATGTCATTCAGTGGTCATTGTTTTGGTGTTTTTGCACTGAAATCACATTTCCTACATTAATAAAATTAGTTTTATTTGGGTATCTTGAACCAGCAGGTGTGAGACTTATAATAAAGGAGAGGTATGGTGAGTCCCAGCCGGTTGTGTTGGACTGTCATCACGTCTGTCTGTGAGAAGACTGTAATGTGGTTAGTGTCACCTGAGGGCCCGGTGGACTGATGATCAGGAGTGAAGAATGAGTGGGACTGTTCCTCGCTCTAATCTGGTCATAATGAGGCCACAAGCTCTTCTCCCACCACAGCAGATAAGACAGTAATTGTTTAAGTGTTTTATCTGATGTGGGCAGCAGCCACACAGAGGTAGTCTGTCGCATACTGAGTCACTGAAGCGCCACATAACTGTACAGGACAGCCACCAAAGGAATTTTACCATTTAGACATACTAATAAATCAAAAAGCAGCTTGTATACATTAAAGGTAATGCTTGGCTTACATATGCATGCCATGGTGTTGGAGAGCAGGTAGCAGGCCTGGACCCAAATGCACAGAATGAAAAAGGCAGCTGGATTAATTCAGAGAAGTATTACAAAGAGTAAAATCCACCCGTGAAAGTACGAAGCAGAACTTCAAACCAAAAAGTGAAGATGAACTGACAAAGAACAAAGGAACTGGGCACGCAGAGAGCTAATAACAAGAATAAGACACAGCTGGAGCAGGCGGGCACAGACAAAAGGAGGGAGACACAGGCTGACAACGAGGGTGTGGTAGGTAACACTAAGGTGCAGCAAACGTGGATAATACAGAACAGGTGTGCAGGGAAGGACTAATGAGAGTGATACAAGGAGGCTGTTACAGAAAACAGACAAAGACAGGAAGTAAAGTTTGACATGACACATGAGGAGATAATTTACAAAATAAATCAGGAAACAGAGTAAAGATGGATAAATACATAAAACAAGGAAAAACAGAAATCCTCCAAACAAATATAAACTATAACACTATAAACAAAAAAACAGATTCATGACAACAGTGTGGAAGGAGACATACATTCTTTTTCAGAAAAGCCTTGATTTTGTCTTTAAAAACATGTTTAACAGTAATTAATAAGTCAATAAAACCCCTGAATAGTGATTGTACATAAGTTTGGTGTAACAGTGGTAAATCTCTTATTGCATATGTGTGTGAGAGAAAAACCTGTAACAGGCAGGGAGAGCTTTTGTAAATTCAGTTAAGTCATTTTATCCTTTTCTTTGGATTTGAATGGACTTTATTGAAATTGTTGATTTATCTTTTTCTCTCAGATTCAGTAAGACGTATGTTTTTGTCTGGGCTGCGACAAGCTCCAGACAGGACACAGCAGCAACTGTGACCTTTCAAAACTCACTCAAGCATTTTGTCTCTGGCGAGACTGGTTATTTAACATCTGTCTTCTGGTTAATTCCCTGATGGTCTGTCATTTTCCTGACATATAGCTAGCAGGTGAAATTTATTTTTATTTTTATGAAATCCTATTTTGTCACTTTTACTTTTAGCAGTGGCCTACTTTTATTCCTCACTGCCCCTCTGGGCGTCACTGCAGACAGAGACATTAACAAATGTCATCAATCAGCTGCTGTCACAAACACAGAGGATCATTTTGACCGTCCTGCAAAGTTTGCACTCATCTCAGAAGGTCACACTTCGATTTGCTGCAAATGTAAATGAATCTGGATGCAAATGTGCATTGACATGATGTGCAGATTAAATGTCAAATGACCATTTGTATATCAATTACTCTCCCTGTGTTACCTTTAATTTGTGGAGAATCTTTTTCTAGCATGTCACCATGTGAACCAAACAGACAAAACTTGATGAATTGAAGTCAAACGGGTTTGAGTAAGAGTTGGATTATACTGCATGAGATGGAAGACAGTTAATTAACTGATGTTTTTGATATAGTTTTCCGGTTGTTAAATAAGGACCCTTTTTACTTCAGTTCATCAAGAATTTTCTTCAATTTTGGATTCTTCATTCACTATGGAAGCAGGTGAGAAAAGCAACGTTTTATTCAAGAATTCACCATAAGACAGGATGAATAACTGAGATAAAAATCATTTTGTGGGTGAAGTATTCCTTAAAAGGTCCAATATTCTGCCCATTTTGTATTCGGGGGTTTCTACTAGAACATGTTTATATGCTTTTATGTTCAAAAAACACATTATTTTGCTCATGTCGCCCTAAATGTATCTGTATTCACCATCTGTCTGAAACGCTCCGTTTTAGCACCTGTCTCTTTAAGCCCCCTCCAAAGAAAGCTCAATCTGCTCCGATTTGTCAGCATTACTACACTGCAAAATCTGATAAGTTGATTAAGAAATATAGGAAACCAAATGCCTTAAAAAATGTATGTAAATACAATTATTATACTTAATTTATGTTTACTTTATATCTAAGTTTAATTAAATGAATCTTTCCAAGCTTTAGCAACTTCAGTAAACCAAGTTCACTGTGCTAGATATCTGTATTCTCCTGGTTTTTAAACCAGTCAGTTGTATATTTGTATTTTCTTAAACATTTTAACAAAACAGCACTTGAAGATTTCCTAACTTCTTTAATGGCAAAATCCTCTTTGATGCGTAAGTTAAGTCATACTAACTTGGTTAACAGAAGTTGCTCAACACTTAGAAAGAGCAAGGTTATTTCACTTGTAAATATAGCTAGATTTTCAATACACTTAAAAATTAGAGAGTGATAGTTACATCTACTTTCCTTTTCATGGCAATCAAGATTATTTTAAGTAAGATAAATTTGTCAGATTTTACAGTGTAGGTCTTACTCATATACGCTCTCAGTGTCATTGCAGCTGTAGAGACGATGAAACAGCAGTGTAGTAGAGTTGTGACATCACAACTTCACCTAAATTTCGGCAGCTCACATAAAAGCACAGTTTCTTAATATGAACTGTGTGCATTTCTCTGTGGATTGATCATTTTGATACTTTCACATAATTGACATACCACCTATACCTGCTTTACAATTAGAAAAATATTGAAAATCAGACTTTTTTACAAAATGAGACCTTTAAGACAAACATTTTTAGCTTTCAGTCTGCCAGAGAGCCTGACTTCTTTCACTGATGACCTCATGTCTGAATCACCACCTGATTGGTGGACAGGCACTGGAGGCAGCCGTGCTCTGCTGTAGTTGGCAGGATATGCAGCATCTTTTTTCCCACTGACCCAGAGCCTGTGGCCTCTTTTATTGTCCCACTTTCAGGCAGTGCAGGTAACCTAATACTGTGATAGCTTGAGAGTTTCTCTGATACAGTATACGTTGTACTCTGGTTTGTTAACACTGTCTCTCTCTATGAAGCCTGGACTCAGCGCCTGTACCTCCAAACTTTCACACACGCCCTCTGGCCTCCAAGAGTGCAAGTAGAAAAACGTCAGATTATGCCGCCGCGCCATCTGTCTTGTCTATATGAGGTCCAACAGCAGACAGTTTACATATCAGAAAGGGACAATTTCCTTCTGAGGCAGTGGGAAATGTTAGCGAAACTTGAATAATTGCGAAGATGTCGTGATTATGTCTGAGCCTGAGGAATGTGGCGAAGAAGCTATTTTCCCATTTTTAAGAAAGTCTGCTAATATACCCGAGACGCTGACTGCAAAGGACACTTTAGGTCTGTTTCTTCCCAAAGCTACAGTCAAACTCGGATTTGGCCTTTAGTCGACCTCGGGCTTGAGAGGAAATTGGTTTTGACAGGAACGGAGTTTCCGCGCTGCCCTGAGAGCGTGCTTCATTAGCGCGCTTCATTACACAAATGCAGAATAGTTTTGTCAAGTACAACTTCATCAATTCACATACAATGGCACAGTAGAAGTCTATTTTCAGTGTGCTGTTTATCACTTGAAGTCCCTGTGGATGGTGCGCTGCAGAAGGCAAAAGTGTCAGGTGAAGGAGCTGGAGGTGATTTTTACTTTCAAACTGACATCGCAGGGAAGGGATGAGATGCAGCTGTGTGAATGAGGAGGAGGAGGAGAGAGGTGGCGAAGCAGTACAAAAACTGGAAAGAGAGGGAGAGGAAGCAAAAGGGAGTGTGAGAAGAAAGAGAGGAAATAATGAGACAGTAAAATGAAAGGAAAAAATGGCGTTGGTGAAATTGAGATGAGATGAGCAAAAAAATGAAAGGGACGAAGGGAAGAAAAGCATCCTTAGCATTTAAATGAGTCACGACAGAGGGCAGGCCACCCTTCCCCTTGCAGCATTTGGATTCAAGACCTGGAAGTAATGAGGAAGGCCAAACAACAGATGACTTTCCATCTAGAATATTAAACCTCATTTTATCTTGGTGACAAGCCTGCATTCATTATCGGGGCTAAAAATACACACACGCAGCGCAAATATTTGAACTTATCGGCTCTGAGAACGCCTTCAACATCCACGTACTGGCTTTTTAAAATGGTTGTGTGTATAATTCTGCAGTTAATGGTATGTAATATGTCAGAGCTGCTCCACACAGACGCACATCGCTCATACAATAATGACTGTGAGAATGCGTGCATACTCGTTAATGTTCTGTCAAAACGTTGCGTGACGGAAAAATAACGGTGTTGGACAGTCGCAGATATGTCCCACTGTGATTGAGCGTCTAATGGTAAGTGCTCTGTCAGTGATATCCCATCATGCACTCGTGTGAATAAAACATGCTGTATATTATCAGGCTTTACAGCAGGCGCGTGATTCCTCCCCACTTCAGGTCCTGTGGATTTCACGAAAGGTGGAGATCGCTGCATACATGTATTTACACACACACACACACACACACACACACACACACACACACACACTCTCCTGCGGTGTGTCGCTGGCAAACCCCTGGAGGGCTCGGTGGTTATGTGTTATGTAAGGAGCTCAGGAGGAGAGAGGTGGGGGTTTCTCACACACCATTCATGCTCAGGCTTATCGCCCCGGGGCTCTGCATTGAGCTTGGTGTGACTGATAAGAAATGAGTGTGTATGTGTGCATGAGTGTGTGAGAAAAAGATAGAAATGGTGAGAAAAAAATGAGAGTGAAAGAAGAGGGAACAAAATTAAAGTAAAGTATTCCCCTGTATATGACATGTAAAGAAATGTTTGTGTGGGAAAGCATGACATATTTAGCACTGTGTGTGCGTGTCTGTGTGTGTTTGCATGACTTCCTGTCAAACTGAACCAGCTTTGATCTTGGAGGCTTTTTTTTTTTACTTTTTGATGCTATTTTTAGTATAAAACTGAGCTCCATATTTTTTTTCTTAAGAAGCTTCCAGAGAATATCTCCTCCTACAATTAAACTGCAATGAAATCTGCACCTTTTATAATGTAATGTTAACTGTCAAAAATGAGCTGTTATTAAAAGAAGAAAAGTGGTTAGAAAACAGTCTGTCAATACCAAAATTAAGGAGACGTGCTTATGAAACAGAAGATTGTTCCTGAACTATTTAACATCTTGTTTATCCAGCTCTTTCTTGCTCCCAATTCATCAAATACTTGTGCTTTGTCAGTGGTGTCAGCATCAGAAACCAATGCTGAAAGGCACCTTTCACAGCGGTATGATATGTACCAGGCGGCCACTATTTCTGACACAGTGTGCAACAGCCAAACCCATCAAATACTGCTGCTCTTTCAGTGGATCTCGGTGTCAGACACGTTGCCGGTAACTACCAAAGTATAAAAAACAAGAGTCCTTACAAGATGGGTGGAAGAGGAGGTGGATGGGTCAGACAAACACGAGACTTTCACCCGGGAGCCTGTGAAACCAATTCATGGTGTTAAATAATAATAAACGTGCTTATTTTAAGTCAAGCCATAATGTTTTTCTCTAAACCTAACCATGTGCTTTTGTTGCCTACACCTATGGACGTAAACTAAAAAATGAAGTGTTTTACCTATGTTGTGTAAGTTTATCTTGAAAAAGACTGATGCACGTAATGAGCAGAAGCTGTAGATTTCCTGTGAAAACAGAGTGTATTTTGCAAAGACACAATGCAAGTTGTAAATTGACACGTTTTACCTGAACATCTAAAACTCACACAGAAAGGCACCTAGCATGTCATATTTTGATGTGTAGGTCAAGTGACAAAGCAGTGGTATTTAATGAATTGGAAAGTTTATCTAGAAGCCTGGCAATTCAACGATGTTTAGGAGAATAACAGAATGATGAGTTGTGTGATTTGGGTGAAGTGGAAAGTGAGTCACATTTTCTTTTATACAAGAATCGCACAAAATACGATGACTTAAGAGAGTTAATGTTCCATGAAATGGCTTGACTAAACCCTGAAATACTCTGCTGCTCAGATGACCAGAAGCTAGTGTGGTTGATTAATTTTATTGTCTTTAAATTTGTCAGTTTTGTTGCAAAAACCAACCTTTTTTAATTTTCAATATTGTGCTGTTTATCACCAATGGAACCCCATTTCAAAATGATATACTGTCCAGTGTAAATGCATTCAGAGGTAACAATAAATGTATTTTCTCCAACGTTTACATATTATACCAGCTTTCAAATGAGCATACCAATCAATGTATCAATGTGAAACAGTGAAAAATAGAAAAGATATTGCTCTCCCTCAGAACTGTGTTTCAAAGCCCTCTCCACTGTCAGAGAAACATGATTGGGAAGCATATTGCCTGTGTGTCTGTGCAGGCAACTTTGCTATGGTCGGGATTTGAGGGGGTTGTTCTATAAATACACTCTGTGCTGGAGGAAAATCTAGGCTGCAGAAACACACAGACATGCCAACATACAGTGCTGCCACAACGCACGCTGAAAACCAAACGCCACACAACACTGACAGCTGATAGACCGCACAGTTTGAATTAAACAGCCTATGATGTTCGACAACATAATACAGGTTTTGTTGCACTATGCTTTAAAACTAAATTCAAATCCGTAACGTTTCATTGGCACAGGATGTTGTAAAATGCATCCGCCTCCTCTCCCCTGAACAGATAGGATGTTTGGTGAGGAGGAACATTATATGTTCCCTGACAATCAAATGCATCGACGTCAAACACTATCAGGCTGTTAACAGCCACTCAGATCACTGACACCAGCGCTGTCGATCCTGTGGGACAGTGTGTTTTGTAATTTGAGTCTCAAGGCCACGACTGGGTGTCAAGCCTACACCAAAGTCACTCTGACACATGACAGCTCTGTGCCACTGACATTAATGGGAACCAGGGAACGTCACAGCATGTCATCATCCATTTTGTGCTTTTTACAGATCGAATGTGCAGCAGAGTCTTTAAAATACAACTGGAGCGATGAAAGAGAGGCAGCTACTTTAAAAGGAACCTTGTTTGGGACAAAGCTGCTGTTATGTGACTGCCATTACAGCAACATTGTGCTGCACCAGTGGACAGTAATGATCAAACTGGCTAAAATTAGATAAAAGTTAAAACTTCTCCCTTGAAATGCAGCCTTAATAAGGCTTCACTGGGTTTGAAGGAGGGTCAATGTTACCTCTTAGTGAAGTAAAAATAGTTATTATTTCCCAAAGGGAATACAACTCTAAAACTCCTCCTTGTGAGTTTGTTATTGTGTCTGTCAGGAAGCTAGAGTGCCACTCACATGTTGGTGCACATCATGCAGTGACTAGAGACATTACTTCCAGGTAGACTACAAGTCAGAAAACAGGACGACTGATGTTTTCGGTGGATTCTACTTAAAGCTGCACGTGTTGTACTTCAGAGAGTGGTGACCCACTGAGCATGGTGAGCAATTTAGAATAGATGCTTGTTTTTCCATCGTGTGTATGCACGTGCAACACATTCTTGCTCCCAATTTGTACCGACGTTTGGTGAGTGGCCCTACATGTTAAACTTTGACGCTCTGGGTTTCCCTTCAGTGTCAGAATTAGATGCTTGTGGATGGTGTGATAATTTAGGCCTGTTACATGTGGTGTCTTTTCAAAACCAACGCCCATTCTCATGCAAAATGGACCACTGTTAAAAGCATATATCTTTTCAAAATACACATCCAATGTTGGTTTACTTCCCTTTTAGGTTTACTTAGATTTAGGCAACAAAAATACATGGTTAAGTTCAGGAAAAAACATCATGGTTTGGCTTAAAACACTAACATGACATATGTCACATACGTGTGCATAGTATACTAGACATAGCAGAGTATTTTGCTGTGTTGATAATAAAATAAATTAAGTTACAGCAGGCTCCGGGCTGAAAGTCCGTCTGATTGACCAGCCCACCCATGCAGACTTTCTCAGTCTTTATACTAAGGCAGTTGCTCAAAGCGTCCAGAAATGGCACCACCTGGTCGTCAGTGGTCCTCAGTGCGTTGGCACCTGACACTCAGGACCACTGGCCAAGCATTTGTATTTCAGATGTGGTGGACAAGTATTTAAACCTGTTTCAGATATGATTTGTATGATATGTGTGTGAGTTTGATTTATTTTAAAGGATACATCTGCTGATGTTCTATTTGTTCTTCATATCAAGTCACATCAAAAAGACCAAACTGAATTGATCCTACTAACAAGTATTGTCAGTACTGCCTCCAAAAACTACTAAAAACACATCACTGAGTCACGTTGTTGCACTGATTGACATGTTCCTTTATTACCATGAAAATAGGCTCTGAAGTTTATTTCGAGCCAATCCCACATACACCACCCTGCTGTTGTAAATACTTACTAGCAGCTGAATATAGTCCCCAAACAAAATGCACCATTTACTCCTATTGAGCTGCTGAAAACTACAGTGCCCAGCTGTTTTAGAGAATTACTCTGCCTTTTCTGTATAAAACTAATTAAAGTACACAATCGGGACAAATTTTTCAGGATGTAAGTCTTCAGAGGGAGTGGGAATGCATGGTCAATATGAATTCTAACCAATCTAACAAAGACTTTATAGAGGTGCTTAAATGACCACACCTTGGGGATACTAATGGTATATAGAGTCAGCATTTAGAGACTCTGAAGGACAATTTATGACACCTTGTGGTTGTCTGTAAGGCAGTTAAATCGCAGCTTTGGACAGAAAGGTGCTTGACAAGCTAATAAGGAAGGCCAGCTTTATGCTGTGGTGGAGAGAGATTAGTGGCCAAGATATTGACCATAGTATATTTCATGATAGAGCAAATTTTATTGCAAACAATTGAGGAACCATTTATGGATAAAATAATGAGATGGTAATATATGCTTTTGGCTAATCCAGTAACTTAAAGCCGGTATACGCACTATTCAGAGCATTGATATAGCAGCAAACCACTATTTGCTATGTAAAGATGCGGTGGAGTAACAGCGTCCTCAGCAGACAATGAAGTCACACTCCGTGTTGTAATCTGAGCTTCTCTCTACTTTGTTGTGGTAAACTGCTCCAGCCGTGTGCATGTTAGTGCATGTGTGTATTCCACAAGCTCACTCATCACAGCTGCTCTGCACTCTGTTTATGAAGCGGTTATAGCTGATATCTGGACAGTGTTGTTGCGGAACCGTAATGTCCACCCTTCAGTTCTCCTGGTTAACAGTTAGCTCTGTCAGCACTGTTGCCACTGTTAAGCGCTGTTGTTGGAGCACCTTTAGCTGCCAGCTTAGCCTCCTCCATGTTTAAAAAGTATTTCAGCGATATAAAGATATAAACATAAAACATAAAAGCAAATAAAACTAGGCTGTCTCTGCAGCAGAACGATTCAAATACTTTTGGCGCATGACCAAAGAAAACATTGAACAGGGACACTTTTGCTCAATAGATAGAAAACCTACAACTACCAGAATGCAACATGCTATACCAGACCAATAAATAGTCCCGCTGGTGGGTGATGTAATTTGGACTGGTCCGAGTAAAACAATGGTGGCTGGCAATCTTATATCACAGTTAAACAGTTAGCTAAAACATGTTTCTGAAAACACACAGAATATTGGTTTATATTTGATCAGCACTGCTTAGTTTAACTGTGTGATCTTAGTTTTTTCAGCCTCTGTTTTCCTGTGCAGGAAGCAGTGTGGTGCCCTCTTCCTGTTCACAAACTCTCACTATTATGGCTAAAAGGGCCGTTAAAATATGTTTCTGAAAACATTTTAGGGGAGAAATAGGCAGTGCAGTAACATATTCTTGATTTATATTTGATCTCTGCTGCCTGGTTTTACTGTTTGATCATATTTTAGTCTGAGTTTGATGAATAGAGAAAGAGCAAGAGGGGCAGGTAAGTCGCTTAATCCAGCTCTATACTTTGTGCCCGCAGTGGCAGCATGGGTGGCAGGAAATATGAAAATCCGGAAGTACAGCCTGCAGTTCGATCAACAGCCAAGGAGCCAACAAAACTCAGTAAGGAGTAATATCTAGGCACTGGTTAGATGGAGGGAAGTTTATCACAGTTCATTTATACACAATATTAATAATAGTAATGATAATAATAATAATAATAAGATAATAATAATATTCTTTATCTATATAGCACCTTTCAAGCTTAAACATAAAGTGCTTCCCAGATACATACTACCCCCATCAGCAAAATATACCTTTAAGAAGCGTGTCCAGACAAATTCCTGACAATTTGGTACTTCATCACATTCATGCAAAAGTTATGAAATTGCTGCAGTGCCCACAGTGGCCTGAACCAGCCACATGGCAAACTAAATTTCTTATGATATCAAAAAATTAATATTGTCTGATATCGTAGCTGCTATGATTCCTTTAATTGCCGCTGTTCGCTGTGAAGGTACTAATAGTGAACATCTGTTATCTTTTACTACTGCACAGCTCATTAGCTGTTCACTATCTGCTGCCATGTGTGCTATGACACGCTGCTCTCCAGTTTAAGGTCACTCTTTAATGGGAATTTAAAATGTGTGAACTTAAGCTTTCGGGATAAACCAGGTCAACTCGCTGCCCCTCAGTGTACTGCAACAGAAGGGCTAAACCAAAAGTAGGTAACACACTCACTGTGGTACAGCACATGAAGACGATGATGAAAGTCCCAATGACACCTCCGATTCCCACCAACCAGGTCATTCTGAGGAAGAGGATCACTCCGAAGATGTTCTGGATGCACGGCAGGTAGACGCCCATCAGAGTGCCGAGCTGGGGGGCCTGGGGGAGGAAGAGGGAAGAAATTATTATGAAAACAAATAATGTACATTCATAAGCGCTATTTGCAACATGACTGATATGTGGTCATGGGTGTTGTGTTTTGTGACACTTTTTTTGGTAATTTTTATGAGTTTATTGATGATATGAAGTTCCAGAGAGACTGTATTTGTACTATATATTGTTTAATGTAGAATTACGGGTGGGCGATACAATAATAATAAATATTAATTACTTCATTTATATAGCTATTTTAGAAACAGAGTTCACAAAGTGTTTCAACAAACAAATCAAAGGCAGAAATTGAATACATAGCAGGCAATACAATAACAAAAAGCCAAACAGTTCTACTACATAGAAGAGAGAAGAAACTAGGGTACAGTTAGGATAAAATTAAACCAAGCGGACCAATACTGCAAGATGCAGGATGCATAATTTCAATATAAAATAACAAACAAGTAGACCAAAAATACTACAAGGAATAAAAGCTATAAAACCACAAATAGAAGGACATTAAAAATGGGTTTTAAGAAGTGATTTAAAGGAAGTCACTGATTCTGAGTGCCTTATCTTCTCAGGCAGGTCGTTCAAAGTCGAAGGGTCCTGATGGCACAGTCACCTTTAGTTTCAAACCTTAACTTTGGAACGGACAGAAGAGCCCCACTGGTGGATCTAAGGCTGCGAACTAACTCATATGGGGTCAACATTTCTGTTATATAGTTTAGGGCCGGACCCAGACAAGCTTTAAAGATTCAGTAAAATCTTGAAATCAATTCTAAAATGAACAGGGAGCCAGTGGAGAGAAGACAGAATTATGGAGGATGTGATTTCATCTGTTAAAAGTCATATGATATAAATATATCATGGTATGAGACTCACTATCATCTAAGATTTTGAATATCATCTAAGATCTGCCTTTATACACTTAGACAGTATATCCACATTACTCTTGATTATTCATTAAAAATCTCATTGTTTCAATATTTTGTGAAAACACTAACAGACAAAACTACAATACTGATATCAGAACATTTGGTCAAAAATATTGTGATATTTGATTTGTCCACATCACTCCACTCTTTAGTCTCAGACTACAAAAGGTAAAAGTTTAATGAAGTATTTCGCCCTTATTTGCTATAAGGCTGACACCAGATGTGCAGCACTCTCTGAGTGACTCCTGCTTCACTTTGGGCGTCTGTGTGAATCAATGAAAGTCAACACACCAGCCGTGCATGCTGGGAGTCACAGTGTGCAAATTTGCTCTTTATTTTTCTCTGAGAGTCACGTGCACACAAACACACTACAGATGGTCATACTGCCATTAAGGCACAGCAGACATTTACTTGTAGGACTTCACAGATTATTACTCTCAAAGGCCCAATTTGTGATTGTAATATGGTGCTTTTGGTAGCTAATAGCTGCTGTTGTGACATTACTGACTTTGTTTATTTTGATTTATTGTAAACATGTGTTTCCCATTATGCCAGTTTTAATGGATTATTTCTTTCTTTTCTTTCCTTGTCCTTGTTGCAGCTTAACATGCATTTAAAACTGTAGTTATTTAAGTATTTAAAAGTTAAAAGGCTCAGTTCTTCCATCTGCATCATCCACCAAATTGCACCTTTTAGTTGTCGTTTTTTAATTTAAGGATTTCCCGCATTGCTTACTGTAAAGCCTTTGTTGATTTCCAGAACAGTAATTACTTTGAGTCCAGGAAACAAAGAAAACTTTGAGATCAGGAGGCAGCCAGGGGACCGGTCTGTTCAATGGATGGATTATTATTTTATTTCTTTACAGGCTCCTTATTTTTGGCAGTGGATTTGTTCTGGTTGGTTTTGCTGCAGTGCTGTCCCTGGCGTGGATCAGCGGACAAAGAGAGAGCTGCTCCATGCTTCCTCACACAGCACCAGAATCAGCTTCAAGGCCGTTTTATTGAAGGCAATTACTGACACACACAGACTGAAGATGTATTTTGTTGCACGTCAGATTGATTAATAGGAGATTATTTTTTCCTGAAGGTTTCCTGAGGTTTAAAGCGTGTGTGTGTTTGTGTACAGCTATATTTGTTTGTGTGTCCTGTGTGTGTGTGTGTGTGTCTGCACCAACGCGATGGCATGTATTAAATCTGAAGGACACATCAGCTGACCCTGTACATAATAGAGAAATATTCATTTCCTGCTCAAGGACAGCTTGGCCAATGAAGGGTAATTATGCCGATATCCAGCCATGACCCATTTTACCGAGTGAGAGCACAGACCTTAACTGTCACATCATTACATCGCGGATAACACATGGACAAGCCTTCCCTGCTGCGTTGTCTCTATGCTTAAATGCAGAAAAACAGGATGAATTGAGGGCTGATTAACTGTGGTTTGTGTCAGTTAAGTTGTTAAGTTGTTATTACACACGCGGGTTTGTTGCAAAAAGGTGCATACTCCTCAGATTGGAAGCAGAATTAAACCGAGTGATGATAATTCCTCTCACATGAGCAATTTCAGCAAATTACAACCTTTATTAGACTGCACACACTTGCAGCCAAGAGAAAATGTTGGAATAGTACATTTCTGAAAACCAAGAAGCTTTTACATAGGTTTCATACGAATCAGATGGCTGCCAATCTGCAAGATATCTGTGGCATCTCAAGCTGTGATAATGTCAACAAAACTGGGTATTTTAAGCCAAAACATAATCTTTTCCTAACCACGACCAAGTGTTTTGTGCCTTAACCTAACCACACATTAACCATAGTGTTGCTGAAACATTAAGTTTTAAAGAATCCACTACATAATAATGTGCAAATGTTACATATCTGTGGTTTGCAGAAATATACAATGCCAACATTCATTATAGTGATTGGGCGAACACTGGAGTGCTTATTGAATGTCTGTTATTGACTAGAGTTGTTTCTTAGATTGTCTTAGTTCACTTAAAAAAAAAAAATCATACATACTGCTGAACTACTTAATCATATATGGTTAGATAGTTTGAGATGTGTTTTTAAATTGATACAATAAAAATCCAACAGACAATGCAAATTTCAGATAAAAGGGTTCAATGTAAAACCCTGGGGCTCTCCCTTAATCAAATAAATTCTCATCAAACAAGAACACATGATGTTATTGAAGCAAAATATCCAAAAACAGGAACACTAGTGTACACAGTGCTCAGGTAAGGTGGGTACTTCATAAAATGGTAGCAACCAGGTACCAGACCGTATAAGCAGCACGCATCCAAGAGGAGGCAACAAAAATTGCACATACAGAGCTAGAAAAAGGCAAATAGGTGAATAACTAAGTAGAAAAAGCTCACTCAAAAATGAGAGTGAATCTGGGGTTGACTTTCACGTTCACTGATGATTCTGTTCACAAACTCAAACAGCCAATTCCTGCTTGGTACACCCTTACAGTCACAAAACTTTGTCAACATCAACCTCAAATTCCAGCACTGGTTCGACTGTAATCTTTTATCTTTTGTCTTCAGCTGCAAAATGCATCATGAAATAGTGATGTATTTTCTGAAATTACCTTGAACACTGCGTGGTTGTCAATGATAGCCTCTAATACATTTCTCCAGAAGTGCTTATTAAATATTCTGTAACAGGATGGACACTATACAAGATGGAGGATTTAAAAATAAGAGCCCTGCACCAGGAAGAGACAGCAGATGCTGAATTCATAAACCAGACTTTTAATCAAATCATCCTGACAAGTGGCTGACATCAAATGAATAATATTGTGTCTGATGCTACAGTATGTGATTTGTTTGGAGAGGCTCGCTTTCCAGCATTAATAATGTCCTGTTTGCAGGGAGGAGAGCAGGAGAGAGGAGCAGAGAGAGAGGGAGAGAGAGCACGTCCAAACAGGTCTCGCAAATATAATTATCTTCTAATTTCCTTCAGATAAACAACAGTGCAAGAGCTCACACTCAGAACTGTAATTAGCAAGCTTATCGCACTGGAAACCCTTGAATTGGTTGTGAAGAGATGCAAATGGCTTATGAGCATGTTGAATCCTATCACATCATGTGTCATATCAGATCATATCATACATCAGATCATGTATTTTATGTGCACATATATGGCACTATATAATTATGTGACATTACATTAACACAATGTGATGTACAGTCAGTATCAAAACAAAATCTGGACTGTTAAACAAACTATTGTAAGAAATTGTTATTGAAAATATTACTTGCACCTTCTCAGACCATTGTTAAAGTACGAGCAATGGAAATTGTTAGAGATGTTATAGTGTGCAGTGTACTGTGGTAGTTAATGGTGCCCTGTGGAGCATTTATGTAAACAAAGTTTCTGTGTACATTCAGTGTCACCTGTGTGTATGTGTATGTGCATCCTCGTACGCGTGCACAAGGTCAAATAAAACTGGGACACGTAAGAACATTTCTCCACATTGCTACTAATGGTCAAAAACTCCACAGGAAACCTTTAACAAGAAACTGAGCTTTGATGTGAATACTGAGGCGGTATGCAAGAAACAGTAACAAAGACTATATTTTCTGTATAAGTTCAATGTTTTCAATGTCGACTAAAAAATAGGTGTTTTATTTTACAAATTTATCATGAAATCATTTGTGATGATCTTATTTGTTGGTATGGAAATTTGAATGTGCAAAAACAAGTTTGAACCTGGCAACATTGTCAAAATGCTAGTAAAATCAATTTAAGACAATTTCAGTTGACAAATCACACAAAAAGCCTAAACCAAAACACACTTAAAAACTTATTTTTAAGGAATTTGGCATCCTCTATTAAGCCTAATTTAATGTATTGCACTTAACATTTGACATACAGGTAGAACAAAAGTGTTGCCGGATATTGGTTTGATTTTGTAGTTACCGAAATGTTTACACCCTATTTTCTCTAATAGATGAAGATTAAACCGAGGAATTTTCTCACAAGATAGATCAGATATCCAGGCTTAATTTCAGTCATATCTCAGGTTTGACCAAAATTGTAGTTACAATGGTTAGCCAATCTCCTTATCATTGGAACAATAAAACATATGAAGTGAGCTGTTCTGTTTTTCTAATATTCTATCAATTTTACATATTTCAGTTCTTCTATACAGCTTCATATTCCTTGCGTTTGTCACGTGTGTGTATAGTGTCTCCCCTGTAGAGCTCAAATGTAACCTCCAACCCCTCCCTCTCCTACAACTTAATCCTCGCTCAGTGGGGAATCTCTCAACCTTCAGCCTCATTGTGCTTTAATCAAAGATCCACATCGTGGCCTCCACAGGTTGCTGCAGGGAGCGGCGGAGAGCAAACCTCGTCCATCTCTGTCACCTCCCCCACTATATGATAATGATTCGCACAGTTTGTCTGTTGTCTAAGCTAATGCAAATCAGATTGTGACTCACTGTGACTGTGCCCTTCAGTGTGTGGCGGAGAGGATTTTTCATCATCTGCTTGTCGAGGGTCTTAATAAAAAAAAAAATTCATGAATACTGAAACCTTCAATAGCTACCTTTAAAACTACATTTGTAATACGAAAGCAGTGTTTGCGTTATGCACCCAAGCCGCCATGAGAAGAGGCAGTGAAGGTTTCTGGTCAGATACAGAATGGTACAGTCTCTCTGTTAGGCTGTATTTCCTCAGTTAAATATGTTAAATATGTTTTGAAAATAAAGGATGTAATTTATTAAAACAAAAACAGTCATAGCAGCTCTGTTTCAACTATGAGCCCTCAAGGTTTACTTGAAACAATAAACTTCTTGGATAAAAAAAAAAAAACAACATGAATAATTTCCAAACACAGTGTTACATCCTTTTACCAGAGTTGTTCTGATATGGATACCAGTATCAGAAATGGCTCCCATACTACCTAAAATACTGGATCAGGTATGGGCGAGTACAAAAGTCTATGCATCGATTCAATACTACCTCAAAAACAACAAGTTTCACTACACAACCACTGGCGACTGCTGTTTTCGAGCTGCGAAGTAGATTGAGTCCTTCTAAAAAGTGTAACGTTAACTCTCACAATTTGGCAATATTTTACATTGGAGAGTCCCATCAGTAAAAGGCAACGAGTATAGTATGCAAGGTTTTAGTTTTGGGAGGTTTAGTTTTTGCACTAGTGTTATAACGATAGCAATCATTTCACACAGTATTAGTAGTATGTAATTGTTTCTTCGTTTTTTTTTTTTAAAAATGCAATGGTATCCAATTGGTACAAAGTTGAAGGATCAGAACCTGTATCGGGAAGAAAAACATGCAATCAAACCATCTCTGCTTTTCACCTCCAAATTCTTTTCTCTTCTCCCAGCAGTAAGCAAAGCTGTAATTAAAAAGACTGTGTTTCCATTGACAGGTTCTTCAGGGACTTGGTGTGTAACGTGCATTAGCAGTCAGGTGTTGCAGGCAGGAAGGTAACCCTGCCATCAGCACTTTGTTGTTAGACCAAAAACTGCTGCTGCTGCAGAAAGTGGTCTGAGGTCAGTTTGTAATAACAGGTACGATATTAGAGAAAAAACCTGTGAGCATTTACATACAACAGCTGACATAACACCCTGAAGAGGATGATGGCTCTGCAAGTCCTTTCAAGGTGGGTGATTCTAATTTACAAGGATCCCTGACACTACAATATCTTTGTTTTGTGGTGCTTGAAGTCGAAAAGGTGACCACATTTCACAGAATCTTTTAATAGGAAAATCACTTCAAACAGATCAAAACAGAAAAAGAGTTGTCTGAAGAATAGTTGCAGACACGATACCAACTTCCTAGACTGTTGATTTTTATCAAAAAATAGATAAGAAAAAAAGTATGGCTTTGTAAATTCAAACAGCACATTGAGGTTAGACTGCAGATCCAAGAAAGATAACATCTTGGCAGAACAGTTTGTCAGAAAAGCTTTAACAGGAAAAAAAACGAAGTGAGATATTCTTGTCCCTCTAATGGTTTTCATACATATCTGCAGAGTCAGAGGAAGGCGGGCTAAAAAGCAAAGAGCGACTGAAAGTAATGATTTCAGATTATACTAATCTGCCCTAAAAGATATGTAAATACTATTCAGCGTTACAACAAAAAAGTGTTTATGCCTCACAACACTCCACAGGAGAGTAACACAACCAAAATAGGCGACAACCCTCTCCAGACTGCTAAATGTCATTTTCCCCGCCTGCTCCCCTGCACAATGGAGAACCACAATCTAGCAGACCTTGTGTGTTGGCCCGCTACATGAGTGTCTGCGGCAGCTAAGTGATAAATTATAATCCTTGTTCAACAATAGGCAGGCTTTGAAAAACAGTGTGTGTCTGGTAGAAATCCTGGGTGTTACATAAGATGTACAGACGCAGATGATAGATAGCGAGAGGGCTTACTAGTCTGAGAACCTGAACATGATAAAAACACCTCTGTGGGTTTGGTAAACAGCCACCTAAACAAAAAGATCTGGTGAAGTAATGGATGATTCTAATGACTTTATATCGAGAAACCGCCTGAAAGAGATGAAATGCTTGTGTATGCATTGAATCAATGACCCTGTTTGGGCAGAAAAGGCTGGACGTTTATTGAAAGTGCCGCTTTTCTATTTTCATTCAATTGGCGTTTCATTTGTTCATTTGTGGACGGGGATTGCAGTCCCGACCAGCGTCTGCTCTAATACACACAGACACACACACACAGACACAAACACAATGAGTGTCTGTTTAATGGGCTGGGAGCCAGCAGAGTGATGATTTCCCCGGAGAGCGGGCCACCGCGAGCGAAGGCAGTGCTGACTGCTGCAGAGCCACAGGTAGGCCAGCGTGGCACCACCGAACTAGGAAGGAACAGCTGCCCACCGACCCCCTGGGAAGTGGAGTGAACCCACTGAATGGATGGCTCAGGTGTGTTAGACGCACAACAGGACCTTTCAATACATCTGCCACGGCACCTACTTCAGATTCACTGCCTCCTGCTGCCCTACCACTTACCACTAGCCTCTCACCAGGCTGGACCTCTTCCTCTCTCTCTGCCTCTCTGCAGCCTCTGCATCCATCAGTAGCACTTTACTCACACTGAGCTCTCAAGCCCACTGAAGCATTAACCAAACACCATGTTATTGCATTAAAAAAATTCTCTGTTTGCTACTTTATTCCACACTTCATAAAACATAAAACAGCACTGATTATTCGTTTAAATCAACGTTAGAGCTCTCCTGACAACCTGTTTGTGAGAATAATCCCTGTCCTCTCTAGGGAGCAAATGTAACGTTATCGTTATGTCACGAGGCCTCATAATAATGATAATAATAATAGCAATAATAATAATTATTATTATTTATTTATTTGTATAGTACAGTTCATACAGCAAGTGCAACTAAAAGTGCTTCACATAATAAAATTGAAAATACAGATAAAATTAAATGAATAAGATCCAAGTATACAACCATCTACACACACAGACACACACGTGAAAAAAAATTCGGTTTGATACCAATTATAATTAAATAAGAGCTACATAAATACAAGTCTAAAATGACAGGTTTAAGATTTCGTTTAAAGCAGTCAACTGAATCGCAGAGTCTGACCTCCTCTGGAAGGCTATTTCAGAGACGAGGGTCGATAACACAGAATGAAAGAAGGATAAGAGGAAGGTTGTGAGGGACGGGTGGCTCGATAGATAGAGCATGTGGCTGTGACATGAGAGACCCATTGCAATCGCGGACAAAAACGTTGATATTGGACAATTCTGCTAAACCCCAGAGTATGTTCAGTGGGTTAAGCCTCATCTGTACTTATGCATTAAGGGGTTTTGCCATACCATTAGCTACATGATTTCCAAAAAAGATACAAAAAATGTTGGCTTTGTAATTTTGAATAGTGCATCAAGGTTAGATTGTAAGATCCAAAACAGACATCTTGGCCAATGTTTTTAGTCTTGTCTAAGTCCTGTTTGCCACAATATAGGTGCATGACAACTGTGGTGTAGTTACATTTAGGGAAAGATGGTGGTTATGTATGGTATGGTTGAGGGTAGGCAACTACATCAACACTAACACTACATCTCTACAGATACAAGCATTTTAGCGCCATTTTACAAAAAATCCTCAGTCCATACCAACACAAATGAAAATGCATATCACATGACATTTAACGTACACTAGGCATGCATGTGCCAGTGTAAACAAGAAGCACATTGCTTGGACTGATGACGAATCGGAACTGTCACTGGAAATAACACGAGTGTAAGGTGGTCATGGTGGCAAACAGACTGGGTCATCACAAAGCAACTGGTGGCATTTCCTCCAAAAAAACTATGACAAAGGGAAAGAAGTGCCTACCTAATCACAAACGGTATGTAGACCTAGCTATTACGTTTCGGCTTGACACGTTTTTTTTTTTCCTTTTCTGTCCGGCGGAAAAGTTAGATTATCTACACCAAATATTGAAAATAAAGACCCTTTAGAGTGGAACACGTGTGACAATGAACATATTATATTATCAAAGTATCTATTTGGTTTACCAAAATAAGTGGGAAACATCTGGCATTTTTGGATGTTTACTTTTTAAGGATGCGCGGCAACTGGACACATTGTGACCAGCAGACATGGGTTACTGCATCATTGTCTCCGCCTGTCCACATTAAAAGAGAACACTGAAATTATCAAACTAAAACAGGATCAACAGCACTTTCAAAGTCTCATTTTTAGTGTTTCCAAAATGCCGGAGTAGTGTGGCCATAAATGTTGCGAAGTTACACATTTTAAAATAAAAATATATCAGTGTAGATGTAGCCTAAAACACTTGATAAAGATGAATGAAGCATGCAAGCCCAGCCAACACCCCACCAGTACTTTAAGAGTACAGTACTTCCTGTGTTAGCACTATTGACGCTATTTCTTTCAAACTTGTCAATGGTTTCCTAACAGTAAATTATGAGTTTTAGAGTGTGTGTGAATGATTACTGAGTAACAGGTGGCACCTTGTATGGTAGCCTCGGCCACCAGTGTGTGAATGTGTGTGTGAATGGGTGAATGTGACATGTAGTGTTAAAGCGCTTTGAGTGGTCAATAAGACTAGAAAAGCGCTATACAAGTATAGTCCATTTACACTTCCATAATTGCAAAAATCTATATAATTCATACTATATTGTTTGGCATGTACTGTATTAATATTATTTTTCTCTTTCCTAAAACCCCCTGAGCATTATTTTGACCCTCCTGTGGACATCTCATGAATTGCTGAGGCTAGCAAAGGCAGCACCTTCTCTCTCGTCGACATTAGAGTTTGGAGAAGAGTTAAAAAGGGGAAAGTGAAAGCAACTTCACATCCCTGGATGCTGCAGGGGAAAGAAAATGAGAGAGGGCAGAGGAGTAGGGGGAGGAATGAGGGGTGAGACTAGATACATCTGAAAGGAAACGTCCAGGCCCTCAGGCTCTGGGACACCCTACCAACCTGCTTAGGCTGGCAAAACCAGTGTCATCTTTTAAATCGCTTCTTACAGGATTTTTTTAATGCTCAACAGCGGGACCAGAATCTGCTGCACATCGGAAAATGTATGGAGCTGTGGTCGAGTGTTTATTGAGTTATTTTTATACGACATTGGATCTGCACCTGTCTTTGTAGGCCAGCTGATAGGTTACTGTAGCACCACCATCATCCAACTCATGTCAACTCTTGTCTTCATTTTCTAGATGAATGGAATTTCATCAGTATGTGCAGATAATAATTATTGATTCATCAGTCAAATGCTGTTGTGGGATTTCGCTTTCTCATTTGGTAAGAACTTGAGAGGAGAGGAGAGGAGAGGAGAGGAAAGGAGAGGAGAGGAGAGGAGAGGAAGAGTAAGAGGAAACAAAAGAAAGGAGAGGAGAACACAAACAAGAAGTGGGAAGAAGAGGAGAGTAGGAGGAAGGAAATGAGAAGCGGGTCAAGCGAAAAAGAAAAGGACGGTAGAGTATAAAACTAAAGTAGGGGAGGAAATGAGAGAAGAGGAACAGCAGGAGCAGAGCGGAAAAGAGAGGAGGAGGAAGGAAATAAGAAGCAAGGAGAGGAGAGGAGGGAACAAGGGAGGAGTGGAGAAGAGAGCTAGAAGATAAAGTAACAAGAGAAGCAAAGAGAGCATGCACACTCTCAGTTTTATAACTGTGGAGGCAGAGACAGAGGCATGAAGAGGGGCGGGTGAGGAGGAGGTGGGGGAGGCTAATGACAGTGAGGGAGGCAGACTGGGAGCTTGTAACGCCATCTCCACGCTCTGCTGGCCAAACAGGAGCTGATAGGGCAAATGTGTTTCTGCTCAGGTGTGCTGAATTATTAAACAGACAGCGAGAGGAGAGGCCAGGAAACATCAGCCTCCCTGACCGACTGAGGATGCACCAGTCACTCAGCGGTCAACCCCGTGTGTGTGTGAAAGAGTGTGTTTATGTGTGTGTGAAGGCATTATCCTCTGGTTATCTGTAAAACACTCCCTGCTGGAGCTTAACATACTCTGTGGTGCTGAAGACTCGCCACCTCTAAAAAGCGTGTACATGTGTTGCTAGAATATTCTAGGTTAAAAGACTCCACAAAGCCTCATGTGTTCCCACCAGTTGTGAAACCTCTATTTAGCCACACTATCACATTCAAGGCTAAAAGTCTCCTTATCCGCTAATGCACATGTGCTGCAGAACAGACGCTACACACTGAAATTCAGGTCAGCATTAACCTGGCTGCGATAAAAGCAGGACAGGTGAGCTGTGAATGGATTCTACACTGTAAAAAACTCCCTCACTTACAAATAAGCAAAACAGCGTTGCATCTAAAAAAAACTGGAAAAAAAAACCAATTCTTGCACTGCACTGTAACTTAATTTCATGTATTTTACATCTGTCTTGAACGGAGCCCCTAAAAGGACATGGGGGAGAAAAAAAGTTGGATAATGGGAAAAAAAATATATGGTGGAAACAAATTGACGGTGTAAAAAAAGTGACAGTGGAAATAAAATTAGATGGTAAAAAAAATAGATGGTGAAAAAATTTGAGGGTAGAAAAACAAATTAGATATTAAAAAAATTGATGGTTTTTCAACCATTATTTTTTTCCATCATAAAAAGAATTGGTTTTTAACCATCTATTTTTTTTTATCCACCATGTCCCTTTAGAGGCTTCTTAGTCTTGCCCCATAAGCAAGACATTGATGTTTGCAATGTTTTGTGTAGAGCACTTTAATTTCCTAGTTGCAAAATTTGCTGCATAAAAAACCAAATTGCCTTACAAACAAGAATCTACCAATAAGTTTTCTTGGAGATCACACCACTTTTAAACATGCTTAATGGCCAGAAAACTGTTTTTGCAGGACATTATGATGTCACAGTGAAATTGACCTTTGACCTGTTGGATGTGTAATGTCATCACTTCATCATTTTATTCTCAGATATTTATGGGACATTTTGTCATAATTAGCATATAAATTCTTGAGTTACGGCCAAAACCACGTTTTGTGACATCACAGTGACCTTGACCTTTGACCACCAACATTCAATCAGTTGATGGTTGAGTCCAAGTGGACTTTTGTGCTGAACTTGGGGATACTCCCTCAAAGCTTTCTTGAAATGTTGTGTTCACAAGCATGAGATGGACTCAAGGTCACAGTGAAACTTTGACCACCAAATTTTAATTCACTAATCATTAAATACAAGTGAACATTAGTGCCAAATTTGAAGAAGTTCCCTAAAGGCGTTCTTGATTTATAGGATTCATGAAAATGGGATGGACAGATGGACATACAGTATGAAAAACCTAATGCCTCTGGTCACAGTTATCGCTGGAGTGGAGGCATCCCTTGGAAATGTAGGTCATAAAGTTCCTAAAGCTGGATCATTTTCTTTTATTCAGCTCATTCAAAGGTAATAATATGATGCAAATAAAGCTTGTTTTTTATCTTGGATAAGAAAAAACAAGATTAAATAGCCTGACATAAGATATATGTCTTTCTTGAATCAAGCAATTTAAGAAAAATAAGTTGCAGGTATTTTTGAAGCAGAAATGTCAAACATTTGCTGTTTCCTTCTTGAATGGGACTGTATGACTGTAAATTGAATATCATTAGTTTTGTCTGAGCAAAAGTCCAAAAACAGACATGTAAAGACATCATCATAATGGTTAACTGTAGCTGTATTCTGCAGAGCAAAAACCTCCATTTAGCTCGTTAGCTCTGGTGTCTTCGCTAAATGGAAAAAAAACGAGAGGTGTGAAATCTCAGTTTAGCTCTGCTGTGAACTCGTGTGCACGCTGCTGTAATATATAACATGACATTAATAATGATACATCCTTCAGAGGGGAGCCTGCCTACTGTGTGCGAATACTGATCTGATGCATCAGTCTAATGAGAGAGGGAGGGAGGGAACGAGGGGAGGGCAAAGATAAGAGCAGGGGTCATAAAACACCTGCAAGAGAAACAACGTTTATATGAGGGAACATTACGCTGTAAAAAAGAGTGTGTTGAATAATGTTCCTGTTAATCTTTAGAAGAGCACTCGACTTTTAAACTACTTGAATAACTGTAAATAGGTTTTTTGTTTTTGATGTGTTAAGTTAGGTTGGCACACAAAACTTATTAGAGAAAATACTACTTTGAATGTTATGTTTTATATTAAACAGAATATAAGAAGCTACTGGACACTAACCAAAAGTTTTCATGTTTTGTCATGTGCCACACTGTTGCTGGATGCAATTAAATTTAAAATAATGAATACAAAGACTAAAAACAAGACATGGATCACTGTATTTGACAACAAGATGGACACACTCTCAACTTGATTTTTAAACTATCGGGACTAAAGGCCAAGTTAGAAATCTTGGTATTATCAAACACACAGATTTTAAGTTCAGCAGCTGTGTCAAGGCGATAACTAAGTCAGCCTTTTATCATCTAAAACAAACAGCAGAAATTAGAGGTCTCAAGTCCAGACAAGGTTTAGAAAAGCTCATTTTCATCTCCAGCCAGACGCGCTGCTGAAAAGGTCCCTGTTCTTGTCTCCACATAAAGATCATTAGACAGTGGCAACACATTCAAGACGATGCTGCCAGATTTCTAATAAGAACCAGCACAACTAAACACATTAACACTATGTATAAATCCTTCTTACTGGCTTCCATTTAGTTAGGGTAAAGATTTTTAAGTGCTGTCCTCTTTACAAATCACTATCTGATAACTAAGAAAATAACCCTAGCAAGGTTTCTTGAATCTACTATTCCGCATCTTCTTTATGTATTTTATTTCGGGCTGTCAAGCAATAATTTTTTAAAAATTGCAATTATTTTCAGAATTTCAATAGTTCATCACACTTAATCACATTTCTTAATTACGTGTTTTCAATTCCATTATTTTGCATTTTAAAACTGTTTTGAAAAAGCTAAAGTGAAACAAAATTTGACAAAGTGAAACAATTCCAGATTGTCTAAATCCAAATCTAATGAAAAACTGCATGGGACAAGCATAAAGTGGGCATGTCTGTAAAGCGGAGACTCATTGGTACCCAGAACCAATTTTCTTTTAATATCTTGAGGTCAGAGGTCAAGGGACCCTGTGAAACTGCCTAACTTTGGGGCTTTATTTAGTCCCCTTCCTGAGAGGCTGGCATGACACAGTACCACTGGATTCCTCAGGTCCTCTAGTTTTACATGACACCAGTATCATCACTGTAGCTTTTAAACTCAGCGCGGTCTTCTCTTAAAGGCAGTACTGTCAGCCGGCAAAAAACAGACAAACACAGAAAAAAAAGTGTTATGTATGGACCTTAATCTTATTGCGATTAACAAATTAACGCTGACAGCCCTAATTTCATTACAGTTAAACTTGCTGTAGCTGCACTGAAACTGTATAACTTAAGCTTAAGCATAATTTTTGTGTATTTGTGTTTTATTTCAAAAGATTCCAAAATTAGCTTTTTTGTTTCGTTCTGGCCACTTAGACAGGGGTGTAGGTTTGTTTCAACACTGGAGGACACACATATGAAATGTGGGGTTTAAGGGAATCGTCTGCATCAATTTAAGCTGAAAATGCCAAAATAAAAGACCTCTTCTACTTTAATGTTTTATTAGGTGGGACATATGCAATTGTCCTAGATATTAAGGGAGACATGTCCCCTGCATCCCACTTGAAATCTATGTCTATGCACTTGGGGGCAGTGCTACAAGCCTAAAAATCAACACTGACATGTTGTTACTTTATAAGGTTGTTATGCTGTGTCTGCCTATTTGCTCGTCCAGCAGATAAAGGGCAACATCTATTTGGAGTTGTGTTTCTCGTCGTCTGGTGAATAAAAGTTCACAATTGAATCTCTTTTTAGCTCCGCTTTGGTCCCGATTCATTCCAGAGGGAAATATCTGGTTCTTGAGCTGCTAAATGTTTCACTTTGTTCCCCAGCTAGTTTCTAATTTTGTCTGCCTGCTGTTTGATGCCTTGCAGGTATAGCATAGAGGTTTTCTTTTGTGGTTTTTGCTTAAAACAGCAAAGCAGTGAAGCAAAACTGTAAAGTTGTGGTCAAGAAACCAAAATATTGAGCCGAAAGATGCTAAATGCTTCATAGAGTACGGTGATAATTTTCTGCGGGGTATTTTGCAATTAATTTGATGCACTCTTAATGTCACGAATATTGATACTATCTTCTTTAAATTGGATTCCAGTGCATTTTGCCTTAAAATACGTGTGTTTTAAAGCTGCTATTCAAATAAACGTGTCATGTTAGATTTCAAATGCGTGATGTCAGCAGAGAGAAAAATCGCAGGCAGATCAGCTATGACTGGTTTCCATTTTAACCTGCGCGACCTCCAGACTGCTCCCTCATGTCACATGCCAAACAAATCTCTAATCTTGGCTTTCACACTGCGACGAAGAAAGCCCGCTGCCTCACTCTCCCTCCCTCACAACTCACTCACTCCATCACTCGAGGGACCCGATGATGAAGGAGACGGAGAGCGAGGAAGAGAGAGGGAGGTGGAGGGAGGGAGGGAGTGGGGTGAGAAATAGAGAGAGAGAAAGAGAGAGGTCGCTGTGTGAGCGATAAAACGCCACAGGCTGCCTTAATGAAAAGCCTCTCGTGGCGATGGAGAGATTGCCTGTGGAATGGGCTGCTGATTGAAGAAGCAGCAGCTTGGTGTAGCGTGCGGACTAATTAAAGTATTGAAGGGGTGGGGGTGACAGGGGGAAGATTAGACCTGCTCCCAGGGTTAGCCGAGCCGAGGGGAACCAGACAAGTACACCTTACAACTGGGACATCTGGGATAATGGGTGAATATACCACGAGCAAACAGGGAAGACATTTCAATCAATGTTAAACTGGACACGGTTGTTATCTGAAGTAGCTACCTGCAGTATTTGTACAATCAGAACCTGTTTAAAGGTTAAGTCAGCCAAATTACATCGCTCTCTAGAAACAGAGTCCCCGTCTCACTGTCAACTGTTTTCATGCAGACTATTTCTTCTGTAGTAAGGCGCTCCAGAGGAAACTGCTCACAGCTTATCTTGATGAACTGAGAAATTGTTTTTTGGAAAGCAAGGTTGCTGTTGATGTTTTCATTTGTAATTTGAATTGTGTTCAGCTGGAGGCGAAATCTGAAAGACAGATATCTTAACACCTGTGCGAATAAAACCAAAAATATCTTCACAGCTAGTTACCACTAGAAGCGATTCAAAACACATCATTAGAATTATTATTATTTTTGCTCATTTGGGTAAACTGATCTTCTAAATATGAAATTTTTACTGTGGTTTAAGCATGTTTTGTGCTCAAATGGACTGATGTCTAATTGTCATCCAAAGGGATCAGCACTTCACTGCCATCTGTCAAATGCTACAGAGCCATGAAGATGTTCTACCCTTTTCTATTCGTATGCTTAAAGGGACAGGTCAACCCCAGATCCTGCAGTGCTATTTATCAATCTATTTTGCTTTAATATGAGTTACCAAGTGTTGGCATTATTGGTAGTACAGATGTCTGGCTCCTCTAGAGTATAATGGAACTAGATGGCACTCGGCTTGTGGTGCTCAAAACGTAAAAAAAACCACATTTGACTGGAGAGCTCCTTCCAGAAATTAGGACCCGGTTCAGACTGTTCTCATAAACTCTTGGGTGTTTTCCTATGAAAAGTGATGCACGCAAATTCGAACATATTCCATGTAATATTTTGGAAGGCTGCGATCATATGACCGATGCTCTGACAGGCGTATGTTCTCACAAAACCAAAGATTTTCCCCGAACTTTGAGTGATTTGAGGCATTTTAAGGTACTTCTTCACCATGTCTCTTTTCTGCAATCTAACTACAGGTACTTTACTTGCCTAAACCTAACCACACAACTTTATTACATAACTTGTAATGTACCCATAATCCCTATCTCTAGTTTGCAATGTTTTTCACTGAGGATCTACTGTGTATCTACAGCACTCATTTGGATTCACAGTGGGAAAAATAGACAGCGTATCAGAAAGAGTATCCAAGGTCATCACGCATGTGAAAAGGTGAAAAGCAAGGAGGGAAACCTCACTAAATGAAAGATAAAGAATGGAAAAGAAACTGACGTATTGAGGAGAAAAGCAAATATATCAGTGAGAAAAAATATCGGGCTGATTGGGCACCTGGGAAGAAAGACTGGGTCAGCTGTCATAGAAAAGCTGTCAACCTGTCACTGCTGAGGCCACCCGCGCTGTCTAAACTGTGTTTTACCCCACACACTCTGGAGTTTTATGTGAAATATGTTAAGATCCATTCCTCACCAGCCTGTCATTTGGGATAACTTCTTTCATTATTTGCATTATCGTCATCATTATCATTTGTCTCTTCTTATTTAAGCTTTGCAATGTCACTTCTTGCCTTGCTGCTAAAACCACCATTTCCCACAGGATTAATAACGTAGCTGGCTGTCTGTCTATCAAGTGGCGTGATGTAAACTCCTTCCTGCTGGCATCTCAACACCCAACAGCAAAAAATACCAGGGGATGATGTGGAAGGAACTCATTAGTGAGTGGCATTTAAGATGCAATCCAGTAACACGAACAGGGGATTTATAATATCAACAGAGGATGACTGACAAGTTCTAAACCGCTGCTGTTTTTCTTTCTCTCCAGTGAGTGTCTTAACAAAACAACCATAAACTTTGCTATCAGGGATTCATGATGTAACAGAAAGCACAAATCTATATTTGGTAACACTTAATGACCATCTCCTGGCAACAAGCATTACCAACCCTTTTCCTCTGGCGCACGAGTTGTCCAAGGTGCACAAAAAGCAATACTACAGCAAAGGTGCATTGACAGCAAAGTGATATATCTGTGCATCACACTGAGGAAGGACGCACACTGCTCTGAGGTGATTTTAGTCATTTGTTTTTGTGAGGGAACATTTTTTTAGAAACATAACTAATGGAGTGCATTCACAATATGTGCAGCACTACAGCACTACACCTTATTGTGTTGTAGATTTAATTGCTAGTGGTTAAAATTGCCATTTTTGCCCATCAATCTGGACTTAACCAATAATGACTATGTAAAAACATGCTTTTAGACATTTTTGCAAATGTATTAAAAATCAAAATCTGAAATATCTCATTTGCATAAGCATTCAGACCCTTTGGTGGCACTCAGGTGCATCCTGTTTGCTTTAATTATCCTCGAGATGTGTCTGGAACTTGATAACTAAAAACCTGCTTTTTGTGCAGACAGCTTAAATGATCTTTTTAATATTAGTCAGTCGAATAATGAGTCTGTGCTGTGTCACACTGGTACTGCAGCAACACGAAAACTCCTGCTGTTTTAAGCACATTTTACAACCCTGTCTCTTAAAAATGATGTTTGTATGTTACCAAACCACGTTCTTATGACTTTATGGCGGCAACTTTATCACTGCTTAAGTTCAGAGATAATGCTTCTTTCAGGTAAAAAAACATTACATTCATACACCATTTAGGCTTTGCAGGAGGGTTGTTGTGGAGCATGATGGGCGTACAACGTGCAGGACGTGACACGAGAACTTTGTGTTTGTGCCCGGACTCTCATTTTGTGTTCTAATAGTAATTGTATGAATGTATGATTTATTCATACTCATGGTTTGGTGTTTTTCGGAGACCTCCTGCACGCAGGCATGTAAGAAGGCTCCTGGGTGTCTGAAGGTTAACATACTGTGAGATGAAGATCTTATGGACTTTTAAAGGTCACTGTTAGACACATTTATATAATGTTTGAAACACGCTATAAAAGGCTGAATCATTGCTCTGTTACTTGATGTTTTTGGTATAGCTGTGTCCATGTACTTGCTGCACCAAGAGCATCTTGGATTCGATTTGTGTCGTTAAACCTATACATTCATGTGAGATCAACTGTGACTCATCAAGTTTATTCTATTATTCATCAAAATGAAGACTGATCAAGAGTACATTTTTTTTAACATCCTTAAGTCATGATTTTTAAAAAATATTAATAAAAAAGGTAAAAAAAACCAATAATGCTTGTCACCATGTGTGGCTACTGTATTACAAGTTTTCCTATTTTGTCTGAACACAACTGAGATATTTTGTAAAAAAAAGTTTATTGACACATGTTTCAGTTATCAATAAAGTGTTTACTGATACATTTAGCATCAACGTTTTTTCGACTTGCCAGATATGTTAACTAGCAATATGTCCTCATTATGTTAATAGATTACGAAATTCCCTTAGTATTATGTTTCGTTTAAAACGTATTGATTGTATCAAATTAGTTGTATATAAACGTAGTGTCTTGGGCACAGGGCTGCATTTTAGGTATATTTAAATGTTTTTACAAATAGCTGATAAACACCTTTGCAGTTACAAGCACTACAGTGCGTCATAGAAAACATTACATCTCGTTATTATACACAGAGAAAAAGCCATTAGTGCTTTAGTGTTTACTGCAGCACCATTAAAAGCTAATCTCTTGCAGTTCTTATTGATTTCCAGTAGAAATACAAAGATTTATTAAAAGGAGCAGGCCAGTTTCACCTGATTGTACACTGAGAATTTGTTGTATTTGCTGCTATAAAAGACACAGATCACTGTGGTTTACAGTAAATCAGGTCCTCTTGTGGTGAGCACGGCTCAAAATATAATTTGTATGATAGATGGAGAGGATAAAGATAGGGAGGAAATGCAAATGTGCTGCTGACCATGCTCTACAGTACACACGGGGAAAAGAAAATTAAACTAGTGAGTGTTTTTGACAATTTTGTATTGTCAGTTATATAAAAAAAGATACATTGGAAAATTAAAACAAGAAATATAATTTTTTAAAAACAGAGACACATTGTTTAGTTATCCAATCATTATTCCTATGGTTTACTGTTTTGGGGACTACTATATTCAAATTTAATATCCATCTCTGTATCTCCACAACATAGGAGATGCCTGTTAACAGTGTATATAAGCAAACATGTACTGTTTCTTCTGTTGTGTGCACTGTATCGTGCGTATGTGTTAATAAGTGACATTTGTCAAATACCTTGACAGGTTTCTTGCGCGATGACTCTGCCTCGTTATTTTCGGCCTCCTCGTGCTCCTTGCTACCTTGGGGCAGATTGGAGTAGTTGGCCAGGCTGCTGAGAAGAGATGACACCATGGGGCTGGTGTCCATCTCCTCCTGCAGAGACAGAAACACAAACAGGAGGGCTGGAGTCAGAGGGATGCAAAACTTCAAAGAATGTGAACCCACATCTTTGGTACAACGGTGCATTTTAACCCTCTCAGCCAGCCAGGTGAACCAAGTTCATTAATAGTGTACTGTAACTGTAGATAAGTTACTATTTTAGGTGCTGTGCTACACTGATTTTGCAAAGTCCAACCCATCCGGGGGAGAAAAAAGTGCTTACACGATAAAATGTTCTTTCTCTGAATTTCTTTTCTTTTCTCTTGTTTAATCCAGAAACCCCACTGAGAGCACAATGTAAATATATTTGTGCAGAGCTGTGGCAAATTGCCTTGCTAAAGTTCTCTCCTGTAGCAGTGTGATATTTGCTTGCATTAACCTGAGGTTCCAACATGCCCTTCATACAGTAATTACCCTCATTAATAGATGTCAGGGCCCCTATTCAATCACTGAATTGTGAGGCTGAGTGTATGCTGCTCCTGTGATCGTGCCCGATTTTGTATCAGTGTGTGTGTGCGCAGATTATTGGACTGTACCTCAAACAAGGCCATGTTCTTGCCGTCATACTGCTGGCTCTTCTCTGCAGCAGCATCACTGCTGTTGATGAAGGGGCTGCTCTCCTTGGGGTTACTGTCACCTGGAAGAAACGGACACACATATTCACAATTAGACTGGACTGAAATAAAGGAGACGAGCAGAGAGCGTAATGCACAACATGAGCTTCTCCATGTCAAAATAACCCTTTGGTGTGCAAAACAACAACTTTCAAGAACAGACAGACTGATATTTATTTATTTATTGTTTGAGCAAAGAAAGACACAGACAGAAAGCTCAAACTGGAGGACGTCAGCCAGGAGAGGAGGGGAGGCTTGTCGTCTCCATAAAAGCGCCCACAGTCAGAAACGCAGAGGAACAGAACCATAACTAATGGAGTGTGCATTCACAATATGTGCGGTGCTATATATTCCATATGGCCAGAGGAGGAACGCAAACTGGAACATCTCAATCAGTTTATTCACTACACTGACAAACAAGGAGATCACAATTTTGAACATTAATGCAGAGAAATAATGAGGACTGTTTGCAGCTTTTTACCCTCAAAACACAGAATGGCAGGCACGCTGTGATGTTATTTAGGTGACAGCTTGCTGAAGGCATCATGACTCCATCGAGAAGCATCTGTCCACATGTTCAAAGGCTTACGGAGGCCCTGAGAGGCCAGAAAAGATTCTGGTGATCCATTTTGTAAGTCTAAAGATTTTTTTCTTCTGCGTTTACAACATAAGAACACGTGACAAAAAAACAGGTAAAAACAAGGCAAAAATGAGTTTACAAAAAAAAAAATCACATGCCAAAACTTTATCTCTCACCTGTTTTCTAGTGAGAAAACTTAAAATAAAGTTCTTGCAAAAAAGCAACAACAAAAAAACACCTACAAAAATGTCTTTTTACAGGTGGAAAATATGTAATTAAGTAAAAACTATGCTTGCAGAAAAAAAAATCACCGGCCAAAACTGCCAAAAAAGGATTCTTGCATGTAATGATAATAATAATTATAATAAATAAAAATAACCCTGTTTCATAGAAGAGAAGCTAAGGAACTTAATTTTGCTGGCAAAACCTTTTTCACTTGTTCTTAAGACATAAACCCAGAACAGAAAACAACATAGATCAGACTTAGAAAATGGATCAACAATTTATTTACCCCACTTGCCTCTCAGGGCTCCATACAGTCTAAAGGCATGAGGCAAATCTCGAAAAAAAACAACACGGGAAGGTCAGCATCCAACTCTTGGGAGAGACAATTGACAAGCTCATTGATTTCCAATTGAGGTTTGAAAATGGACCACAAACAGCATTTCTCAGTGTGACTGTTCCACTCAAAACATAACAACTCTCCTCATTCCTCTCCCTGGGTCTTTTCACTGAGTTTTTTTTTTTTTTGTTTATTTTAAAGAAGAGAAATGATTAACTGAACTGACCCGTCCGAAGCTAACATGCTGATAATGCAAACTCGACACTTTCTGAAGCCCCTTCTGTTTTTATAATAACGGCCCTCCAGCAAAGCAACCTCACAAGGAATTCACACGTATTTCTAGCATCATTTGTTAATGTTAATAGAGGCTGGGAGTTTCAAACCTTTGGACGTTTGGACATGTTTAAACAGGTATTTGTTTAGCTTAGAACCAGCTAATAGGTTAGAACTGCAGGTGCTCCTGTGAAACACATAACTGAAGAGAGAAATGTCTTTGCCTGCACTGCTGCTGGAATTACAACTGCTTAATTGTACCTCTACATCAGATACCTGTGGCGGCTCTGTGGGTAAATAAAGGGATGTGAGTGCAATTAAGAGAGCTACTTTCATGGTAACATAGAGGTTGCAGAAACTGTAATTGGTTGGTTTTTCTGCTAGATATTCTGTGAGCAAATGTGTTTATTGGTCAAGAGATTTTGGAGCAGGCTCTGCAATCAGTTTGTGGATGTCCACTGAAGTTTTTTTTTCCAATTGTTCCCAACGAGAAGAGAGCACATCTGTTCAAATGCAGCCGTCTAGAGAGAAAGCCAGTGCCCAGCGTCTTTTATAAGAACTATTGGGCGTGACTGTCCCAAGTGCTTCCAGTTGATATTATCTGAACTTTCCAGAAAAGCACTGGTGACGTTGCTGCTGCTTCTTTAGCCAGTCTTCTGTCACAACAAAGACAAACAAGCACATTTGTGGGAGCGGATCAACCTGAGACTGAATGCTGCCGGTCATTGTTGTGCTTTATTGCTGTACACATTGTGAGGTTAACTGTTAACAGGCCCTGAATTAGGACTTTGAACTTTAGAAAAGCAATTATCAGCTCAAATTCCATCTGCACTGCAAATCTACCGCAACTAATGATTATTTTCATTATTAATCACTTGTTTTGTAACAATCTTATTTGTCCACTGATCGTTTACACTAAAAAATGTCAGACAAATGTTTTGTTTTGTCAGACCAGCAGTTAACTTATCAAATGTTAAATAATACAAAACCAAGAAAACAACTAATCCTCAAATATGGAAACGGTAGATGGTGGGGATTTGTTTTCCCAAATTTATTGATTATTAAAATTGGTGGATTTACTGAACAGCAATTTAGCAATTACTTAAAGTGTTTTAATCTGAAAAAGAACACAGGGCTCCTACAGCTTAAGGAAAGTTAAATTCGAGACTTTTTAAGACCTTTTAAACACCAATCAATCATCAGCATCAATCAATCACTTTGGGTTGGAGACAATATTGCCTGGATTTTAACTTTAAACATGAGTTTTTTGTCAAGTTAAAAATTTATGATTATTTTTTTTTTCAAAATGTAATTCATGAAAAACAATGAACATATTTTTATTATATAAGCATTTATTCCTTAAAAAATATCTTTCGTTCATCGTTCATTTTTCATTTGATTGGATGTTGTAAATGAATATGAGTGCTGTTGGTTCCTCTATCCTGATCTGTGTGAAATTATTTAAAAAAAAAAAAAAAAAAAAAAAAAAAATATTATTTATATATTTTATGTATATTATTTATATTATATTATTTCTCAATTTTATGATACAATGTCAGAAATCTAATTCTCCTATTTTCCACTTAGCACTTACAAATTTAAGACATTTAAATACCAATTAAGGCCTTAAATACAGATAAATTAATTGAAGGTTTTTTAAGACTTTCTAAGGATCTGCAGGAACTCTGGATCATGTAAACATGAATATGTACCACAAGTACTCATGCAATCATCATCATAATGAACGCATAATAATGACTCTTCATTAACATAGTGCTAAAGCAGCGCTATGCAGAATACTGTAAATCAATCCTAACATGTAAACAATAAAAACACGATGACAACATATATGGAGGACAATGGTTCAACATCTGCAGTCAGCACAAATGGCAGCAGATGCTGGAGCACCACAGCCTCGCGTGGATCTGGTGAAAATACTGTGGGGTTTTTTTACCCCTCACTCTTTTGAGCCTCAAGCTTTGATTAGCCTTCATACTTGAACTGCTGCCTGACCAGACATTTTGCTCTTGTCTAGAAAAATAACTGAATTCAGAATCACTTTGTTCACCAAGTACAATGAAGGTCTTGGTGGCGAAAGGCTACACAGAGTAAGCTGTCTTCCCCTTCGAGCGTCTCTTGAGGGAGACAGCAGATTGCTCTCCCTCTGGCTCTCGGTTCTGTCTTGGACTGAGCACCACGAGACCAAGTTATTTATAGCCAGGATGCTGCAGCCATGTGCCATGACGTCGGGGCACCGCTAACAGCCAGCACGCTGTTCTACAGAGACACAGCAATAGGGCCACTCAGACGGGGACGTGGAAAAAAAAAAGGGGCATGGAGATTTGGGGCAAAAAGAGCAGAAGAAAAGAGAAAAAAAGCAATCAGAGGAGAGATTAATACAAAGAGATGGAAAGCGAGAGAATGAGGGTGCAGATGAGAAGATGTAGAGAGACACAGATAGATGGGGTGAGAGCGAATAGTGACAAGCAGAGAGATATGGGCTCAGACAGACAAAGACGAGGGAACCAGACCTGAAATGGGAACCTGCAGAGGGAGAGAGGGGAGAGAGACGCACACACTTTTGTCTACGGCTGTAAAATGTAAAAGCTTCTGCTGCACTTAATGTTCAACTCACTTTGACCTGCAGGTTAAAACAGACACAGGCGGTAAAAAGGGAAGCCAGAGCAACCTGCAGAGGGTTTCCAGAACACGTGTATTATTAAGTTGTTTGTTTAAAACTGCTTTTGAGTCTTTAGACCAGGTGAGAACGATACGCCTCAGTGATATACGGAAAAGCTGCTGCCCCTTCATTAATGTCACTGGATGCTGTAAACCATTCAGCCCCTAAGGTTCATAGCTGGTGATCCTTACGGCACCCACCACTGCCATCTTCATCTAAAGGTCGGCTGGCAGCATTTGGCAGTGAGGCGGGATCAGCATTGATTTTTATTCACTTATAAAGCTTTGAAACAGATGCTTCCTCCCCATATTTCATCCCTTTTAACTCTAAACTCACGTAATCTCGGTATTTGGTCGCAGACTAACTTGTTGCTCCACATCTCCCAAATAAGAACTGAAAAAATGGACCACAAACAGTGCACCTTATTCATGGAATAATCTGCAAAGGAACTTAAACTTGGACACTCCTCCACCATTTATTTTTTAGCTATTTACATCACTATTATTGTTTGTTGTTTTGGATGATTTTAGTTATATTTTAACTATTATTTGTATGCTTGTTGATTGCTTTTAATGCCTTTGTTCATGCTCAGGCTTGCTGTGCAGGTAGATGAGATAAAGATCCATGAGCACAGATGAACACATGAACAGAGGGAGACGTAATCAGAAGCATAATGCACAGAAGTGTATTCCTTTTCCTTTTTTATTTAGAAAAATGAATTGGCTACCATTTCAAAGACTGTACTCATGTTGTACTCAAGTTGTTTTGGACTGTTGATCCGACGATACAAGCAATTTCAAGGTATAACCTCTACATCACAGACATTTTGGAGACAAAATGATAAATCAGGCATCTATAATGTAATCCACAGATGAATCCATAATCAAAGTAATTGTTTGTTGAAGCCTGTAATGTATGCAGCACACCCTAGTTCAAAGTGAACAATCATTACACCAGATCACAGGACGTTTCAAACTCAACTCATACCAGAAGACTGGCTTCTGGTACAATGCTCCGTGTGACTGGAATAAACTGCAAAACACTACTGAAGTAAGAGACAATAATTGGTCCAAGGGGATTTAAAATCCCTCATACTGATATTTTCAATATTTGTGAATGTTTTGAACAGTGTGGCTGGTGTCTTTTGATTGTTTTGCATGACAGACTTGTCTTGGGTCTTGCAAAAATGATTTTATTCATCACAATGACACTTTTTAAATAAATGAAGCTGAACTACATAACAATGGAATAAAAATATCTAATTCAGATTTAGATATATATACTCGAGGCTGGAAATCTCAATATGGAGTGCAAAAATATAGGACAGGACAGTAATGCAAAGGTAGACAACTGCGTCAATTAAAGAGAGGCAGATTATTACTCAAAAAACAGCCTAGTTTACATACAGGTCAGATAAGCGTGCATCAAGGAATTTATCATTTACATGAAATGGTTATACAGTTAATAAGGGCTGGTGGAGGGAGCTGTGACAGCAAAGTATGTTGGCATGAATCAGCAGACTAACAGTAAAATGTGACAAGTTACTACGGCAGACTGTACACCTGCATGGACCTGATTGGACGTCACTGGTCAGCTGATAGACCGCAGCTGATGAATGTGGTAAAGCATAAATGAAACAGCTGATGCTCATCAGCTAATGTACCTACGACCTGAGTGCTCTGCCTGAAATAAAACTATGCTTCACTGTTTAACATACCAGCCTCTGTTGACCCTTTGAGGCCTGAGCATATTGGCTCCATGTCTTTCAAACACATAGGTAAAAGGCAATGCAATGAGCACGTTATGAATATATGACAAAATAATTAGCAAAACATTTGTAAAAAAAAAAAAAAAAAGTAAAAGAAAATGACCTGGAAATTAGAAAAAAAACCTAGATAAAAGTAAAAGACAAACAAAACAAACAACAAAAAAGGAAATGACTGGAAAAAAAGTGCTGAAATACTACTACTATTGCTACTACTTCTACTGCATAAGAATGCAGCATAAGAAAATAATCCACATTTCAAAGGGTTAACAACACTTACTATTTACTATAGATTATCCTCTGAATAGTGAATAAGTGAGAGAACATAGACACACTTCTTAAAGGATCAAAAGGGACAAGTGATTTTAGTGGTAATTCAAACACAGAGTACACATAAGCACAGAGTTGTGTAACCGAAGGGCTAATGCCCAAAGACATCTTCTCTCCCCGATCACTTCTGTCTCCACGGCCCATTTCTCGTCATCGCCTAATAATTAAAACTCCACCATCAAGGGACTGATGGATACCCCCCTTTTGGAAAAATGACAGTGCCTGAAAGAGTTTTTTGCTCTGACCGCATCCCCCAAGCAGCTTATCCTCCCTCAATCTGATGGGATCCGTCCAACAATGGCTCTCGCTATCAAAGCCTCTCCCTATCTATGGTCAAAATCCAGAGCTTTACTGTTCACTGAGCATGCGATCGTCTCCCAAATCCTCGACAAAACAAAAACACTGAATCTACACTCTTCTCTCTTCTTCTTGTCCTCGACTTTTCATAGTTAATTGTGAAGATAGTGAAACTTGATGCACTGTGGTTTGTAACATAGTTAGAGTCATGGCGAGGGAGAAAATAAAAGGACACGTTTCACTGTATGGATTAATTTCTGATGCAACGTGGGCTCGCTGTATTAATTAATTGCAAAGATGCCTTGTTTGTAGCAAAATGTACGCAGGCCACTTTTTTCAGTGCTGTCAATGTGATGTTCTGTGTTGCTGTACGAGCTGCAGCAGCACACACTGACCTGATTTTCTGTCAGGTTTTGCAGAAAAGTCACTACATTCAGCTTTGAGCTTTAAATATGATAACATGAATACTATATTCCACCTCTGCCAACTGATGCCCCTAAATCCTGTACACTGGACCTTAAAATGTAAAAACTCATTTGGTGTGAAAACAGTGATAGAGTTTATATATGAAAAAGAACCTGCGTGCAAGAATCGTATTTCAGAAATGGATGACACAAGTATGATCATAAAAACTATATTTGGTGCACTGTCAGATGTGCAATAGTGTATTTCTCACATGTTCTGTAGCCCACAGAAGTTCTCTATTGTCTGACTATGAGCTACAACCAGGAGTCGGGACACTTCCAGTGTTTGAGAGTAAATATAACTTTTACCACAAATGAGTGGAGGTCTGGTCCACTGCTTTCGCACGGACAAGTCACAGTTTTCCAGCAGATCTTTGAACAGAGCCACAAAGGATTAGATGGTGAGAACTATTTGACTTTGTTTTATTGATCCTTCTTATACGATGGTGTGGTGGTGACAGTCACAGGTTTTCCTCTCTCTCTCTCTCTCTCCTCCTGATCTTTGTCACATTGCCATACTGCTCTTTCTCTCTGCGGACCAGTTTCAAGGGGAAAAGCCAAAGCGCTAGATGTTGATTCTTGAGAAGCTGACTCAACAGAGGCTCAGGGACCACTTGTTGCTTTGCGTGTGTGTGAGTGTGTGTGTGAATATATGTGATGGTGCATATGCTTGGCTCAGACCCCAATGATGGTGTTGTACAGCAGCAGAAAAACGGATGTGGCCAATTAATCTTAGTCTGCGCAGAGAAGGCTGGATTTCAGCCATTTCATGTGAAAACAGAGACACATGAAAAATGATCACTGGAAAAAATGGGGCCTTTTTTATAAAAAATACACATCCAAAATGTATTCACAGCTACTTCATGTATGAAAGTAAACATAGACACTCTTTTTGGCTGTTCATCAACTGCACAGTGGAGTAAATGGTGAGCGCATGTGTTCGCATTTAATGTGTATCCAGAGAGGAATGCTTTATCAGGTGGAAGAGTGAAGAATTTAAATAGAATTAGTGGGACGGAAACAAACAATTAAGAAAAAGGAGAGTTGGATTTTCTGGCTGCGTGCCCCGCCATTGTTACTTGGTGCATTGCCAAATCCAAACAGGTCATGAGTTCACTCAGTTATTCTCTTTTCTCCTCTGAAACGTCACTGCAGTTACACATTAATTCACGTACGGCAATCAATGGCGGAGGTCTCTCTCCCTCTCTGTATCTCTCTCTCTGTCTCTCAGGCTGCTGATGGAGCAGGGGGATGCTGGGTGGAGTTAGGTGAAGGATTAAGGTCACTTTAATCTAAATTCCAGTCAAATCAGGATTTACAGTGATTTAACATGAACCCAAACATATCCATGTGCAATTCTGGAAAAAAAATTAGGTTTGCCTAAAACTGACCTACATGTGGGAGCTTTCAGGTAGTTTAATATTTTACAGGTCACAGACGGGCGGAGGGATACATGTTGAACTTTACACAAAACCATGTGAAAATAAATGTTATATATAACGATGTAGGGCCGGGCAATATCTTTGAAATCTATTAACAAGATCATGTAAACATTTTTTGATCAACATCAACCTTTTTTTATTGTAGCTTCCTTGTTTTGTCACTTTTATTTGTGTGTTTTTGTCTCAAGGCAGTTTAAGAGTTAATATATCTTTGGCTTAGTAAAAAATTTTTTAAAGTTCACAAAAACTCAGTGTTTCACACAGGACATGAACAGCAGTCTCCTCCTCTCTTTAAACTTCATCATTGCAGCGGATGAGTTTACAGATGTGGTGCCACTGCCCAGGCTGCCATAACTGAGGTCATGGAGAGGGCTGGCAGCTGATGATTATTTTATTCGTTATTGATTAATTTGACAATTATTTCCTTAATTCATTTTGTGTGACAGAAAATGATTTAAAAATACCTTCTTGCAAATCTCAAAAGCCAGCGATAACACCTTAAATCTCTTGTTTTGTCTGACCGTCAGCTAAATCTCAAAAACATTCATGAGGATAAAAAATGAAGAAGACAGAAGCTATTCTTGGCTTTGTTGCAATTTTTATATGTGAATGAAAAAACTTAAGTGGTTAACCAAACAGTTGCTGATGATTATTTTTGTTGATCGACTAATCAATTAACTGACTCATCGTTAGATAATTTTATTAATGGTAATTACATTTTTCTAATTTTTTTATGGACTGAAAAATTGTAAAAGGACAACAGGATCTGATCAGATCATCACAATCTGAAAAAGGTCAAAGATGATGAATGATCATATTAAACTATTGCCCAGCCATACACCAATAAAATTGGTTTAACCTTTCCAGTTGAATAAAACCAAATTTACTGCCTCCATCAGCACAAAGTCAGACAATTTATTCAAAGTCCTCACAAACAAATATTTGCAAATACTACATTTGCAGGTTGTGACATGAGCACTAACTATGTTCTCTCTGCTGTAGACCATTATACTATCTATTTATAACGAGGTACGAAGGCGAGAAGAAGTGAGAATATATTTGTTTTCAAATACTTCATTTGCAAATGATTTACTTGCTTTCAAAAACAGAAAATATAATGTACAGAGGAAAAAATAGCTACAGCATATGGTTAGATGCCCACATCTGCCCCCGCACAGTGTCATAAATAGATATTTGCTCACTCTCCTCCTATCATGGCTCCAGCACCACATCAGAGACACAACAGCCTTCTGTAACGGGAACTCACTCTCTGTGTTTTCTCTCCTGTTCTCCCACTCTCCCCTATCTAACTCTCTTTATTCTTCTACTCCACTGCTGCTCTCACATGATGTGTTTTTATGATTCTATTTATGTGGGGAAAACACGCGACGGTGGCTACCTCCCGTCCTCGGTGTTGCTGCAGGACAGGACCTGTGTCCTGATCAGTATTCAGGCTGCTGCTTCAGCTCAGTATGAATTTTAATGCAGCCTCGTCTCACAGGGTACGACTTTGGCACAGTCCCTTCTCTTCAGCCCCTCAAACATCTCCAGCAGAGATTCCTCGCTCCTGATTGGCCCCTGATATGGCTGCAGCTGATTGGCTGAGAGCAGAGGGAGGCAGGAGGATGCCTGTGCATGCACATGGAAACGTACAGCAGCATTTTAACATGTTGATCTAGCCTCCACACATGTGACTGTCTGATGATGAATGTGTAGGTTTGGTCCAATTTCCCCTTACCGCCTCTGCCTCGCCTCTAGCTGAGAACGTCAGGATTCATCTTTGTTTAATGGCAGGCCCCTGCAATGCCTTCCCAGCAGCACCCTCTCTATCTGACATCAGGTGACTGTACGCAGGAGGAGAATGACAGGCAAATAAAACTAAGCCATCCCTCCGCTCTTTATTTGTTAATCTCTGCGACTACCAGCTGACCGAAGGAATATCTCGCCAGAGGAAGAGACTCAGCTATGACATGATGCAGAGAAAGGCAGATTGAGAATTTTATTCCCTGTATATCAAAAGGACACTTTTTCCCCCATAAACTCTTATCGTTCTTTGACAGAATTCAATTTATTCCGCTGCTTCTGTTTTCACATTATCACAGAATACCGTTCAATAATCTCTCGCGCTAATATTTGATAGATAAAAATCTTCTTCGATTTGACAGCAAAACAGATTACAAAACACATTAGTACCCTTGTTAAAGTGTCGTGAATTTCTATACATCAGATAAGAAGAAATAGAGAGCTGGCAGGCATACAGACAGTCACTGCTACAGTGTAAAAAATCATTTTAGATAATAGAACTGTGGCCTTTAACATTACCCTTAAGATAAACTTTAGTATCTTTCATCGGAGTGTAATTTGCACTTCCAAAATCATACTTTTTACCCCATTCCCACTTTTACGGTTTTGTTTTGTTTCTTTAAATGATCTCTTATCATTTTTCTTGTACTGTCCATGTTCTGAAATTGTTCTCCTTAATTTCATCCTCCGCAATTCACCATAAAAAAAGATATTTTTTTTACTTTTCTTGTTCAGCATAAATAGACTACAACTGCATTTTGTTGTGCAACCCTGTGTTTTACAATGACAATAAATTAACCTTGAAATATACTCAGTTAACTATTGTATTAAACAGAGAAAAGCAGAAAATCCTCACATTGGAGAAGCTGCATCAGGGAAATGTTTGGCCTTCAAAATTATCAACTGATTATCAAAATAGTTATCACCTGTATAATCAATAAAGCTCTCTCAAACCAAACCAAAGCAAACATGCTTTTATTCAGGGAAAATAACTACTACACACCTGAGCGCTCTGCTCTCTAAAGCTCACATTACTCCATTTCACACCCAAATTGCCTTACACGCGGCACATCAGCGTTTAAACTTTTAAACCAAAACCCCTTAGACTCTCCGCAGACATACCTCGGCTTGTTCGCCTGTCCACAAGCCTTTCAGCATGTTCACTTGAAAAGAAAAGTGTCAGGCAGGCAGGAGGCCGCCTGGTATGAGGTGCAGCGAATGGCTAGCCATGTCAAGCCTGCAACAGCGAGCGGCGGTGGAGCCTGGCTATCAGCCTCCCTCAGGTGGTGGGCTGGCTATGGGAGAACACCCTGCGTCATGTCAGTCAGCTGCATGCCTCCTGCATGCATGGAGACTGCCTGTGGGAGAAGCTGTAGCTCACTGCCTACTGCTGCTGTAATTGCTGAGCCACAGAGCCTAACAGGGCTGCAGGGATGAAGGGAAGAGATGAAAAAAATAAATAAAGAGAATGGCGTGGGTGGAGGTGAGGGAGCGAGAGCAGCAGGGAGGGAAGGAAGGATCGAGTGGGAAGAGAGGTGAGGTTGGCTCGGATTATACACTGGTGAGGTAATTGGTAGAGAGCAAAGGTGTCCCACACCTGCTATCTTTTACTTTACTTTACTTTAAGAACAGCAGAAGAAAGACACTGGGGCAAGAGGCAGGTGGAGGCAGGGGGAGAGAGAGGGAGGTGACAGGATGGGAGAAACGATAGCTGGGGAGATTGACATATTTTCATGAGGTCATGGATTAAAAATTCACTTCAACTTATCACATGCCAGGAAACCAATTTAACTCGGAAACATAATTTCCTTCACGGTGTCCTGGTGCCAGGTACGGACGCGGAGCCAAGCGCTATCACACTTTTATTACATTTGGCACATTTTTGGACAAGGGGCTCCTATAAGAGGGCTCAGCAGCCTGTAACAGGACAAGAGAAAGGTATCTTGGCTGAGTTAGAATACGAGAGAGAGAGAGAGAGAGAGAGAGGAAGAGGAAGAGGAAGAGAGAGGGGGATGAAGAGAGGGAGACGGGGTTAGAGGATCCAATCGCCTGCAGCCAACTCTTATAGATCGCATAAACCGGTTTATGCGATCGCCAGGTCTGATCGAAGGTGACAGGGCTATCATCTCGCCGGGTCTGCAGCTTTCTGGCTCTCTGATGGAATGCTGGAGGTGTGAATCGAGGTGCAAATTAACACCTGGGTGTCTTCTCTGCTGACCAACCCTCCACCCCCTCCCTCAGGCTGTGGCCAGACACTCCACCTCAGCTTCCAAGTCGGAGGTTGGCTGCAGGCGATTGGATCCTCTAACCCCGTCTCCCTCTCTTCATCCCCCTCTCTCTTCCTCTTCCTCTTCCTCTCTCTCTCTCTCTCTCTCTCTCTCAGCCCCTTCCCTCATTTATTTCATTCTCTGGACTTCTCCTCTAAGGTGTGATATCACGTCTCTGTGGTCTCCTCTCTCCCACATCTCTTCCCACCTCTTTTCTCTCTGCCCTTACTCTCACCCCTCCAGTCCTCTCTTCTTCAAAAAAAATAAAGTCAACAGGCAGGGCCACGGACGCAGAAAACCACACATCCCCACTGACGTGAGACAATGTTAAACTAAGACATAGAATGAAATGCACCAAAAGGTATAATGCTAAAACTAAAAAAAATTATAAAATTAAAGAAAATGAATGAATTAATGGCTGATGGTGACATAGAAATGTATAAATAAATTAAACATATAATTCATGAAAATCTGCAACCACTCTCTAGTTTATTGTGAGGATTTGCTGCTTGTCTTTGTCTTAAATGATAGTCATGCCTACAATAAACTACAAGACTTTTAAATCACGTTTTAAAGACTAAAGTCTGACGCCCCCTCACATCTAAAGACAAGGTGAGGTTTTGCTCACATACTGTAAGATTTTGCAAAGACTGGGGATGCTGCAGGGTTACTATTTGCAAGACTACAACTAAATTCCTTTTGAGATTATTTCCCATCCTGCATCTGGTGGAAAATATCATGCCAAACTCCCTTTAAGAAATATGACATATTAACAACTGGATATGTGTCCGCACTAACACATAACTGTAGAAACACAAGATAAATGGCATCATATGCTGACAGTATTCTTGTTAATTTCTTTACATTTTGGACTGTTGTTTGACAGCATTTTTCAGTTTTCTCACATTTCATTAACCAAACAAATAATCGATTAATTAAAAAAAATATGTCACATTTTAGTAACATTTAAAAGGAATTTTCATTTCATACAGCATCAACTTACATTTAGTTCAGGTGAGGTAAAGTTCCAATTTTGGAGGTTTCTTAAAAGCAGCCTAACACTAATTTGTTGGGTCTATGCTGTCTTAATACATGCAGAACATAATTATCAAGCTCTCTAGTTTATCTAATGCAAATCCAACAGACAGCATAACATTTTTTTCTTTTTTTTTTCTTTTTTTTTTTTACAGTTACTGGACCCACTTCTGATTCACAGGTCGGTGAGTCAACTGGGAAAACTTCCACAACCCCAGATGGTTTGTCTGCCTCTCCTGGCCTGGTAAATCTTTTCCAACTGCTCAAAAATTAAGCTAAGCATCAATAAGGCACGCAGTTCTTGTATGGTAGACATCTCTAGTTTAGTAATATTCTTGACCGACAGCTGCTGGTCGGAGCTCAAACATCCTGAAATATCTCTGTGATGCACCACAATTAGTACTTCAGTGCTGACTTGTCTGCCAAGTGAGCAGCATCATACCACTTCATGTGAGGAGACAGAAAGGGAGACTTATTATGTAACATGGCCAAAAATAACTTCAATGAAACATTTCACCATCATCGCTGAAAGTCAAGGCAAGCTGGCGTGGTGGGGCGAAAGGCCGAGGGGGATAAATCTACATCAGACTAATTTGCAAAAGAACTAAGAGCATAAATTCAGCTGATTTGCAAGGCAACAACATCAGTGAGCAGAGAGGGTCATAAAACTCATGCAACCAACTCAATCTCAGTTCTGTTCAGGCGTGTGATGAACAACAGTTTCAACTTGCACTTATCCAGGACTGTCACACCATATAACACAGTCCCGGGTGAACAGATGTTTGCTACTTTATAACTACCCAACATTACTCTTTTGACACAGTAAAAGTTGCCAAGAAGATTGCCTTTTTCATGTACTGAGTTTGTGTTTTCAATATTTGTCCTATGTAATGAATTTCATTAATGAAAATGACTGAATCCCTCTGATACGGGGTGTGGTGGTTGCCGTGGGAAAGGATTCGACCCTGAACTTATCATCTTTGGATAATGTTTTACAGGAATTAAGGTCCAGTGTGAAGGATATAAAGGCATCTAGTAGAGCGGTTGCAAAGTGAAACTTCTCATGTGTGTCAAGCATGTATGGTGGCTGATACAAAAATGTGGATGGCCCTCAAGAACCAGTGTTTTGTTTGTTTTCTTGCTACTGACATCATAGACAACTCTGTAGAAGAGGACCTGCTCCAGATGTAGATATAAATGACTCATTTTAAGGAAAAAAATCCAACGATTCCTATTTGTAAGTGATTATACACTAATGAAAACATAGCTATTAATATGAGATAACCATTTCTGCTAGACGATGCACAAATCCTACACACTGGACCTTTAACTTTCCAACTCATCGCATTAGCCTATTCATAGAAAATAAAACAGCACAAATGTAAATTCTTACTCATTCTGACTGAGCGAAAACAAATGAAAAGATATCCTGAAATAAAAACATAATATTGCCTACATATGAACTAATATAATAACAGGTATCAAGGTATTATTATGTTTTGTTAAACAAGCCAAATCAGCAGATCCTTATTATCTCTAAACAAGGCAGTTATAGTTAAATTTAACACTTGTTTTTACTTGAGGACATTATCATTGTAAATTTTTGAGCAGGCGACCAGAAACTTCCACTGGCCAAGCCAGTTAACTTCCAGTTTAGCCCAATGCTTCCTTGATTGGTGATAAAATAATACAAATGTACAGCTCTTTAGACTTAAATGATCAAATTATAAAAGTGAAATTATAAAAGTTACAGCTGCTTAAGTACTACAAAGTAGGCTATGGCCTATGATGTAAGCACAAGTTTAACTAACTTGGTGTTGAATGGCAACTCAGAGGGCCAGTAAAATGACAGACAGGGCTGGCCAGACAATAAAAACGTTTGGATTTTCTTGATGGCCCATTGATGTGGTGGCCCATCAATGCAACAGCCCACCAGGATTTGTCCTGGTATGCCAGATAGCTACTACACTGCTGGTCCTGGATCAGGGGACTAAAACAAAATAGTTACGGCTGGTAAAGCCAAAACAACCAGCTGAAAGATCCCAAAACACTCCATAAAGCTGAAGTGAACTGCAGAGTCCAACGATAGTCCCCTGTGGGGTTGTCACAACATGTGATGCCTTCAATATCACACCTATTATTAATGTAAAAATATTGATTAGTGCTGCAGCTTTAAGTTTAACTTCAATATGTGAGGCTGAATCAGCACCAAAGACCTGACATTTTGAAAAACCTTGAAAAACGAGGGAAAGCCGGGGAGCTAGGGATCACCTATAATGAGAAGAGTTTATAGCCTATCAGCTTCAACAGAGAAAGTCATGGAGTCAGGAAAGGCAGACTGCAGACTGCAGACTGAGGCACTGCAGCAGGCGGGCAGAGAGACAGACAAACAGACGGACGGACAGACAGAGCCGCACACAAAAAGATTAGAGCCTTGTTCTTCAATCTGGCCCGGGCAGATAAGACTACAGCATTCAGGGATTTATCAGGTGCCTCAGTACAGGTGCATTACCTGGACGGCTGAGCGCAGTCCTAGTCGTTTACTGATAGTGTACAGTATATGCGCCACACAGTATATGTGTGTGTGAATCTCAGTTTCTAACACTTGTGTGCTTGTTTGCCCATTTATTTTGTGTGTGTGTTTGTGTGTGTGTGACCGCTCTGCCCAGAGACCCACCGCAAGGCCGAGGCTCATCTTGTCAAAGCCCGGCAGATCTTAGCGGATATTTCTGGTCTCTGGCAGATAAATAAATAATGGAACACTGGTTTGGATTTAGACAGAGATGAAAGCTTTAAGAGCTGAGCTTTTTACAGCTGTGCCCTGAGAGACAGAGAAAGAGAGAGAGACAGACAGACAGACAGACAGAAAACATGGCACCATGCAAATATGCACAAGCACACATCCAACCATGTCCCATCACCCCAGAAACAGGGTCTGTCTCTTTAAAGTGCAAACACTGTAAAATCTGACAAGCTGATCTTACTTAATGCAGGATCAAAAACATTATCTCTTAAGGCTTTAAAATAATCTTGGAGACTGACTGCCTTGAAAAAGGAAAGTAAATATAACTATAAATATTAATTTCTGTTTACTTTATATCCAAGTGTTATATTTGAAATTTAGTTGTATCTACTCAAATTTGTGAAGTTGTTGCAACTTAAAAATGAAATTACCTTGTTCTTTCTAAGTGTTAGCAGCCCTATAGAAAGATTTATTTAAGTCATTTTTAAATCACAACAACTTCACAAAATTAAGTACATTTTAAGTAAACTAAACAATTAGATATAAAGTTACCATAGAGATTACTAGTTATATTCATTTACATTTTTCAAGGCAATCGGCTTTCTAGTACAACACTAAGAAAGAACAAGGTAATTTCACTTGTCATTCTTATGTCGCAACAACTTAAATTTACTAACTAAAATTAAAAAAATACAGCTAAATTTCAACAATGAATAATAATAATGATGCAAACATAAAATAAGATTAATAATTTTATTTACTTACATTTTTCAAGGCAATTAATTTCCTTGAAAGTAAAACCAACTTGTCAGATTTTTCAGTGTACCTCAAATCATTTTACATCATAATATCAAAGATAAATATGGCTCTTTAAAAAAAATAAATAAATAAAATGCGTGCTAGTCATCTGCATTTTATAAAATATTAATGCAGCCCCCAAATTACTTTTTTTTAAAACTCTCCTCTGTCTTTGGATGCACTCTGGAGAAAATGTACAGAGGAAATAGAGGGGGCAAATGAAACAGGAAGTTATAGCCAGCAAGCTCAGGGAGTTTGTTTCCACTTTACTGTCTCTTTTGGTAAAAACAGAACTATTTTTCAAGTTGGAAAAAAAAGGGGGAGAGGAAGTTGTGAGAGAGAGCCTCCAGGCAGAGGAGGGAAGTGAAGGGGCTGTTTGAAAAATCATCTGCTTTTTCCTCTTATTCACCTCCTCTTCTCTCTCTGTTACCCTCTGTAGACTACTGCCTGGCTGCTAGGAAGCACTGCTCACTCGAATAGTGTGTGTGTGTGTATGTGTGTGTGTACGCGTGTGTTTCAGACTCCATCCTGGTGGGCCCACAGACTCAAAGACTGTGGCTTTTTGTCTCCCTTTGATTACTCCTATGAATTATGCATCCTGCACCTCTCTGTTTGTGTGTCCATGTGTGTCTTTGAGTGTGTGTGTGTGTGTGTGTGTGTGTGTGTATGTGTGTGTGTGGAAGCAAGCCAGCGACTGCAGTGTTCAGTGACAGTGACTGATACCGCTTTGCCCTTCTCAGACTCTCTCTCCCTTACGAGCCCACACACACACACACACACACACACACACACACACACACACACACACACACACACACACACACACACACAAACACACACACACACACACACAGGAAATCATGCATGCTCACGCAGACACACACTAACACATTTATACACACATGAAAACTCAGTTAGAGTGACTGATATTCGTCCTTGTCTCCCCTTAACTCCCTCATCTCTCAACGCTGGCCGTCAGAGATCTGAGGCCCGAATTTCTGAACGCTGTGAAGGTCAAAAACTGTGTGCAATGTTAACAGAGCTGTCTCACATTAATTAAGTCAAGCAGGGTGTGGCATGAAACTTTAAATTAATCCTAAAAAATCTAATGATATTCAAATTTCACTGATATAAAAAAAAGCACAGCAAATTTTTCCCATTTATTTCAGTAGCTAAAATAAGAGATATTTGTTGAATTTTTTTGTCAGTTGACAAATGGATTAAAGCGCTTCTGCACTAGTTTTTACATAAGATGGTTGGAGTCCAGAGGGGATATCGATATACAGACACTTTGGTCTACAGATGCTGCGGTCGGAAATAATCTCAGTGAGCTGCCAGCTTGTTAGACAGAAACGGAGCAGCAAATTGAGCTGCTTAATAAAAACACTGTAAACCAAAACACAACACTCAAATGAGGTTTGACACATCCACTACTGGAGGCAACATATTTGAGGTATGTGTGATGCTTGTTTCTGTTCTTAGATCGGTTTGTATGATGGAACCATTGAAACAAGACAGTTACATGATACTGAGAGATACTGCATTATGTTGTAGGTTATATAAACTTTTTAAGTACTGTGTGTTCTGAAATGTGGCAAACTTACTAACATTCGTAACACATCAACACGTATCTACAGTTTGCTAACTTACATTAGACACTCTAAACTACTGGTCACAGTAGACTGAGTCAGGCTGTAGCAGTAAAACATCTCAGTATACTAAAGTGAGCAAAGGTCTGTTTTATGGCTAATGAATTCAACTTTACATTTGAAAGAGACAGAACATGTTATTTTTATTTAAAAAACTAAGTTTTCTGTAGGGCTGTAATGGCATGGATATTTTCTTACCACAGGTTTACTGCAAATTCCTGTGGAAAGTATAAACTAGAGGAGGGAATTACCCGAGGCCCTCTATATCATCTTATCACAATAAATCACCATACAATATTAAGATTTTAAACACTTTGTGATGTGCTGAGTATTGTGATAATGTATCTGGGTTTCCCAGCCTTATCAATTTATTTGTGGCAGCCTGTCACCATTAAAACATCTGTCGCCACAAATAGATTTTAATTTATTTAGAGCTGGACTGTTCATTAGGAGCGCTGTTGAAATTTAGATACTTTTTGAATGGATTCATCTCATTTCAATCATTTTCCCTAGGGGCTACAAAAATCAAATGTTTTACCTGGAATACTAATATTTTTTTATAATTAAAAAATGTATTTCTAGCATTCATGAATCTTTATAATACTGCCACAAAAAAATATTGTGATGCTATGTTGTATTAATTTTATCCCTCACCACTAGTGGTGACTGCAGACAGAAGGGCTGCATTAGAGCCAAAGTAGCACATTTTTTATGGATTTATTATATTAGCTCAAAAAAAAAAAAAAAAGAAAAATGCCACGATAACCTCATTACCCTGGTAGTGTGACATGCCTGTAGTATTAGGGTGATGCAGTTGTCGTCACAGCCCTTGTTTTCTCGCTTCAATAAAGTGCTTGCATGCCAACCTCCTCTAGGCTCTATCAGCACTGTGAGAGTTTTCATTTATTAAAACCTCTGTGTGTCACACACTGAGTGGCACTAATTGCCATTAGTAGCTGTTCTGTGGGGAAAACACAAACATCGAGCTAAGTGCCAAAGATTTTCTTTCATTCACAGGATTCTCAGAAACCACATGATGGCAGACCAGGTGCAAACTTCAAATACAGTGTAACTGCGCCACTTCTGATCATAACATCTCATAGAGTGACCTTGTGTTGTCATAGTTATATCACCACATCCACCCATCTCATATTTCCTCTCTTGGGCCCAGCGGAGTCCTCCTCTGCTGAACAGGACATCAGCGAGAGTCAAGAACAACCCCTGACTCATAGCTGAGGAAATCCCTCAAGACTGCATGTGCATATAGACAAATGGGGAAGACTGGGTGTTTTGAAATATGCAGCGGTTTACACTATTGTTGCACAGTCATCCCTTTTACCGACAATATAGCAGGTGATGCATTCAGACAGCTGTGTTTTTCCTCATTGTAATCTGACTCTCTGCCTTCTTTTGCTACAGTATCTCGGTGCCCATGGCAGGATTTTCAGCAAGGGAGTAAGAGGAAAAGACGTACAAAATAGGAATATTGGGGATACAGAAAAAGAGAGAAAGGTTGGAGGGGTGACTGCCGTGTTGTTACAGCTGTGGAGGAAAAATGGCTGCAGTCGAGAGAGAGATGGAGTGTCAGATACGAGCTCACGGAGGGGAAGCCAGAACAGAGATAGAAATTGAGGAAGAGATCAACAAAGGGAATCCATTCAGTCCAGACATTGGCGTTCGCACTGACATTGTGCTGCTATCGAGATCCATCCATCTCAAACACAATGCGCCAGTCTCTTCAGCCCACACCACATTTACACCGAATAAAAGATACAGTCTTTAAGATATAGAGCTGGGAGGCGTCCCAGCAGCTCAGCAGGGGGGGACGGCACACACAATGTCGAGCCTCTTACTCTGTTATGGGTTTGAACATTCTCCTCGCACCTGTCCTCATTCTCGCCATCTCCCATGGTTCACATTTTCCAGTCCCATTGGGAGGGAGAACAAGGTAAGATAAGCAACCTGAAACTTTTTGCTGCCCAGTTTCTGCGTATATTGCAAATAAAGCTGGATTTATTGCACTTAAACCTCTTACTCTAGATGGTTTTTTAAAGATAACATTGCTCTTTTAGCTCAGTTTACCATATGGCACGGGTAAGAAAATAAACAAACCTATAAAAAACACAATTTCTCAGTATTTACAAACACACAGGCAGAAATAAATGAGGCACAAGCAGGGCCACATATGTGGTTATCATAAGCAGCGAGGCAGAAGACATTCAATGAGCTCAGTCAACGCGACTTCGCTGCTGTTTGTCCATAAAAATGCAAGCCAACGCTCTCTTCTGGAACACCGCAATATTTGCACGGTTACAGAAACCATACATCTGGCTGAAGCTCAGAGTAGGGACAAGACAAGCCGAATCCTTTGAGGGTTATATGTTGCATAACTTAAAAACTATATGTCCTTTATTTGAACCTTCCAAACATGCACACTCAAAGCAGTCTCTTGCAAAAAATGGTGTATTTTCAAAATACAATCATGGTTTTATGGTGTAAGGTTAAAAACTGCAAAGTTTAGCTCACCTTCGAGCTAAAAATGTATGTGATACGAACTCCTGTTAAAGGGTTTTTTGGGAGGGAGATTTCCTTATCTGCTGTGACGGTCAAGGGATAGAGAGATATAGCATGATGAAAAGCCCTTTGAGGCTAATTATGATTTGTGATGTTAGACTTTATAGATCAATTTAAATTGAAACTGAATTGAAATTACTATTTATGAAGCCCTTTGGGGAATGCTTTGTGGTTGGGCTACACTGAACTTTGACTTGATTAATCTATAAAGCACTTTGGATTGCCTTTGGTATGAAATGTGCAAAATAAATACATTTGCACTGCCTTGCCTTGATATGTCTGTGGGCACCTGTGCTTGGTAAATCTTGGCTGTTGATTTTCTAATAGCATCACTACAGTCATTTGTCTTTTTTCTGTCTATTTTCTGTTTATCAGATTGACCTCAGGACTCGTCTTTGGCTGCTTTTGTGGATCCTCCGGAGGGACAAAGCCCTGATAAATCCCCTGATGCAATCATACAGAATCTATGAGTACTATGAAGTTCATTCTTCACCTTGGAAAAAGTACTTAAAAAGAATAATCTAAACTGAAGGCCCAGGTAAAAGTTTTTTTTTCCCAGAGCTTTCAACTTCATTTCAAAGTCTTTATCAGCAGAGGGATTTTGTTCAGGTTGCTGAAAGCTTCTGAAGAGGCTACTTGACCTTGAGTTAATTTTATTTCAGGGTAAACTGTCCAGATGCTTCAAGCAGCTATAAATTGATATTAAATAATAATGTGAAAACAATTGAACAATGTGAAAGAGGTCACTCGCAGTAATGAACCTACAGAGAATTATCACCAGAATCTGCAACTCACCTCCGCTTTACAGAGCTTGATTCAATTCAATTCAAATCTATTTATAAAGTCCATTGTCACAAAACACAAATAGCCTCAGAGGGCTTTACAACATATGATATCCCTCTATTCTTAGACCCGAACAGAGACAAAGGAACCTCCCCCCAAACCCTCAAATGGCGGAGAAAAATAATTCTTTGGGCAAAGATTTGATATTTGCTGATATCACAGTCTGCCGTGATAAGATTTTGATTTGGTTAAATTCAGGAGCCTGTGATCAATAAGAGATGATATCAGTCAATATCCTCATTGTTTTTTTCTCAGATGTGATCATTATCGCTTGGTCACTAGCACTGTTTGAACGTTTGGGAAGGAGGTGCACTTGATAGAAAATGGTGACACAAACTGCCAAATGCCATTTTCACTTTTTATTGATGATAATGGATTGTTAAGAGAATAAATAATGGACTAACATTTATTAGTTGGACAGAGACACTCAAAATGAATGAATGATAATGCTCTACAACAGCTGGAGTTACTGTTACAAGTTCACCATGTCAACTAGGGAGGTTATATGTCAATGCTGTGTTCGCAGCTTGTTTCAGCTGCCTTCACATGGCCAAGAAATTAGGTATTATAATTTAAATTGCCTTGGGGCTACTGGTGCATGTATTCCTAGAGCTTATATCCTCACAAACACAGCAGCCTCACATACAGTGCTGGTCATTATTTAACTCAATAACAGTAAAATACAGCCCAGTGTTTCTCACAAAATTAGATTCTATGGTGTGGCGGTAGCTGACAGATCAGCAAACCTTCAGTTGCTGCTGTTATACAGATAAGACCCAGCCTGGTTTCGTAATGCAGTCAGTTTCATATAAAGTAGGTTTGGAAAACAGCAGATGCAGAGGAGTTTGTTGTTAACAAATACATTTGTAAATCCAATGTGATGCTCTACACTAAAACAAATGCTGTAGTTTGAAGAAATGGATCATTCTATTTCTACACTATTTGAATTAACAAACTTAAAATGGGCAGCACTCTGCTTATCTGTCTCTGCAGACAGAGTTCCCAGTGTAGGTTCTGCTGCTGTAACACAACAAACTAACTGTATATATACATATATATTCCATCAGCACTCCACATTAGTGAACAGTCCAGTTTGTGCCAGAGTGGCTACTCACAAATGCACCCAATGTGTTTGTGAGGAAGAGAAAGAGCTAAAGTTGGGCACCGAGCTCCAAAAGAAGAAAATCAATATGTGGCGGGCAATGTTTTTGGTGAACCGTGACAAATACATAAATATGTCAGAAACCCTGCAGCCTGAACTGCATCGACTTCTATTCAAATGCAAGAATAATTTTACAAATCATCATCAGTTGTTAAAGACATGACACAAATATTCTACATCTGTTTAACTTAACATACTTTGGGAAACTCTGTATAATGCCTAATTATAAGAGGTGGACCAGCCGACCCTGTTCTCCCCTACAGCCTCAACACAACCAGTCCAAAACTGAGAAAACAACAGAACACGACTGCACATTAAAGATATTCAAACTACTGATTGAAGGCAACAAAAAAACTAAACAATGTGCTGTACAGTTTGATTTTTGGTTGACATTGCTGTTGCTATTATATTGTAATGTAAAGATATAAAAAAGCCACAACAAGAAAAGACAAAATCACGATCAAAGTCATTTCTTTTTGGCTGCCAAAGTGACTGATGTTCCTCCGGCTGCTGCAGCAGCAGCAGCGTTCATCACAAACCAGCCAGCGGGCTGCTAATCTCTTCTCGTCCTCCCTGCTTGTGTGTATTGTCTAGTGTTTGACAAGCCACCTCTGCCAGCCTCCAGCCTCCAGCCACAGGACTGGCACAGTCGCCTGCGAGCCTCCCTCAGAGAGATTTAATGGACTCCAACCGAGAGATAGTTTACCAGGCCGCCATTTTGGGAAGTCCTTGTTGTTTTCTGGGAATCACTTACAGGTCACTGACTCTTCCAACAATCAATGTTTTTGTTATGATGAAACAGCTTGACTGAAGTCTATAGCAGACAGAAGAAGGAAGCTTTCAAGATCTTGCAGCTTATTTTGTGAGTTTTTGTCACAGGTAAAATCATAAACATCTTAAGCTGGAATAAGTCTATTTCCCTCTGTGTCACTGCCTGCTCCTGCGGACAACTTCAACCCAAGCATTCAGAGTTCCTTAATATTTAATTGGGGCCGTTTTGTCCTCTGAATTTGCAATGGGACTTTTTGAAGTATCCAAGCAGCTGTGAGTGAGCGACTCATCTGCTCGTCGGTCAGACAAAAACGTTGAAAAGCTGCGATTCTGCTCTTAACGATCGTAATGTTTAATGGGGGTAACCTTGGGTGTGATCATTGTGTTTTAGATGTCAGTCATGTCTCCATTTTGCCACTCTCTCTCCCATCTGTACGGCGGCGGGGGCAGTGTGATGAATTTAGCTTGTCAGTGATTTGTCGTAACTGCTGAGTTCTTTCGCATCCCTCTGCTGCGTGCCTTATGAATACTGAGCATCCAACTGTGTGTGTGCACGCGTCTGTGCTTGTGTTTTGAATACTGAGTGTTGCACAAACTGTACTGGCGTGAATGTGTACGTGAGTGTTGACAGCTGAGCTCTGCCTCTGTGTACTTGAGTTTGATTCTGCGTGCATGCGAAGCTGTTGCGTGTGGATTAAGTTAGGTGGTGACTGATGGCATGTCCATGCTTGGCTATCCACGGCACATCTTCTTAGCCTGTCTGAGTGACGGGAGGGAGACACACTCCCGCTGAATAAAACATGAATTCAGACACGCTGTCAGCAGACACAAGCCTCCGCCGGATGATAAGACAGATGTGCATGAGCATGAGACAAGAACAGCTCCTTCATAACTTTACATCGAAACATTCATCATTTAACAGTTTGTGCTAAAGCAAAAAAAAAAAAAGTTGCTTGTTTGTTTAAAGCTTTTCATGTGAAAATTTGCTCCATTTTCTTCATCTGATAATACTTTGGATTTTTTGAATACTTGAGGAATATTCTCAAAGTGAAACTAATGATGAGTGCATTTAATAAGGCACACTGGGAAAGAATTGTACATATCTTTATGCGGAACATCAAGGCTGACTTAATTCAATTCTTTCCGCAACTGAACCACCTCAGGGCGGGGAAATGCATATGCAGCCAAACAAAACAATATATAAACCCACGAACTCGTCAGTGTGGCACAGAGGTAAACATCAGGCACAGCTGAGTCATTTATGACTAACGTGTTGTACACGGTGTTCTGTCTCTCAGCCTCGCTCAGCTTAACCTTGTCACATCCACAAGAAAACATCATCTCGCCAATATGTTTCAGAGTCTAATCTCCTCTGTTCCCTCTGACCTGATCCTGGACTTCTTTAATTCTCCTGCCGCCTCGTCGCATCCTCACCCCTGGCCCGTTTTCATATTCACTCTGTCTCACTTCCCATCATCCCCCTTCTTGTCTTTCACAAACAGCTGGTGGTCGACCGTTAGCCCCTGTCGGTGGATTCCCACTGATCAGACTCTGGCTCTTACTGGGGCTTGGCAGATGTGCTGCTGGTGTTAAGTACACCCCGCCTAAGTACACTTCAGCTTCACTTAAGTACAGATCTGACATCTGAAGCCTTGAAAGCACAGGTTAACCGGGCCAACTGATTACTGCGGGGGCACTGACTCCAGATCTGACGGGCTCCTCAACCAAAATAAGATGCAAGAAGACAACTTTAATCAAGTGATCAAAAATTTGTTCTTACAGTAATGAAAAAGGCAAAAAGGAACATGATTTATTTTATTATCATACTGTTTTAAAGATATTTCATTTTGTTTAGTTTTGTTTTATTTAAGCCTGATTGAAGAGCTGTAAGAAGATGAACCAAGTATTATACTACATTTTCCTTACCATCAACAAATCCCATAAAAATAAAAATAAAAAAAACAAAACATTTCCAAACAAACAATGTGTTGGTCAGTATCTCAATACTTTCCAACTATCCCTCTTTGTCTGTGACTTTAGCCCATCCATGACTTAAGATGTTATCTCTATAAACAGACATTTGCATATGTATGCACAATCTGTGGGCAACAGTAAGAGATTTTGGTATTGGAGGCGTTCTAATTTTCGTTTGTAGTCCGAGTAGACACTGACCAATCACATCTGAGCAGCAGGTAAACAGTGGAGAGGTGGAATGCGTTGACTAAAATGCAATCTGGGAAATCATCAGCTATCATTTAATGAAGATTTAGCTTTATATGACCATTTTAAAATCTATCTGTATTCATATTAGGAACTCTGTTTATAGAAATTAGCCAAAATTAGCAACGCATGAACGAGAAAGCCTTGGCCTGGACATCCACTGGCTAAACTGGAACCCCCAGTTGGTTCCAACATAGCTAAAGATGTAAACCCAAAACATGAAACACATCCCAAGTACACTGTTCATCAAAGCTTTTTGAAACAAGTCATACAACGTGTTTTGTTTAGGTTTGTCTACACAGACAGCATTTGTCAGTTAAATTATTGGGGTTTGTCTCCAGTTGGATTTATTGAGAATAAATAATATAAATAAAATAATATTGCCAGCCTGGACTCCTTGATCTATTTTTAAACTGAGCAAAATTATATACTGACCCTGTATGTAAGGGCTGCAACAAACAAATATGGTCATTATTGCTTAATTTGATTATTTTTGCAATTAATGGATAAATTGTTTGTTCTATAAAATGTGAAGAAAATAGTAACAAAATGTTAGATGAAGAAAAGTGGAAAAAATAAACCATTAATCATCTACATTGTTGGTGATTTAATTTTCCATCAAGTAATTACATGTCATCAGTTCAGTTCTTGATTAATAATATTAATACCTACATGCTGTATCGCAGAATCTCTTTTGTTAAATGACCCAAACACACTGAACGTTTAAACCGCAGTAGCTTTTCAAACTGTGACATCAGACCTCGCCGAAGAGGACAGGAACCCTTTTGATATGAACGTGTGTGTGCGATGCTCCTTGCTTTTCTCTGCTGCCTTTGAAGATGGATGCCGGTGAAATGCTAATTAACCCAGGCCACGAGGCCGGACGCGTGCGCAGTTCAAAGGCTGGGCCTGGTGCAGCCGGACCTCAAAGCGCCGGGCTGAATCTGTTCCGCTCGGAGGCTCTTCATCTACCGAAGGCCGATGCCTCGCCGGAGACACCCTCTCTACCCCTTTCACTACAGGCATTACACAACCTTCAGAGCATGTGGGTGTGGGTGCATGTGTGTGGGCCTTGGCACTGTGTGCATATGCTTTTGTAAGGATAGTAAAATGAGATGCTCTTGTCGTTAGTGACCGTGTATTGGCAGATAAATCTCCATAATGCTGAAGATCGAAAGCTACACTCTTTTCTCTCACTGTCTGTCTGGACGTGGTGTCCTTGGAGCATTATCTCCCACAATCATTCACTTCCAGATTTTCCAGCTGAAGGTTTGTCTTTTTTTCTGAATTTTCAAATTGTATTTTTCTGCCCTCATCAATCTCTTCCTAGAGCTTGTCTTAGTTGTTGTATTGGAGCAGTCCCTCTGGTTTTGAGCTGTGTGCTAAACTGGAATGAATAGCCATGACTTCATGCTGCATTACACTGCAGTGACTGTGTGTGTGTGTGTGTGTGTGTGTGTGTGTGTGTGCGCGTGCACGTGCTGGGGGAGGTAACAGTGTATGACAGGTAAATAGAGGTCATTTCTTGAAGGAGGATATGAGAGGAGGAGGACACAAGCAACATACTGTATACACTGTACTCAAACACACATGCACGCACGCACACACACACACAAGCACACACACACACACACGCACGCACGCACGCACGCACGCACGCACGCACGCACGCAAGCCCGCACATACGCACACACTCACACCAGCTCTGCCTCTTCAGGTGATTTATGAAATGTGTCGGCTTTGCAAGTGTTTGCATTTGAGGAGGATTTTGATGTATCACCCTCGAATGCCCGGTTCCAACAAGTTACTGCTGGATGCATTTTCATTGCTCTTGACAAAATGTGTGCGCGTGTGTGTGTGCACATAACATAAGGGCATGTAGTACAGGGGACTCTCATCATTAGATGGAGCTTGCTGTGTCATCAATCAGTGTCGGAGAATAATTGCACCAGTTAGCTTCTACTGACAGTTTACTGTCTGTAATCGTTTAGGAAAGTCACAAACACACAAGAATGTACACACACACACGCACACACACAGTCACAGTCAAAAAAAAAAAATGTTGGCTTCATCATTAATAAAGTACGTTCATGATTACATTTAGAGATGCACAGATTTATAGGCCGGACTTAAGTACTGGCTGATATTGGCCCTGGTAACAGCTATCGGACTGCCAGCGGATAAGGTGACATTCACTGATGATAGAGACCGATGCTTTCTGTTGTGTCACATCAAATGTGCGTATGCTAATAGCAGGGCTCAAAAATAACAGCTTCCCGTTGCACTAGGGACAATAGAAAACATTTTTGGGACAAGCAGAGATCGGCTTGGGACACCTTTGGGATGAAAGAACACAGTAAACTCATGATCAATGCGTCAGAGGACACACACTGATTTTTTCACTGTTTCCCTGATGAAGCTACATTGTGAGGAACAAATCCATGATCGGCAGGAGGAGAACTAGTAGCCTAAGGTGTTAGCAGGTGGTGGCCGGAAGTAACAGCTAACAGAGGTTGCACTGAGTTACATTATGATGTGTTCAAGCTCAATTCAGTAAATATAATTACTGGACAAAGGTAAATTTATTACAGTGTTATTGTGATGTGTAAATGTAATTTTTTAACATCAAGATTTTCGCAAGAAACTTAAATAAATACAGATGACGGAAGGAGAAATGTGTTGATGTTTTCACAGCAATATAAAAAAGACAACAAAAGATATTAGAGAGGGACTTTTATATATATATATATATATAGTGATATTATGATATCACTATTATACCCTTTTTATGTGAAAGGCTATATAATAGGTTGTTCCATAAATTTGTATGATTGAATTTGTGCTCATTCAAAGAGTCTGATAAATGACTACATGTCTTCAAAACAGTTAATTGCATTTCTTATAAACAAGTTTAATTAGTTTTCCTGGTAGAAAAGGGTGAAGAAAAAAAAAACAATAAAAGCAAAATAAACAACAACAACAACAACAACAATGAACAAACATCGATGTCTGTCCAGACTTTCACAATAGGAGCGTCCCTACTTCGATAATTACTGTCTTTTACCTGCAGCCATCTCCATGATTCATCAAGCAAAGACCCAACAAGCAAACATGACCATACACACACACTTGCAGTGTGCCTGCAGAAACCAATATGTCCAAAAAGGCCAAAAAGACACATGAGTAAAACTTCTAAGTTTGGTAAAAACGACTTGACTGCTCTATTTTTGGGCTGAGTCTCTGTCCTGGTTTGGTGTCTGTGACTGAAGCAATAAGTGATGCCGGGATGATGAGACATCATTTCTAGTTTCATCTCTGTGCTTCGTCCCATCCAGCAGACAGGCTCTGTCCTCAACAGAGGTCTGAATTAATATTTCATCGTTTTACATTTTTTAGATACCTGTGTCAACGACCACTCTCTAATTAAAAAGAAATGCATCAACATGTCATCCCTACTTACATTTCCAAAACTAGAAAGGAACATTGTGACTCTGAAAGTTTCTCGTTGTATAAGAACAGACTGCAGGAGCTCAGAAACAGCAGGAGGCCTGCCATGTTAAGGAACTCTGAGTATTGTATTTGTTTTCACAATGTTCCCCCACATCTGGGTCTACAACCCCCTTCACACTCGGCTGCCTCTGACCAGGCTGGAGCCAAGCCAGTTCATGCCAAGCAAATTACTCCTGTCTGTCCTTCAGTTTGACTGTCTGAGGAAACATGTAATGGCTCACCATTAAACTATCTCCAAGATTAAAAACAATAACATTTACAGCCTGTTTTTGTTTTGTCCCATTACAAAAAATGTTGAAATGTGTCTTTATCGACCTCTGCATCACAGAATGTAGGCCTGGACAGATGGGACACTGTCATCCTGCTTCTAACGTAATGAAAATTGAGCAGAAGACCAGCAGTGATGAACAGGGCTGGCATTGTCTGTTAATTTATCCTTCCCACCGGTCCATCGTCTTATGTAAAAGGAGAATGCGCAGAAAAATAGAGCGTACTTGGACATTTGGATGTTTAAATATTCCAGATTTATGTGGTTGGTCCAGCTGCCCAACTTCATCTAGCCCCTGATCTTTGAGACAAGACAACTGCTACTCCCAAATCCGAAGTGTCAACTTCAACAAACTGGTGTGCTGGATTCGGGTTGATCAGGTTGAGGGGTGAGGTATAAAGCTGCTTAAAGGAATACTTCACTGCCATTTTTGTATTTTAGTCACCCCGTGTATTGCTGAATTTACAGAAAACTTTAACTTAAGTTATAGGCGTACAAAATAATGTAGCATAACACAAGTCTCTTTTATTCTGTCTTATGCTCAGTACTTCTCAAACAGACAGTCCTTTCAGACAAGAAACTGAGCAGAAAATGAAACTTTATATATGCTCTCTTCAAAGCCAGACTCCATTGACACAAATAATAATTTTACCTCACTGAACATGGGAGCTGCTGGTCTATAGCTGCCATGCCGGTTGTTTGTTTGTAATGTGTGTTATTGTGGTTTCTTAAAGGGTTAGTTCAGATTCACCAAAGTCACAAAATAACATAAACAAACTGATCAAGGCAGTAATAGACCAGTAACTCCCAATTCAGCTGGGTTAAAATCTCTCTTTGTCAGTGGAGCCCAGCTTTGAAGAGAGCATAGATAACAGGGCTATACCTGACTCAGAATTATGCCAGTCAAATCAGATCCAATATGAATATTCTTTGATTCATTTCTTTTTCCATATAAACTTTTAAAGTTTGAACGGTGCTAAGTGGGATGTTCAGTGTGGCAGCAGTGCTCATTTACTATAGCTAACGGCGCTAACAACATACTGCACGTGCAACATTTTTTTGCTGACACCAAATATCAAACAAAAGACTTTAGCATATTAATTTGCAGTGAGCTGTAAATTCCCTACTTCTTGACGTTACAGCACAGTCTCTCTCTCCCTTGATGCTGCTGCTTGCATGTCCGCAGCTGTTTGTACCAAGAGTAGTATGAAAGTCAAGAGCTCTCATTAATCTGGGGATTAAAACATCCCCAGAGGTACACTGCACAGCACCCTGATAAAAAAAAGACTGCTCAACTTAAAGCAATCTCAGTTGACTTAGGGGTCTCTGGTGATCTGATTCTCTGACTTTCAGAGGGCAGCCATAAAAGATAACTTTCCCTTTTAGTTCAGTTCCCCTATCTGTTTAGCAAGCACTAGGCACCCAACTGGATAAATGAAACTTGGAATACATTGCACGAGTAGTTTTTCTACTTGCCTATGTCTTAAATTCATCAAGAATTCTCCCTGGGTTTGAATTCTTTATCACTGGAGGCATGCAAGTAAGCATAGTAATTTCACAAATTCAATGTAACACTGGATGAGTAATTGATATACAAATGGTCATTTGGGGTTTGAAGAATTTCTTTAATATCTCAGAAGGCCCGGTTTGTCAATTAAAAGGAACAGAGCAAGTTCAGAGCATTGCATGGGGGCAGCCAAGATGCTAGAGTTGCAGTATGAATTTAAAAAAATGAATGCAAGAGGAGGGTGCCAGCCTGTCAGACAATGCCTTGGCTGAATCCATCTGCACACAATGAAGCCCTAAAAGTGAGAAGGTGAGATCATGAAAACAACAAAGATGGTGGTTAACCTCTGAATGCTGGACTATCAGGATCATTCAGCCCCTTTTGTAAGTCATGATCTCTCACACGGCTGTTAATCCAGATGGTTAGGGCAATCAGTGAAGTCTGTTTTTCTCATATGATTTGTTGCCAGCCTTGTCCTTGATTGGTATCGCAGTGGTAATAAGCATCGTGGAGAGAAAAGTTGTTCCACTGCTGTGATGTGGAAGTAAAAAGTCCTTCACTTGTCGTCATCTTTAGCTGAGATTCAACAGGCTCAAGGCCAGAGATTAATCAGGTGAACTATAGACAGAAGAGGAGGAACGTCAAGAAGACGGAGCAGCTGCTGTCACGACATTTTCAACCCACTGACAGATCATCGATTAGTAAGTTCTGTTGCGGCATTGGTATACCAGTTTTAATTCTGGTGCAGTACGTGAAGCAGAGGACATAATGCAGTTAAGATGCATTATGAGAGATATTTGAATGATGGTAATAAAGAGAAAGGGGATGTTTAACGGCATCTTTTATAAAGGAAAAAGGTCAGAAAGCTGCACACCCGTCACAACAAAACCTCAGTCCCTTTTACATGGAAACCTATCCAATCCATACTACATCTGTGAGACGTGATGGAGCTCTTTTTCTCTGTTCCTCTCCTCCTGCCCTCATCACCCTCTCTTCATCCTCCCCCTGCTGTTAGCTGAGCAGGGCGGCTGGAGGACTGCACGCCCTCTGCATGGCAAACAGTTCAAGGAGAGGGAGGAGGTGAGACGCAGCACTGATGTGAGTGATTCCATTAAAGGGCGTTGACACTGGCATTAGAGGCTATTGACACGGCCACAGGTATTAATAACATAATGAGGGTGTTAAACTGTCACAGTGTGCTTGGTTAACATGGTGTGTGTGTCCAAGTGTGTGAATCATATGTGTGTGTGCTCTGTCCTGTGGAAGACCCGATGAAGACTCTCTGAACAGAGATGGTGCAGGACGGAGAGAAGTGATGTTTTATGGTGTTAATGGATCGGAGGTAGAGGACGTTCATCACGAAAAAAATCTGTCTTCTTATCGGCGCTCACAGCTGTTAGCTGAGCTGCAGTGAAGTCACTGTTACAGATGTGTGTCTGTGCCAACGTCTGAGAACTGGCAGTCTGTCCATCTTTACATGTAAATAGATGTCAAACTGGTTATTAGTTTAAAAGCTGAGATCTATGATGGATTTTTTTAACGCCATTTAATATCATCTCACAAAAATCATATATTCACATATTTGTTGGTTAGACATTTTTACTGCGAACCAACAACACTAAAGAGCTAAAGCCATTAGTCAATCAACCAGAAATTAATCTGCAACAGTTCTGATTATCAATTAACATGCATCAGCTGGAAAATGGGCCGAGAGGGTCGATTGTTACCACACTTGGAATGCATCTGTTGCAAAAGTGCAACAAACTCTACATCATTTGAAATCATAAAGCTGAAATAGATGAGATCATCACTACAACAACAATTATTTGTCTTGCAATGGGGGCATGTTAAAACAAAAAGCTAGTTTTGTTTTTTTCCAAGTTCACAAGACACACCGAATTCAGACTTTTTAAATAGAGTTCTTGTTAAAGAGAAAATTGGATTTTCAACAGCTGTAGCACTTAAGTAACTAGTTTATTCTCCGTTTGTGCATAAAAAGGGTTGCTTGGTAAGGTTGATCATTTAAGTGAGTTTTTTTTTTCACTTGTTCTAGTCAAATGTGAATATACACTGGCTTTTCAAGTCTGAAACAGTAAACTAATTGGTAGGAGAAAACAAGCCATTTAAATACATTAACAGGTACTATATGTAAGCACTTGGAAATTTTAATGCACATTTTTTGTGATTTTCTAACACAACATAGACCAATCAGCTAACTGATTGAAAAATAAATCAGCAGTTGAATCCATTATAAATAGATTCAACTCTAAAAACACTGAGAAGAAAATTATAAATGCAACTACAAACTTTGACATTTTTTGTAGTGTTTAAAGAGCTCAAATTCAAATATTGGGATTACAGTTTTCACATTAAAAACTTTAGCTAAAAGTGCAGATAGCCAAGTAAACATTGTTTGCACAATGTAATGTTTTGGCTACAGAATATTGACACCGTCTGCACTTTGATTGGTTCCTTATAGGTCTAGCTTTCACCATGAAATTATGTCTGCCGCTTGGTACAATCCCCCGGGAAAATGAAGGTTTGATTACTGGCACAAAGGATGTGTCAACCATTGAATAACCAAAACAGCAAGAGGACAGCACTTTTGTTGTCTATGGTACCTATTGCTTGAGTATCGGTTTAACTTATTTTGCAGTTACTATCCCTTGTAAAAGAAACGCTGGAACAACCGAAAAAGAAAATGAGCCCTGTTTCTAGGCTTCCCGGGGAAAATTGAAAGGAATCCGGTTGTCCTTGTGACAGTGGCAACAACAGTAACAACACTAGATGGGAAAAGTTCACAAGTTGTCTGTTTCCACTTCAAGGTAAAAAGGGTTAAAAGAACATTTTTTAAATGAGTGCACAGGTTATAGTTACTGATTGAGGCTCTATTTTAAGTGTGCATTGCTTGGTATAGCCACAGAGTTAAAACAGATGACTGACTGACTTCTGCTGTGTGCTTTTGACGCAGTCTGAGCTGGCATGGAAAATCACGGTAATCCTTGTTTCCAAAATTGCATCATGTAGCTTATTTGCAAGTGACCTCAAAATAAACTAATGCAGAGGCGAGAAAAAAATAATTTGTAAGCTCACAGCAGAAAGTAAAGCACAAAATGAATCCCTCAAACTTCACGTCTACAAAAATATAACTGTGAGCAAAACATTTTTAAGGTAAAATCCTGCATATGATACAATATTTAAGTGATGAACTTCATTAGAAGAAAAAAAAAATGTTTTTGTAATGAACGGTGCAGAAGAGATTGCACCACAGTCTCCTGATGTGGCTGTGCGTTCTCATCTAATGTCTCTGCTGCACAAAAGAAACACTCTCTAAGATTGCATGCTCTTCTGTTTGCTGAATAAATACAAGTGGAACAACAATACAGCCTTTTTGGATGAGAGCATCTGCATGATGTGACTGTTGTGTCGGTGCAGATCGGGTGTGCATATGTGAGATTATTTTTCATCTGCCTCACCATCACCTTCTGCGTACACTGCGCTCATCAACCCTCAACCTTCGTTCCCTTTGAATGATGTTCTGTGCTGCAATCTTGAATCATCATTGCCTTAAAAAAAAAAAAATCCACATCTATAAATCAGCTGCTTTCCTTTCGTGACTCTTTGCCTCATTTCCGGTTAGCTGCCATCTCTCCTCAGTCACTCCTATCAGTTATCGCTCCTCATCTTCTTGCTCCTCCCTCCTCTTCCTCATTCCTTTATCTTCTGTATCCTATTTCTTTAACTCTCCCTCTCCATTTCTCTTTTGTATCTTTTTTCTTTCTCTCGCTGTCTATCTCTTGCTTCCTTCTCTAGCTGGGGAGCCAGTGTGACTGCAGTGTGACCTACTTAGCTGCTGCTGCTGCTGCTGCTGCTGACTGGCATGGTTGAGAGTTGGCATAGTGATGTAGGCACCGGAGAGGCTCCCGTGATGAGCACTGCCAACAGAAACTCACTAAGCATCAAGAGGCAGAAAAAACGCAGGTGTCCGAGATCTCACCCTGCATCTGTGTGTCTCCTGACCTGGCTTTAGCTCCAATATTTCATATCCATCACTGATGTTAAATTATTGCATGTAACAAGATAATACTGTGTGCACAGTCTATGATGCTTCACTGCAGGTGCATTTATCTATTTTGTTTGTTTCCCTGTGTAATTCAAGACTCATTATGTGTCCCCCAGTTTTTCTAATAAGGCAAGGCATTCACTGATTGGTTCATTTAGCTCCACATATTAGATTCTTTGGACTGAAAATGGCAATCTGCAAGACCCATTTGTACGTCCATCTGTAGGTAGCGATTGTCATTGTCTGTTCAATCAGCCGGGCTATCACTGCTAATGCTAACTGTCTTTTATTCATCCCAAACAAAGCCTTGGTGCTGACAAACTGTTGCCTCTGAAATGGAGGACTTTTTCCCAAGAAAACAGTTTATCAGAATCAGCTTGCTTGGAACAGAAAATGTCAAAGCTTTCAGAAACACAATGAATGATGTTTTGCTATGTCTGTAAGTAGACCTAATGTGTAATGTCATTTTAAGTTCGCACTGATGCATAACCATGTCAACATATTGATCTTTCTGGGTATTCAAAAGTGGAGTGAAGCACAGTAAAACAAACTATGATGTCAGACAATATTGAGAAGGCATGTCGATTTAGGACAGCCTTGAAAGCGGCGTCTAACCTGTTGATTGGTTCTACTTGACAACAGCTTGACAATGGCGTTATTTCTGCCCATGGCACTGATTGGATCATCTTTTTAGTTCAACCGAGACACCGCAGCTTCATGTCATGATGCTGGACCAATTAGTCAACTTGCTGGAGTGGACAGATTAAGGTCTGAACTAAGGCAACACCAACAACCTAACCTGTTGAACAAATTGAGGGTGCAGACAAGCTGATTTGTTAATCGTCATGCCATGATTTTGGACTGAAATCCTTTACGTTACTGATGTTTTCTCTGGCCTACTTGAAGAACCAGATCAATGAGGACAGTTCAGTCAGAGCTGAGCAAGTTGTTAATCACATTGGCCCAATATTCAGACCTTAATTTGAAGAACTTTCTGGTAACTTTCTGGAACTCAGTGTTTGTTCCCGTTGGGCTCCGAATGGTTTTTTTTTTTAAAGAAATTGGCCACTTTTTGACCTGGGCCTGTTTATTTCTCTCAGACAGCACCAGCAACACAAAGAAGTGAGTGTTCATCAGGAAGGGAAAAAACAAGTAACTCTTCCACTGTTTAGTTGTTTCCTTGTATAACTTATCTCATTCATATCTCCAGACATGCATATATGCATTCTGCCTTCACAAAAACACCCGTTAAACCCAGAGGGAGAATACTAAATAACCCTCAACTATAAACACGAACACACTGCATGACTCTGCCTCACCAAAGTCATTCCTGCACTCTACCTGTCAGTCACAGTCGAAAATGCCTCAGCAACCAAGGTGCAAATCTATTTGTTTCATTGGAAACCCAGAGGAAACTGCAGACAGTGTAGTTTCACAGGATGATGTTTGCCGGGTGTCTGCGTTCATGCGTGTGTGTGGACATGATTGTTTAAGACTATGCATGCATGCATGCATGCATATTTAAGTGGTGACAAATACAGCTCCCGTGTGTTAGGCTAGAGTGCATTTCCCTGTATCTTCCTCTGTTTGCTTTCTGGCAAGATTGTGTGACCTACTCCAGATGTTGTGCTAATGAGCCGGGAGATTAGTGCCACCTTGTCATACCATGTACATTAATTTAGAATAACAAAGTTTTTTTTGTGTTTGTTTTTCTTCCCTGTAAGCACAGAATGTTTATGACGCCGCACTCTAATTCTCCCCCTTTGCTTTTCAACATCTGTGGAGGCAATATATTTTTTTTTTTTTTTTTTTTTTTTTAAATTTCTGCATTCTCTACCTCTGCAGATGCTCGGTGAAATCACCTCTATCGTGCGCTGCAATCCAGTGAAAGGGAATATATAAGACGATCAAATTATCTGTCCAAAGCCAAGTCATAAGAGACATTTTATGAAAACAACCGCAGATCGTTCCTCCATAATACGTCATTATAATGATCAACTATTCGACCAACATTTATATGTGCATAAGATATGTAGAGGCACTTGCATGATTGCAGCAAACACAAGCAATAGGCTGGAGGAAGACAAGAATGAGCGCATTTCATTTCACACATTTGCATGTGTGTTTCTCTGCAAGTGTATGGAATAAGAGCAGAATAGAGAGTATATTCTCATGTATGTTTTCATCAGAGAAATCGAAAACACATATAAATCAATGTGGACATGCTGCTGTGTGTACCTCTACGCCCAGAGGTGCCTGTGAATGCACATGAACATGAGTCACTCTGTGTAGATTTTTACTATGTACTGTATATGTGTATATATATATATATATATATATATATATATATATATATATATATATATATATATATATATATATATATATATATACATATATATACATATATATATATATATATATATATATATATATATATATATATATATATATGAACAGAACTATAACCAGATATCACTGAGTAGAAATGCACTTTTACGTGCAAGCTGAGTACTCATGCCTCAGTGCCTCCAGCTCTGGCTTTACTCCCTGCATGCCCGCTTTCCTCACGCAGGACTGACTGTCACTATCCATCTATACAGCCATTACGCAAGACCCGGCACAGAGCTCCTCTTTTCACTTGCTTGATTAAAAACAGGCTAATTAGCACAATACCATTCCCGGAAAAAACGTGGTTCAAATTATGGAAGCTGCGACCGATAGTTCAAATAACACTGTAAAATCTGACAAGTTGATCTTTCTTTAAAAAATCTAGGAAACGGAAAATGTAACTTATAACTACTACATAAAATATAACTATTAGACTTAATTGTTGTTTACTTTACAGCTAATATTTAAGTTTATTTAAATTTAGTTATATTCACTTAATTTGAGAAGTTGTTGCATCTTAAAAATTACAAATTGAATTATATTGGTCTTTCTTACTTTTAGCAGCTTCAGTAAACCTAGTTAAAAGTGCGATATATCTGTACTCTGCTGATTGCAAACCAGTCATATTTGTATCTTTCTTAAACGTGTTATGAGAACAGAACTGGCCGAACTCCTCCCTTCATCACTGGCAAAACCATCAGACTAACTTGGTTTACTAAAGTTGCGAATTCTTAAAAAAACAAAAACAAGGACATTACACTTTTCATTTTTAGGTTGAATCAATGCAGCAATTTTGATATAAAATAAACATAAATTAAGATGAATAATTATATTTACTTTCTATTTTCAAGGCAATTGGTGTCCAAGATTATTTTAAGTAATATAAACTTGTCGTATTTTACACTTTACATTATAAATGGTGTATGGCATGTCATTTCTAACAACTAACCTACAGCTACACAGTTTTTTTAGTCTTCCTCGATGTCTCCAGAGAGGAAAGGATGCCCTCTGGCTCTAATGAAGGTCTGGTTAGGTTCTGTCAAACAACTCTGTAATTTGTCTATGAGGTCATGATGGACTATTTTGCAGCTGAGGTGGTCCAGGGACACTCCAGAGTCGTGACTTCTGATGAATCATTAGCTTGAGGCGTGATTGGCTCCGTAGGAGTAGTGCTGCATTCTAGTCAAAATTAAGGGGGAGATAATGACCGGCGTAGCACAATGTGGGTCCTGTTTCACCATAGGGTTTTGGTTTGGTACATTCTCAATATGCTGTATCTTAACCCCTTGAAACCTGGATCAACATCAGTTTCCTTGTGAGATACTTTTCACAAGCTATTTAACCCTTAAACCTTGGCATATTGGTTTGATTTCTTTTGAAAACATGACAAAAACGGCAACAAGCGACTTGGCCAGAAATGTCCCGCAAACTGTAAGAAATTAGTAAAAAGTGGCAAGAAAATGACCTGAAAAGGAGGATCATTTAAAAATAATTATAGGGAAAAACATCCAGAAAACTACATGTATAATTATTTTAACCATATATTTAAAACTAGTTTACAGAAAAAAATATATGTATTTTTTCTCCTTTTTTTTTTTTTTTTTTTTTACTAATTTCCTGCTAGGTTTTGGGTCGTGTCTTGTTAAGTTGCTTATTGCTTTCCATCCATCCATCCTGCAAGAGAAGTAAAACAAATTTGTCCAGGAATTAAAGGGTTAACACTGGTATGTATGAGAAGGAGGATGGAGAACGCCGTGATTGCCATCAGACGATGAATTGCCAATAGGGGAGCTGATATTACAGGTGTAAGAGGAAACGTGGCAGCAGTCCTCTGAAACAGCAGAGGTAAGTCAGCCGCAGTGGCGAGGCATTTCAGGACAAAGGAAGGTTGGAGAGGCAGAGGCAAGAGTGAGAACTGATCAAAAACGGCAGGTGAAAAGGAATGCGAAGTCATGTTGCTATGGCAACTAGCCATGCAGCCGAGGATAAAGGCTGGAGTTGCATGCAGTCCCTTTCTCTCTCTCTCTCTCTCATCCCAGAAATATGAGCAGAGCTCTGCCTGACCATCTGAGCAGCTTCCTTATGCTCTCGGTGAACAGATAACACGTCAAACTGTCCATCTGACTGTGTCATTTCATATTTACTCACGAGGGACGGGGTTGTGGGGGCACTTTTAATCCCGCTACAATGTTTTTCTTGTTGCCGAAGCCAGAGAGTGCAATCCATTCCAGGATGGATCACATGATAACCTTCCCATTTGTATGCATGAGACAGAGTTTCTGCCTATATCATTTCTAGAGGCAAGTGCCTGCGTTGTTGAATAATGGAGCCAGAGAGACAGCTGGTTGCTACAGAAGCAGTGAAGCTCAGAAAAAATATTCTCACTGCGGCAATACGTACCTGTTGGATGGATAATACTTATACTAATACTTACAGTAATGAAATTTTTAACAGTAGTTTGTTCTTTGGATTGGATATAATAGACTTTGGATGAACATGGAAGGTGCGGCTTTTTCTCAGTAAATGAGCCTTGAAAGATTTTGAGACCTCCCAGAAGTCAAACATTTAGATTTAGTAACCCTGGAGGCTGCAGAGATGTTTGCGTAACATTTTGTTTGATGCCATCTGTGTCCAAATTTATGATGTGAAAGAGGAGCAGCCGCATAAGCAGCGAGGCTGCAGTAATGACCGCGGCCGTGGACTTCTTAATAAACAAATACACGTCCATAGACACAACACTTAACTGACTGTCACCTCAGCACCAACGTGTTGATCTATAGCCTCCTGAACTACAATCCCAAATATGAATCTGATGGCCTCATTCAGTCAGACATGGTTTGGCCACCCATGTACCATTAGGCCTGTCAGGCCTTCAGGCCCAAAACATACCAAGCACAGATGATTATTCCCTGTTGGTTCCTCCTCTGAAACAGAGGCTGACAGCTGCCATAGAGGCAAAAAACAAAGCCATGGGCATACTTTTTAACTTTTTTTCTATATCTGTCTGTGTGGGGAGTGAATGCAAGGGGCAGTCACTAATTCATCGCCCCCTCACAACAAATGCTCCTCACTTCCCTCCGTGTGATCAAAAGACACTTCAATCTATTCAAATAAAATCCCTCTGATTTAAAAAGCTCAAAGCGAGTTCAAAGATCGGGGAAAAACAACTGCCTGCCACATAAAAAAACACAAAGCAGCGCATATACCCAAGCATGCCGCACAAACACCAGCCTGTTCTTAATACTGAGGTAATTGACTAAGCTGACCTGGCAGCCATCTTGTTTAGAGACATCTGCTGAGGAATCCTTTGATGTGGCGGAGCAGTGATGGCAGCCCCCCCATCCCATGAGCCCCTCTGTTTCTTTCTCCCTGCACATTGTGCCTCCTAAATATCAAAGGCTCCTTCGCTCCCTCCCTCTGCACCATCAACCGTAATAAAATTAAGAGAATGTGTGACGAGCTGCAGCAATCACGTCCAAGAGGAGTCCGCACCACGTCTGGGACACGGAGAGGAGGAGGATAGAGAATGAGAAGAGACGATTAGAACGAGTTTTGAAAATGGGGATGATGGATAATTTCAAAATCAAAGAGTTTGTTCCAAGCATAAAGGCCTTTGCTCACAGAGTCTGTTTTTCTTTTCGTCTGCAATTGTCGCTTGTCTAAAAATAAGTATGACCTCAAGTGGTGTCAATCATGTTAGCACGCTGACTCTGAAACTTGGCATGTCATTAAAGTTTTCAAAAAGGTTCCATTTTTTCAGTTTTTGCATCCGTCAAAAGCTTTTAGAGAGTTGTTTGACCAAGAAACAGTGAAGAAAATTTGGCACATTAGTGACAAGATAGACGAGCAGAGCGCACAGTATCTTTTCATAACTCAGATGGCTCATTTTTGGTCATGACACTGAGGTCACGCAATCTGCACCTTGGAAAGATGAAGAGGAAGAGGAGGAGGAGGAGGAGGAGGAAGAGAAAGAGGACCGCAAACAAACAGAGAAAGTGAAAATAAGAGGACAGATTGGATCATGACTCAGTCTCTTCATGCAGCTGCATCCTTTGATGTGGCGAATGCCGTTGAGGTACCTACAGCGGAGACAAGCACGGGAACAAATGTATCTGGTATTGCAACTTTTGAATGAATGGAACAAAAAACTCGCTGGACTCTGCTTAAAGTTTCTGCATTGTGAAATCTGACAAGTTGATCTTACTTCAAATAATCATGAAAACTGATTGCCTTGAAAAAGTAAATACAACTAATAATCTTAATTTATGTTTACTTTGGACCTAAGTGTTAAGTTTACTTGAAATTTAGCTGTATTTTCTTAATTTTGTGAAATTGTTGCAACTTAAAAACGACAAGCGTAATTTCATTTGATTAACTTAACAATTATATAAGAAGTTAACATAAACTAAAATTTATAGTTATATTTACTCACATTTTTCAAGGTAATTGTTTTCCTAAAGATTTATTTATTCTTTAGGAAAATTAAACTTTTGTTTTTTAATTTTTTTACAGTGTGTGTCATGTTTTTATGGTTTTTTTTGACTGATTAAAGACACACATCTAAAAAAGTAGACTCAGTGTGCAAAAGCTTTAAGTGTAAGAGAAGCACAAACCGATTTCACAAGATGAAAATGTTTGTTTTGTTTTTTTGGGTTAAAACAGCACAATCATTTGCAACTCAAAAGATCTAAAACTACGATTACTCTCAGCTGACTGAGCAGCAGAGAGGTCTTGAGGCTAGGCCCAGCTGTGATGAAGAGCTGCTGAGCCAAGGTCTTAAGCTAAAAAAGTAGCGGTCTGATGACCAATCTGGGAAGCAGCTGCGAAGTAGGAGGATGAGAGGATTAGAACGTGTTGGGTTTAATATTCTAGACATCCTGGACGAAGATGACAGGGTGGGAAAGAAGGAAGACGATGGATAGCAAATGAGGAGGGATCAGCAGTGTGTAAGTAGAGGTCCAGGGATTACTGGATGGAGGTCACGGAGCGCTCTCGATCTCCCAGACGAGAGCATACATGTAGAAATCTCTTTCTTGGAGACGGACATGGAGCAAATGGACCGAGATCCGAGGGCAAAGACTTCACTTGACAGCTCTTGAAAAATGAAAAAATTATAAATTGTGAAGCGCCGCTGGTGATGGCTCTCCGGTTTAAGCATTCATAGAATATATGGGGCTGATGGATCATGAATTATAAGGCAAAATAGGAGAACATAAGGGCTTCTATTTTAAGAAGCTGGGGGCTTTTATGTCCCTCAGCAGAAGTCTAAAGCTGCATTACTGAATAATAAAGACCATAAGACCAGAATAAATGCATTCATTAGGGGAGTCACAGTGGTGGAAAGTGTCACTACCATCATCTGAACAGTGCAGCATGAACATGGACGAGAAAAGACAGCAGCTATTCAAATCAGTCTTGCAGAACGGATGAGAATAGCACTGAAGCTCTGTCATTTGAGAGATCTGTTGTAATATTTCAATGGCGTTAAAAATAAGTTGCAAAGAACAAAACTCAGTGATGGAATCTGGGACTCATCTGATGTTTCCCAACTTATTTGTTCCCATTCAAGATAGACAGATGGACAATGACAGACAACTTAGGTTATCTTGCCATGTTAGGATCAATTTAGCTCCAAATTCTACAAAATATCTTCCTGAGATACAATTATCCAATAGACATTTTCAGATTTTTGTGCTGATGTTGACGATGTTTTCTACTGCTCTTTTCTACTGCTCTTGAAACAATGATCATAGTAAATTAAAGCACTTGGGAGTTTAATTTGTCTGGATTTAACATGTTTTTATTAGTAAGTACTTCTTGGGACTTTTGGGGCGGATGTGACGGAGTGTTACAAAACATTTTATTACAGCAGCCTTAATTGATTTTCTTTAGTGGCTTGCGGGCAGCAGGACAAGCTGCAAACACAACATTGGCATTTTTTCACCTTGTAAAGCTGTTATGACGATCGTGTTTCTAAATAGCCTCCAATTTACACGTCAGTGAACACAGAAACATTAGCGTTCATTTGGAGTTGTGTTTCCGTTCACCTGGCGAAATATAAGAAGAGTATTTACTCTCTTTTTATTTATATTTTTTGATATCCACCAAGGGAAATATCTGGCTCTCCAGCTGCCAAATGCTCCTCTGTGTTCACCGAGTAGTTGCCAACTTCATCTGTCTGCTGTTTGATGCTGGGCAGCTCGCACAGAGGGAGACGTAAGAGCTGAAAACCAGGTTGATGAGAGCGGTGAGAGTGAACCTGGGGCCTTTTTTACAGAAACTCTGAAATACCATCTTATCTTAGTCAAGTATGGCATTTCCGATGTTTGGTATTACAGAGGCATGTTTCCTGCTTGCATCTTGGCATTAAAAAAAATCCTAAACTTAGGAATTTAGTAATTACAGCTAACAGAGACCCTGTCCGTCATTGAAAATGTGGTAGTTCTGTATGGCAGTGAAAAGGAAGATGGGGAAGAACAGCAACAGCAATTTTTTAATCATTTAAATAGAGTCAAGGCATTTCTATCTTGTAGTGCCTTATCAAACAAAAAGGTTATTTTCAGTGCCTTACAGGCAAAGGATAATAAAAATATTTTTGAATAAAAAACGATACAGCATTTGACAACTAGAGAGCCAGATGTTTCCCTTGCATATCAACAGTCAATAAAAAGAGAAAAAATATTGTAATTAATGACAAACTTCCCAAAAAGGCTGGGTTTCCTCTCCTCCACCGACGTGATTAGTGCCTCTGACTCCTCGTAGCTAAAATTACTGTAAATGTCCATTTTTTGTCCATTATAGCAAGCTAGCTACCCAGTGACAAGTGAGAGACATTGATATTATGGCTTCACCATCTCAAGTAGCTACGAGTACGCTCTTAACATAGATAAAGGCATAACAGGATGAGTGCAGATTGAAGAAATGAATTTAAAGTTGTAGTTAGGATTTTTTTTAAGTAAAATGAGACAGGAGGTTTGAGACAGGATCAGAGACAGACATGAGTATAGGATTTGCTTCTTTAGTAGGAAGACAAAATGTTTCCTACCTTCAAATTGGACAAGCAGGTAGGATATTTTTTCTCATTAGGGCCCCTGAACAGCAAAGTTCTGGGCAGTAAAGCCAAAACGATAAGCTGAAAGATGATAAAATGCTCTGTAGAGCTGGGAACTGCAGAGCCAGGTTATAAATCTATATAGGTTCACCACTATGAATAAGCCCATTGACATTACACATAGTCATTTGTCCCATTGTTAATAATTATGCTTCAGGAAAACGTTATCTTCAAGTATAACATCAACGGACAGCCTGAAGTGTCAATTAGTAAAGCAAATCAGAGGTACAAATGTGCCAAACAGTCAAAATTCATCATGTCAAGTCCCCCAAAATTAATAAAACTTATGTAAAATGGGAATCCATAGAGACAGAATATCCTCTAATCCTGCTTGTTGAACATAAAACATCAAACGCTTAGAGCGCCTGGAGAAATCCTCTGTATTTACGCTGCGGCACACACCACACCAATCCCAGAGCTCTCCAGTTAAGTTGCTCCATTTCCTGTGTGACAATGGCTAAATGGGTTCCTATTGAGGGCCGAGATGGGACACGGGGCAAGTGGCACGGCTCTCCACCGCCTGTGGAGGGGCCCGGCTGACAGATGGTTTATTTCCATTTGCTGAGGATGCTGATAGGCTCTCTGGGCCGTGGCAAAATGGGAAATACTATTCACACAGGCATATCAGCCCCAGACACTCTGCCGACTGAGAGTTATGCAGACATGTCAACTAAGCTGTCGTCAAAAGGAAAGAGAGACACAGATAGACAGGAGAGAGAGAGAGAGACGGTGAGCTAAGTGATCAGCCTAGCCAAAGGCGACACTGTACTCAGGGGAACAGTGCATGAAATTCATACCTAGACACATAAATATTTGATTGTGAGATCACACTTTACATCTATATGTCGACTTAGCTGGCCTGTGTTTAAGTGGTGGGCTGAAAGCCAATGATTGAATCAGATGGTATAGAGTAGCTGCTGCTCGGTGTGTTAGTGGCATTTGATTGCTTTCCACGAGAGACGCACCTGAAATATGAATGTAAGTGGTTGTAAGTATAGTCAATTATTAAATGAATTGAAATTATATGTACCACACTGAAATATTTGTGCTGGTGCAAGACATAAAGCAGTGTGTGTTTGTGTGTGTTATGATGATACTTTGCTGATTTTCAACCAGCCTTATATCATATCAATGTGGGTAGAATGTGTAAATGAACTGTGGTATACTTCCCTCCCTCTCACCAATGCCCAGATCTCTCTGTTCCTCTCTCGTCTCAGATGACGTGATTTTTGTTGGCTCTAGGGCTGTTGCTTGAACTACAGCATGGTTTCCCACACACTCATTGTGGCCTGCCACGATCACAATATCTGCCGCCATGCATTGATTATATATTTTGGAGCTGGACTGTTCATTAGGAGAGCTATTGGAATATATACCATTTGGTTATAGACTCTCAGAGCACAGAGCGTACTCTGAGCACAGATGGAGCAGAAGAACACCAGGCGCAGTGAAAGTGAAACTTAATTGTTAATTGTGCTGGGTCTAAAAGTTCACATTTCCTCGCCTCTGCAGCAGCTCCCCCTCTCATTCTTGGATCTGATCTGATCATCTCTGGTCAGATCGACAGATCAGTTCTGCACTCTGTGACTCAAACTCTCAGTGATAAAAAGGACTCATGAAGAGTTCCCGTGCTGCGTTCACACACCCGCAAAGACATCCAAATTTAAAGACGACAGAGAATGACAAAAAAAGGGACATGCACAAACAAGATGCAAGATGGGAATGGCGTCAGTATAGAGTTGACTGTGTTTCAGTTTCAGTTCAACAAGTCGGCAAACCAATACATTGCAAACAAAACCAGTTCTAACCAAGTTTGAAATTGTTAAAAATATTAATTGATAAAAACCCATGAGACACAAATGAGGCAAAAGTGCTAACAAACACTACAGCTTTCACCACTGTTGATGTGCTGAGAAGCCCTCTGACTTTCCAAATTGAAAATCTGACTTCAGGAGGTGTTCCAGTTAACATTTCAAACTGGGAATGTGGAAATTCAGACTTCCCAATGTGAATGGAATGCACTATTATTGGTCTGATGAGGGGCAATGCATTCTGGTAGTTGCAGGTTTTCTACCTCTTGATCCAAGCAAAAGTCACAGCCCTTTTTCTCAGTTTTCTCTGATAATGTAGCACTAACTTCAAAAGTATTTGCATCTTCATGCTGCAAAGACAGCCCGGTTTCATGAACGAATCATCTTTCCAGCAGTGAAATACTTCTTTAAATAATCCAAGGCTATTAGCCAATAACAACAGAATCAATCAGCCTGTCTGACTCGGCTCGTCTCTTCTATTTTTTTCTGTCACCTTTGTATGATCTCTTACAAAAGAAACTGTTATCAAATGGCACTATGACATGAAACAGATGTAAAGACATCAAACAGCTGTATACTCGCCATGGACTGTAAAACAAAGTGGACCATTTAGTTGATTATAAGTAATCTGTCTGTTGTGTGTGTTTTATAGAATTAGCTGACTACAGTTTGTTCTGACAAAAAGGGGGTAAAAAGTGTCCTTTCTGCAATGAATGACTATTTTCCCAAACAGCTCCACTGATAGCCCCACCATTGAAAATGTTCAAATTACAGTGTTGCTCTTTGTGTCCCGGTCATAATGGCCCTAATCCAGTAATGTCCTTGTACATTTATCTGTCACTTCAAGCAATGTGTGAAGGGGAAAGAGGATAAAAAGGAACACTATTAAGTACAACAACAGTTTATCTGACTATAGATATAGTGTGAAATTGGGATCTATCTGTTTATCACCATATTTATGATAAATAATTTTATTATTTGGTTTGGAAAAAAAAGAAAAGAATGGTTTCTGTTGAAAATGCAGGCTGTAAATCTCCCCGTCAATGATTAAAATGAAGTTAACAACAAACTGCGGCTCCCCACTGTTCTCTGCATTATAAGCTTTGGAAAGAGACATTTCATTATGCTTCCACCCACACACACACCCCTCCCAAACCCCTGCCAAACCATTTCCACTAGAAAAAAAACCTTAATATCCTCTAATGACGCTCTGGGTATCCTAATGGCCAGGAACTAACAGGAAAACTGGAAAGACAGAACAAGCTAAAACTTCATCACCAGTTCTGGCCATTTTCATTGTTAAAGCCAAAATTACAGATGGGCCATTGGGCTTTAATGTGGTCAATAACGCAAATGAGGAGATTTATAATCGGTGCGGGCCTTTATAGGTCGGTGGCATCTGGACAGCGGGTTGTGGCAATGAATGAGAGGTAAAATGCTGGGAACATATCAGTTTTTATCAGTGGAAACATCCCTATCAATATTGATTACTGTGGTTAACAGCAGTAAAGTAAAACAGATAAATCACAGTATACTGCCGGACATGCAAAACATTAGGACCAACTCAACTGTGATATTAAACTGCATTTTACACCCCTAATGTGATATATATATTAATATTGCCCCAATTAGTAAATCCTGTCCCCGTTTCACAATACAGCAAGATAGAGTTCACTGAGGGTACAGCTGAGCTATCATCGTATATGTAATTTACCATCCAAATATCAATATTGATAATAACATAATATATTTTCTGGAACTAATGAAGAAATAATTGATGAATAAAGTAACCCTTGACATGTCTATGTCAAAGTTTATACAAAAAAGCAAAACCATCTAAATATTTCATCAAATTGATGCAAGAATCATGTGCATATTGAATATAGCCATAAAACGGTTTGGGTGTTGACTTCCAATACTTTACATACTTGATAGAGATACTAAAGGTACAGTCACCAAAATATAGGCTGCTATAAATTGAAAAGTCTTGGCTTAAAAAAAACACGAAAAAAAGAAAGAAAATTAAATTTCTGTCAATTGTTTAATTTTTAAAATCAAGCTAAAATGTCACAAGACTTCTGCTCAAATCTGAGGATATACTGCTTTTCTGTTTGTTTGGGCTTTTTTTTGTATTTTCTGAGTTGTATGTATTTGATTTTTGGACTATTGGTTGGACAAAATAAAACATTTTAAGGCATCTCTGGACCCCTTTGATGGTATTTTTTATTCTCTAAATGACTAATTGATTAATTTCTCAATTATTTTTAATCAATTAAAAGATTATCATTAGTTGCAGCCTTGATGATGTAACTCCCACATCTGCTTGCTAGTTTAAAAGCATTAAAAGTCTATAAACTGTCTCCACAGTTTGTTTAAGTTCTGTACGTAAAACAAGAACTTTAACACATTTAACACATTTAACATCAGTGAATGTCTTATGTAGCTTTTTATTTTGCGGGGATTTTAATCCCAGCACTTGCCTCTTCACGAAAAAAAGCAGCCTCCTGATATTATTTTGCAAGGGCACTTTTGCTGTACCCTGGGCTTAGTGCCACCAAATCAGATTGTGATTGGTTTAAAGAAAAATGTTTTTTTTTCTTTGTGCAGAATTATGATGATTTCAGTCGAATCTTTTTCCAGTCTAAGATCCAGAAAGGATAGGAGACTCAGGTGGACATACCAAAGATAAGAACAAAATCACCATGCTGCAGAGTTATTTTCTTTGCTGGTGAAGAAAAACCTTTATGTTTTGCACTAATGTCTGAATCCCTGATGAAGGGAGGAGAAAATCATTTGAATTTGCTTTCTTTTTTCTTTTTTCCTTCTCCAATGTGTCCCCGCCTCTCCGTGTGTTCCTGCGGCTTTTAAGAGTTGCCTCATTACTTTAACTTGTTCACTACACTGTGTCAGTAATTAATCAGTGGTAACTTTTCTCATCATCTAAGCTGCATCATTTGCATGATCTGAACTTCAATCTGTGCACTGAAGTTCTTATGCAAAAGCATGTTGCCCATCTGCCTCATTAGCAATTCCAGTCCAGCCCGAGCATTATATGTGTGTGTGTGTGTGTGTGTGTGTGTGTGGGCGTGCAGCAAGCCCACTGCAGGCCAGAATTAGAGTCCTGACGACGAAGCAGACTGTGAGGGATTGATCCCCCTCTGTGCCCCTCCCCCACCACCCTCCCCTGCCCAATTACAAGACTGTGTGTTTGATTTCCATCCAAGGCGGCCAGGCACTGTTTCTCGCTTCTACAAAAGCCTCCACCCCTGGCCGCGCGGTCGCCTTGCAGTCCCTCTGCCCACTCATACCCACCAATTATGCCACTTTCTAGTTTAAAAGACACAGCAATCCCATAATGCCATGCTGTACAACATAGAGATCCTCCCACACACACACGCACACACTGGGGTTTCCACAAACTGTACATCCACAATTCCCCACCCCACACACCCAATAATGACTTACTCCACTGCTGCTGGCAGGTTTTTTTTCCAGCGACTCCAGCCGCTTTTATTTGTTGTGCCAAATATTAGCATGCACATACATTAAAGGGGATACGTATGCGAGTCACAGTGCACACACACATGCTCAGGACCAAGTACACACGTGATGGCAAATGCATACTGTATGCAACTACTCCAAAAGATGAAAGAAAAGAACTATTTTTCAGCTGGCTCGTGGTTACCTAGGCAATTAGAGACAGAGCTGAGAGGATTATTTAGCCTTCCTCGAAGAGATGAAGAGAGTGTGCTGTGACGCAGAGGTAGCGTGCGAGCTTAAAAAGAGAGAAATTTGACTTCTTTTTGCGCTTTGTGAAATGCAAATTACTAATCCATCAGGGAAATTCCCTGACTTAAATACTGTAGATTCCCAATTAAAGTGAATCTAACACAGCTGCTATTTAGCAGAAGAAACCAATGAACGGCAGGAGAGAAGCAGTACGTGCAGCATTTTGTTTGTCATGTTTAACTTCGGTGTAAAGGGTTCATATTAAGCAAATCTATGGAACATTTCCAACAGCCCAGACTGTAACCATGGCAATCCACATTACCTACTTGGATATTTTTCTCTCCTGAGCCAAAAGGAAAACAGCTTGATATAATGGGATGAAGCCAGGCTCTGACACACACACACACAGAAACGTAGTAACAGAGGTTCTTTGGCTTTCATTTTTTCTTAAGTGACAGACCAGTGTTGTGCTACTGGGCAGAGTGGGTATCATGGTTCTGAGGCTGGTCTCAACCACACACCAGCTAAATCAGCACAAATAGGTATATGAGTGAGAGCAAATCAATACGTGGCTTTTCATTATGGTTCTATCTCCTGGCGCAGGTCGGTTCACAGTAATGTCAGATACAGTGGAAATTGAGAGACTCATCAAGGACTTTGGTCTCTTCAATGACGAGCCGCAGGAAAACAAGGATGTGTCACCGGTGAGGAGCGCGAGCCGTCGGCTCCACTGGAATTGTTTTGATTTACTTTATCTGCTGTTTGCAGATTTGCACACAGTGCTGCACCTGAACCGAATGGATTCCTTTTGATAAGAAAGCTGCAAACATTAAAAAAAAGCTCTCTAAGGGAAAATCCTTCCAGTTTATAAAACTGTAATGTATGTAATGCATTCCAAAAATCTGCATTTGATGTTATAATCTACTTTCGCTGTTTTGATCTGGCTTTTGACAATCAACAGAGCATGTCTAAATACATTTCTTCATTAAGTTTAGTTGGAGAGAGCAATAATGATGAGCAGTTGTCTCACTCCAGACAAAAACATCATGCCTCTCACTGAAACATTTCTGCCCTTTTCTTTCATGGATTCTGACTGTATGATTATCAAAAGTCACATTCTTCAGAGTAGTACTCTTTGAGTACAAGAGTTACCTTAGGTGGCGTAAGTGTATGGTGGCTGGTCGAACACATGAGCCGATGCAGCACAAGCAACTGCCATTTTTTAAAAATCTATTAGCCGTGTAAGCAATCGACTAACTTTTGTTAGTACTGGTTATCAGATGTAGATACAGTAGCCATCTTGTGTTACTTACAATAATTCACAATAATTTAAAGCTATTTTAATATTGGCTATATATGAAATATACATTTATAAATATTACAATATTTTGGTGATACAAGAAAATCATTTTAAAGCTGCTTTTATTCGTGATATTCTCCTAGAAGTATAATAATAATAATATACTGTACATGCCGTTTTATGTCAGCAGTTATTTATGTTGATGACATGCTGCCACATTTTTGTATTTTGTGATTGAGTTGGGTTGTATTGTTGTTGCTTTCCTAAATTGCTAAAAAATGCAGATTTGTACTTGCCTGATATCAGACAGAATTGTCAACTTAATACACTTAGTTTCCATCTTTAGTCTGACATTGTGTCCACTGTAATAGATATCCATGGGAGAGGAGGATTTGATTTTCCCCAGCCTATCACTAGAGATCAAATTAGCCTCCTAAATCTGACTTCACTTTAAGTCTACGTTGATGAGTAGCCATGCCAACGTGATGTTTTTGCCGGCGTTTTAAGAGAGGAGCAGAGTGAAGTAGAACCAACTATGATGTGAGAGGATATTGAGAAGTCTTTGACCAGCCTCGACAGCAGCATTTATTCCGTCTATAGAGCCTGCCATAGGGTTAGGGTTTGTCATTACTCCACATTGGTTCCAGTGCACTGCTTCACAACAGCTTGACAACATTTCAACAACAGTTCGACAACAGCATCAGTCCAGCCTGTGGCACTGATTGGCTAATCATTAGTCCCTGCGGCATATATTGGATTGATTTTTATTTTATCCAAGAAAACACTGTTTCATGTCAGAATGCCAGACAAATCAGTCAAACTTCTACCATACACCTATGGACCTTTAAGCAGCATGCTGAATGTTATTTCTGTCCCATATTAAGGATGCAAAAAGAGAAGGTGGAACTACACAGAATCAAATCATGTCTTTTAATCATTAAAAATATCTGACTTGTAGTTATTTCATACAGTGCTAATAATGCAGAGACAACCACAGAAGCCACACTTTTTCAGTACATTGTTATGAAAGTGGTGAGAGGGATGACGAAGGTTCCTGTGTTCAGCTTGGTTGAGCTTCTTCTGGCATGATTCATCTCTTTCCTTCACTTCCCCTGACCTCCTCTTTCCCTCCATAAAACTGGCCGTCCATTTCTCTCTGAGACCATCCATCCATTTGAGATCCTTCTCAGAAAACCCTTTGGCGCCTGTATCTTCCTACCACTGTCTTTGTTGCTGTGGAGTGATTATTGAGTCTAAAATACAATTAAACAAAAGACTTCCATACATTATTTAATGAAATTTGACATGGACAAGATTAAAGCTGATGGCAGTGAAATGCTGAATAAATATTTGTTTTGAACAAGAAAAGGACAAAAAGTAGTAAAACAAATCGTAAATGACTAATGGCGGTCTCTTAAACATGCGCGTTTGTGCATGAGCCCCCTGTTTGCACATGCTTTTGTGCGTGCTTTCATCAGAACAGTATGAGTCAACAGCGAGCTTTGGGGAAGCAGCACCCTTCACCACTAATTATACTCTCTCCTGCTTATAAATTGACACACCAATGAATGAATACCCGTCCATTACATATGGACACCCACTACTGATGGTTACCATACTCTAATTAGCCAGAAAACCCATTCATCTGCCCCGTTGTTACGTAAACCATTATATCCATCATTCATTAATACCTACCTTTATCAAATTCAATTAAGTGATGCATAATTATAAGCTAAATTTGGTCTTCAGGAGCCATTTGTACAATGGCCGTTGGTACACTAATGAAAATCAGCTCTGACTCAAAAGAAGATGGAAGTATGGTTAGCAAAAGAGCAAAAAATAGCCAATGCAGACAAAACTGTGACTTGCAATACTAAGCTGGTCAGTATTTTTGCACAATATGGAGTTTATCATTCTTATCAACACATAAGTGTGTGTAATAAGAAATGCAGTATATAGCATTGTCCTGCTATGCAATTAACTTGGTTGACACAGCAATAAAGTATTGAAATTGACCTATACAGCACTATACTGCAGGCTACAACAGGCCTATGTGTCTGTCTACTCATGTGGAGATGATACACTTTAGCGCTAAGCTACTGAAAATTCATTTTGTGTGTGTGTGTGTGTGTGTGTGTGTGCAGCCAGACAGTTACCTTCCCAAGTAACAAGTGCCTGTGGTTCTGTATTAGCCAGCAATCTCTCTCACTTACAGTGCATTTCTGCTCTCTCTCTCTCCATTCACAGTAGATAAGTCGCAGAGCGGGTAGACAGAGAATAATGACATTGAGCATGCACAACAACTGCCTCCCTAGGAGAGGGCCCCGGGGAGCATTTTGCAGTATTATGCAGTCAGCCATAACTAAAACATCATTACAACCCTATTCACAGGCCTGACCAAAAGTATGGACTGGCTGGAGAGAGAGACTGGATGGAAGGATGGATGGATGGACGGATAGATGGATGGAAGACTGCAGCTAATGATTATTTTTATTGTTAAATAATTCTGCTGGCTGTTTTCTCCATTAACCCATTAACTCCTACACTGTAAACAGTTAATAGTGCTTGCTGTTGTTCAAGTCGTTCCTTGCTTCTTTCACCAACAGTTCAAAACCCAAAGCGATTCGGTTTACCATATACAACAAAGAAACGCATCAGTTAATTATAATGTATCTAAAACAGGAAATCAATGATCAAAGTAGTTACAGATTATTTTTCAGTCACTGCAGCTCCAGATAGGTGGATGGGTGATGCCATAGATAGAATACCATTATAATAGCATTCAAATAGTTTAATGTATTGAATACCAATATCTCTAAATTCAATTTGATTCTGCATCATGCATGTTACAGACGTCACCCTTCACTGCATACACCTGCAGTACAGCAACACTAAAGCCCTCACCTTCAGGATACTTCCTCCTGTATGAAATACTGTCATAAATACAATAAACAAGCAAAGTAAAGCTCCAAATGGGTGGATACTGATTTAACATAAATCTGACGACAGGTGAAGGGAAACAGCAAGGCATAAACATCAAATCACAGTCAAGCTTTCAAGTGCATTTTTTTGCACTTAAAGTTATAATCCTCAAGATTCTCATGAAATCCAGTGCAGTGTTGCTCTTTATTATTTTTCATTGTTAGTGACTTAGTCCACCATCCCGGTGTGGTATTCAAATTGCCTTTAATGGATGTGAGGATATATAATCCAGATTTACTATTTGTAATTTTATCTGACTGATATCAGTCGTATCAATTATAAAAAATGAGTACACATAACCAGATTTGGGACATTTTTTTAAGTGTTTTATCAGCAAATATGCTTTATTGTAGGTAGCAGCTAATGTAAACTGCTATATAAAGAGCTTCTGAGCTACTGTGTTGTCAAAAATATTGTCTTACCAAAACATACTGATATTAGTACTTGTTTCAATACACATTTTCTGCAGTACTGAGACATTTGAACCAACTGTGCTTTCTCTATCTCTTGTAAATGTTGACTACAGTCATTCTGTTATCATTGTTGTCATGCTATTGCCTTGTTAAATTTATCTTTCAATAATTTTTTGCCCTTAATGTCAATTTTTCTTCATGGTATCAAAAAATGGCATCGAATATCAGTATTTTTCAAGGTACTATATTAAAGTTAAAAATGCCAGTTTTTTAACAACACGAGACAGGTAGCCAACTTGGCTGTGCTCTGTTGTTGGAGTACGTACTTGCTTTATGTGCAGCACAAAATCTAAATATTGTTGCATTTTTTTTGACTGACTTCTTTATTAAAACTACCCCAGTTTGTTTGGCTGCACTGTAAACACACACTGCGGTTACTCTTCTGTTGTATTTCCTACTAAGCTGTCATGCAATGAGTGTTTGCTGTAATAATAACCAGAACTTGAGGGTACAGCAGTAACAGGTGTCACCATATAAACCAGGACATTTTGTTGCAACTTCCATGTCTCCGCACTTACAGTAAATGTGAATTTATTTGTCTCAATACTCAATTTATGCTACTGTATATACACAGTATTTAGTACTATTTCTTTCAGTTGTTCCATGCTTCATATGTGTAGAGAATATGCTCATAATGCATATTTTAAAAAATTAAAAAACAAAACCCTCTAGAGTGTGATCTGTGTGGAGTGAGCCGGCTATCAGCAGTCAGCTGACCTGCTGAGCCAAAGGCTGCCTGGCCAGAAACTCATGAGTAATATTCAATTATACACACGTTACAAAAACTACTCGCTCATTAAACCGAAGCGAAGAATTGAACTGACACATTAATGAGCGACTGAATACATAAATGAAAAATTGCAGATAGCAACAAACATTTGGAGAAGTAGCATGAAATCACTTTTGCTTGCTAACAAGAGGCCAGAGCAGTTCCTTTTAATGCTGCACCATAAACAACGAGTTATCGGACTGTCCCTGTGAACACCCTTTGCACTGTATCTTATCACTGTAATCATGACAATATCAAAACTTAATATGATTCAGTGAATGTCGTGATTTTTTACAAAATGGAAATATATTAAATAGTCCCTGACACATTGAGGAAGCAAGAAATGACTCTCAAGTCAATGTGAGATGTAAAAAAACCTGAAACCTTCATCATTCCACACCTGTTGAAGAAACAACACTTCACTTCAGGTGTCCATCATCATGTATCACTGTCTTTCAGACAGTAACTGCTTCCTCTCTTGTGTTTAAAAAACAGGGAATGCTCTGTCATTAAACCCCTTCTGTGCTTCAAATAGATCACTAACACTTCACCTTCCCTTCAAATTGTGATTGCACCCCACTTCCTTACACCACTGATGCTCGACTTGCTCCAAAGGGAAAAAAAATCTGCAGATAATTAAAAATACGGCGGGAGAGTAACATGACAACTTATGAATATGTAAATCTGGCCTTGACTCAACCTGCATCCACTTCTTACAACCTTTTTTTAAATTTCCCTGAGAATTATGCCTTTCATCTTTCTGTAGTTATAATAAAAAAAGGTGCGCAGTGCGAATACACACACACACACACACACACACACACACAGAAACACAAACACACACACACACAGAAACACAAACACAAACACCACCACCCTGATGCTGTGTGTAACTCTCTGTGCTGTCCTCTCCCGGGCTGTGACCCAGCCGTGTAATGAAGGCTATAAATCAGCACCTTGGACAGTGCTAGGCAGCCCTGAGCTCCTGGATGTACATACTACTGGAGTCAGGAAGGGAGAAGAGGGGGGTGAGCTGCTTTCAGCACCGGGGGAGAGCGGACAGCGACAGCCTTTGACATTCCTACTGTAAAGAGGCGAAAAGCCCTCCCTATCTGGAGCTGCCCTGCATAGTACTGATGACTAAACAGAGTTATTCAGGTTGTTGCACAGCTAGCTTAGCAGGGATGTGATTCAGATGAGAGGGGGGAGGGGGGGGTGTGTGTGTGTGTGTGTGTGTGTGTGTGTGTGTGTGTGTGTGTGTGTGTGTGCGTGCTTGTGTGAATGAGGTCCTATCCTGAGAGATGCTGCTACTGCAGAGTGACAAAAAGAGAGGGAGAGAGTGACACAGGCCGAGAAACAGAGACGTGTTGGAGGGAGGAGGTGTTGGCAGGCACTTATCCACCTTAATGAGGGTCCCAACACAGCTCTGTGCACATTACATGCATTAGAGCTGTTATTGATTATTAATTAATTTGTTGTCAACTATTTAACTATTTACATTAATCACTAACTAATTTGATAATCGATGAATCCATTTTAGTAGTAAAAAAAAGGTAAAATTATCTGATTCTAGCTTCTGAAATATGAATGTTTTGTGATTTACTCCTCCATGAGAGGAAACTGAAATATGTTTGGGTTGTGGACAAAACAAGAAATTTGAGGACATCATCTTAGACTTTGGAAGACACTGATTGACATTTTTCTCAGTTGTCTGACATTTTAGACACCAAACAACTGATCCCCTTGACACAAGGGCAAATTTGCTTAATTTCTTAAAAACAAACAGGCAAACGAGAAAAAAAAACAGGGGTAAAGAAAAAAAAATTGCTTAAAAATTACTTTTGAAAAATTCTGTAAAAAATAGTTTTAAATCTATAATTATGATAATTATTGGTATAGCTCTCTGATATAGAATTTTTCCCCTAGCTTTTTGAAAAGAAATCTACAACTTTTTTTTTTTTTGCAATTTGCAATTTGCAATTTGCAGGACATTCTTTGCCAAGTTGCTGATTGCCTTTTTTTGCTCCAAGTTTTTGGGAGAAATTTTAAAAAAGGCCTCTGAATGCAGCACAAGAAAAGTGATGTCAATCCAGGTTTCAAAGGGTTAATCAAAAAATATCAACAATGAAAGTAATAATTGGTTGCAGGCCTAACATCGATGCATTACCTGGAGCAGATAAAACCAGACAGCCTGACAAATGAGTCTGACATCTACATAGAGCAGGAGAGGTGATGGGCTACAACCACACGTCTCACACACTCAGTATGAACATGAACTTTAAAACTCCATTCTGCACACACTGATGCATTATGCCTGCATGTCAATCAGACGGTAAATTCGACAGTGCTCGAAGATAGCAGCACATACACAGTCAGCGACGCGCAGGTAATCATGTTAGCTTAACACTTCTGCTTGCACTGTTATGTGGCTTTATGTCATGCTTGCTAACCTGCCCTTGATGGTTCCAATTCGCCGCACATATAAATGGGGTCATGCTTCAACCCTGTCACCAACCTTCTACAACTGCTGTCCGTGCTCTTAGCACACCATTGTAATCTCCCCCCATCACTAAAAAAAAAAAAAAAAAAAAAAGATGCCCGCATTAAGTTAAATATTCATGTTCCCAGCGCTGGTCTATTTTTATCATTAAGCCCTCACAGGTAGGAGAAGCAGCATAGTGACTGTTCTCTCATCCGCAACCTGTCTCTCCAGTGCATCCCTGAGAGTCCTGACAACAACTGGGGGATTTGTACCGTAACGCCAACATGAAACAGTGAGAAAAAAAGCTGAGACGAATGTAGAGAGCAAAGGCAAAAAAAGAGGGCATTGAAGGAGAGAGCTGGGCCCTGAGAGAGAGGGATGTGTGCATAGCTTCAATCCTCAACATATAGCAGAGAGGAACAAGAAATACAGCCGATGTGCAGCTTCTGCAGGATTATCCTCAGTTCGAATGAGCTGATGGGTTTGAAAACGGTAGCCGAAGTTAGTCGCACTTCGAAGAATAGGTTCAATGTCTGTCTAGGCCTGAGCTGGTGTGCGCTCTCTGGTGAACAGCCGGTACGAGAGCACTCACAACACAGCTCTGCACAAACCAGCAACCTACAGGTTCTCTCCAGAAAGCCTGCAGAGAGTGAGGACTGGGCTGAGCGGTGGGGATTGGATGGAGGGCTGATTTTGACAGCTGGGGGCGATGGGATTAGCAGAGATGGTGGCTTGGTATCTGTAATTGTGAGTGGTTGTATGTGTGCATGTGTGTTTCTGTGTGTGTGTGTGTGTGTGTGTGTGTGTTCAAATACCCATACTGCCTGTCTACAGAGTGCCATATGTGATGGGAGCATTTACGTTTGCCATGAAGAATGAATGACCCGTTGGACGGCTACAGCAGAAAAACGTTTTCTCCTGTGCACTTTTGCATGTTTGATTGTATGTTTGTGTGTGTGTGTGTTTTTGTGTGTATTGTGTATGTATTGTATGCAAGTGTGTGCTGGACGAAGCTGTAATGCCCTTACACTCACCATCCATCGTATGGAGTGAGCCCATTACTATTCCTGTCACAACAGCCTTGCAGTAAGAGCAGCAGCAGAGGAGGCAAGCAGGCCGACCACCGTACAGTGCTGTACTCACATACACACGCACACACACACACCTCCTCTTCCCATGACTGCTCAGTGTAACCCTAAATTGTGCATATTGTGTGCTTTACCAGGCATTGTTCTATTCTCTGTGTGTTTATGTGGGCAGATGTACAGTATCTATGTCTTTCATTGCAATATGAACGTCCCTGTTGATGCATATCTGCTCGTGTGTATGTGTGTGCGCAACTGCATGACACATCCCATCACTCACCCTGGCTCTGCGCTCCCCCGTCCCCCTCCTCTGTGTCGGTCAGGTTGTTAAGCATCCCGGCTCCTCTACGGTACTCTTCTTCTGCTGCGGAGCGGTGTCACCGATCGAGCTCTCGGCGGCTCTCCCTGCGCTCCACCCACTGTGATACAGCCACAGAAATCGCGGGGAAGCAGCGTAGAAAAATATGCAAGCCGGATCCTCCTCGCTCCTCTTCGCTCCTCACTGCCCGTAGGATGCACGAAGAGAGGCAGCAGAAGAGAGAGAAGGATTTTTTTTCTTCCTCCCTCTGTAGATCCTCCTCTTGACGTCTCTTCTCCGCTGGCTTGTAAGCGTGACTCTCTCGCTCTCTCTCTGTTGCTCCCTCTCTCTCTCTGTTGCTCTCTCTCTCTACAGGAGGAGGAGGAGGGAAGAGGGAAGCTGCAGGAGTTTGGTGGATGATGGAACGCCTCAAAGCTGCACACTTGCTCTCTCCCTCCTTCCTTCTCTCTATTTTTTTTCCCTTTCTCACTCCTGATCTCTCCCACTCACAGATACAAAAAAAACACACTCAACACAACACTCTCCCCTGCTCAGATGATGTTGCTCAGTCAATGTTGCCAAACTGATTACATATTTAAGCAGTAGTGTGATTTTTTCTATTTCTATTTCTCCACTCCCTCCCCGCCTTCCTCTGCTCATCGAAGCTGTCAGACAGAGAGGTGATTGGGGAAGTGGAATTGATGCTGTTAAAGAGAGAGCCGGCGGTAGCCTCGCCGCTCTGATGTTTTCTGTCCACAGAGGTGCATTATGCATCAGCTTTTTCTCCTGTCAGCTTTGTAATAAGCCGCCACGCTCACTCCCTACTTTAATGTCAGATGCAAATAGAGCCTCTGTTTCCTTCAAGGGGTGAACAAGTCCTATCAGCATCATCTGTATGCAGTTATGATAAACATGGAGAGCCGTGTACTCAGACCCACACACACGGAAAGACACACCGTATCAGCAATACAATTTGGTTTAGTATTGATGCATACACACACCTGCCTCTCTGCTCTCTGTGCATATGCTGCTAACTGAAAGGACATGGTTCTTTATCTTTTACATTTTCTCTTCTCATCCACCCCTCAGAGCGGAGAGATGCTTGGCTCCAACTAAAATGTTGTATGGCGTCAGCATACAGCAATGAAACCTTGCTGTCAATTAGCCGGTCTCATTTTGATGCATGCAGATTCATTTTGATCTGGTACACTGTGTACCATGTGCAAAAAAGAAAAAAAGTGTGTAATATGAAGACACTCGGCGTATGTGTGTGTTTCTATGTGTGTCCCAGTGGTTGTGATCCCACACCAGAGATATGAAAGCAATTAATCTTGGTTTTAGTCATGGTAGCGCTGATGCACAGAATAGATTTCAACAAAAAGAGAAGGAGGAAAAATATAACTGCACGCTTGGCATCAGTGAATGAATTTATTACCGATGTCTCAAACAAAACTGGTTTTGTCAAGCTACAATTACCTTGACAAAGAACCAATACCTTGAAGCTTGGCGATAAATTTCTCTACTGAGCTGTGTGTAGAGATACATTTCTCTCTCTTTGTTCATTATCACTCGCACCACAGCCAGCAGTTTGTAACTACAGAAGACACTAACAAATTTGATCAAAATATCCACGAGGGGGGAGCCTTTGCATTTAAAGTAAGATAAAACATTCAGTTCAATTGTGCTGAAAAACATCCTCGTCATTACTTAGTGTGGATTATATTGTACGTATAATTTCAGGCACGTAATTTCATTGGCTACAGGAGCTGTAAAAGATAAACCTGTCATGGGGAGATGTGCAAAATGCTGCTAAGGACCGAATGCAATGGAAAGAGCTCATTGAAGCCTTATGTCCCTTTTGTCCGTAGAAGTAAATAAGTAAGTAATCTAAATAGCTAAAGCAACATTATGCAAGAATTGACATTTTTGTGATGTGGCATCCCTGCAATTTCAGAGAGCTACACCACTGTTGTAAATACAAACTGTGTCTGCAGGGTTGCAACTGTATATTCTGTCCTGACGTAAGCTGCAGCGATCTGTTATGGCTAACAGGAATACAGTGAAAATTCAACAGCAGAGTGTACATTACTGCTAATGTTAGATTGCAAGGGTTGTTAATCATCAGTTTTGTAACTGTTCGATATTATATCGATTCTTTGGACAACCATACGACATTTGCAAATATCACACAGTCTGCCATGATACGATTTTGATTCAACTCAGGGGCCTGCGATCGATATGAGATGATATCATCTGATCATTAAACACAAACTGTTACAGAAGATGCTGCCACCCCTTTCTTTTTTGCTTTTGGCTATAAAACACAAAAAACATTACATCATGTTAAGTACTGTAACCGATTAAGACAGTTTTCTTTAAATTAACTCCACTTACACACACAGAGCACTTTCTAGAAGAAATACTTTTAATTGAACTAAATGATCTTTTCCCTAAAACTTCAGGTCTATCTGGCTTAAAGCCCTGAAGGCAAACTTCCCAGACATAAAATATGGATTAAAAATGACGTCATTTAATAAAAGTATAAAATTTGGCTCATCATTAATTGTCAAGGTCAAAATAGCTGTTATTTTGCTAGTCACACAGTATTAGCTTAGGCACTTTCACATTGCATAAATTAGCCTAGTGGCTAGGTGAAGTTTAGCGTAACAATTCACATGTATTATTAGTGCTTTCATTTACTTACTGCTGGTTAAATTCATGGTATCTCTGACAGAAAAGCATGATTGAATTTCAGTCTGCATACTCGTTTTTGGCCAAACATTGTTGAAATAGAGCAGCTAATGTTGCATTGTCATTGCAAGAAGTTCACCAAGTGAGACATCTGTCCAGGCAGGTACGTTGTTGTTAATCCCATAACGTTATTGTTTACATATGGCGTGCTCTGCCTGTTGACCCTCATTTCTTGGATGGACAGGTGCATTGATCATGAATCAATATTTTGATGTTACACCCCTAATTGCAATGTAGGCCGCTGTTATGAGTTCTGGTCCAATCCAGAGTGTCATGGACAGTTGTATACGGGGGGATATGACCTTAGAGGCCAAAATCTACGTTGACTGACAAGGTAGAGTAATATTACAGGATTTTACACAAATATGAGTCGGCACTGTTTTGGAGATGAATACCATCGTAACAAAAAGAATCACAAAAATATTATTATATAAAGTTTAAGTTTTGTTTAAATACTACTGGCATTTTCAGTTCATGGACATAGTTTGCTTAGTCTGAGAATGTGACATTTGTTTTCTGGAAAATCTACAAAAATCCATCAGAAGGGATGACACCGATACCAGACTTACGTCACAATCGCACAAAAAAATTGGCAGGTATGTACAACCTGCTGTCAGATTCCCCTGTAAGCCATGAGCTTACATCAGGACCGCAACCAGGTTTCCCACACATTTTTAACCAATTAATTTTAAAAACTTTTAAAAAACTTCTCCATAACATTCTACCCCATTTCCATGAGTTAATTTAAGTTGTTTAAAATTGGTAAGCCTTTAAACGTGCACTTACCAGCCATAAAGGAATATGCTATCTTTGCTCACAAGTTAGAAATTCCTGCCAGCAACTAGCTGCATAGCCCAACAGGCCAGACTGGCAAATATTGCAAAAAAAATGCTGCACTTCTTTTTGAAGGATAGAAAACCAAATATCCGATCACCATTTAAGCAATGATGCACTAGATTATAATAACACTATATTTTTCATAATGTTAGATATGTTTTGGGATTTTTTTAGCATAATTTAAACAATGGCTAAAACATTTTTTCCCAAAACATTGTGTTAATTGCACAACACTTCCAGGCCTGGAAAATATGTTTTCTAATTTCATAACTTTTCCAAGAATTTCATGACTGTGGGAATCCTGAGTAACATTATGTACTGTTTGCAGTCTTGGTCATACTCTGTTTTTCTCTTATTTGCTTCCTAATTCAACGTCCTCTTTTATCTTATTTTATTATTTATTTGCTTCTGCCATGTCTGGACTAAGAACAGAGATAGTTTCTGTATTGAAAACTCTCATCATACATATTATCAAAGGAAAACATCAGAATCACGCACACACAGCATTGAGGAAACAAAATGTAACACAGAGCTTAACAGCCCAGCTACCTTATGCAGTACACCACAAACACACCTTTCCTGAATGATTCTACGTGCTCTCCAGGATTCAGCATGGACAGTCAGGGTACCATTTCAATAATAGTGCAGCTATTATTTTCAGGTTAAAAAAAGTCTACTGGTTAACTGCTTATAGTGGAGGATTTGTCTTGTTTTTTAAATGAGTGGGGAAACAACAACAACAAGAAAAAAGGGACCTGTGCATTTTAAACAACACAAGTGCATTATTCACTGTAACAATGGGTACTTTGCTAATGTGGGTACAAGCAAGTGCCTAAAACACTGAACCCTGATGGTGCTGTACCCACAATAATGGTAAAACGCTCCATTTCAGGCTGCTCTGCTTTAAAACACTGACTGATGCATGTGGATCCATACTAGACATTTACTGTAAATGAGAGTCCTGCCCTGCAACAGTCACTCAGCTAGTCACTGACTCCACAACGATTGTGGTCATTACTGCTGTCATTCGGATGGATGGAAGGCTAGTAAATGGTTAACTTAATTTTGTGCTGTCATTACCAGGCTTCTGTTCAGTTGCCTAAAGGACAATAACCCAGTTTAATGTGTACTCAGAGTATCAAGGTATTCATATAAATGTCCATCTCAGGATGAGCCTTGGAAACTAGCTAACGCCATAAATGCTGTAGGATATGACACTGGTCCATGCTATATAAAAATTAAATATAAAATAAATGCTGGGGTGAAATGGATGTGCACCATTATGTTTCCCTTAAATTGAAATTTGTCTCAATTTTGGACCACGCGGTCCTGCTAAAATGTTAATTGGTAACATAGGTCTGTAAACAGGTTTATGCTCATTAATTACAGTATTTAAAACTTAAACCATGCCTCCTAAATTAATATTAGTGTACCTTGAATTTAGCTAGGGCTGTTCTGAACCAAAGAAAATCTTGGTCAACTGAAATTCTACCCACTCTGCAACCAATTGATTGGTTGATAGGAGAATAATATCTGCATGTTATCTCTAGATTAACTAAATCACGACTGAGTGCCTTAGGGCTGTGCCCAATTCAGAAGCATGCTGGTCGAATCACATTTGCAAAGCAATCTCATTCAACTGAAGGGTCTCTGACTGATGATCTATGACTTTCAAGAGGCAACCCTAGAGTGCCTTGTGTGTTCACCAAAGCTTTTTTTTTCCTGTCACAGGGCTCAAAAGGAATACTTGTCTCGGGCAAGTAAAGTCTGCTCAAGCAAGCGAAATGCCTAGAGTGAAAAATAAATGTGATCTCCTCTGCAATATTATCAAAAAAATATTACTTATGTTAAATATCTCTGTAATACTGCATACGAGAGAGAGCACAGAAGCTAATGTTAGCCATTCCACCGTCTGTTTGCACACTTAGTACAATAAATCTATAGTGATAAGTCCAGCGCTGAATGCAGCGCTGTCGTTTCCAGCTGGGGCAAGAAAGAAATCGGTGGACACACAACCTAATTAAAGTAACACCAGCATTTGTCCCACCTATGACAATTTGGTCGGACAAAAGCATATGAACAACCAATCGACCATTTGACCATTAGTTTACAGCCCTAAATTTAGCTTTATCAATTTTAGAAAAAGGGGGGCTTTTTAAACAGCAAGTTAATGCCCTCCATATCAGACAATAATTCCAGTGTCACTGACATCTTTTGAACAAATGATGAAAAAGCCACTTGATCTGAAGAAAGTGAGCAAATTCTAGTTATGATAGGCAACACAAGTAGTGCTAAAAATACATTCACATGTGACGAACTTTGCTCTCTAGTAACATATGCAACACAAATAAGATGATCACTTTAAGCTCTCAGTGAACAGGTTACTCCACTGGTGCTGCTACTTCACCACAACACTGCATCATCACTGCATCTGCTTACATAGCGCATCTAATCAGCCCAAATCCTCTCCAGCACCTGTAGACTCAAATTCCCCCCAAAGAGAGGTGAGAGAGAGAGAGGTTATCATCATTGCCTATACCTCTCTGAATTTTATTTCTGAGTTTAAATGTCACAGTCTGGACACCACACCATGTGCAAACTCTGAAATCACAAATTATTATAACCTTTCTATGTGAGCCAGCTGAATGAATTGAAAACTTATTTTTGCTTACAACCAAACCAGCAGACGTTAGCTAACACACTGCCAAATCTGTGCAATATTTTGATTAAGGGGGAAACATGGCGGGCAAAGAGCCGACAGTAAATTTGAGTAATTTCCTGTATTACATTGTTGAGCAATGTAACGTCTTGTTTGACAACACCGACCTTGAAATAGGGCTGCTTTATAGCACAATGCATGAATTAGCATTTTCTAAATCAAACACACTTCAATGGCTGCTGCATGCCACCCCCGTTACTCAATACCTTACTCAAAAAGCCATCACATAAGGTTGGAGCACTGAATAAAACATCTATTGTATGATCAGCTATTAAAATGGTCCCTGTGCTGAGCTTTGTGGAGAAGAAGAAGTAAAAGGACAGGGAGAAGGTGGTCGATACATCGCCCAAATAGAACAAGGGACAGGTGAGAACATGTCCCTGTCACGTCGATGATGGCAAAGACATTTGCGTTTACATCAGGAGGATGTCTGCTGACCATTTTAAAGAAGTGGTCTATTGCATGCATCTGCCAGTCACCACCACTTTTACACCAGTCTGCCCAATGTTAAAAAAGGGACCTGATTCATCCTATATATCCTCACAAGGTAAGAAACACCCAGAACAATTAACACTAGGGTTGGGCCAGTGTGAATATTTTCAAACCGGTTTGATATTAAGCCAAACACCTGACCAGAGTGGTTTGCCAAATTATACCAAGTGTCCTACATAATTCAGCTGTCAATCCAGAGGAACATAATGTCGTAATGTCCCAAAAGAAAGCGAGTGTCTAACTATCACATAGCATCACTAGACACTGGAGCTCTCCATCCATGCTGAATCCATTAAATATGCATCACTGTTACTTCATACACAAATCACGGAGCTATCAGCTGTGAACTCGAGATCAGAAACTTTCAGCTTCCCTCGATCTCCCTCCAGCCAGCTGACACTGTGTTTGGGTTTTTGTGGTAAATAATTCCTCATTTCAACTTCCTGAATCAGCCGTTTCTCATCCAATGCAGCGCTTTCAAAACGAGCATCAGATATAAATAAAAACAGAGTCCTACAAAAGTTCAGCTCTCATAAGCACCTGCTTCCGGTAGAGAGAGCTCTTTCATTGGCTTTAAATAGAAAAAAAATGCTGTATTGGTGCAGTTTTAGTCTGTGCTGAAATTTGATACCAGCTGCCTCAGATCCCTTGGTTCTGAAGTAAATACGGCAACATACCGCTTGAACCTGTGAGGCACTAGTTGCTCCATTAGTAAGTTTACAAACATGATAATATAATAATGACACTGCAATATTGCTCATTACTAAGGCATTTTGAGTTGCATTTGGTGCTGTGACTTTTGAAAATTGCCAGAATGTGACAAAAGGACAAATGCCAGTTCGGCCGGTCTGCATGAATTAAACAGGTTTAAGCTCTTACACTGGAGCAGATCGTCAAAACCAGAAATTGACCCAACTCTAGTAAAAACATTACAAATACTGTGTTAATTAGACATCAGAGCCGCTGATCATATGTTCATACGTAGGAGGAAAAGGATATAATGTGCACTACTGCAATGACAAGGAAGAATGTGTGAGGTGGACGGCGGATGAACACTGAATGCACTGGAGCAGAGGAACCTGCTGGCAGCAGCTGTTTTCCAACAAAAAGGAGGCTCAGTTATACTTTTTAAAATCAAAGAAAATGTATTGATAAGACTTAAAGAGAACTAACAAAAGTAAATGGAATGCATTTCTGTTAGAAAAAGCTTTTACAAAGTTATTTCAAGCTACAGTAGTTTGAGTTAATACTGCAACACAACGCCATTTCAAATTTTGTTTTATGTCTTGGGATTTACAAACAGGAACCAATTCAGTCAAGCAGATTTGAGGTGAATGTGGCTAGCTTAGCAAAGGTGCTTCAAATAAAATCAGAATTTAACTTTATTATCCAAATAAAGAACTTCATTTATCAGTGGAACAAGATGATCATCTTGTGCTGAACGGTGTTGCAAGAATGGTCAATTTCACTCATCCTTGTGAACAAAAGGGTTTCTGGAGGCAAATTCAAATACTACAATTCATTTTTTCCTTATTCTTATTATTTTTCCTTATGCAATTGAAGCTATCAGAGAGTCTAATGAATGCAATTCAAATTTTCTGTGGGCACTATTCTGTGCGTGTACTGCTGACTCACCCATGCATCTGAAGGCTTTCTTATTTCTTAAGCAGCATGGCTTGCTGACAACTTAACAGTGTCTTGTCTACAAACAGGGCCCTGTTATTGGATTAGCCCAAACCCTTACAACACTCAGGCACTGCCAAAAGCAACTCTTTGGCTACTGTATGGGAGGTAGAGGCAGTGAGAACTACTATAATAGTAGATGCATGAAATACCACACACTTATACTAAGACATTTTATAAGTGTCTGTATGTGTGAGAGACAGCCAAAAAATGCATGCACTACAGCTAAGGGGTGTAACTACTACAAGGTTGTGGGTTTGGTAGTGTGTGAGAAAGACAGACAGAGAGAGAGGCCGACAGAGAGACAGAAGTCGAGAGGGGTGTATTCACAAATAACAGGATTTTATGTCTGAATACAGATGCATGAGTCACACATTTTCCTGAAGTTGTACTTGTTATCTGTGCCTGATTACATGTGTGCGAGCTGGCATTCATGTGTGAACATACTTGTGTGCAATTTCGTTTGTACGTCACGTTTCCCTCAGAGGAGTACTCCTACCAATTAATCACCTTTGTGAGACCAGTTTTCAAAAGGGTTTTTGAAACAGAAAGGCTAAATTTACATTTTCAAGGGGTTTGATTGCTAGCTCATTTAAATGTCATGAACACAGAACCGGGCTTCTAAACAGCAAACGGAACGGGGCAATCTTTGTTGAGTAATGTTTTACTAAACAGGGCCATGCTAAGGTCATATTGACCTGGTCAGCTCTACTCAAGAGCCTACTAATGAAGTTCACACACTCCAAATACTTTTAATGATGACAGGCCATGGTCAAAAGAAACTCAATTATGTTTTTGAGCAGGGCTTGCTGATCTCCTGTGACCTTGTGTCATTAAAAGGAGCAGGGATGGCAGAGAGGGTGATGGACTTCAAGACATACAAGGAATAAATGATGTGAGCTGAGTCATAAAACAAAGAGAGGAGGAGAGAGGTCACGTAGGATTTTTAGCAAAAACTGTGAGTTCTTTAACTGACTCAATCAAGCAGTGAGAAGCATTTTGAGTGCAATGGTGCATAAGACAATTCATCTAAGATGATGCTAAACTAGACTGCATCCTCCACTAAATCTAACTTGCCAAAGCACTGTATGGTAAATACAAAAGATTATTTGTACCAAAAGGAGTAGTTCACAATTTTGGGAAACACTTATTTTGCTTTTTGTATCCAAAGGTTGTCCTTTTTACTGGAGTAGTGGACAAGATTTCCATTGCATAAGAACTGTATTATACTTTATTCCTTGCTGTGAGGGTCCAAGGAAAATGGGATGTTGTATGTTGTGAAGCCCTCCAAGGCTAATTATGATTTTTGACATTGGACTTTAAAGATAAAAATTGAAATTGAATTTAAATTGAAATTAGTATTTGTACAGCTCTTTGGAATATGTTTGTGATTGGGCTACAATAGACTTTGACTTGATTAATCTGTAAAGCACTCTGGGTTGCCTTTGGGTATGAAATATGCTATATAAATATATTTGCCTTGCTTTATGGGGTGGTAATGATAATTGTATTAGTCAAGCCCTCAGGTGTAACCAGGGAAAGAGCTATGGCTTTTGATTTTAAAATGCAAAGAAATATACATGAAAGGTCTTTTTTTTGGCAAGTGACCATGGTATAAGCAGGATAATGCCTTTTAAGGTTTCTATAATTGGGAATTCTCTGCCTCTCTGGAGGCAACTGTCCACCGCCATTGTCCACTAATTCCTGAAAATGGACGCCCTGTCTGGCATAACCACGTCTTGTTTTTTAAGCTGTACAAAATCAAACTGTAAAAATGACAGGCTCATATTTCTTCCAAATATTATTTCCTGAAGTTTCCACTGGTTGCCGGTGACAACAAGTCCAATCTTTGCTCTCTTATTGACCCAGAGACTTCTTTTCATTTTAAACTTGGTCATTTTTCTTTTGTAGGAGTTTTTAAAGTGTTTTTTTATTTATTCAACATGATGCATTTACTGTTTTTAATTTTTATTCTGATAATATGTTTTGTCACAATTTGAGTACTAGAACAAGTGATTGATGTGCACATGCTAACAAGACATAAGTGGCAGTTTTCAGGTACCCATTACTGTAATTTAAAAAATAAATAAATAATTTCTTAATAAATCCCCATGTTTTATACATGTGGGACCAGTTCCAGGTTTTTTTTTTCAGTACCACATTCTAGTACATCCAGAGGTTAAACTGCTACACATTTCTCACTGCTCAATGGTGAGCAGCTCAAGGAGCTTTGGTTGTTATACGATGAGATAGTGAGAGGACAACCACTTCCAACCTACAGTATCAGTTGCAGAGCCTCGTCTCCTTATGTTTTGTAGTGTCTTGGACTCCTGCCAGATCATTATGGTCTGTCTGAGCACCTCCAAATGTTGAGAAGGGCATGCAGCATTTTACAGCATCCAGCAGCCACAAAAAACTATAAAGTCCTGGACACAGAGTTAAACTGCAACTGGACACAAAAGACAAAACTAAACAAGAGACATCTCAGGAAGCTTTAAAAGACGGCTGTTTGCGACTCATCTCCGAGTGTGGGACGTGAGGGGCGTCAAAAGTTTTGAAATGAAACAGCATCCATAATATTCTCACTGAATTCCCTCTGTGTGTGAAATCAAAAAATATTTTGAGTGAGAGGAGGCACTTACACTTAAATAATGCAATACAGTCTTTCTTGATCTGTCAAAAACATCTCGGGCAGAAAAGGCTCAGTCAGCATTAGACACATCTAAGCTGATAATTTGATCCAAAAAAATGATGACAGGTTTGTGTTTGCTTCACACAAACACAACATTAGGTTGATTTGGACATTTTAACAATCACACTAAATGTGTTTATCAGCCCAAAATAGCCCTCGTAAGTCTAATCTTTTCTTGATGATGGCTGCAATGAATCTAATTGAAGCTGCGATTGTGATAAATAATGTATTTTGGTTTTCTGTCTGAGCCATTTTGGGAGTGAAATATGCAAACATTAAAATGACTTCCATAAACATAAAGAGGAGCTGATGTGCAGAGGGTGTTTCTGCAGAGCCATAGTGAAACAATTTGAGAATGCAGTTTGTTAGCACAATACCCGAGCACTTCTGTTGATGAGTTCAGCTCGATTGTATTTCCCATGTGTCTTATTCTCTCTCTCGACTGTAAATCTGATCAGGCTCTGCTCAAAGAACTGCCTCATAACCCGCCTATAGTGAGCCTGAGGACAAACACACACACAAACACGCACGCGCAAACACTAAAGGACACAGTTATCGGTTTATTTGTATGAAATTGTGTTAGTATGGTTCGAGAAGATTACATGGTAACTGTTTGAATTTAGCCCTGGTCTCCTGATAGGTAATTTACAGTGGGCTGGGAGAAGATAATGGATGTTATTCAGGAGAGGCTGGGTGGATTCCATCTACTGCTGTCCATCAGTTTACATGCTGCGGCCAGATTGAATAACAAGTTTACACCCTCTCTGTGAATTCTCTTTATTGAATCGGCCCGCTTTTTTAAAAAAATTTGTCCTTCACAAACAAATCTAAGCTTTCTCCCTTGTGATAGACTGATTTGGCAATATGAAAGAATGTTCTCTGACCGCCATTAACAAACACGCGTGAGAAACATGATTGAGGGACAAAGGGAACAGAAATTAAATCAGCACAATTGTGTAAAACTTTTCCGAGAGCTCTAAATGTGTCCCCCATTCTTGTTATCAGGCCAACAACATATTCTTCATCAGAGCAGAGAGTCGACTACATGTGTATGGTTTTCGGAGATTTGTTAAGTGTTAAAACCTGCAGGGCTGGCAGAACCTCTTGGCCCTCAGAGGGGTTGTCAAGTAATTAATCTGAGAATAGCCAGGGCAGTCCTGAGAATTGAGCCCCGACATCTGACAGGGCTTTGATTGGGAGACAGGCATCTAAAGAGATGTGAGGGGGAGATTCTCGTCGCCTCGGCAGGAAAGAGCGAGGAGATCAAAGTGGTCCGGCAATGTTCCGACACGGCAGAGTCGAGCTTTTGTTTTGCTCTAAACATGTTTTATCTGATGAGGCCTGCTGGCCAATCTCAGAGCGTTGTCTTTCTAATCGCCTAATCCTTCCACAGCAGCCCCTGCCTCTTAGAAAAAAAACTGACAAACACTGAGGTCATCTACTCTCTCTACGTGCTGAGTGTGTTAAAGGTAGTGTACTGTGTAGGTGTAGACAGAGGAGTACATGTCGAGGACAGTTGCTATTATTGCCAAAGAATAAGGTGAAAGCAAAAGTGGCACATTGACAAAGCTGATGGTTATTAAAATTTGACTTAAAATGCAAAGGACAGAGTAGGCTGCACTGAAATAAGACAGTTATATGAAAAACAACAGAGGGTACGATGCAATTAAACAAATGCGCCTTAAAAGAAATAGTTCAGATCTTTCTCAGTGGGGTTACATGATGTTCTTATTCATATAAAGTATATTGCATACACGGGGTTCCCATGCATTTTCATGGACAAAATGTCAATATGTTTTTTGCCAACAGGTTTTTCATGACCGTGGGAACCCCGCCTTACCCCTTTCCCATCAAAATCTGCATGTGCACGCACTTTTTTTAAACACTGGTAACCTGTTAGAAATAGGTTATAGACTGCTTTCCCATCACCAGTACCACAGAACTTGTACACAGCTTCGTAGCTGAAAAGTGTGCCTTTTGTGTGTGTGTGTGTGTGTGTGTGTGTGTGTGTGTGTGTGTGTGTGTGTGTGTGTGTGTGTGTGTGTGTGTGTGTGTGTGTCCATAAGGGGGTGGGGTGGGGTGGTTGGTGTGTCCGTGCAACATCATGGACAAACCAAAAACAGGTAGAAAGCAGTATGGACAGAGGTCTGTGTAATCTTTACTGTGGTTGGTTCTCTTTATATATTTCTCACTTGCGCAGTCTCTTTTTCAAACTCAGTGCTACGTTTTTTGGATCAGTGTTTTAGCACTACTTAGGAAGAGATGGAGGGTAATTAGGTGCAGTGCATCACTGCATCTCACCAGTTAAAGGAGCTGAAATTAGCACGTTCACCTGTTGTGTTCCCATCAATGCTGAACGAAGCTGCAGGCAATAAATACCCATGAGTGCAGAGTCATTTGACCCAGGTGTTATGGCCCATGTCACGCATTCTCATTGCATAAAAAGCAAGAAGTTAATGGGTGTTGGGTGTTGGATGTCAGATGTCGGTAGGCACGCCCCCAGTCTGGAGAAGCAGTAAGGAGTACGGCCATGGAAGTTTCGCAATGCACTGCTACAGGGGGCAACGGCAAAACGGAGCCACCTACAAACAGTATCACTTTAAGCTTATATTGAGAATATATTCACCTCTTCGCTTGTCGCAGACAGCCCTTTCTGACAGGAAACCATCAACTCCTTGTCAAAGCCACCAGACTTCACTGAAAAAACAGTAATTTTAGTGCGCTGACCATCGGAGCTGCTGGTCTACTGATGCCTCCATCTGTCAGTTTGTCGGTGTTATTGTGTGACTTTGATCAATCCAAACTAACCCTTTAATACAAAAAAGTCAAAAAATAAAACAAACAAGTTAATAGGAGCTGCTGGTTTACCGCTGCCACGATCTATGTTTTGTAAGGGCAAATTAGTGTTTTTCTCAATGGGGTATGGCTTACAAGATATATAACTGCTTAAGTTCACTGTCAGAAAGATATAACAGTGAAAACAGTCTCAATATAGCGTGCACTTAAACTGGTATTAATATTTTTTAGATGGCTAAAATACGTTTTGTTGCCGCCCCTGTCCAAAGTGGTACTTCAGCCTGCTTCTGCAAACTGGAGGCTTGCCAACTGCCATTCACTGTATGTAACAATGAATAAGTACCTCATATAAACCCATTTCAAAAGATTCAAACTATCTCTTTAATGTCTCTTTAATGTCTCTTGAGTTTCAAACTCAATGATATTAGTGTTAATTAGTGTAGCATACTACTTCACATTGAAGGGGGAATAAAATGTGTTGTGTGTGTTTAACCAGAAATATTTTTGATTTTGATGTTACTAACATGTTACTGTAGTATTGCTTCTATACAGAATTGGTATAGAAGAATCACTTGACGTGCCAGTCAGTGAAAACTCAATGTAATGTTTTTAACAGTATTTCTATTGAATTTCCATCCTTGTCCTATTGTTTGAATGTCACACAATACAATCCTAAAGCACTTTGGCCAACTGACCTTCTAGATTAAAAGACAAACATAAAATTTAGCAGCCTCAGACAAATAAATCAACCTTAATTGCAGCATGTGAAAAAAGTGTTCATGTTTCTCCTTTAACTTGAATTTGGCTCATTTAGAGTTTTTCATTTCCAGAGTGGTTTACTTAATGAATCTCGTTTCCTTATGCATAAGAGATGCTAATTAAAAAGGGAAAGTCTTTATAATTATTACACTGAAGTAGCACATGAATAACTGGTTATATTTTAACATTAACATTAACATTACACAGACATTAAATTTCAGCGACCAGGCTGGTGATTACACTTATTGTGAGAAACTGAACCTTAATGAAACACTTTAATGCAATAAATGTAATTTTATGTGCGTGATTGTTATGTTGCCCACACAGTTTCATACACAGTTAGCAGTTATACTGGACTCTTTCCTGAACTGTGAACAAAACAGAAGTAAAACCAGATTGTCACTCAATTCTAAATAGCAGAGAGAGACTTTTCCCTAAAGCTCTATCCTGCACACATAATCATCTAAATGGTGTCAGAGTCTTCAAGTGAGTCTGAAATCTCAATACCCTTCCATAAAATCTGGTCTTAACTCCTTCAAGGCACTTTCATCTCAACTTTAAATATGATGCAGTATTTTTATGTGTTGCCACATATAAACACATTTGTGTAGAGGTCTATTCAAATGTAGGAAAAAGACATTGCAATGTGTCCTCTTGTTTTACTGGAACTAAATGTCTCTACACTGTATCAAAACTATGGATTAATTACAAAGAGCGAAAGCAGGGCGCAGACCATTGCCAAGGCCAGTGATCTTTTATTACCATACCATTGTAAGTTAGGTAGATACAAGCCCTTATGGATGCTGTATTTGAAATTTGTTTCCTCTCCAGTAACATTAATGTAAGAGAAATCATATGTGTTGCACAATATGATGCATTTCACAAAACTGCATGTATTGTAGAATTGCTGTTTAGTCTTATTATTATAGCCAATATTCAGTTATTGCATTAAGCAACAACAAATAGTAGTACAGAAATGCAAAATGTGGAACTTGCAATATGAAACTGTGTTGCCATTACAATGTTTACCACAGAGACAGGTTTATTTTCTAACTTTAAAATGCCCCATATAGTACATATTTGGTCACGATCATTAAAAAAAAAAAAAAAAAAAAAAGGATTCCTTGTTAAAATGTTTACATGTATGTCTTTATGTAAACAAAATGGATTTATCACTATTGGATTTTATAAACTGTCTTTATTAATATCTGTATCAGCCTAAAAAATCCACCAACAGTCAGGCTTTAATGTATAATGGGGCTGGGGTGACGTAATCGCTGTAACCGACTACATAAATACATTGATTCACGTATCGTGCGTCGATGCATCGCACCATTTCACAGCAGCGCCGGGCATGTTGTTTTTTGTTTCGGCACTCGTGTATCAAGTCACACTGCTGCTCGCCTGAGCAGTGCTTGTCATGCGCATCTGAGCTGTGTGTCAGCTGCAACACATCTAGAGAAACGATGGCTCGAGTTTTTTTTTTTTTTTTTTACACGTGACGCTCGCGTTTGTTGACTCTATACCACTTTATACCTCGGTCTAAAGTCTCTCTCTGTCACAGAGATTAGGACATACAAAGACTTTTGTTATACCTCAACTTCCTTGCTTCCTTTTCAAAACAAAAGCTATCTGACTGTGTCTATGTGGACAGAATGCCATCAGTTGCTGATACAATGCATTTTATTTTGAAACATTTACAGGATGGGGTTGTCAGCTGTGCAGGAGCTTGCACAACCTCATAAATGAGTGGAATATGTGCTTATAAATATGAAAATACTGCACTCATATCAGCAGGCAGCGATATGCCTTAAGGCACAGTTAAGTCTGGAGTATTCTGATGCAGAAAGAATGTATTACTTATAATTATTTATGTTAGAGAAAAGTTATAGTGTTATTCAAACTGCACCAATTTTACTATGTATTTTAATATGTTTTGACTGCTAGATTTGAGGTTTGTTTCTGTAAAAAAGAGTAACTGTTTTGTTAAGTGACTTGAATTTTAGATTGTTGTATTTATTTTGCTTTTGGATTGCTAAATGTAGGTTGCACTATATTCATTTTACTTGAGTGGAACAAGCTCTTGCATTAATTTTATTTGGAGAGACTTTATATCAGACTGTAAAACACAGATTACCAGTTAAGACTGGGCTATCTTTTGTTGGGGAATAATACCCTGCAGCGTTTTAAAATGTTATTTTCGGTAAATTTTTTGTTATATTAATCGAGTAATAAAAAAAAAGTTAGATCAATAAAAAAGTAATTGTCAGGTGCAGCCCTAATGTATAATATTATCACTATTATCACTGTTTATCATGTGCAACACAGAGAATCGTGATAGTATTGTATTATTTGTTATCTTGTGATTCCACTACTGTTGAAGATGTGTGTAGCTTATCTGTGTGTGTGTGTGTTTGTGTGTGAGGGGAGGGAGACTCTGACATCTTCCCACATTAAAAAGGTGAACCTGACAGAACTATTGAGCTGTGGCGGCAGGCAGTCCACGCTCAAACCCCTGAAATGTTAGATAAAGACGTAGTGGGAAGAAAAGCAGCAGTGAGTTGCACCCTTTACAAGAAAGAAAGAAAGGAAGAAAGAGGTGCACACACTGGTGGATAAGATGCACTGAGAGAGGAGAGATATGTTTCAAGTGCCTCTGGATTGAGCGTTACAATGTGTGAATCTATGTGTGTATGGAAGGTGTGTGTGTGTGTGTGTGTACATGACCACAGCTATACTGCCTTCCATACATCCAATATATCCACCAGCATCACATTAATGTACCCTTTTTTCTATTTATTCCATTTAAGCCACTGCGGAGGAGAAGGAGGAGGAAGGAAGGAAGATATGACCCAGTTTTATTTCCTCTAAAGAAAACAGACTGAGCAACAGAGAGAGAAAAATGAAGTGAGAGAAGAAGAAAAAGAGGAGCGGGGAGCAGCGCCCTGAATCAGAACAGAATGTAATGAGGGCTCATTTCCATACATGGCTCTACATCTTCTGGCTTATACCCGCAATGATTACCACCCCAGTTTGGTAAAACCAGAGTAATACTGAGCCAATCTCTCCTCTGAAAACTGTTTGCATGCACAGCTCATAGGGCCAGATTTATTAAAACTTCTGCACCTTTTTTTTAAATGAAGATGTAGCGCATTCTGATCAAATATGCATTGTATTACTAGATACAAAAATGAAGGAATCGGCTACTTAATGAAAACAAAATATGTCTGAATAGTAGACAGATGATGTGATTTGTGTATTCACTACATTCACTACAGTAGTGATACTTAACTAACAATGGCCGGTGGCCCCAAAACTGTTTTTTTAATTCTCAATAAAAATAAAGTGATTTGCACTGAGATTTGTTTTGCACATGTAGTATACATAAGGTGTCACAGTACATAAAATAACATTTAAAAAGGGCCTGTTTATCACAAAAATTGTCAGTGGGGATCCCCTGCACCCCCGACAGAGGTCCAAACTAAGCTAAGTCCTAGAAATGTCCTAAAATCCTTAAAACATGCTCAAATCCTTGACACATCTTAATATTCTAGAATTTGCTAAAATTATTCAAATATCCTAAAATCCTAGTAAGTAATAAATATTATTTGAGGTCATTAGAGAAATGATTAACAGCGATATATTAAGACAAATTCACAGAATCAGGTGTAAGAAAAACCCCACAAATAAATACACAAACAAACAAAAAAAACAACCCAAACCCATGGAGTAAAGTATAGAGTAAATAAAAAGGCAGAGTGTGAGCAGTTAGGACATAAACTCTGGCTAATATGTGTTAGTTGTCCTCATAGGCTGTAACATGCACTGACATATCTTGCCTCTTATATAGCACCAATGTAACGGAGTTAAGCGATAATGTGATCCCACTTGCCATATGGAACACACTGCGGAGCACGGGAGCTGGGGTTTCCTATTGTAAGTGGAGGCAGCACCCCTGTGGTTTGGGGTTTTGCACCCCGGGGGGTAACAACAGTCGGACCTCGCTGCCTCCGGGGTAGGTGCATGAGTATGACCTCTGTCTTTGTTTTATATTAATTGCTTTCATTTTGATGTTGAGGAGTGGTTTAAGTTGTTTTTGAATCATGAAGCTCCCGTACGGTCGAGCCTTTTTTTGAAAGGTTGACGATATTTGTCTTTTATTTCTGTTTGCAAATGGCTAAAGTTACACATGTTAGCTAACTTGCACTTTCTTTTCATCTTGCTCTTGCAGCCGTGTATGTGTATGTATGGGGCGAGCTGGACTGACTGTGTGTTGAATTTCCATGCCAGATGAGAAATAAACGGCTGCCAACGGTGAAAAAGTCCGGTTCATTTCTTGTTAAGTTGCCCTTTCTATGTTTTTGAAAGAAATGAAGCCAGTTTGCTCAGGTATATAAGGGTTAATTGGAACACACTTGTCCTGAGTTTGTAACCATCCACACAAGTACACCTAATAATACAAGAGTATATGTCTATACAGGGACCCAATTAAATGGCCTAATGACAGTTTTATGATAGGAAGCACGTCAGCATGCAGAGCAGTGCATTGATAAGCTGGTACATGATGTCAAGAACACCAAGGTACTGTGGGCAGTTCCTTCCTTGGAGCAACATACTGAAGGATTTTGTAGGCTGCTCATGTAAGCTGCTTTAGAGCACAGAACATCTGTTTACGTCAGAAAGGAGACACTTGAGTGAGATAGGAAGGGGGCGATTTATCCAGTATAACACAAATCAATGTTTGGTTCAGGCTTCACAGAAACATGATCAGAGGGATTATCTTAGTGAGGAGCTGGCAACCCTATTTGGTGAATTTGTGGAAATGAAATGTAGTGGATGTTGTGTTAAAAATAACAAAGAAACTTTCACCATTGGAACAGTACCTCTTATATACCTGATGATTTTTAGCTTCTCAAATAAGTTTGAAAGGAGAAATGATCTCAAGGTTGTTGGCTGAAATCTATTTTTTGTTTTATAATATATGAATTTAGATCTGTTGTGTAACATTTAACAATATTCTGCCTGCAGTACTAAAGCTGGAAGGTTTTACAGGGTTATTGTAAAATGTGTGGGCTTTAAGATTTTTATAGACTTTCTGCTGCTGCTGCTGCTGCTGCCGCTAATTTGGTGCACACACACCTACAAACACAAAACCTCTCTGAGCAGAAAGCTTTGACTGTTTTTGCTGTAGCAAAAGACTAAACACCTTTTTAATGTTCTAATTATCATCTTGATTTTTACTATTTTGAAATGCGAGTGCCTTTAAGTTGACGACTGCGGGATGCCCGAGTTGCTGCTTTGTTTTCTGCTATGTTCGTCCAGACCGAGACAGGACAGTCATAGTCTCGATAAAACAAGTCTCTAACATCATTACTCCTTAATCCAAATGTAATGCTCATAAGTAGTAACCATCACCTTTTGAATCAGGACTGTCTGCTGTTAAAATATGAAAAATGTACATTAAAAAAGATTAATGACTGCCAGCAGACGTTGGCAGAGAAAGTCAAACAGGTGTAACTTAATAATAACTGTGTTCCATTTAGATAAGCCAGGGCCAGGTCCCTGCTAATGTGCATGCTGGCTCACTGGCATAGTTTACTGGAATGAAGCCATAAATGTTGTTTGGTTTCACTGGTGTTTTTCAGTCTAAGACAAGACAAAATGTCTGCCCTGAAAACAGTCAATTAAGGGAGTTTCTAAGGAAAGTTTAAGAGCAACCTTAATTTTCTGAGCTATATACATAAACCTGCACTGCCAAACTTCATTTGCAGGTAAAAGTCCCACAGTCTGGCTCGCTTTAACATCTCACCTACCGTCTCATTAATCATGAACAGACTGAATTTTCTACAAGTTAAAAACACTGTTGGTGAGGTTAAATCCTAGAATCCAGATTCTAACTAAGATAAATCTAATGTGAAGAATTTCTTGTGATGCCAAAATCAACAAGAACTCTGCAGTAGGGCTGGGCGACATGGAGAAAAGCAAATATTACAATATTTATGTCTAAATACCTTAATATCATGACGATATTGCAGGATTGACTATTGGTGCGTTCACAAAATATTTGCACAATGAGATTTTCGATAAATAGTCATCAATAGTGTGAATAAACAAGTGGGTAAAGGCAAATAATAGAACAGCTAGAACAGCCTGGTAAATCAAGAAAAAATGGCATCACTGTACTGTAATACAGCCTTCAAAACCAAGAAAAGGCAACACTTACAATATAATACAAGACAATATCTAGTCTTATATTACAACATCAATATAATATTGATATATTGCCAAGCCCTACTCTGCAGTCTTCTAAATGTATTTATTCTTTTGGCTTATTTGTTTTCATTCTATGTTGTGTGTGTTCCCTGTTTTACTGGTTGAGACTGAGCTGCTCTTATAAATCTCTGATAAAACATCTGTACACTAGCTGCCAAACACCATAAGCAGACAGACAAAAGTACCAAGTGGCTGCCAAGTTAAGTTAAGCATTTATCAGCTAAAGAAACTGATATCTCCCTCAGGTGTTGGTGGAGACCAAACTAGAGCTACAAAGACAATGAACATTGTGCAGTGGGAAAAAGGTAACCTGCTTTACACAACTCCAAATAAACGTTTGTAAGTATAGTGTTTGCTGACAAGCTGTCCCTAAAAATTTTAAAAATTAAAAAAAAAGAAGACAAAAACAAAAAACAAGTATGCAGTGTTCTCTGTGTATCTGGCAACTTCTTTAGATGTTTGTTTGGCCCCTAGGGACCAATATTCAATTAAAGCATAAAATGTTATATGAAAGTTAATTTTCTGCTTTCATCCATGTGTGATATCAAAGTAATGTTTTCTTGTGTTAAATAAAGTCTGTCACTTAGTAACAATTTCAATAGAACCCCAAAACTACTACCATATCAGGCCATCAAGCCACATCAAAATGTGAAGGTGGGTTAAGCACTTAGTTGCAAATGCAGCAAAGCATTTTTTTTCAAGTCCAAAAGATTTTACATGAAAAAAACCAAAATGCTTCACACAGTCAGCTCATTTGAGTGAGTTGTATGTATAGTTTAAAGGTAATAAGTGACCTAAATCCAAACAAAATGACTGGGGGGAAGATCTTTCATAAACAAAAGACACTGTTTTTGTGAGTGGAGTTGTTTTTGCATCAGAACATTTATAGTACGTTACACAAGATCAAAAAGTGCTAAAACTGTAAATGAAAATGTGAGGGTATCCAACCGTACATATCTAGCAGCCAGGTGTGATCTCTGCCTGGTTTGTAACGCACTATTTCTCATAAAGAGCCACAGGATATGAGGTCCAGATCTAGTGAGCTTTTAAAACAGGCTGTCATTTATCTGCTCTGCTCCTGTGCAGCTGTACAAACTTATGGGGCATGCACAAACAGGTCAGCGATTACAAAAGGAAATGTTTTGTGACCAGAACTATGGAGAAAAAGGCAGATACAACATGCGACGGAGTAAAACATGAGTTAACCTCATTTACTGTAAGCAAATTTAAAATGAGTATGCTTTCTTAAAAATGTGTTAACTGTCCTGTTTTAAAAGGTCCTACTTGATATCTGACTTATCTGAGAAACTTCTCCTTCATTCATGTGCTTTATGTGTTACAAACTCAAAAGATATGCATTCCTCATGAAAGGTCACCTCATTACTGTTCTTATATTAAGCAATCTGATGTCAATTTTACACCACATTGACCTTTGTTTCTATTTCTGTCTCTTCTGCAACAGCGCACCTATCAGCTACTCCCGACTACGCTGACATTTCCACCAAAAATACTCAACTGCACTCAGGTAGTGAATAGGTAAATAGAGTACACCATGTTCTGCATTTAAGGCAGTTTTCGTCACACAAAGCTTTTTTGTCACCCATTCTGCAGAACCTTTACGACCAGTGAGGCCACGTCACCACATGATGTTGATTATTTGACTGGTACTCAGCAACTGTTCAGGCTGCTTCCAGAAAATTGTCTCCCATAAATGGGTGGCAAATGGCTCAACACTGGGTGCAGCACTGTCAGAGAGCAAATACTTAAGCACCCAACAACCCTTAGTCATGGGATGAGATGAGGCTGACGAAAAACACTGTCTTGTGTTTGTGTTAATGCGTCACCCCAAAACAAACACATCAACGTGCTGAAACTAATAAATAAGACTAAGAAATCCCTTTGAATTGTGTTGCTTTAATCCAGCATTCATATCTGTCTCAATTTGGATTCAAGCAAAGATGCAAAAAAGATCAAGTTGGTGAAGGCCACTGGGAGCAGGTATCATTTGGTGAGTCAGGTGCCCTTTAATTGCATTTATATCGCCTATTGCTATTATTTTGGGCAGTTTTGCTTTACTTTTTCCTTATGTCTACAACCCCGTGCAAAGGAAATGATTATATAATAAGGCATAACAAAAAAAAAACATCCAACATAAGGGTGTGTCTGCTTTTTGAGTGGCTATTTTTAGCTGTTTAGGGCTCCAGTTTTCAGCTACGATTTGGTGCTAAAGGAAACATTCAAACCTCTGAGAAACAGTTGCAGAGATAGAGAGAATATCTGCACATAGATGTTTTGTTTTTAGCTTCTGTGTATTCCACTCGGACAATATCTCAGCGTGACATTAAACACCCCTTTTTTTGACTGATATACCAAACTGGAAGTTTTTTTGCACGTGGATGTTTTGACATGTATCCCTTCTGTTGGCAAAATGAATATCAATAATGGATTTTGTGCTTTGTTTTTGTGGTCACACAGCTGAAAAGGAAGCCATGAAGGAAGGCAAGACATGAGTAATCAATAAGAAAAGGATCCTGCTCACTATTTGAAGCTCACCACAACATCTTGTGGAAATACTTCCTGTGGTGGCTCTTATGTCACACCCATTCCTTAGTGTTTATAACAACATGACGATACAAAAGGGGTGGATTGTGGCAATGAACCTACAAGGAATTAAGGTCTGAGTCTGTAGCTATTTTTCAGCTTTTTTGAGCTTTATAATGAGTTTCAGCTCATTGTTTAGTTGTCCGGCAGACATTTTCACTGTTTTGGTTCACTCTCACAACTCTCATAGTGTCATTTTCAACCACAGCGGGCAGCGCGTCAGTGAAAAAGATCTAAAAACCAACTGTACACTTCCTGCTTAGTACCAAGTAGCAGACAGACAAAGTTAGCAACAAACTGATGAACATAGTGAAGCATTTAGCAGCTAAAGAGGCAGGTATTTCCCTCAGGAGTTGGTGGAGACAAAAACAGAGCTAAAAGAGAGACAATATTGGACTCAAATTCATCAAGAAGCTAGAAACATGACTCCAAATGAAGGATAATGCTGGTCTGTAACTGCTGTATGTATAAATACTGTTTGCTAACAAGCTCAATATATCATCTGAAAAGCTGAAGGTACTGTGTGTCAGTGTTGTGTTCACTACTAGTTTCTGCTGCCCCAAGTGGCTGAAAAAATCTTTCAAAAATTTTCAACATGGTTTTTATTTTAATTGTGGCCATTCCATTTTGATTCATGTAAATTTTGCTCACCACCTCTGTTGCAGAGATTCTGCAAATGGACTCTGACAAAACAACATTTATTGCGGCAGTCAGCACAAGCCTTTCTATCAGTGCTGTCACGATAGTACAATTTTTAACTCTGATACAATACCTTAAAAAATATCAGTATTCAATATTGTTTTCAATGCCACAGGGAAAATTGACACTGAGGGCATGCAATCCAAAGTTGTGTGAAAAGCTAAATGTAGCAAGGCTTAAACATGACAACCAAAACTCTTCTGAGCAAAGAACAGTAGAATGACTGATGTGAACATTAAGAATAAGAGACAGCAAGAAAGCACAGCTGGTATGGCTGTATCAATATTTGGTATTGATAAATGGATATTTTGACAAAACTGCAGATTAAATTTTAATTCTACATAAATCCATTTAAATGTTATCTTGGCGTAGCTGTACCCAGTGAAATTGTCACTCCAGGCTCCCTTATGGTCAGGATAGTGACTAAGATGACAATGACAATTGACTCATTTATCCTGCATAGTGCCCACCTTTCATGGATCAATTAATCTGCAGATGGTTCAAAATAAGACTTAATTTCTTCATGGATGTCAGTTTTTGAGACACAACAACGGCCAGAATCTAGCCTGCACAGACAGTAAGCCTTGTTGTTTTTAATCTGAGAATTTTAGCCGAACAGTAGTGAGGAGTCAGCAGTCAGTGATGGTACAAACAGTCAATAAAGCAGATATTTTAACGATTGCAAATCACAGCAAACAACAAGAGGTCCTTGAGCATACAGCCATAAATGTGCACACAAAATATTAGGTTTCTTGATCCAGCAGTTAAAGAGTTATGTTGCAGACAGACAGATACAAACACTCACACACACACACACACAACCAAAAGCATGATCCCCTCCAGGCGTATGCTCGGTTAAGATAAAAATGCATTAATGGCCCTTAAAGGCTTTTGCTAAAGTGCATCTTGTATAAGATAACCAAGGTTCAAAACCTTGTGGCCCAGAACAGTATTTTCAATAAACATAATCTGCCCAAATATTAAAGAAAAAGCAGATAAATATCTGATTGGCATCTCAAAGATTTGTTGTTCAATGCAGATAAAAAAATACTCAAAGACCTTTGAACAAGGCAGCACTTTATGATCTGTTGATAAAAACCTCATGATTTCTCTGTAGTCACACTAACTGAGTAGCAGCTGCTGCTTACATCTGGAAGTGACTGAGCAGCACAAAGTGAAATGACTCTCAACCTTTTCGGAGGTCACACATCTCACATGAAGCATGTCGTTCAGCTGCGGAGTAACATGCAGTTCACTGAGAGACCAGCAGGCTGCACCAGCTCGACCCGCTGAGGTAAACTGTCTCCTCCTCTCTATAATTAACTGGCGATGGGAGTGGCCCGCATCACTAGAGGGACAATCTGATTGGATCAATTGACACCTCTGGCTTGTGATAGGTGATAATGTCTTTTTCTGAGTGGATAATGTAGAGGTAATCTGCCCTGTGGAGATCCCCATCGCTGCAGAGCCCCCACCCAACCCCAACTCTGTTAACAACAGATAATAAGATTACAGCTCGGCCCGTGGCTGATAGAATTAAGACTATATCAGGGAGGTGGATCATTTCAGGTTATAGCATGCCACTGGATTCAACTATAAAAAGAGTCACACATTGACAGCTTGTCATCTCAACTTGCAGTACTGGACATGTACCCTGAAAAGTGACATTGTGCCAATATGAATCAACATTTTCATTATGTATTTATTGTATATACATTTTGGAGTATTGTTTGAAAAATTGAAAATCAATAATCATTATCTCAATGTTATTGCCAAAAAAATAAAGACTAATCAATATAAAAACAACAATGGAAAGATCACTGAGATGCTCACCAGTGTCTACTCTGCATTTCCTACAAGTTTATAAAGCATATGTAGGGTATTGATCAATACTTTGTAATTAGATTTAATATAAAAATTGCAGTGCTAATAATAGTACACTGATACTAGTGCATGAAAAATTACTTACTCATTAAATTTAAGGTTGACCTGACATCAGAGAGTAAACAGAAAATCATATAATGCTATATAACAGTATCCATTTTTACACAGGGATCCCACAACAGGGCCAAAAAGAAGATCCTTCATCACCCCCGGTGTTGCTTTTTCACACAGAACCAAACAATGCAGGCATAATGCCCCCCAAGTGTGTGATTTTAGACAGCATGCCAGCATCCTGGAAGGAGAACAGATGTGACAGGCATGACATGTAGCACAACAGCAAACCTGCTGAAAAACTGCTTGTGTTAAACCTTCGGTAAGGAAAGCACATCTTCTTCTTTGTGATACAAAGATGTTCAGGTGAAACTGTCTTTATTTCAAACTTGTGTATAATTTGTACTTTTGCTTTGTTAAACTAAATACCGAACAAAGATTGAATTCCCCAATAGCTCGCATTAAAACTTAGGACTCCTGCGAAAAAATCTGCTCCCTCATCACTATTGTACCTCTGCACCTCTGTAGCCCGAGGCTGTACATGCACATTGGGGGTTCGTGAAATTTTCTGGAGCCAATAAACTAAACTCTGTCGAGAACAGTTGCTAAGTGAGCAGCAGCCAGTCACGCACATAAGACAAACTGAACTGGAACTACAGTCAGACACTGAAGAAATCACAGCAGTCTTTCTTTATCACATCCACAAATAAAAGAAAAAAGACAGCAGCATGTTGCTGATGTAGTACTGCTCAAGTTTTCACAGGTGCAGTGAATATCTAGTCAGCTTGAAGTGAGAGCGCGTCTGTCCTCTGAATCTAAATGCTATAATCTTATCTGCCCACTGGAGCAGGAAGCAGAGAGGCAGTAAATTCCCTTGTGGTGATTGGCTCTGGCATCTTTGGAAGAGCCTCACTGGCGCGCGCACACACACACACACACTTATTGGACATCCAAAACTGAAGAGTTTCCCTGGTTCTACTACTCTGACTTTGTAATTTAGAGTGAAGATTACTGGATTAACGATGAGGGAAAAAAAGAAAAGAAAATGAAAACAGTGTGTGTTGGGGAGCTATCATCTGCCTGAAAATGTTGTTTTGCTGGCCAACTAACTGAACTGGTCGGGTTACTACAAGGCTGACACATACACCTATTACATATATTTTAGAATTGTCCCTCACACTCAAGATCATCACTTTCTTCACTTTCCAGAATAGTAAAGTATTGGAATACTGCTGGAAATTTGCCTTTTTGTCTTGACCTAACAATGGGGGTGAGGTGGTGAGGTGGAGGGGTGGAGGGGTGGAGGGTTGGGCATATTCGGCAGGAGAACACACTTGAACACAACCCCTGTATGTATAGTGCAACTGTAATTTAGCCTACATTGCTACATGTGTCGGTACTGCTGAAGTCAGTTCATGTGAATATTCAAAAGAAGATTTATGAACATGTAAGTACAGATTCCAACCACATTTCTATTTGTCAACTGGATCTGAAAACACAAGTGAAAATGTCACACAAGAGCAACAAATCTGAGGCTCGAGTTGAAGCAACTGACCTGTCTTACATTTTTTGTGAAGTATAAATGTGAACAAAACTCCAGAAGGAGCTGCATGTCCTCAAGTGATGTCAATTGGGTCAGTGTCAGTATTGGTCCGTAGACTACAAGTTTCAAAAAAGAAATTTGGAGTTAGAAAGAGGTGAGCTATCAGACAACTGCAGCCCGCTTTTCATCTCTGCTTGAGGGTTAGCGGCTTGAGGCTACAATAGCCGCTATTAGCATAACACACCAAATCTCCCACTCAGTTATCAATGATTAATTTGCATTGTGGGTAATGTGAGTGGCAGGTTTTTGACGATGAAGAAGAAGAGATGTGTCTGGTTAAGGTTTATCAATTATGATAGTTTTTTAAACTATTGATCAAGCATCCAACAACAAGGAGTGCGGTGTTAAAAAGATGAGGTACTCTTTTGAGACATTCAGCTTAACATTCATAGCAGCACCAATATCATTAAACTAATAGGAACAGAAATACATTAGCAATGAGATCAAGACACAGCATTAATCCTGCAACAGTGGTTTGTAACCATTTTAGATTGACAACAGACTGACATTGACAATGGAGGCATCAGATCAGAAAACACTAATATGTCATTCTGGAGGGCTATTCTAGAAAAAATGCACTTTGCTGTTTAATTTGGAGAACGTGTTGCAAAAAACTGGAACCCTCTTTTATCAGATCTTACTGAGAATATGTATAAAAGAAGCCACAGACACAGAAAAGCTTCAGCCTCAACATTATTACCAATAACTGTAGTCAAACTACATTTTACATTAGATGGGGTGTCAAAACAGTTTGATGAGACTGCCATTGTGCTAAAAATCCTTTTGGGGCAGTGAAATGAGATACACAGTGGAAATACAGTGTCTGCTGAAGAAATGTTAAGATGAATTTGTTTTAGGGGAATTCATCAGAGCTCCCACGTTGGTGCTTCAAATCTCCTGTGTGCTGTGTGCACTAATGGGCTCCCTACTATACCAGCAGGGCTTCAGCATATCAGGTGGTTGTAGATAGCTTCAGGTTACTGTTGATCACTGAGCAAAAATAAAAATAAATAATTTCTAAACATGTCTACAAGCTGTTGTGCCACTAATTTCAACTCTATTGGCCAATATCCGTCTAAAAATAACAACTGGATAACTGAGCAGGGATCAATTATTCATAGTAGGTTGATGTATCAACAAAATTTCGCAACATATGCAATATTTAGAGAGGGATGAATGTTTCATGAGAGGAGGTGAAGATAATGTAACACTAATGTGAACGCTATGGCATTCTGTTTCACATTTGACTCCGATACCCAGGGGAAAGATTGAGTACTCGGCCTGGCTGTGCTTGTTAGCACTTACTCTGTCACACTGCATTATCTACGTGTGTGTGTGTGCGTGTGTGTGTGTGTGTGTGTGTTGCATGTCAAAATATCATCATGAATAGCACTATTAGCTGCTATATCTCAGAGCCTTCAGTAGGTACAAGAGTCAAGAGAAGTCAAGACAAGACAGACAGAAAAAGCAAAGACATTTTGCCTTCCATCAATTTAAAATTCCTAAATTCTCTCAGTTGAAGAGTTGTGAAGTTTTTGTCTATATTGCTGCTCTAAGTTTGTCTATCAAGGTTCCTACTACGTAGCGCAAGTGGGATTCAAGACTTTTTTTTAATGCAGCTTGGAATAAAATTTAAGACCAATTTGACAGATGCCAGGTTTGAAGAAAAGTAATCTTGAACTACTATCCATTACTAAAAGTAAGGGAGAATTTTATTATTATTATTACTATTCATAAAGGTTGCCCATTATTTTGAGCTTTTGCAATGCAATGTCAAGAAAAATCATAATAAATCCTACTTCCCATGTTTGGCGATTTTGAAGACATTAGAAAGATTGATTGGAGACATTTTAATGAATTTAATGCCTTTAAAGACTTTTCAAGGATTGGCTGGAACCCTGGTCAGTGTGTGTTTCTCTTGCTAACAGGTTTGAAAACAGCAATAAAATAGGCGTGGTTTTAATCTAATCAGATAAATATGTTTTTGAAATCCTAAATACTGTACGGTAACTGTCATTTGTAGATCATACTACCATTACACATTACACAATAATCAAAGGCTATAGACGCACAGCCAGTCTTATGAGTTGCCGTATTTCCTGCCTCTGGCTAGCTTTTCCCATGCTGCTCACACAAGCTTGAAAGGAGCCTCAAGGAGAGAGGGCAGCCTCTCAGACAAACTTGATGTGAGTTGGAGTGAAAGTGACACAGTGAGGTCAGCCTGCACCCTGCGGCGTCACCTGTTCCCACCTGACACACGCAAACTGGTACAACCTCGCAAACCAGCTGGCGGGGCCGGAGGGAGGGGGGGGGGGGGGTTTGAGGGAGCGGGCCGAGGTGACAGAACGAGTGATGGAGCCGAATGAAGAGAGGGTAAGTAAATGTGAAGTGTGTTAGGTAGAAAGGACACTGGAGAGGGAGGGAGATTGAGAGGGGGAAGACAGAGAAGTGAGGGGTAGCTGTTCAATGATGGATGCTGAAAAGTTAATGTCAAGTGGACAGGAAAGGGTGACAGAGAGCAGAGGCAGAAAAAAGAAAAGAGCACCAGAAGATGATGCAAGCGTTAAGAGCCCCATCAGCCCCAAGATGCGTTACCTTGTTGTGTTAGTGCCCGTCACATATAGGAGTGTTTTTGTACAAAGAACCATGCAAGGGTGTGATGTAATTAAAAAACGGAAGCCCAAATTAAGCTCAGGGGTATCTTTGCTCCTGTGTACAAATCCTGCCTCCTTCAACTCCTCTGACCTTCACAAGCAATGTATAGGGATAGTTCACCCCAAAATCAACAACATATATTTTTCTCCTCTCTGAAGTGATATTTATCAATCTAGATTGGTGAAATGTCCCTCTAATAGTGAATTCACTTGCAACTGTTGCCTTTTGTTACAAAAAAAGAAAAGAAAAATGTAATATTGTCCTGTAAGCAAAATAAAAAATCTGCAAAAAAATTCCTTGTAGTCATACCCACAAAGTATAAAATTATGCCACAGTATTAGTATAACTAATACTAGTACTAGTAAGCTTGTGGTTTACAGTGTTTAACAGGTTCACAGGGTTTGGGGCAAAGTAAAGTCTGCTGAAGCCGTCCTGTCAGCTGATCCAACAAGTCCAGTTCTCAACCACTATTTCAGCCTTTACTGAAGGTGGGAATCTCAGGGAGACACTTCGGGTCATGCAAATAAAACTTGGGTCATTATGTGACCTGCACATGCATTAAAACAAACGAACAAATAATAAAAAGCAACAGTCTGAAGAATTATGGATGACCACCAGATTATCTAACATGCCTTAAACATTGTTGACTGAGCAACCATAAAAGATGGATTGATGCTGGAGCAATCATCTAATGGAGATATGAGGAATATGCAAATGGGATGTGCTCAGGCTAAAACAGGATGTTTAGTTGCTCTTTAATCACCTTTTATTGACTTATTTTATTTTTGCAGTCAAAAATAGAATGCATCATCATTTTTTTACTTATCAAAAAGGATGGAAAAAGGTCTAAAATGCTCCTTTTCAAAAGAAGTAATTTGATTGGCTTTGTATTTATTTGTATTTATTTGTATTCTATTTATTTAAACACTCAACGGTTGCATCATGGTACTGGTAATCCCGGTTCAGCTACACTGATTATAATATTTACAAAGGATTATGCATTAAAGAGCCAACTGTACAGTGTAAAATACTTTGATTTGATAGATATGTATGTTTTGAAAGAAGTTCTGCCATTCATGAAGATGGAGAAATAATAGTTACATACTAAACTAATGCAAAACTAGGGGGCGCCATCATAAAAACAAACATAAAAAAGTGAAGAATAAGTTTCTTCCTTTTGGTTTCTCATTGTTCCGCAAAGGTGAACACAGAATGTGATTTACAGAGCAGACATTTGTGCTGTAGTTAACAAAAAAAAATGCAATTTAATTTGAGTCAGATATTGAGAGTTTTTTGGGGGGGTTCTCACACATCCTTGGAGGAAAAATTGCCTTATGTGAATAATTTCAGGAGAGAAAGTCTCCCCAAAACAATTACTTTTTCAGAAACTGTAATAATGTACTTTGGATATGGTTTAACACATCAGGAAATGTTGGAAATTATAAATAGATGAATAGTCAATGGTTGGGGAGTTTTAATCAATCAACATTTTTATCAATCAATAAGATTTGGTTGGCAACACAATAGATTAGGGTTGTGTCAGCTGCTTGTAAAGGTGGTAGTTCACTTCTAGAGAATATAAATTGTAATTTAAGATCAATACAGACTAAGGTGACAGTTCTGCATGTTTAATCAAAAAGCCTTTTATTCTGCAAGATGCCGCCTTTTTCTGATTAAAAACCAAACACTACTTTCCTCAGTATGTTGTTTAATAATCACAGCTATTTATCAGCTGTGTGCACAACATCATATACCTCCATTAATCTTAAGTGCTGGAGTGCACGAACATCCAAATGAACACAATTACAAAGTAGAGAAAAACAAGTTGACAACAGGTTTTCGAGAGGCTCAGAAATGGCACAAATACAGCTTCCAGAGATTGTTTTGAGCCTTTACAGATGTGCACTACCTCACTATGATGTCACTTTGTGGCTGTTATAAAATATTGATGTTGCTTCCTTGAGGGGGAAATGGGCTTGAATGGGAAATAAAGAAAAGTGTTGCAATAGCTTGGGATTATGCATAGGGAACACCTCATTGCCTCTTTAAGTGTTTTTTGAGACTGAGACATAACCAGCAGTAATGAGCAGGCCCTGCTTCTCAGAGGAGGCCCTGTTTATTTGATGAGGGATAGGGAACTCATTGGAAATTAAATGACATCGTGCCCTAGGATTGCTTTTATGTAAAAATGTCCTTAAGGACTGTCACTAGGGCTGCATAAATTCAGTATTTCAGGAATTGTGCCCTCTGTTTCATTGAAAAAATTAAAATAAAATAAAATGACTGACTGAAATAACCAGAGGGGCAAACTATAAAAAGCCTTGCATTGTATTTTAGTGTTATTTTGAATAAATATATTGCAATAATATTTATGAATTGGGTTGTACGCACATGCATATTTGTGCACATTTGCATATGAGCATTGGAGCTTTTTCGATAAACTCTGAGTAAACAAGAGGAAGAAGAGGGAAAGATGAACGGACATGCATGCCCTCGTTTGAAGGAAACACCTCAAATGGGAGATATCTGCAAAACTTGACAAAACAGCTTTTGAAAATGATTAGTGATAAATATTTAATCTGCATAAATCTTGCAGAGCCATGTGTATTATACGTTTTGACACCCATTTGTTTCTCAAGCTTCAAAAGTTAGTGTAAACACATAATCGACCAATAAAACTGATATTGATCTTCTCATCTGACAATGAATATAGTAAATATTCCCCATAATGCAGCAGTTTTTCTACTTCGGTTCTGTAGCCTGTGCACGACTCTCAGGCTGAGAGCAAAACAAGGACTGTTTGTTTTTGTTTGTCTGCAGTTTGTACCCTGCAAATCCCTGTTGGAAACCTGGGTATTGTTCCTTAAAAGAATAGAGAAAAAAGAGTCTGTAAAGCCAAAAGCTTCACTTCAAGTTGTGCTTGGGAGCACAGCGTGTTTATGGAGAGAGGATACAACAGAGGCTTTACTGACACTATGAAATGGAAAACCCACATTTTAACCCACATCTCTTTCTTATTCGTGGTCAATGTGTGTATTTATTATCGTGCGTACTAAATATAGCTACAGTATTTTTTCTATCATATTCAAGCCTACACACTGCACCTTCTACTCTCGTCTTTAATGGCAAATTAACAGATACAATGAATTCAGAGGAAGGAGTTTGAGCATTTAGGGTTTTATCTATATGTTGGACAATCAGGAATTAATCATTATCTCCAAATTATGGTAAAACTAAAAATGAAATGCAGCATTTCATAAAACCAAAAATTCATAAGTCTAAAAACATTAAGGGTTTTCACAGTTTTATTTTTGCACTATCAGGATAAAGTCAGCTTCAGCTCAGAATCAGCTCTGAATCAGCTACACTGGACTGTGAGTTGTCAAACAAAGGTGTAGAAACAGCAGTAGGTCCCTAAAAACATAACATTTGAGATATGTGTCAATGAGATTCAGTGTTTCTGTTAGACAGTTTAGATGCAGCGTTTAATGAGCAGAGCCGCTCCTTTCAGCAAACGGTCAGTTCAACACTTACCATGATCTAACACAGCAGCTGCGGTTAAAATCTGACATTGAGCTGTTCAGCAACTCAACTCTATTGTTAAACTCGTTAATAACATTAACATAAGGTAACGTTACGTGTGTGATGCTAACAGTAAACCCTATCACTTAATGCATGTGCGGGCAGACTGCCACCAACTGTCCCTGGCACAAAGCCTTCATGATAAAAAGGGGGGAGGCAAGGGGCTGTTGAAAATTGTGCACAGTTTCATGATAAAGTAATATTGCACATTTTTTAAATAGTTTAAAAAAAGATTTGAAAAATGAATACAATGTCAAATAAGTAAGTAAGCAAATAGATGTGTTGGTATACAATTTCTTCATTGTTATCTCTCAAAAAACGTCCCAAAATTTAAAAAACCGAATGCCCACCCAACAAACAAATATCTAAATAGTCGAATACATCAGAGACCGTTTGCATTGGCTGGAGGTAATTTGAAACTTTCTGTCAACATGGCAGAATTTTGCTGCGTACAATGAAACTGTGTGGCTGAGTTAGTGACTGATACGTGCAGCTGGGTATGTCAGCCGCGCTGTTAACACCAGCTCAGCGGGCGATGACTGTGCTCTGAAGAGATGTGTAGTGAGTATTCCCCAGGGACTGGGAACACTAATATGAATGATTGAAAGACATAAGAAAAAGGACAGGAGTGGAGAGTGGGATGGTTAGTGGAGTGGTGAGGAAACAGAAGTGGGGATAAAACGAGAGATGGAGGGATGCAAAGAGAGGAGGGAGGGGGGCTCAGAGGTACCAAGAGTGGGAGAAAGGGTAGAAAACGAGGGATGTAATCCATGATCCAGATGGAGGGAGGCTTGCTGTTGGGAGCAGCAGGGGATTGGGGCTCTCAGTTAATGTGACGGGCATGCTGGGTAAAAATAGCCCCGGGAAGCAGGGCAGGAGTCCTCTATGATGAATAATACACAGAGGAGGAGGGAGGAGGAGTGGGGTGTGGAGAGGAAGGGGCACTGGTTCGCTTAGATAATAATTTAATTAATTAAAGGAATTCTGCTTTCTCATTACCAATCCAGTCTCTAAAGTGACAACGACAAATGACATTAAGTCTTTTTTTTTTTACACTTGTTTATATTTTTTTAAAAAGTCCATTTTTAAAGATTGATAAGTCAATAACATGCTATAACTCGTGAGACCACAGAACAGCGAGTGTTAAAAAACCTTTCCGGTCTTAGAGGAGTGAGCGCAGAGATGTGGGGCTTTTATCCCCACTATATCTACAGAGACAAGGGGATATAGAGTAAGCTCTTTCTCTCTATCAAATATTCACACAGGGGAGAAATGCATTGTATAACATGGATCCCTGCAGATCTGTCTGAGACACTTTGTACTGTGCCTCAATACAGGTACAATTTGTTCTATAAATTCAACAGGCGGCACCCGCATTAATTTCATTTTCCGTCAATGAAAAACTCTCAGTGCCTCTTTGTGCTTTACATAATGTTACCAGGCGGTCAAAATACAGACACTGATGTTCCACACAGGGAAATATAAATGAAGAAAGCATCGGTCTACGAGCTACACAGCAGGGCTGCATGGTATAACGTTTGTACACATGTGCAGCAGTCACTGCAGGACATGGGATGTCAAGAAAAGCTGGGCATTCACTCGGAAATTTGTCTCTGATAAGATTTTGTGCTTCACAACTCATTTTATAGTCGGAACGAATTTTAGCTTCGACAGGCCATGTGGTGTACACGGGGTACTGAGGACGAATCCTAACCCGATCAACTGTTCACGACCAGCGGTTAGACGTTTGGATGAATTTCTGATGTCAGAAATTTTGGTAGGCCATCGTCAGCCTCTCATACAGTGGAAGCAGAGCCCAGAAATGATTCCCCGAAATCAGTGTGTTTGTGAGAAAGAGAGAGAGAAAGAGTGGGAATCAAAACTTGGACTGACCATATACTGTATATGAAGATGGACAACATGACAGTTCCCCCAAAGTGTAATTTTTTAAAACCATGAGCGCCCCCTGGTGTCTGTCTGCTGTATAGGTCATAAAGCCCACCCCTCCATGTTAGTGAATGGGACACAGGCCAAACAAAAAAGTCAAAATACACACCAAATACATTTTTTAAATATGGTTTCTGTCACTGAAGGTAGTTCTGATCATGTGCCTGATGCTGTGTGACAGTGACACAAAATTTCAAAATAAAGGTGCATCTGAAAGAAGATGATATGGATCGATGTTTTCCCTTTGCATCTATGACACAGGATCGTTGCTCATTTAATCAATATATCGATGCAGATCAATGGATCGCAACATCCCTACTGATAAGGTAAGATTTACACTAACATTATTCTACAAAAGTCTCTCTGATGAACAACCAAAGCACGCCTTTCTGGTAGTCATGCCCAACCCTGAAAATGAGCAAGGAAAGGGAGAAGAGAAACATAAGGGAGCCCCCTTATTTTAGGGTAAACAACATGCATTATTAATATAACATGTTATCGACTGATTTCAGCCTGGATTGATGGAGGAGTTTTATATGAATACAGTGGTGTCATGGTGAGTCAACAAGTGAATCAAACTACCTTATATCCCCCATTTTTCAGTTTTTATTTCTATGATTATTTCTATTTTCTGTGCAGATTCACTAAATCACACAAATAACTACATTTATCTTTTTTTCCAAACAAAGCTTTCTAAGTCATCAGGTTAAAATTCCTGTATTTTTCATTTCAAAATATATCACAGCTATAGAAAAAATACAATAAAAATACATAAAATGTTGTAATGTCAATTTTTTTCAGTATTGTGCAGACCATCTAAACAGCCCTAAATGAAAACACCATTACTTGACCAGAATTACATGATATAAAAGAGCAAATATAACACTGTGTTTGATGTAAAGCCCCCTTTTATTCGCTTCCTCCATAAAACTCACGCCCATTATTAAACTTCTGACAACCTTTCTTCAATAAATAAATGTGTCATACTCTACTCACTACATTGCACAACAGAAAAAAATATCACTCCAGAAAAAAAAGGGAAACCTAATCCATGTCAAAATTCAACAATGTCTTTCAGCCATAGTTCCTTATTGAATGCTAGCAGCAGCAGCAGCAGCAGGAGCGGCGCATTGTTTGAGCTTTACTTGTGGAAAATTGATTGCCACGAGCATTATGTTGCTGAATGAGTTTGTTTACCCTGCTCAGTTTACAAAAAATGATGGGGGAGATGTTGCAGCCACTCAGTTCTAAACTAATCACCCTGTCTCTGGATAAGACAACAAAACAATGATGAGTTTGTCTCAGTGAAAAAGGTAGACGAAATACACTGCCCGTTGTTTGACTGACAGTCTCACAGCTTGACCGTAATGTCTTGCTAACTGCCAATTCAACACTGTGGGGTGGAGAGCTTTTACAACCATTATGTGTATGTACGTATCTAAAGTGGCACACAGTAATCGTAACGTCTTTAATAAAACTACTATAAATGTATGTGGGTCTCTTATGGTGCTCTTGAGTGAATGGCTCTTTGCACTGTCTTGACTGAGATTATGAAGCACCTAAAGATGTACAGAATCCATTCTTTCACATAAAAGACATATTTACTATAGATATGATAAACAAAACTTACCATATCAGTCCTAACATGATGATGTAATAGATAACCCCCCACCCCACCCCTGCCTTTTTTTTTTAAAAATCATAGTGTGTCCCCTCACTAAATTTAGATTCCTTTGCAGGTCTGTGGACGCAGTGCAAGCGGAACTCATCATGAGTTTTTTTTTTCCTCAGCAAAAGTTTGAAGAGTTTAAGTTGCAGGGTGGATAATTAATCAGTGGATGAGCGCAGGATCTGCTACAAATGTGAGTGAAAGCAAACTTTTAGACCCAGCACAATGAACGGGTAAGTTTCACTTTGATTCCGCGACTCCGTCTGTGCCCAGAGTATGCTCTTTGCTCCAAGAGTGTGGTGAATGAATGACCAAACAGTATGTACAGTATATTGCAATGGTGCTCCGTATGAACAGTCCACCTTAAAAAATATAAAATCAGTGATGGCAGCAGATGGTTTTATCATTGCGGGACGCAACAAATAAATTAATTAATCTGTGAAAAACCCTGCTGCAGAACTACCAGTCCTTGTAGGCTCACAACTATTTTCTACAATTTGCAAAACAATCCAACAATGTTTTTAAATAGCCTTAGTGTTTTTTTTAACCTGAAACAGCGCCATAATCGCTATCACCAAAACCCACCAGACTCCATTTAAATAAACAGTAATTTTAGCTTGTATAGAGCCAGAATTTTTTCACATGAATTAAGGGTTTATTTCAACAACACCAAAGTTGGTGATTGTTAATACAGTGTAAAGACCAACCAAGACGGATTCTGTGATTTTTTTTTTTGTTGTTGACTTGAAATGAAATGTGTTTTAAGACTACAAAATTGCTATTAATTTAAATGATTTTGGGATAAATCTGGATAAACGAAAAGGATCTTATTCATTGACAAAATCTATCGATCTAGGAATCCTTTCCATAATATTGTCAGACACTTAGAATAACAATCTGAATCTGGATTTTTTAGTTGATTTGACATACAGAAAGCCACACAGCAACTCTTCAACATGGCAGTAAATGTTGTGTTTTCCCTCTTGGCCTAAAGGTAGGTAACGTTTTGTGGATGTTCCCATAAATACCACCTGTTTGTATGGTAAGGTTGGCTGCTTTAATCTGTGCCCAGTCGTTGATAAATCATCATATTCTTCCTCTTTATTCCTAATTACGTTCTGGAACATTTTGTGGCTTATAGACTTCAAAGGCTTGGATAAAATCTCTTCTGCAGTTCTACAATATATATAAGTGTGTGAGTGCATGTGCCCTAGTGTATAGTATACACTTGTGAGTAAGGGGGAGGGGAAAGTGTGCTGCGAAGGATGTTAAGAGTGGTGCGGATCTACAACCAGAGGCTAAAAATGGACTCAGAGTGCTTTCCATCCTCTTTTCTTGCTGGAAGTGAAACCGACATTCAAATATTTAAATGACAATGCTAGTGTGACATTGAACCCTTTTAGCAGATTTATCAACTCAACTAGAAAGAATGAAGGGAGCCAAAGTGAAAAGTTTAAACCGCTGAATAAAGGGGGGTGGGGGTGGGGTGGGGGGTTGCTTTGAAATTTAAAAAGCTATTTATTTGAAGTTCTGTTTAGTGGAGTATGCCCTGCACAGAAAAACATCATTACACAAATATATGAAGGTTGTTTATCAAATCGCAAAGGCTACGAGATGCTGCTACATAGCTCTGCAGTTGCTTTTGTGGGCACAGCAGGAAGTGTGTGGTTTCAAAATACTGTTTTTTCCCCTGAAATGGATGTTTGTCAGTAAGTGAGAATATTTGTGACCTAACTAACACATACATTAAGTACCATAACCATGAAATGTCTGTTTTCAATCTGATCTTTCAGTCTGCTTAGTGCTCAGAGAGTCATGCAAGGAGCTAGAGGAACAGATGTTTGGTGAAGGATGAAGGAAGCCCCTTCCTTTCCAGACGCGGCAGATGATAATGCGGCAGGACTAAACCAGTTACGTGCACCTGAAACACTGAAGACAGCATCAGGTAATAACGCTGCCGGTAACCACGTAATATAAGGAGTGCGAGCGCACTTAAAGGATGGGCAGGTGGGGAGGTGGATGGGTTCCCCAAACAACTGACTTTCTTGTTAGAGTCCGGAGTTTGCTTCCCGTGACAGTCTGCACAGTTGTGTAAACATAGGGACCGTGCTTCTTCATCCCACAATACGTGCATTTGTTGACATCACCGCAGCTGCATCCCGGAGCGTAAACAGCTGCACACAAGGATACCTAAAATGTTATAGATTGATGCTGAAGGTCACTGACCGAGCGTCACAATGTGACGAGTTCGGAGTGAAAATGTGTTGGGGACATAGACAGCGGAGGAGCTGCAGAGCTTGGCACCTCTGAATCACACTAAAACACAGCAGTGACTCTCAGCGTAGAGACTCTCACATGACTTATTTGGTACAAACATTCCCCCACCAGTGTGGCGGATAGTCCTCCAAGATTTACTCGCCAAACCGAAAAATCTACCCTCATCTGGTGCATGGCGGGTGTTTTTTTCGGACCCTGCTCCGATGTTTCCTCTAACGCTAACAATAGACATCTTGATGTGCACTGCTTTGTGCTTTGTCACCAGCCAACCTAATGGTAGTAGTGGTGAAGAAAGTGGAGAGCAAAAAAAGAAAGAAAGCAAAAGCAGACAGCAAAACTGCATGCCAAATGAATAGTGATGAAGAAATTTGGAGAAATCTGCCTCCAGACCCTCCACAGAGTTTTTTCACTGTGTGGGAAAACCATGTCAAAATTAAAAAAAACATTATTACTGTAACTATTACATACTGTCTGGAGATGGATTTTACAAGAAACTACAGTGCCCGTGTTCATGGTAATGAAGGAACCTGAAACTGTGTGTCTCGGAGGCACAGAGGACAGTTGTTGGATTTATTCTCATTGTGTTAATTGACAAAAAAAGAGATTCTTCGCTGTTTTTAGATTTCCCAGTATACAGATTTTAAATATCGTACATAGATGAAGCAAAGATTTTGCAGGGTTTAATGTATAAGAGTGGCACATGGTGCAGCAGTTAACACTGCTTTGTTAATTGATGACTTTAAATTTCCCCATGGGTGTAAATGTGAGCGCTAATGGTTGTCTGTCTCTATTTGTCAGCCCTGTGATTGGGAGGCGATCTGTCTAGGGTGCACTCTGCATCTCACCCAATGACAGCTGAGATAGGCTCCAGTCCCTTCTGCAACCCTCTGAGGACAACAGTCAATGGATGGATAACGTTAAGGAGCAGAAATCAATCACCAATCAATACTGGACAAGTCAACTCTAAATGACATTACAGTGATCAGTACCCCTAACTTTGAATCATATCATTTTGACTGAAATTTCATGAAAATCCCCCAGCTCCAGTTTCAGAGAAACAAAAACAGTGGAAAAGGCAATACTGCAAAACAGACTCTTACAAACAAAGATTCTGCAGCTCTGAGGATTCGGCTGATTTCAGCTCTGCATCTGGAATCACTCTGGCGAATACATCAAATAACAACATGTAGCGATGGCGCTCTCAACCATCTGTTCATTGTCGAAGAAAACATCTCTTCTCTTGCTCAAACACCAGCCCAGGTACACACACTTAAGACAGAAATTCACAACACATCACACAGTTTCAAACAGGAAAAAAAAGCTAATTTTCTTTTCCCACTAAAGATGGTGGGAGAGAAAAACATTGCCAACACTGCAACTTTTACAAAGAAGTTCTCTCTCTTTTCTTATATGTAAAACTAATGGTCATGTCTCTGTGGCTGTCATATTTTATCACATTATAGACACTAAACAGGAGGCATCTGAAAGCTGCCTGCACACTGACGATAAAACATGAATCCTCTTTCATTTATAGTGCCAAGGTCTTATGACAGTGAAAACAGTACATTTACAAATACAATATTGTGCAAAATTATTTCACCACCTTAAACTTTGTTATTTTAGCAAAGTTATAACAATTGTACATATTTATTTCTCAGTAGTCTCTTTACGAAAAGAGGAAATATGTATACAGTATCAAAACGCAAATATTTCAGAATAAAACGACTTCAGCAGGCAAAAGTTGCAAGTATTAAACTCTCTTTGGCAGACAATATGAGATTTACAATACTAATCTGCTGTATTTACACCAGGCTGCATTCAAGACATGTCCAGAGCTTATATTTGATTATTTGAGCTAGCTTTTGTTATGGCTGAACGATGCCATATTTCACACGAAATATGGACTTCAGTCTGGAGAAGCCATTTTGTTCTGACTTTTTTTGGTCTTTAAATGCATTGTACAGGTTCTCTGTATTCTAGATTTGTGTGTTAATAAAGATACTAAGAAATAAACATATAAATATCCTCATTACAAATCTGCATAAACAACAAATCTATGGTGGTTTAAGACTTTTGCGCAGTACTGTATGTAACAGCTAACTGCAGATTTAAATAAAAGGCCAATAATGGATACTCCTCTGAAACTAGCACAACACATGCTCCGTTTACATCTGCCAATCCGACACTGTACTTGGCAGCACGAACATCTGTCAGAATGAAGAGAGCCATCGGTTAATCTGGCACTCAGTGAGAGATTTTTAACGCCGGTGGCTCCGGGTGCCAGCCACTGTGTCCCAAACAAGGGATTGTCGAGCACGGTGTGGAGCGAGCAAAAAAGGAGTAGCTGTTTGTAGCGCCATATTAGCTGACCCCAGATGTGTACTGAACATCAAATCCTCTGCAGTAATTCCACTCGCTGCTCCAAATACCAATCGAGGGCTGCTGGTTGCCATGGCAACGGCACTCCTGTCCAATATAGTAAGCAGTGGGTCTGCCAGTCTCTGTATATCTCTCTTTCCTTCTCTTTTTCCCTTCTCTCGTCTTCCTCGCCGTTTTATCCTTTGTGTCGCATGTGTAAATACCACAACATGGATTTACTGCAATGTTTGCTTTTTTCTGTGTGTGGCTGTTGTGTGACTGGCCTCATGCTGATAGCCCATATTTATGGACTGTGTCTTTAGTCTACTGTTAGTGGGGGTTGAGGGATTTTTTTTTGTCAGATGCCACTGAGTCCTGCTGGCTCTGATCATGTTTGATGTGATCCGACATGATGAGACATTAGCATTTGACTTTCAATCCCAATTTGCGAGGCTAGATTTGCGAGTAATCGGATATCTATTGACAGTCCTTTGCACCAAGCATGATCAGCTTTTCGTCTGGGAAGCAGCGTGGGTTCAGCTGCACTTGCACTTTTGGTAAATGTATATGGATCATTGATCAAATAAGATCCGGCTGCATTTTGTATTCACACACAGAATGAAATGGGATGCTCGTGTATTTGCACTAACGATAAAGCTTAGCACCACTGTATTTGTTTTTATTCTAGAAGATCCTTCTTTATGTAATTTACCAAATGTTGCTAAGATATATATGCTGGTGCCTTCTCAAATCAATCTGCTATACATCACTGTTCAGTCCCACATTCGCCAGACTGCCCTTTTCCACTTGGCTGCTCATGTGCCAGGCTGTGGTGCCCACTGCCAGAGCTTTGCCCTCTCCAGTCCATCGCCCCTCCTCCCCCCGTATGCAGCTTTTGCCGGGCATGCTGCTCTCACCTTGCCTGCCAGGCCCCTGGCAGTCTACTCTCCAATAAAACTGGTCACAGGAAACACAGAAAACGGGCAAAATGAAGACAATAGAGGCAGCTGTTGTTTGCAAGTTCTTAACATATATATCAGTCTGCTACAGAAGTTCCAACAACTTGCTCTTGTTTATGGTTTTAGTCTGACTTTTAGCTGATTTTTTGTCCAGGCCTATTGCAGTTCTCCCTGATTAAACAGTATGACTGCCAAGGATTTGTAATTAGCTGCCAGGAGCTTCATGTTTACAGGTGCACGCTGACTTCAGAGAGGCTGAGTCACCTTTTCAGAGGAATGTCAATGTCTTATGTTTAAAGGTAAAATTATTAAAAGACTTCCATCAGAGTGCGTGGTGTTCTTTTTCTAAAATCTTGAATCTGAGTCATAGCTTAACAACTATTGAGGATGCAAAATAAAATGAAAAAGAAATACTTGTAAAAACAAAAAAAAGTTATCAGAGATCTTCAGTTGGCAAGAATAATGAGAAGAGTGAGAATTCTCAAAAATGCTTTTATTATTTCTGCTAGTATTAATTCTGTTCTTTTTTCCTCTCATTTTATTTGTTTATTTACTTATTTGTTTATTTTTGTTTTCTTACTCTGTAAAGCTGCCTTGAAACCTACCTTGAAATGCACTGTATAAATAAAAAACATCATTATTATTATTATTATTATTATTATTATTATTATTATAACAACTACTCTACCAATACTACGTAACCTACGACTCCTGAAATGTATGATTTTACATGTCACCTGATTGTAATGCCCTCTGTCCACACTCAGCACACCAATCACATGCATGTGGATCATCAAGTGAAAAATAACAGAATGTGCATCATCAGTCAAGCTTTATCCTGCATTGCAGACAAAAAAAGTGTCGAAAACCGATTTATTCAAAGGTTATCAAGGGGTGACCTTGCTTATATACACATCCAGTCTTGTTTTTTTTAGCCAGAATTACATTTTGGCAAATCTACCCAGTGAAAAGTCATGCTGAATTATCTTCAAACTGTTTCCCTTTGCACTGCAGCCATGTACACAATATATTAGTTGGATTATTTTGATACTGAAGAAAAACATCTGAATCTAACGATTAGAAGGCAAGATCTGAATTTAAGAAGTGCCTTTTCCATTAAAATAACAACAGTAGCATGCTTATATTTCTCATGCTACTTGCACTCTGCCTTGACTGAGGATCAGCCTTAGGTCATGCTTATACACAACAACACCGGACAGATGTTGCAGAGCTCTTGCTTAGATCACCCCGGCCACTGGGAATATCTGGCCAAGAAAACACAACCATGTCTTAATCTGCTTTCACAGCTAAGCATATTTAGCCAACAGGATTACAAGCGTGACCATCACAGCATGCACGTGTCAGCGGAGAATATCAAATCAATGTCTGGCAAATGCATAAGCCTCTTATAGATTCACAAGGGGGGAAAGACAAACTAAATTATTTTGAGGTGTGAGGACTAGTGTCCGAGTTGGACGAAAGCTCTTTCAGAGATTTTAACAGCTCTCTAATTAGCCTGGCTAATTATCCTTTCATTAATTAACTTGGGTTTGTTCAGGGGTGATAAACACAGCCAAAGGAGGAGATGGTGAAGGGTCCGAGGCATGAAATTTACTGTACTATAACTATATGGCTCAAATGACTGTATGGGAATATTACGTTTTACATGCAATGTATTTTTACTGCTGAGGGTGCTAAATGTAGACAGTAAGCAGTGAGGAAATGATGACGGACCTAAAGAATCACACTTTTCTGGTTTTCTTCTAACCCCTTCAGAACCCAAACAAGAAAAAAAATATTGTGATTGGATTTCTAATTCAAATGTGCTCAATCATTAGCAAAAAAAAGAAAAAAAAGGAAAAGATCGGGATTCTCATGATGTGTTATTATTTTCCTGTCTATTCCTAAGACTCTTCACCATGAAATCACCTAATAGTAAAAAATGACAATAGATGGCCTTAACAGGCCTTTTACCAGCAAAGAAATTGAAATAACTTATTTTTCATTCATGAATGGCTCATATATATCAATTAAGTGATGCTTTAAAACAAACTGCATTTATATTTTGTATTTTATTTGTCATCACGACTGAAAATATCCTTTGTTTCTGAAGTATCTCCACAAAACACTACATTGAAAACCTTGTGAGATTAATATTCTGTGAATAAAACCCATATTATGCATTACAAGCTGATGCTGATGGTATCATTAGAAAATGACATCAGTATTTCTATTTAAACAGTATTTCTCTTCCTTTCCTGTGGAAAAGTATTTTTGAAAAAATCCTGAGTAAAAGCTGTAAGTCTTTCATAGGATATTTTGACATGTATAAGTTATTAGTAATAGAGGTGGACCGATATTGGATTTTTAGGGCCGATACCAATACCACTTATTAGTAGTTATGAGACTGATAACCAACGTTTGAAACCAATATGCATCTATACTGAAAATAAAAATCTTTCTGTCAATACTTAGAATTTGGAACATAACAAACTCCAACACAAAACTTTGTTTAAATGCCTTTAGCAAAAGTTAAATCAAAACTTAAATGCTCAACATCATATAGCGCAGGTTCCCAGCAATTTTTTTTTAATTAAGTCGATCAAAAATGTAATTTAAAAAATTAATACAGGAAAATAGCTTTTCAGGTTTTACATAGTAAAAGTTCCTCCCATGCTGACACTTTCTTGGCACTTTTTAATTAATTTATTATATCAGTGATGATTAAAATAAAATGCAGATACAAATAATCTGCAAAATGACCAATATTTTCTCCAATTATCAGCCAGGCCGATTACCAGTTGATGCCTCATTATTAATATTACATCTTAATTTACTTAAAAAAAAAATTTTAAACAAAAATAATGTACTTCAACAATATGATTTATAGACCAAAATGTGCCTTGCGCTTCATCCTTTCCTCAAGTTCAGCCATGCCGGTTTAAAAAGTAGTCCACTTTAGATTATGTCGAACACTGAGATTGGCTTACAGACATCAAATCAAATGAGTCTTTGCATTTGGGTGGTGTCGGATGACGGTAATCATAGATCTACACATCCTAAAAAAGTTTTGTCCATTGGAATTGACAGCAGACCCTAGCGGGCTGATAATATTTTAGATATAAAGAAAAAATAATAAACATCTAACTGAAAGAAAAAAACATAAAAAAATAATTAAATGAAAAACATAAAATTTGGAATTGAGCTACTTTATTTGTCCATAGCAATAGCTTGGCATAACTCCACTGGCTTTACACAGAGAGAATTAAACATCTCTCATTTGTTCTGAAGGTGCAGCTCTCAGAATGTGACGCTGGAGCTGGGATCCTACACACAGGATGAGAGTAGGCTAGTTTGTGTACTGCTGCTCTATGACTGAGCCAAATACCACAGTAATGAGATGAATCACTCTGTAATTCTCCCACATCTCGTTCGCTGCCAAGGAGAAGCCAAATCGGGCCGACAAAAGTCAGAGGAAAGAGGAACTCCAGTGAACCCTGTTAAGCCATCGGGCGCTAATGAAATCGCAGGGAGCTCTCGTCAAGCTGTTTTTTTCTTTGAGGCGTTTTAAATACAAGAGACAACGCAGTTTATCAGCTTCATCTTTTACATGCATCACTCAGCTCAGTCCCACTTAGAGCAGAGAAACCTGCCTCCGTAAAAAAAAAAAAAAAAGAAAAAAGAAAAATAAACATTCATTTTAAATGGTTTCCTTGACTACACGGCATCCTAGGCACATCCATTAATAGCACACTGTGACGTTGATGCTGGTTTCCTTCCCTAAATAATGGGCGAGAAAAGCAGAAAGGAAGAAAATGTGAACCTCTCGTTACAGGGATTTTTTTTCCCCTCTGCCAATGTCTCTCACAGGAAAACAAAATGTTTGACCACTATTGGGATTCGACTGTCCAATCCGAAGCACAGGGGTTGTGTAGGAGATTAGGGCTGACAAGACCTTTAGCTGTGGAGAAAGAGCGGTTTTGTGTTGCGCTCCCGGAGGTGTCAGGCTGGAAACCATCAATGGCGACACCGTGCACCCATGGTACTGATATTTGTTGTGTCGACCTGCCTCGGGGAGCAGAACACCTGGTACGAGGGAGAGCATGTGGTTTTTCTTTCAGTGCAGCAGAAAGTGATAAATACACTGGCCTCCTCATCTGACTCAATAGAAAGCAGTTTTGGGGGTTCAATTGGTCCGATTCAATTCAATTAGAGGTGTACACAAACAGCCTGGACAATTGCACTTAGGCGATCTAAGCCTAATGCCGAAGGACAAGCCTCCACGCACTTCAACGCCTCGTCACTATTTCCCACTTGATGAGAGAGGGAAAAAAAGGCAATTTTCCACTGATACACACCTACACAGACGGTGAACAGTCACACTATAAAGACAGACGGAGGGATATGGAGAGATGGAGATGGAGAGAAAGGTAATAAAACAGGGGCAGTGAAGGAACAGTTAGAGCTGAAATAATGGCTTCGTTAGATGTTTACGAAGCAAGTGAGGCAAACAAATGATAGAAATGAGTGGCAATGAACACAAAATGCAATAGTGTCATGACAGATGTTGGTGCTCCGACATGCAACTGCCTGTATTTTTCTGCCCAGACTTTTTGAGAGCAGGCTAACAAGAAAAGCTTTGTTTTGTACAATTCTAGACTTATGAGCCTTCAAAAACCATTAGGACGCAATGGGAGATTTGCAGGCAGCTATGCAACATTGCCTATCTATTACAGCAGCTTCCTTCGCTGGAGACAAAATCAATTTCAATTAAAACCCAAGCCCAGCCAAGACAGGCCCCCACTTCTGGGCTGAGAGACGGGCGGAGATAGCGAATGACAGTTTCAACATAAGCTGCTGACAAGCACGCAGGGGCATGTATTAATTTGACCCAGAAGTTAGAAGCAGACGAGCACTTGGACCTGCTCGGTGGAGTAAAAGCTTTGACGATCCATTGATCAAAGCTTACATAATCCATTTCCTCATGGGTGACCTTTTGAGATCTGTCTTGAATTAATTTTTTAAAATCACATAATTTTTCATCTGACTCGAGTCAGTAAAAATGCACACAAAAATCCATTCGAGTAACAAGACAAGCTAGAGAGGAGAGGGTGGCTTTTTTTTTCTTGTATTGATTGGATTTTTAGTAGATATTTGCTCACAGGAGACAGGACGAGTTAACCCTCTTTAAGACAACAATATGACGCGCGTCTACTCAACGTGTGTTTGACCTGTGATGTGATCATGGGCTTTCTCACCTTCTCATTATTTAATTCACTCTTTGTTTCACAAACTAATATGGATCAGGACACTGATTAACTGTCTGAGACAAGGCCAAACATCCAATTTCTTCATCAAAAATCAATACTGCAGTCTAAAAATGACCTCATCAAGTAACCCTCTGCTTTATTGAGTGTGTAGTTGGCATTGTGTGAGACCCACCTCAGTTTGCTAGCTATGTTCTCCAATCACATACCTACTTAAGCAATCTACTCGTTGAAATAAAAAAACGGCACTGAAAGAAATGTCAGACTCTCGACTGGCGCCCAAAATGTGTTTTTATCACATTTATAGTCTGCAAAACATACATTCTTAAATATGCCAACACACACACTATTACTCACTTAGGAAGGAGATACACCAACGAATACAAAAACATAAGCTACCTACAATATTACCTAATTAGGCATAACTAAAAAGATAGCCAGTGTATCGCTGCCCATGTTTACTGTTGCTGTTGTGGCAGCAGGAGGAAATGATCTATGGTATTTCAGACTCCATACTTAAAGTGGATATAGACAGGCTTTTACCTTAAATTATCTTTACAAAGTACATGTTGACAGCAAATTGTACTGCAGTGTTTCCCCTAAAATGTTACGAGGCCTGGTGCACCGCTAGGCCAACGAGACCCCCAGCAGGCCAAAACGTTTGCGAGGTTTGCGTAGGATGGCGAAGTTCACTGTATTTTTCCACTTTAGGAGGTAAAAGTCATGACCCGCCTTCCTCTGCCTCTGATTGACTCGTACTCTGTGCCTTTGTTGGTTAGATTGTATTTTGAGATTGGCGTGGCTCCTTTAACAGACAGGGCAGTGTGTGTATGTGTGAGCGTATAGCTTTGAGTGGTCGAGCGAAAGCGTGGGGTCGGGTGATGCGAGTATCAGTGAATGCATCCAAGTGTACGGAGCAGAGCAGAAAAATGGGTCTTCACCTAGCAGTAACAGTGGTCAGTTTTGCAGTAAATGTGCAGTATAATTCACAATTTTCAGTTAATAAATGCTGCTGCTTATCAAGACCAAGTGGAGCTCCCCTGTGGTTGCTTCAGCCCAGGAGCTAAACAAATCTGCCCTGAGCTCACTGACTAAGGTCGGGGACCTGAAGCATGAATGGTTAACAATTGGTCAGATTCAGGATAAGAATATTAGGAAAGCCAATCAGACACAGAGGAGGGCAGGTCGTTCCTTTACTATCCTGAGATTGCCTACCGGTTAGCACTCTGCTAACTTAACTGTAGATAAAATAATATAATTGTAAGGCTTCTCTCCAAAGTGCATGGATTAAACTCCAATAATGATTTGACTCATTTGGCGATGGTTGTGTGACGCTCAAAACAATTTATCCAAATATATACAGTATATTATTTAGACTGAAGCCGCAGCAAGGGAGAGGCTCGCTGCTTAGATCTGCAAAGCAAGTCACGCAGGAAGCCACAGACACAACGGTGCTGCAACACTTTACTAAATCAACTATGGCGAGCTATGACGTATGGACTCAACTGTTTTAAAAACTTATTTGTTCCTACCTCTATCAAACTTTTAAACAATTCTGCTTAAGGCTGCAGGGATTGTGCAATAGTTCCATGATGTTTTGACAATGGGGCGTGTGAAATATGTTATGAGCAATGTATGTGCAATATTTTGTAAGTGCTATTCGGATTATGTGTAATTTATTGGGTGATTTGGTGCAGCTAGTGCTGTTCTGTTCATATGTGGTTTGTTTTATTGTGACAGTAAAGGCATTTATGGACACAGCCTCTGAGTGTAAGACAAATTTCCCTTTGAGGGCAATAAAGTATATCGTATTGTATTGTATCTTAGCCCCATTTAGTTAATCAAAACTACAAATCTCATGGGCTTATAATTACAGTGTATTGCATCATAGAAAAAGTATCTATATTGTGTCTGTGTTGATTTGTCAACCACATGTGTACAAAATTATTTTAGAGGGAGAGATTTATGTCCATGTCTAATCCTTGCACACATGAAGCTGCATGCAAACACAGAGACAATATACATTATTTAACCCTCCAAAAAAACTCTTGTGAAGATAAAAAGGCAACCATCTTCACTCTGCAACCTTGGATTACTGTGAGAACAGAAAGACAGAAAGTGATGTCATATTTCACTTTTAGATTTTACTTACTCAATTCTGAACTTCAAAACAAGACAGGATGTCTGAATAATTCACAAGAAGAAACAGGACAACAACACTTAGTGTGCAACAGCACAATTCTTACTTTGTCATCTAGAATAGTGAAAAACAACTCTCGGTTATTAGTCTCCACTTGGTTACAATTTGTGGGCCTTCCAGTCAGCGCACACATAACATGTCACATATGTCAGCTGGCATAAGTGGGTAATCCGTACACACTGTGACAGGCCATTATACGGTCTTCAGGGAAGACAAACCCTGACATTTCATGGTCGTGGGTGGCCATGTTGTCATGCTCCTCATGTCAAGTGCACAGGAATCCCCACAATCTCCTCCCACTCACTCGCACACACGTGAGCAGATACAGGCACGCACGTAACAGTACACTCGCTGCCCACACAGGCATGCACACACAGCTACGGCAAACTATTGTTCACTGATGCAAATACACACACACATAGATAACCAACCCCCCAATCATGCAATGGTTTCATTAATAAACTATGCCTGTGCCTAGAGAGGAGTTCAAGCATGAAAGACAAAAGCATTACATAACACATGCATGGAATTCTAAATCACAGGCTCGGCTTTGGGTTTTCACAAGTGGGAGTGTTAGCCTTAAATAGCTCGGATTATAACGAGGGATGCTGCACAGGGTTTGCCGCGTCCAGTCCTGCATGCCTGTGTGGCAGCGGTGGGTTAATGTGCTGCTAACTGCCTTAAGAATGTGACATATAAACTGACTCTGGATCAGACCTAAAGACTTAATATAATGTAGGCGTTTAATGTCCGTTCTGAAAGGATAAAACTAGTGATATATCCTAGATCAAAACCAGTAATGTATTGATCTCTCTAACATGTATGAGTGGGTGATAAAATGACAACAATAATAACCTTGATTTTCCTCGATAATGTTCGATAAATCTTCCATATAATTGAAACCCCGCACATGCAAACAGGGGGGCAGTAATGCACCTTAAATGCCAGGTACCACCCGCCATAAACCAGAAGAAGAAGACTGGTAAGAAGCAGTAGCGAAAAAGACAGCGAGACCGACCAGCCAGCCACCTTTCCACTGTTAAATCTACATTCAAAGTCATTTTCAGTATGATTGTTTTGACCACAGATACCATCACACCATAATCAAATTTGCCTCATAACATTTGCTACAGTAGCTGGAAAGTTCACTCAACTAATGCGAACAGTACATTAGAAAGTTAAAGTGACTGACGAACCGGCTATTCAATATAATGATATGACTTAACGTAACTATACATTCATACATTCACATGTCTGTGAGCATGATTCCTGTCTCTGTCACGACAGACTTTCAATGCTACTTCACGATCACATTAAATTATTTTGTTTCCATTGTCACTAAAACACTTAGAAACTATTTTAAACTATCTGTACATTTTGACATGCTGCTGACCAGAATAAACATTTCTTGATTTGTTTGTTAATGTTTTATTTATTAACATTACTTTGATTATGATTGTTTTAAATCTACCTCAGATTTGTGAATGTCTGCTATGTGGCAAATGTTTGTCATGTTCTTACAATAAATAACAGCTTAAACCACAATTCACTATATGATTTCCTCAACTTTCACAAAAATCAGCATTAAAACTTAAAAGTAATAATGATTTGACTTTTTTGGTAGATAATTAATGATATTATCAAATATGAAAATCGTATACTGTGATAACATTTTTAGTCATATGCCCATTATAACAGTGAGCCACACTGTTACGCTGTCTGACATATTCCTTCATGATGAACACAGCCCCTGTAGTTTATTCTGGGCTGATCCCACGGTACACCGTCCTGCTGCTGTAAATACTCACTGGAGCACCAAATGTGTATTAATCCACAGCTGAAAATAATCCCCAACAAATACAGTATGCACTCCTGCCTGACTCTGATGGTCTCATGAATTTACATTCCTTCCTGTGTCGTTTGTAAAGACTTCACAGGACTAATCAAAACAGGAAACGCATATACAAAAATCCAGTGCACTAGTGTATTTAATGATACTATGTAGTGTATTGAATCATTACAGCACTGCGTGTCCATATTATACATTCACTGCGTATCTTGTAGTAGTCTAAGTAGATTTGTATACCTCACTGTTAGATCCTGGTTATATCCTTCATAAATTGTACATTTGTTTTGTAATGGAACCAGATAAAACTATCAAATTAAATTCATAGTCATCATTACTATGTAAAAGATGGGACTGAATATGATCTGAAAATGGAAATGGAGGGGTGGTCCCAGTGGTTATTGTAGCAGGAAAATATCTAGTCCAGTTAATAGAGGCACAGCTGTAACTATTTATTGAGCTGTAAATTTTTCATATTATAAAACAATATATTATGTAAATATATTGTAGCATTGTAGGGAAAACACTGCAGTATAATTTGCAGTCAACATGTACTTTGTAAAGATAATTTCGGTAAAAGCCTGTCTATGTCCACTTCAAGTATGGAGTCTGAATTACCGTAGATCATTTCTTTCTGCTGCCACAACTGCAACAGTAATCATGGGCAACCGTACACTGGATATCTTTTTTCTTATGCACACGATTTCACTGATCTACAGGTGGCAGTAATGCACCAAAATATTTAGCAGTGCAGTAACAAAGGCAGTGAACACCAAGACTGCTAGCAAGGAAACATGTACATAATGATGGATTAAAACTGTTAATATATATAATACATGTTATTTGTAGAAGAGGACTCAGACATATTTTAATGGAAACAGTTTCCGTCTGATGTTAATCTAAACAGCCTGGAATAATATGATAAAGTTGTTCCAAACTCAGTTTGAATGTCAGTCCAGTCCAGCCCGAGTTTAGTCAAAAGATCTCTCCTGCTTTGCCATCAACGCACCAGAGTCTTCCAAGATGTGGCCAGATAAATTATTTATTCCAGCCCTTCTTAATAGTTTTATCAACTAAAATATTTTTTGAAAGACAAAATGAATTAGTGGGTGGAGAATTCACTCAAAACATCACTGTTATGCACAATCTGTTTCAAGAACAACAGAGAAGACTTACAAATAATAACACAAGCACATGTTAGCCATCTTTTTGCAGGTATTAGAGAAAACATATTGTTGCTTCTGGACAGTCTCTTAAAGTTGCCCAAGAAGGTGTGATGTAAAATTACAGACAATTACCTATACCTGTTGAGTCAGTATTTAAATTAATGGAGAGAAAAAGTAAGTGTTTGATTTTCATGGGGGTTTTTTTTCTTGTTTTTTGTTTGTTTGTTGTCCATGTGGAATATATTGTAGTCTTAAAGTTTTCTTACAGATAAAGGTAACCATTAAAGAAAGACATGTAAAAACCTGCTGTAGCATCATCTGTAGGTGTTTCAGTGATTTTCTGTTTTTTGCACATAAAGTCAGTGACACCTTAGCAAAAACATATGAAATAACACAGAGGTGTTGAAAGATGTGAGAGCATTGTGCTGCGAGCGTGATCCTGAAATCCGCCTGTTAGTTTGTTGGTTTATCCAGCTGAGAATACATGATGCTGAAGAAGAATCCCTCATCAAATATATGTTTAATCAGTGCTGGCGGATCAGGAACGACAGCGAGCTGAGCTGGATTGATGCTATGACACAGATACAGTCACCTCCTACAGTGCCCCTCGCCTGGTTGTCTATTCAGGTGTGATAGATGACACAAACAGCAAATCTTACAAAGTCTCTGTCCTTCCAAGATCTATGAAGTGTCTTTATTCCCCAGAAATCAGAGAGCAATCCATCATGTGAAAACTGAAGAGGTGGTTGCCTTGCAACCATTTGAGAAGCACAGTGCTTCTGAAGGCTGTGTGTGTGTGTGTGTGTGTGTGTGTGTGTGTGTGTGTGTGTGTGCATATGGAAATCTGCAAGTCTTCCTAGCTAGAATGAGGGCAAAGGATTGGGTTTGTGCCTTTTATTTCAAATGTTGTGCGGCTTTTTGATATGGAAATGGTTGAGGTTACTGTTCGGCTCATTCGCGAGGCTTTGTCTCTCGCTCTCGATAAGCCTTGAGAGAGTGCGGAAGTGAAAGAGATGGGAAATTGGGGCTAAAACAAGAGAATAGAAGTAGAAAGTGTGTGTGTGTGTTTGTCCATGTGTGTGTTAACGTGTGTAAGAGAGAGAGAGAGAGAGAGAGAGAGACAGAGAGAGAGAGACGGAGAGAGAGAGTAAAAGAGAGAAAGAGAGACCTCGTTTGCCAAGGCTGTTGTGTCTCCAATGTGGTGGTGGAGCCACTGCAATGCACCAAAACCAAGGGGAGAGAGGGTGTAAGAGTGAGGGGGTGGGTAGAGAGAGAGAGAGAGAAAGAAAGGCAGAGAGAGGAAAGGAAAGAGAGGGAGTCAAAAATTCAGAGAGGGGGTAACGGCAGAGGCAGAAAGAGACTTTATCAGGAGGGAGAAAGAGAACAAGAAGGATCGCAGGGAGATGGATGCAGAGAACGGAGAGGAAACCTGGAGTGTGACGGAGTGTGTGTGAGAGAGGCACAACAAAACCTATTTGAAATCCATCTAGCTTTGGCTCACGCTGCTGACAAGTGGGCTGGGAGGTGGGAAGTGATGGGGGGGGGGCATCAAAGTCATCCAGTATTTCACTTTTCCTTTCACCTTTTTTTTTCTTATTCAGAGAGACAATCCTGATCCCTGCCGCAACGAACAACACACATCTGTATGCTTCTTTGACCGTACTCACAAAATGCAAGGCAGAGCAGTCCTACCTATCATCCCCTCCACACACCATTAACAAAGCAAGCCAACCAACCACCCATTCACACACTGGTGATTTTTGCCATCCATTCAGCGGGCCAGACAGGCAAAGTGGCCCCAAGCTGAATGAACATAGCGCGGGGAGAGAGAGGAATGGAGGGGGAGAGAGAGCTTGGGTAGAAAAGAGAGAGGATTTGGATGCCGGTGGAAAAGTGCAAGATGTGAAAATCATGATAGAGTGCCGGCGGTAAATACACATCAGGTGGACATATGATAAAGATAGATCATGCACGCTGCAGAGCTGTAATGACTGCAGTTTACCTGGCCGACAACAAGCACATGGTGGGGAAAAAAATGACTGCGGAGAGACAGAGGATCATAATGTGCATTCTTCAAATACTCCTCGTTACAACTACTCCAGAAGCGCTCTGTTTTTTGGCAGGCAGATAAAGGGAAGGTCACAGTGACATGAAAAGGGAAGGTGAGAAAGAGAGTAAACGACAGAGCGGGAAAGAAAGGGAGAGGATTAATGGGTTGTCAGGACTCAATCCACTCTTTGAGCAACTGTGGGGCTGATGCCCAAAGTGGATAGAGGCCATGTGTCAAAGGAAACTCACTGCACTTGTAGAAAAGAGATGAATAGAAGGGAGGGCAGAATTAGGGTCTTACTCAAATTCAGCAATTTGTGACAAAAAAAATTACAAAAATTAGGATTATACATCATTGTGGCAGGGACATGCAGTACAATAAATGGGCCGAGTATGAGTGAGAAAACTAATCAGCATTGGTTTTGATAACGATTTTTTATATTTCTGTCACTTTTCAAGCAAAAATGCCAAAAGATGCCAAAAGACATCAGCTTCTGAAATGTAATTTGCTGCTTTTTTCTTATATATTAATCTGACTTACATCACTCTGTTGCATTGGCCTTTGAGAAATTGCAATCTCCATTTTCCACTTCTTTTCTGATATTTTATATCTAAAATAACCTGTTGATTAATTAAACAAATAATCAGCAGATAATCAGCAGTTTTTATAATTTTTTTTAAAATAGATATTTCTGTCACTTTTCAAGCAGAAAAGCCCAAATATGCCAAAAGACGTCAGCTTCTTAAACGTAATGTGCTGCTTTTCTCTTTAAAAAAACTTATATCACTCTGTCACCATGATCTCTGAGAAATTGTAATCGCCATTTTTCAATTTTTTACTGATATTTTGTAGTCGAAACAACATATTGGTTAATCAAAGAAATAATCAGCAGATGCATCAGCATCAGGTTCTTAAGGATGTGCTTTGTTATCTAATTGGAATTGGGACCGTAGAATTCAAGCTGCAGGAGTAATGTCTCATCCAAAGACACCAACAGTCCTTAAACCTTAAAGGTAGCCTATTTAATTTACTATTATAGGACTGGGAAAAACAGTAAATAATCACATTTGAGAAGCTGTCACTGGTGATTTTTTTAGGGTGGTTTTGCTTAAGAAACAACTGAAAGAATACATTGATTATCAAAACTGTTGCAGATTTTGATCAGTCGTTGGATTGTTCAGCTCTAACAGGAGCACAACATATTTGGGGGGTTGGCTAGCAACATGACACTAATCCAGACCACCAGGCTTCCAACTTTTTCCCAGTGGCCACATGCAATATTACACTAAACATATTTTCCCTAAATTTATATAAGATGCACTGAATAGGTGGATCTAACAATACATCCATGCTGTAATTGCTAGGCGTGCAGCTTCTATTCTTTGAAGGGTTTAATCATCTTAAAATCTGTTTCCAGCTTTAAACAGTTTCACATTCACAGCTTTGATCCAACAAGTCACTTTGTACGCTAACTTCGCTCACATTTAAAACTAGAAACCATACGTTTCACCCTCTCACATAAATTCATCATAAAAGACAACCTGGCCTGTCTTTGAATACACTTGGAAATATTGTAATTACAGTACAAGATGAGCACACATGAACAACCTATCAAAGAGGTAAATACACCAGGAAAGACTGAGATCCTTAGTTGCTCAGATATGACATTTGATGCTGGAAGCCATATCAGAAACTGATGATGAATATGATCTATCATCATGGTTGCTTTATTTATGATTCATATATCCTATCCAGTCATTACTTGGCATCCTACACAGTTTGATGTTTTTATGTGTTTCTATTGCCACGAGCTGACACAGATATATGCTGTAATAAGTTATTTCAAACAGCGATTACAGCACATAATGTTATACTCTGTCCTCTTTACTCTGCTGAAACAAAATAAAGTAGCTTGGTGCTGCTGGAATCTAAAAGAAAAACAACATTATTTTTATCCAAAAGCACAATGCATGTCAAGTCACATTAACATCTTTTTTGCTCAGATGTTGAAGTTTACAGAGCAGTTGAAGGAAGCAGCAGACATTGTGAGCCAAGTAATTTAAGAAAAGTGCTTCATGTGAGAAAAAAAAGCTTGTCATAGATGCCGTAATGTGTTAAAAGCAACTAAGGTTCCTTTAAAAACCTGCAGTTAAAGATCTTTTTTTATCTATTAGTATTTGTCTATTAATTTTGTTTAGCTACTAAAACTTACAGGTCAAAAAACATGTTTGACTGAAAAAAACCCTCAACGTCTTACACTATGTTGTGGTATTTTATCAGTTGGGATGTACTGTAATGTGGGTCATGAAATTATTAAGAGCTGACATATGTTTGGATGGCTAAAGATGAGTGGGTGTACAAACATACAATGGATGTAACTAAACTTTATTTTGGATTAAGTACTTTGGCATTAGTAAGACATGTACCAGCCACTGTTTATCCAGTCTATACAAGTGTATTCTACTGGACTTAAACTAAACAATTTATGCAATGTAATCTATGTGTCCAAGTTTTTAACAGTTTTTAGTGCACTAAATATAAATATGCTTGTGTGCTTGTGCATACATCTGTTGCCACATGCATGTCTGCATACAAATTGAGTGTTGCATTTTTTTTGTATGTTGTTGCTCTACCATGAAGCCTAATCTGAATAAAATGAATATATGAATAAATAATAACTCACTATAACAAATACCATGTAATAATGTCTTAAGTAGATAACTAAAATCAAACTCAGAATTTGAAGTGATTAAGGTAATGGGAGAGGTAGCAGATTCAGTATGAACCTCATTAGTGTTATGCAACTGCATTCACAAATAGGCAGCACACAATACACCTCCATTTTCAATATTAAACTGATCACTAATTATATAAAAACAACTGTGAATATGTTTTCATTTACACCCTAAAAAAATCCTGTGTATGCCAGCAAACACCATCAGATTCTGTTGTTGAGTGGAGTATATTTAACTTAAATACTGCGAGAAAAAAAAAGTACTCTACTGATCCATAAGACTATAAACTTTCAAAATTGCAGATTCAAACCAATTTTAATAACTTAACTTCAATATTGCACGTTGCATTCACGGTTTGAATAACCACAGAGTAACTCCATGTTTGTGTCATATTTACATATATGACTAAATTGTAAAGTAAATAATCACAAAGTAAGAGTCTTCTTTTGTCCAACAGTGCTGCTGCAGTTGTCCATGCCTATAAGTGTTAGACATGACCAGAAAATAGACTATAAAAATAATGGATGTACTTAAAATATGTCACCCACCTGTTTGTGGACTCCCATTTTGATACCTTGAGTTTGGCAATCCGCTATCTCTAATTTATCATAAGTGATCTCTAAGTGATCATATTTAGACGAGTGGGTGGAGCTATCCCTAACGCCTAATCAGGCCGTTGTCCAAATTTAGCATTTTTCCGATTAAGACGTATGAGATATGCCTTTATTATTCAGGTTTTAGCAGCATTATTTGGGCATGTATACAGTTAATTCGAAATATGCATCTAAACTGGGGTTTTTAAACAGTCTGCAGCCTCTCGCCTGTTTGCAATGGGCTCTGTGCATTGTTATGCACATGTTTTACAAACCAACTCATCAACAGTTTGCAAGGTTGTGAGGTAGAGATGCATGCAAAATAAAATCCCATTTTTGATTGGAATAAGAAACACAAATGCTTTTAACCTTTATGAAACACTTGGATATCAACAGGTTTTTGGATATGCACACATACTGCAATGCTGACCTTTTTAAGAAGGTGTAGGAATGAAAGAGGGAGCCCAACAAGTCTGCCACTGGTAGGAAACTGTAAAAACATCCTATTTTGATGCAAAGACAAAGAAAAAAGACAAGCAGCTCCAGCTGTTCTACTTTACCATATTTTGACATGATAAACAACATGTCAGGGCACGTTTATCACTGCATGGAAACAGGAGTATTAGTGAAATATTCATTTTCATTGGCCATGTAAAAACCTTAATGGAAATATTGTCATAAGGGCAAAAATTGGACTATTTTGTGCTTGTAAACGCACTAAATGAGAAGTATTTGGAATTTTTCTTTGCCCTTTTTGGCCTGCTCTGCAGTCACCCTCTTGACATTGCGCCACAGCAGTGGCATGCATGGTAATGTTGATGGAGAGCGTGTACCCCCAACCGAGCGCAACGAGCTGACAGAACCTGTGGACTGTGGAGACAACTGGGCTGTGGAACAACTCCAGTGAGGCGAACACATGGGGCCAAGTACCATCCTTCTTTCTCCTCTGTGCTGCAGCACTGTGGCACCTTGCCTTGTAGCCTGCCAGCCCAAAAACATGACTAAAATTCACAACAGAAAATTTAAACTGAAAGCACATAATTAAAAATTCATTTAGCTTGTGGCACAACTCTTACATCATATATCTTCCTTTACAGTTCACCTTTTTAAAACCCAAATATGCCCACACGCCAGCTCCAAATCGTTTCCGAGCCAGAGAGAGAGAGAGAAATAGAAGAACACAGTGCAGCGGTCCTGAGGGACAGGAAGGCCTGGTATAATTCCTGAATACCAGCCCAGCCCCATGGGGATCCATGACCTGCATCTCTGGCCCGCTGCTCTCTGCCTCCATCGCCTCAGTAGATGGAGCGTGTTCTGCTCTCCAAATCAGACCAAAAAAAAAAAAAAAACACACACACACACACACCACAGCTCTACAGCTCATATATTCTGGTGGTGGCAGTGATTTATTCTGGCAAACTATGTCTAGTAAATTATTATACTGACCTATTAAAAATAATCTTGTCCCCAGTCATTGCTCCATTTAGCATCTCCAAAAATGTAGGTTGATATAAGCAGATTTTCTGGTGGAAAATATAACAGCAAACTTTGCTATACAACAGTGTTTAGTGAATTGCACCCCCGGGTTCAGCTGTTAAATGTGAGGAGAGGAGCCCTGAGAGACTCAGCTGCCCGCAGATCCTGATGGTGTTGAGCGGAGAGAAGGCGGATCCCACAGGGCTAACAAATAAATTCAGAATGATGAAACTAACTGCAACGCCCTGATACACCGACTGTGACACATGCAATGCAAAAATCAAACGCACGATACAGACAAGTCACTGAGAGGCGATGGAGGAGGTGGAAAGACAGGGGCTGAGATAGACTGCCTTTTTAGGAGTCACATACTGCATCACTTCATCCCATTCCATTTCTATTCAATTCTATTTGTAATTTCAGCTCACAGTGAATATATTTTCACAATTTAGGACGTCATGATAACAGTTTAACTTTCCGCTAAATGGTGACTTTTACAGCAAACACATCAACACTTCCGGCCCAAGAACAGTGCTTCAAAATAAAAGAACTAGCGGTTCTGCTTGGATATAATATATTTTGACGAGTCAATTTTAACAACGCTTTAATTTTTACTTTTTTAAAACAGCACTTTATTTAACTTTTTTTTATGACAGCAGCTACATCATTTTACTTTACTGAATCTAAAGTTCAATAATAATTTTGGTAGTCTGCATTAGTTAAGAAGAGATTTCAAAATATCAAGATATACTGTGTTTTTTGATATGGCCTAAAAATGTTGCAATATTATTTTCAAGCCATATCACCGCCCAAGTTGTCACCATAACAGCTAACACCAATCGCCATTTTCTTTTGGACTAGTTTAATGATGCTGACAAACAGTTCAATATCCTTTCTACTCATGTCATTTCTTTGGTCGATACAGTATCACAAAACATATTTTACAACATTTTTTAGGCTTTTATATGGTAAAATCCTATTGTTAGACATTGTTAGCAACAGTTGTTTTCATTATGAATTAGTCTGCAAATTATTTTTGTCATTTATCAATCAAAACATTTTTTGAAAAATGCCCAAAATAATTTCCCAAAATCCAAGCTGCCAAATTAAAATTGCTTTGTGTAACCAGTGGTCCCAGAGAAAAAGTTAATCAATTTACCATCACAGAAGACCAAACTAAAACGCAGCAAATATTTACATCTTAGCGGCTGGAGACAGTGATTTTTTGGCATTTTTGCTTTAGAAAACTGTTACAAATTGTCGTAATCAACAAATTGATTAACTGTTTTCAGCTCTTGTAAATACTATAATAAATATGCAGTACATAGACCATAGTTATTCTGTTAAAGAATGCCTGGAAACATCTATGCCCCTTTTCAGAAATGCACCTGGGCTAGCCATGTTTTATTCCTTAGAACATTTCGTTAAAAGACCTTTCTAAAGACATTCATGGCCATTTCTTACAGGATGTTGTAAACTAGCCTGACATGCGGAATCGATGTGGGATACTAATGGTAGTGACTATGTGAGAACACAGACACGGAAGAAATCTCGAGTGTAAAGGTTGCAGTTTAGGCCATGTGCCGCAGAGTGAGCTGTGGTTGTCTAAGTTACTGGATCCGTGGACCTGTGATGGATGTGTCATCGGTTGTGTTGCGTGGTAGAGGAGAAATGTTCTACCTCTCCCCGCTGAGGTTTCCTCTCCTCCTCTCCCCCCTCCTTCGTCCCATGTTAGTGTCACTGAGGTCTGCCCCGCAGCCTGCCTGCATGTGAGGAGGATTTTGTCACTTTCTATCAATTGGTCCCAACGCCCCACCACACACACACACACACACACACACACACACACACACACACATACACATTCACACACATTCACACACATGCATATACCTCCCCCCGTTTGCAGACATGGTTACATAACACCACAAGGATTTCTGGGCTAAGGGAGGTTTACTCCCCCTCTTGCGCTGTTACCTTGTTTCTCTCTGCTCTCTCTTCCATCTTCTCCCATCTTCAATCACACATACACAAGAGCACACACACTTTCTTCTCACTTGCCATATGCTTAACACGCACCTTTGGTCACACACACAACACAGACTGTTGTGTAATTCGCTGGGTTCCTGATCCCTTCTCTTATGTCAGGTTTTTCTACCACATGATTCTGACTGAAGGGAATATGCGTAGATGCTGGCAGTGTTGATTAGGACACCACTGCCCCCTGTTGTCGCAGCAGAGAAACACACTTGTCTGGGTCACTGCAGAGCAATTAATTTCTCACATTCAGCCTTCCAGTTCACATTTACTTTAACACGTTTTGTATATGCAAGAAGCAGCTGTTAAAACTGCATATGTCTGTTGTATATTAGTGTATTGTGTCACAATCTAAACCTCAACGCAAAAAAAATGAAAAAGGATTTCTCAAGCACTTACCCACACATATCAGTCTTGTGTCTCTCTCCACCATTAAAACAATAAATTGTCTGCCCTCTGCTGTCTGTTCAATGTCACCACACCTCTCTGTTAAACTGTACACTGTCCCATCCCTGAAGAAGACTCTAATCATTTGATTCGACTTAAGCAGAAAATTAGATAGGGACTGGACATACATAGGTAATGGGGTATGGGTTGTATTGATCGACACTATATTGATGGTCCACCTCTTTGACAGAAAAAAGGAAAAACAGGATGAATGATGCTGGAGAAGCCATGGCATTTAATGGCTCGCTAGATTGCAAATCAATGGCTCTTCTGAGGGGGAAAATTTTAAGCCGTTTAATGGCATTACAGCAGGAGGAGGACAGATGGGCAAGAAGACAAATAAAGGTAAGTGGAAGGTTAAAGAGATTTCCTGGGTCCACAGAAAGGTATATAATGTAAAAAATATAGACTTATCTTCATGGTTTATTTCTCAGGAGGTTAAAGGTCTACTATGCAGGATTTTCCTAAAAAAATTAATAGATTCATACAAGTATTTATTTATTCCAATTTAACACAATGAGCCACTAGAAGTGTCTGGCAGTGTATTTCTCTGCAGAGACCTTGCGATCTGTCTGGATTTTCTTATTTCTCCTTATTTTGCTGTGTTTGGGACATTCCTCCAGCCAATAACAGTACACAGGTGAGTTCAAGACTTAGACGCCTATAAGCAGCACACATCCAAGAGAAAGCTAAGAAAATCGCAGACACAGCCATATTTGGTAAATAAATAAACATAAATGATTTAATGCTTTACCCCCCCCCCCCTCAAAAACAAAAAAAAAATGTTTTTTATTTTCTTTCCCCTCATTTTTTATTGTGCATTGGATTGTAGTGTCCATCATAATTTTGTAAAAATATCCTCAAACTGACAACTGGGAGTATTATGCTTTTCCAATGTGAAAACATGACATAGACACAAAGTTAGATGAATTCATGTACAGTGTGAAGCTGTGACAAAAGATGTTTGTCAGCTATGGTACAACTGGAACACTGGATAAAATGTGGGACCAGGTGCTATGAAAACAAACCAATCACCTCCAAACCTCCCTCACCCACCCACCACTGATTACACACACACACACACACACACACACACAGACACAGACACAGACACACACACACACACAGGTGCATCAGTTAAATAAAATATGCAGAGATGGTACATGCGTTAAAGGTTCTCCCATGTTCAAATTCCCATCCTGGCTTTTAAAATGTGGTTGGGAAAGACTGAAGACAAGAGTGTGCCACTATGAATGTCAAGCAGGGCAATGCTGAGCACCAAGAGCACCTTAAACTCTCCTGGTCAGGATGATCACAATATATAGTATGTCAGATGCAGTATGCCAAAAATACTACAAAAATACTACTACAAATCTACTACATCTGGTCAGATTTGGCAGTATACAAGCCAGCATGCTTGTCTGGCTCTTCCGGCCCACAATCCTCTGCGCAGCGGGAGATATGTCACATCGACTGAAATAGATGACAGCTCGTTGACAACTGATTGACAACTGACAGAAGCCGCAGTGACTGATGACAGCATTAGTCAAGTGACTGATGACCAGTCGAATAGTAATATAATTGAACTATATATTAATTGTTGAAGTTAACAAAATAATCACAGAGATTACCAACAAAGAAAAAAAAATAACAAAACAATGATAGAGGAATGCATATCTAGGATCATTTTTGTAATATAAAATGTTAGAAGCCACTATGTATGCAGTTATAACCTGAACATTAAACACTGCAAAGTAACAACAGCAGAGCTCACAGGGTTAACACCTATCTGTGGGAAGCTCGGTGAATGGTATTTTGATTTATATCCATGCCAACAGATATTTGAACAAGAGGTTCAAAGTTCAGGGTGCAGTGTTGTGAAGAGCTAGTATGTCCCGATTGTAAGCCTAGCCTACTGCATGCAACAGTACATACTATACAAGGGTATCCATAGTTGCTACTAAAGTAAAAATAATTAGTATGCAATTTTGAACACACAGCGACTTGTGTAAATGTACTGAGGGCCACGCCCACTATGGAAACTGGACCATGCCCAACTCCCTTGTACCACATTTCACCCATTCTCATCTGGTCATCCCTTGTTGACCTCAGGTAAAACATCATATCACTTAAATCCCCCTAAACTGCCCTTAGATTTTGACTGATTACCTGCAACCAAAAATGATGAATGGTATGTTTGTTTCTCTATGTGCAAATTAACAGAAGTCAGACTAAATATAATAACACTTCATAGAAAAGGACTTTGATTTTGTCATAACAATAACTACTAACACTGTTAAAAGGGTGGCTCACATTAGACTGAATGTCAAGGCCAATAAGCAGTATTTGGTAGTTAGTAAAGAAAAGCTCTGTCAACTAGCACGCTGATATGTGTATTTTCAAAGAAACACAGTCAGCTAAAAGAGTCCAAATGACATGGGCGGATATTTTCGGTTCTTCTGTGTGTGTGTGTGGGGGGGGTCTGGATCACTGTTACAACAACACAGCAAACAAACTGCACTAAAAAACAGGTAAACTGGTGTGGAGTTAACACTAAAAAAAGAATCTCGTAGCACTTTAGAGTCCCTTTTCATTTAATGTTAACATTATTTTTGCAGCCCCCTACAAATTTCAATAACATCACAACCCTAATCTCTTTTCGTAGGAACAGATGGCCAACAACAACAAATGCAATCTTTAGTGTCACATTTATCCCTTCACGACAAAAAAAGCTGTGATTACACAAGGCTTTCCGTGGGTTGATAAATAATCCATAAAAATCCTAATCAGGTGTCCACACTCTTCCCAGGAGTGACTAAAAACAGCCACACTACTATATCCACTATATTAATCCTACAATAGGAGTCATCCACAATGGCCCTTTGTGACTCAATATCTGTGTTCACCATCAGACTGCACCTCTATATCAAAGAGGTTCTCTATTATTTACATGGCATTCATTACAGCACAGGGCAGAAATGCCTGAATAAACACACAAACAATCCTCCGTCTAGTCAGCCAACATCCCATTATCATGGGAGCACAATCGCTGGCAGCCACGGCTGGATACGGGCTTCGAATAATAATAATAATAATAACATGCTGGAAAAAATCCCCAACAAATATATTATTTGCTCCTGACTAACGTCTAAAAATTTACAGTGCCTAATGTAGGAAATAATTTCACCTTTCTTAAGTATATGAAAGTGTGTGTGTGTGTGTGTAGATAGATCAATATATTTTTTTATAATTTTATTTTATATTTTGAGATTTACATATTCATTAGGAACACGTGGGCTTGGGGCTGAAAGCTACAGATAGGCTGGGTAAGTCAGAAAATACAGACATGGACTACAACATTGTGATGTTTGGTTTTGTTGACAACAGAAAATAATAAAAATGCAGAATATTACTGGCCTGATTGTTTACAGGGCAAGTCCATTATTTTTGCTTTTTTTTAATTGTTGTTAAGGTTTTTCTATCAATATGAAGGTGTAAGTATGTACGTATATTTTAGTGTCACAATGCTGTTATCCCAAGACCTAAAAAATGCTTCCATGTGATCTGACACAATGATGTTTCAAATAAATAGGGGCATAACGATCCATCAATCGATCAATGAACGATATTTCGATTTAATTATCAGTGATGCAATTTGATCAATGCAAAGTGAAAATATTAATCCATATCATCAGCTTTAGGATATGCTTTCTTTTGAAATTGTGTGTCGCCATCAAACAGCGGCAGGCAGCCGAGAAAAAGACGATGGGGAGACTGTTATTCACTCTGAAATCAATCAGCTGGAAATATATTTGGAATTCTGAGAAAATAAGGGTCATCTGACGGAGAACATCATATGCCATTATGAAATAAAATATGATAAAATAGTTTGTGCTAAATTGGTGTAACACAACGGGAAAAAATCAGCCATAGCCATCGCTGAATGTCATCTTAATTATCAAAAGGCTGATGGCAGTCAACAAGGAGAATATCAGCCAATACCAGCGCGCAGCCAATAAATCAGTGCATCTCTGGTTCCTTCAAATAGACCCCCATTAGCCCACCTAATGTGCCTCTTTGTGACTGAGCCAAGCCTTTGAGAATTGTGTGTTATTGATTTTACAAATTAGCCTCTAAGCTTCTAGCCAGCACAGAAGCTAAGCGTACAGCTGTGCACGCCATGCGAGTTGGGATCTGAAAATCACATAATAACACAAACTAACTAACCTATCGAGGCAGCTGTCAACTAGAAACTCTCGTGTTCTGCCACTTAAAATACTGTTTTCATAAAAGGAGTCTGGTGGTTTCAAGATCGACACATAACGGCATGAGCTTCATCTTGGATCATGCTGTCCGAAGGCAAAAAAATATTCTAAATATAGCATATACTTAAACTCACACAGATGTTTTTAGGTGGTCCTTTCAGTTTTTATTATTATCAGCACTCTAACCTACGTCACTGGCTTTTGCAAAGGGCTGAGTGGGCCTTTCCATTTACAAAAGCCTTGAAAAGAACGTAGATGGAGTCGACCTTTAATAACCTGACCAGGTCTGCACAGCTCTGCTCTGGGTTTCGTGGAGAAAGGCCAGACAATGCCACAACAAACAGAGTAATATGCTGTTTAAATGAAAGTGAGAGAAAGAGCATGGAGAATTGCACACTCCTCTGTCTGACACACGAATACATAAACCTAACAATAATTCTAGACATAGATTTACAACACATTTTAGAAATTACTTTTTTACATTTTTAGAAATTGCCATACATTCGTTTAGATAAAGCGGCAAAAACTGTTGGGTTTTTTTATTTCGTTTTTTTGCTGCTGTCATGAGGTTATGAGGTTGTACTGTTGTTGTGATTATGGGTGTTGTTGTCGCTGTGCTCCCATGCTGTGTCATTGTCTCTTGGACTGTATTTGCTTACAAGGAAGCAGAACATCCTGACACAGATTAAACCTCAGCCAAGTTGGCCTCTCTGCTCAAAAACTGGGGACAAATTGGGTTACAGCCATCAACGACAAATGTCTGTCTTTTTAGATCCAAGTCCCTCTGCTACAACTGATACATTAATCAAACTAAACCACATGCACATACACATACACTTCTACACAAATTCAGAAACAGTTCGAATGATCACAGCTTGTCTTACAACTGCAAGAGCTGAGCATGCAAGGAGTTGTAGATCAGTAATAGACCGAGTTCTATAAAGAGACCACCCAAATTCACCGAAAATAGTTCAGACATATGGAGGTCTCACTGATGTAAAAACTGCTTCTCATTTAGGCAGTTAAAGTGAGAGAGCCGTAAGATTGGAGCAGCTTACGCTATTAAATTAAAGTTGCTTTACATCAATATTCTTCTACAAACATCAAATGACTGTCTATAATCTGCACTGCTCATAAACCCACAGGTTATTATCAAGTGTATGTGTGTTCAAACCTTTTAGCATCGGTCATGTGTTGGTTTTACAGCTCACAACTATGTTGACTTTCATCAGCTTGGTTTGTTGCTTTTAAGCAAATAAACTGATAATCACACTGTATTCCTTCTGCCCACCACTAAACATCAGACAGAAAAAGTTAGCCACTAGCTGGTGAACATAGGGGGGCATTAAAGCAGCTAAAGAGCCAGATATTTCCCTCAGGAGTTGATGGAGACCAAACAGAGGTAGAGCGAAATTGGGATTTACACAAATCAGGCAGACAGACACACAACTCTATAGAAATAGAGTATGAGTAGAACGGACATGTCTTTTCAGATCAACATAGCAGGATCATAAGGATAGATCAGCGCCCGATCTGTGCTGATCTGTAACACAGCACATATAAAACTGTCAACAGAGACGAAAAGGAAGCAAGAAGGCTCACTCAGTAGCTACTTCCATCATCAGATTTTATTGCTTATTTTAGTGCTTGTGAATTGTTTTTTGTCTCCTTTTATGTCTCTGTCTGCAACTTTGTGTTTTTCACTGCTGACTGTCTTGGCCAGGTCTCTCTTGAAATAGAGATTCTTAATCTTAATGGGACCAGCCTGGTTAAGTAAAGGTTAAATGAAATAAATAAAAAGGTATACAAGTATGAACAGATGAACCTTTACAAAATGTTTCAGTTTTTTTAACTTTTTAGACAGTTCAATTCCCATCTTTATTCATTCTATTTCTGTGTTGCTGCTTACGTACTTGGTTTATAAATAAGCAACTGATAATATGTAACATCTCAATGCACATTGTCCCTGTCAAACAAACAAATCAAATTAATGATATGACAAAGTTGTGTTTACAGCTTGCTGTGCTGAATCCTAGCACAAAAAAGAATGTTTGTTTAAATAACAATAATGTTGAAAATATTAGGGTCTCTGAATGACATTAAGTTTTAAAGGTTCCCTTCTTTCCCAGCTGCAATATGAGAGACACACAGCCCATTGTGAACCCATCTGCAGCCCATTCCACTGAGCCCAACTGATCTACTGAAGATATATCCCTTTCCACTGCTGCAAGGTCAAGGGCAGAGAGGGCACTTGGCAGCCAGTCGGAGATCTTCCTTCCTGCTGCGGCCAGTCATCATCAACCGCACTTGCTGGCTGAGCCGACTGAGCTCACACCTCCCTCTGGATCAATAGAAACAGGATCACGGGTCCAAGCGAAGGGGACAGAATTTAAATATTGCTCTGGTATCACCAGCTAAAATAAGAACAAGACTGAGTCAGGCTTTGGTAGACACTAGAATTATTACGAGGCAGGAAAATGCTAACAATGGTGTAATTACATTGACAGATTCAGCCTTGAACACAGTCACAGTCCTATTCCACATGCTCCTGCAAGTATAAATTATAGTTGCACAAGCCCTGTATTTCAGCTGATCCAACTCACACACACAAATGTGATATGGAAGGATGTTCGATGCCATATACTAGGTTTGGTCAGGCTCACAGTATTACAGCATACCAGAGGATTCAGAATTCCCCACAGTTTTAATACAGTAAAAAAATACTGACACTTATTGTTCTATTAACTGAGAGAGGCTGTACACATAACGCACCACCAGTCAGTCTAATACTGCATATACTGTATACCTCAATAAAATTTCAGGAAGGTTTAAAGGTATGAAATTATCGATACCACCCAAGCTACCACCTATCGTTATAAATGACACTATTATGCTCAGCAACAAATTAGGCAATTTAGGGAATTTTTGGCAAAAGTTTTTGTCAGTCTTGTGGGATAGTAAACTGAATATCTTGCATTTTTTTGGACTGATGGTAACATAAAACAAGTAATTTTAATAAGTCACCTTAACTTCTGAGATGTGTATTTTACTATTGTCTTAAACATTTTACCAACAAAACAATATGGAAAGAAAAAAACAGCTGATTTAATAATGGAAATAAGTCTTAGTTGCAGTCCCCATGACTCATGCGGTCTGCACTTCTATTCAAAGTTCACAACTATGGTCTTTTGAGGTTATCGTTTTGTTCTGTTCCAACAATTTTCAAGCCAACGAACAAAAAACAGGAAAGAGAAATAATCACACCATCCCAGCAAGAGACTGATTTCATAATGGTACTCGCTCGATCTGAAGTGTTTTCACCTTGTAGCAAGACCACTTTGTGAGACAACTCTGGTGAAAATGAACTGCGTCACTATGGTAACCAGCAAAGCAGATGCAGAGACGCCAGTCTCCACAGGGCTGCCGCTCAGCAAAAAGCATAGCGTACTGTATATGAGGGAAGCCCTTCGATAAAGTGTTCCTCGTCTTTTAAGAGGAACAGAAGGAAAGGTGAGGTTCGTTCCTCCCGGCACACAGCCATCCTTCATGTCCAGAGAAATGACTGATACACACTGGGGTATTCAAGTGGAGAAATGCTGAGGAGGCATTTCTATGTGAATTCACCTGCACAAGAGGAGATGGTGGCATATTTTGAACCTCTAAAGCTTTCTGTAGCAATGAAAGGGAGTGCTTCTGGACTGGTAATTAAAAGCTTTCATTCTTCATCTCGATGGCCGGCTGGTTTAATGGTGGAAACCTGTCAGCACAACTGAGCCTCTGTGCAGTAGGAAAGACAAGGGGATGGCATGTAATTTATCCAGATAGAAGCATAAAGGATGGTAGGTAGTCGTAAAACTCCAGAAAATGTATGTTCTAACAAAATATGTACTGTTCACATGTTTTATAATGTTTACTCTTGTTCATAAAGATGCTCGTCACAGCTTTTGCATGATGAATAAAGGATTCAACAGAATGTTAACCAAGGCTTTAATGTAGTACACGTCAGAGCAAAGCACAGAAACTAAGGACCAGTAAATCTATTGCTTCAGTAAAGGCATTTATGGGAATCTAGGGAGCTTTGCCAATTAATCTGAAGTGCCACTAATGTGGCAGCCATCGTAGGCTACGCACAGTATGAAATGTATTGATTCATTTGCAGAAAAATCTTTATTTGCACTTGACTGGACCTGAATGATTGCACTTTTTCTAATGTTAATCATTGGTAATGGTAACAGCTTTCAATCCTGGCCCAATGGGAATTCCTGCCACCATTTGTTCTGCACTGCTGCATTCAATTCAGACAACGACTGACGGGACCTTGATTATTTCACTCAGGTGAGCTGGTGACGGCATTGGCACCACAATAGCTCTGTGTCCCAGGAGACGGAGTTGGGACTACTAAGAGAAACTGCCATAACTTGAAGGGACACTTTGCTTTTCAACCAGCTTTGTATCAAAACATTATAGTTAGAATGTGTAGATGAGTAAACTTCCCTCCTTCTAGTGCCGAGATATCTCTTCTTCTCCCACCTCTAGCGAAACTCTTCCAGATGACAAATTTGACATCATTGCGCTATAGGCTGTACTTCCGCCACTGCAGACACAAGTTTGTTAAAATTAAGATCAAACAAACAGTAAAACTAAACAGCGCTGATAAAATATGAATGAAGATTCTGTCACTGAGTTGCATATTTCTTGCCTCAAATGTTTTCAGAAAAATGTTTTATCTTACAGTTTAACTGGAATTCAGTATCATTTGTTACCAGTCTCAAATGGTTAAGTTCACATTACATCACCCACCAAGAAGAGTGTTTATTGGTCTGGTATGGAGCAGTGCATTCTGGTAGTTATAGGTTTTCTACCCCTTGATAAAAAAAAAAAATGTTGCAGTCCCTTTTCTCATGCAGCACAAATTTCAAAAGAATTTGTATCTATCTTCTGCATAGACAGCTTAGTTATATGTGAAGACCCTCTTTATATTGGTACTTCTTTTACTGTAGTGATGAAAGCTTGACCTATATTTATATTCACCCTTGATCAAATTACTCAGATGGTGGGCACAGAAATTGTCCTGTATGCACTAACATGGGATACTTCAAATGCGACAAAAGAGACAGCCACCATGCAAGCTATAACCTATAACCCTATAAAAAAGTTTGCTAATACAGTATATCCCAGCCAAGCCACAAGGTTGAATTTTACAAGATGTTGACATCTTTTCATCAGGCAAGTCCCTGCTTACATACAGTGGCATCTCAAAGCAATATCTTAGGGGTAAGACTATAAGAAAGTATGAATCAGGCCATATAAAGGTCAGTGTGCTTTTTGGTCTTAAATATGTATTTAATTGATCATTTAAAAATCCCAAAATAAAAGTGGATAACAAGCCATTTTTCGATTTCGGGGGGCAGAAATGGAATATGCAGCATAGAATTGCCACTTAATTTTTTTTTTCTCCTATCGATTAAAAGAAAGAAAGAAAGAAAGAAAGAAAGAAAGAAAGAAAGAAAGGAAAACAAAGACGAAACACCAGTTGTTTTTTCATTTTCTGACACCGGAAGTTGTCCTGGGTAAAAAAACAACACATTGCAACAAACACAGAGATTTCTGTAGATGACAGACCTTGTTTTGACAAGTCTAATGATGTCAGAATATGGATCAAAAGCCATCACAGTGCTAGTTATAACAAAAAGTTTAATAATTACTAATTTGATTTTGGAACCTATGCCCTGAAAATGGGTATTTATGTTGTAGGATTTTTTTTTTACCCAGGACAACCGATTTTAAAAAATGGAAAAACAAAAATGGACAAGCATAGCAAGTGGCACCTTGTATGGTAGCCTCAGCCACCAATGTATGAGTGTTTGTAAGAAAGGTTAAATGTGACTTGTAGAGTTAAAGTGCTTTGAGCAGGTGAAATGACTAGAAAAGTGCTATACAAATGCAGGTCCATTTCTATTCTGTACATTCAATTTCTGCCCCTGAAAACTAAAAGTGGCTTGTTTTTCTTTTTTTGAATATTGAAGTGAAATTTTTTTGTTTCCGTTTCATGTCTGTTTCTGAAAGGAAAATCCAAATACCAAAAAGTACACTGACCTATAAAGTTAAGTCTTAAAGGAGTGATGATGGAAAGATGGAGAAAAAGCATAGGCTACTGTCTAATAACCGAGAGGTTTCAACGGAAATGAACTGATGCCCTTCAGAGTGACCACTGATGACCTGTGCAATAAACAATTAACACACATTTGAATGTATGCAACACTGGGAGAAAACATGCAGAATTCACAGACCATTTGAAAACAAAGCCAAACATAACCCTATTTTGAATGTTACAGGGGGGAAATGGGGAATTTTGTGCCCTTTGCAGTGCTCCTATTGTCGGCCAGACTGTGCCCTGTGGGGCCATTACAAATTCAAGTCACACACATCTGTCCACAGACAATGTGGTGTCACCAAGCATCAAGATTGCTAGCATACAGCCGATAACGTTAGCTAACAAACAGGGTGAATGAAGCCGGCTGAAGTGTCTCCCTACCTTTCAGCACCACCACCACCTCGGTACCGGCTGCATCCTCCCCCTCCGCGCCGCCGCTGCTGGTCGGGGGCTCGTCTCCCTCAAACAGCTGGTTCACCTCCCCCTGGATGTCTGAGGGGCGCCGGTCGCCGTCGCTCTTGGACACGGTGAACCTCTGGCTCATGGTTGACGCCGGTGAGACAAGCGGCGGGGTCTTCTCTCCGCGGTGCGGGGTGACGGACAAAGGCAGACGGCGGTGGAAAATGCTCTCGCTTCTCTGGTTGTTGTAGTCCACCTTCACCGTCTAGTAAGTTTATCTCCGACTACTCTAACCGGCTCGAACATGCAGCCGCTCTTTGTCGGTAATTAGATGTGTAATGCCGACAGGAACATCTCATCAACCGGTGTCTGGTGGCAGCTGTGCACCTGGGTCCTAGAGCCGAAGGCTCCGGTTTGTGGCGCTGTTTTAAGGAAATCACTTCCACTAAGGAAACACTTTTTAAAAAAAATCAATATTCATAATACTGAACATGAAAAAAATAACATTTAAAAAGTTTAGACTAATTTTATTTAACGCTATTTTATATTTTCTAAATAACAGTATTTAGCAGCCAACCGACATTTCTGAGTTGGCGTTGCTAGGTAACCACAGAATAAGCTAAGGACCAACTGACACTCAAACAGCAGCAATTGAAGTGGTTTTAACAAATAGTTTAAATTTAAACCCTGATAAACAATAATGTAAATACTTCACTTGAGTATTTCCATACTACTTTCTGCTTCTTCTCCACAACAAGGCAAATAGGCTATATCAACAAATACATTATTGTAGCCCATATTATGAACCGACGACTCCTTACTAAGAGAAAATTTTATGGAAATTCGATAAAATAGTCAGTGCATGACAATAACAGTTTAGAACAACTTTTCAGGAACTTTTTATTTTATCATATTCTCTATTTTGCATTTTTTAAGTATTTATATTCGACATATATACAAACTCAACTCAGTGATTTCCATTTCCTTCCTCCTTCCTACTGTGAGATTTTAAAATATTATCAATATTAACAGTAATATATATATAGACACACACACGCACACACATTTTGTATTTTGCAGTTTTCTGTACATTTTTGTGTCACTTAGTAGACTCAGATACTGAAAAGACATTTCACTGTATTTGTCAGTAGTACAGATTTGTTTTCCACAGAAGTGTTTTCACAGAACTAGTGGTTAATCCAAGTGGTAACATAATTTTTTTTGTCTTATTACATTATACTGAATGGTGTTCCTAAGATTTTGACATCATCAGTACGTCAATTATTTATTTCATGAGAGGGGTTCAATTTTCTAACTGAAGTGTGATCATATTGGCTTGTCATAGCAGCAAAACCTTAAGTGTAACATTAACTATAGTAACAGTAAATTGTGTTGGTGAGTCATCTTGCAGAGTAGTGCACCCCTGGAACTTAAAGCTGAATAGTATGCAGACATTAATTAGTTAATTACACTGGTTAATAAGTGAAAAAGTCGTGAAAAAGGTTTAGATTTGCTAACAACCTAATAGTAAAACGAAACCACCACACAACACCATCTAACATTTTTCTCTGGTTGCTTCACAGAACCTCTTCTTTAACTTAAATTTTGTTTAATCGTTAAACCCATAATAAACCTGAATTCTTATCCATAACCCTTTAGCACAAATTAAAATGACCACATTATCGCTTGAACATCACGTTTAATGTGAATCAGAGAAACATTTAGTCTTTAGTTTTTTCACCCAAACTGAAAAGTCTAAATGACTGAGTTGCTGCAGGGCTGCAGCAGTAAACTGTTTTAAGATCATGGCTCAGTCTGTTGCTCCACTTTTAACTTTGCTCCTTAAAATCAATATATGTCTTAGTACACAAGCCAGTTTCCATTGCAAAAGTTTGTTACATTTCAATAAACATTTTTTTACATTGATAATAAAAGGTAGTTATTAGTGGTGCTATTGAATTTTAATAAAGATGGAATATGTGCCTGTAAAAAACACTGTAGATCACTCCAAAAAACCTGAATAAAGGAAGAGGGGGGTTTGTTGGATATCTTTAAAGCAGTTAATCAAACATAAATCAACAATTTAACATCTTGAGTAGTGCAGCAACATTTCACAAAAACACGATTGTGAGAGTGAATGTTTATTGTAACACATTCACCACAAACCATTCCAAGTTTCCTTTGCCCAGGTATAAGCAGCGCTGGGTAACTGACGAAAAGTCTCTACAAGACATGTGAGGGGCTCTTGATAGTTGGTTTGCAGTCTTTGACGCATCAAGGCGAATACTTTTGCAGCATCGCTATCATTTTCGAGACTGTCAGTGCCAGGGCAGTTTTTGTAATCTGTGTAGGGAGCAAAAAAGAAAATTAGAAAAATATCAGTCTACTAACAATATAAATAACAATTTTACATTGAACTCTGATGTACATGGCAATTAAGCAAGGGGAACTGCTCTCATATTTGAAATTCATACATGTTATTCCTATCGTCAAAGACAGTCCAAAACTATTAAAACAACTCTTTAATAAATCCAAAAACTAGAGCGCTAAAACTCAAATTTGTGATGTTGAGTTTAAAGCCTGGAACTGCATTTAGTTATATGTTCTTGATTTTGTGAAGTTGTTGCAACTTAACAATGTCAAGCTTAACCAAATCTTTCTAAGTTTTAGCAGGTTCAGCAAACCAAGTATACTGTGTTATATATCTGTATTCTGCTGGTTGCACCAGTCAGTTAAGTTTGTATTTTCTTCAAAACAGATTCAAAGCTCACAGATTTCATTTTACAACAATCACTTTACAACAGATTACAGCTTCATCACTGGTAAAATCCTCTTTGTCATGATCACTTAAGTCGGACTAACTTGGTTTATTGAAAGTTGCTAACACTTGTGAATTAAGTTGCAACATCTTCACAAAATTAAGATTTATAGTTATTTTTACTTTCCCTTTTCAATACAGTGATGTTCCAAGATTATTTCAAATAAGATATACATGTGAGATTTTACAGTGTACACTGATGCGGTGTCCAGATGGAGGGCACAACTGGAGGCAAAGACTACCAACCCACCCGCCTCCCCTCTTGCCCACCCTATAGGGACTTTCCAGCTGCTTATGTTACATTGAAATTGACGCCACCTGGGATCAAAGAACGTGCCTTTCTGGGTCTGTCTAACACCAAAATCACTGACCAAGAGGCACTATTTGATGAGCTGGGAAGCAGGCAGCAGCTCCAGACTTTACACTGTATGTCATCACAAGTTTGAGACTGACTTGTCTGGTTTTTGGCTTTGAGAGAACTCATGTTCACAAGTATTGATTAAACTTTCTGAGGCCATGGAAATGATATATTGAAATTCCCCACAATAAATGTTACCATGCAGTGTACATACACACATACACAAAGACATCTTACTCACCGTGATCTGTGTTTAAGACCTGCGGTTTGGACCAGCCAGAGCACTCAACCTGGGCCTCAAACTCCTTCTGCTCAGCATCACTGACATTCTCTCTCCTACCTGTGAAAGAGGAGACATATTTTAGATGAAAACCTGTGATTAAAGTGTATCTTAGACTATTGACAGCAAACATCAGTGTAATCAGTCACTATATTTGAACAGTGCATGCTATTAAAGGTCTGTTATATAGAGATAAGTAGATAACAAAATACAGTAATAACTCAGGGTTGGTAAGCCATGATAATGGGAAGTCATTGTTGGTCAGTTGGTGGGTGGGACCATCATTTTAGTTCAGACTGAATAATCGCAACAATAATTCGGTAGATAGCCATGAAACTGTAATTACTCAGGTGATTATGGAGCTAGAACAGTGACAGTAACGTTTGGAATCAAACATAAAATTTGGCATTTAAAAAATCCACTGAAAAAAATAAGATACAGGCATTAAAAAAAATCATTTTTTTTATTGTGAAGTGTTTTTCAGTGACAGCCTACTGATTTTTTTCTGCATGTCTCTCCTTTATCTTTGTCATTTTTTTACACTGATACTTTTTCTGCATTTTTTTAGTGAGAGTGAGATTTACAAATAATCCACATACTAAGGAGAGAAGAATTCTTCGTGACCTACAGCCCTTTAATAGTGACATGAAGAAAAAATCTGAAGGTTGTTACTGAAAAACACATCGTAGTTTTTTAAATTTGTGATGTTGGTGGAGGTTTATACGGCCATCATGACTTTTTTTTGTGGAAATGTTTTATTGCAAATATTTTCCTTTTCAACGCTTAATTTTATTTTCAATGCTAAATCTTATTGTCGCTGTTCTAGCTCCATCGGTAATTCCTCATCTTCAATTGAACTTTATCAAATTCTCCAGTTTATGACCATAGACTGTATAAATAATGGACATAGCTACTGCAACATCACCCATTGATGGGCTGCCGTCATTTTGGCCGTTGCAAATGAAGCTATGGAGGAGCATGAGATGTATTTGACTCACAGATGGTAGCGACGCCTCGCAGACAGCCTTTCATTCAAGCTGCCTCACCCTGAAATATGCATAACTTTGGGCCTTAATGAGTTATATAAAATTTTACCTGCCGTACACTTGTCATAAATGTTAAAATTAGCTCTGTAGACCAAAACCTTTTTATTTCTGCTGTAAAGCTGAGCATTTTAACATGGGGATCTATGGGGATTTACTCAGTTTTGGAGCCAGCCTCAAGTGATCATTTGTGGAACAGCAGTTTTTTATAAGCGGCTTCATTTTTCAGCGTCAGAGGTTACCACTTGTATATGCATACAAACATGCTAACCTGAGATAGTAAACATTAGACCAGCTGAACATCAGCATGCTGGCATCAGCCATATATTTCACTCTATATCACTATAATTAGAAATATTTTCTTATTTTGTCACTCTGTTCCCCTTACTTAAGAGCATGAAAGTGTTGATGAAGTCATCGCCATAGGACTTTATAACGATGCAGTCTGGACAGCTACTCTGCAGCAGCCCATCTGGTTCACCAAATGGAGCATCTGTTGTATGTTAAAAACACATGTAAACTATAATATCACAGTCGCATCAACACTGTATCTGTATCAAAATGTTAAAAACACAAATATCATTATTAAAACAATAAAATAAATGAAATTAGAGAATGTAACAAGATTGAAAAAATATAAAAACATAAAGGGCAGCAGCTCTATTTCAATGTCTTACACATTATCTAAAATCCTACAATGAGTCAGTAGTTTGTAATGCAAAAGTTAAAAATAGTAATTAGAATAACCAGAGACATATAAACACCAGTGCACGAACTCTAACCATTGATGTCGACTTCGAGTATCTTGTTGTCGGTGGGTTTGTAGAAAAAGTCCTCTGAATCAGTTTCACAATATCCGTATCTGGAAAGAATTCAAGATTTAACAGCTGAGAGAAAAAAAGCACAAAATGGTGACGTGATGCACAAATACACTGATATTATGATGCATTTCACTTTTAAAGCTTCAAGCCAACAAATGAACAACTGTTGCAAAATTGGATTACTTACACTTTAGCCTTGACCTTGGCACTGTAAACATTTGGCGTGGTCTTAGGGGTAATGTCCACTGCAACACTCGGCCATAAAATAGCATTCATTAACGTTCCAACCAGACATTTTTCTGTGGAAAAGGCAATGACGTACCAACTCCCGGAAAACTGAAATCACAAAAGAAGGGAATCTTGTTTTCTTTCTTTATTTTGATAATGTACATTTTTGGCAAAAGTAGTTTGAATCCATTTGTTAATTATTTTTCTTGCAGTGTGTTGTGGGACAAACAATTCACATAAAAGGTTTCAGAGGGTTGAGTTTTGTTTCACGAAGCAGTTTGAAAATTACAGTTAGTTGTAAATTTGGAGAGACACTTACATCTTGAGCTTTGTCCAGTGGCTTCAGCAGCTTCTCACAGGCCAGTGACGCAGCCTGGCACACTGAGCCGAGACTCAGCACAATAACAACAACACACAAAGTCTTCATCATGCCTCTGGTTTCTCCTCTCTCTCTTGGGTTGTTCTTATATCAATATCTCTGGCCAATTGTTTTTGAGCCAAATCTCCCACCCCTGACTTAGTTTGTACATCTGCAACTGAACTGAATGATAACCCCATATGACAGCATTTCCAGTTAGACTTTGTGTTTACTCACCAAACAAGCTGACGTAAATACTGCAGTTAACGAACTGGAGATAAGGTACTGTGGGTCTTCCGAAGTTGTTTTTTCTTCATATTTTGCAATTTTATATCAGTATGGTATGTGCACAAACATTTTTAGGGTCAGTTCCTTCCTAATTTAGTCAAATACGACTGACAGCATCTCCAAAATCTTTATGACACAAAGATTCAAAGGACATTTTGAGTGTGTAGCGTGTTTAGGTGACAAAATGAACTGTACTCACACCAGCAGTATCTTGACTAAATATGGTTGATTTCTGATTGTGCAATCTATTCTCTGACGATGCAATGCACAAAGGAAATGAAGAAGCTGCTTACAGCTGGACGATGGTGAAGCAGCTGTAGACTGATGTAAGAAAAGAAAATAATTATTTTTAGGAAAACATAGATGTCTGTCTAGGAAGTTTGTGGCATACGCAGTGGTGGACAGTAGCAAAGTACACTTACTTAAGTACTGTACTGTTTTTTTTAATATCTGTACTTAACCTGAGTATCATATATTTTGAAAATGTATTACTTTGGCTCCACTACATATGAAAGACAATATCCTACTTTTATCTCTACTACATCGTTACAAAGGCTCTTGTTACTTGAGTTACATTTGTTTTCAAGAGAGCGTTTTTTTTTTTGTTTTGTTTTTTTTTTTTCCAAAATCCATAAATCCACATCAATAAATCCAGTGTTTGTATTGGAAACAGAAGTTTACTTTTGGACTTAAAATTGGGTTGATGTTACCCCAAAGTTAAACTTTTTCTGAAAGTGAATTCTGGTTGTGAATTCATACAATTTTTAGTAAGATTCTTCCATCCTGCCAAGTAGCTGCTGAACAGTAATAAAGCTACAGATTTGTTGTATGTGTTGTACAGACATACGATGTTAACAAAGGTTGTTTATATATTTATTTATTTGATTTCATCAACTATTGTTTGAAATCCATAGCACTTATATAAATGATAATAAATACTTTTGTCTGTACCCTAATTTTAAATATAAAATTATACTTATAATTTTTCTTGTTTTTTTGGATAATTTTAAGGTGACATTTCACATTTTCTTTTTCTTTTTATCTTCTTCTTTTTATCTTTTTCTTTTTTTCGTGGGACATTTCATGCAAAATTACTGAGGGTCAAAGGGTCAAAACATTTTAATAGGCTACTCTACTCTCATAATTAAAACAACTGGAGACTGCAAACAAACTGATGTATCGGTCTGATAACACATGAATAAATCTGAATCAGATCTAAGAGGATTTTAGCATGCCAATATAATGAACAGCGTGTACAGGTGGGGCTAATGGGAACATCATTAATTTTGCAAGTATTTGGTCACAGTAAAGAATTGGACAAATTTAAATGCTGACCTGATGATGGCACTAGATGAAAAGATACCTCAGTTACAATTCATTTTAAGGGGGAGATTAGTGTCTGAACCAAAATTTATAACAATTTGTCCAACAGATGTCAATTTAATTCAAAACCACTGAACCTCATGGTGCTGAAAGAGAAGAAAATTTGGTGCCACCTGTTCTGCATGTATTAGATTTCTACCTCCACCAACACAGCTGATTTAAATGATCAACTTGCAACGAACTCCTGAATCTGCTTAATAACAAGCTGATTATTTAATTCGGCTGTGATGCAGCAGGGTATATGCTGAGACAGAGCTAGTGAAAAGTTTGACCCACAGGTGGTGCTAGAGGAAAGGTAAGACAAAACAATCCCATTTATATATATTTCATTACAGGTGAAGTCAACATGCTTTCCATTGAAGTGCATACAGCTCCAAAGTTATCAGAGTGTATCCTCAGATATGTTTCACAACCTGAAAGCCTAATATTGTTCTAATATAATTACTTTTATTTATAAATTATCACAAAGTGTTTCTAAAAAGATTGCCACATAAGAAAGTACTGATCATTAACTATGTGTTGTTAATTTGGTGGTGCCTGTGTGTGCTCGTCCCTTGACAGAGTTTACATTGGAAACAACTCACTTTAGTAATCGGAAATACAATTTCTTGCTGAAGTGTGTACCAGAATTTGCACTGCACCACCTGAGACACATAAACACATCATAAGCGGCACCAGTCTGGCTGCTTTCAGTAGATAGTGTTTCTGTTTGGAGATAAACATGTATGTTAAGCTATATTTTCAGTAAGGAAGGATGTGGCTCTGTGGCTTCCTTTGTTTGGGCCAGATAGTGTTCTCTTCTACCTTCTACCTTCTCTCTGCTACCTATGAACTTCTGAAACTGTGGTATTTTTTTTTTTCCTCAGAGGTGTAGATATATGGGTTATATATTACTAGAGATGTTCAAAGGCTGAGAACTTCCTCAAAGTCTTTACAAGGGCACAGCACATTCAGGCTGAGACTTAAAAGACACCATTAACCACAAAACATCATCCAGTTGGAGAGCACAATGGATATTGAAAAGGTGATTTATACATTGTTGGAGGTGCTCATTGCTGTTAGTTGCTGTTTGGGTAATATGTTGGTTATTTTGGCGCTGTGGACCAGTAAGAGCATCCAGCAGCCTACCTTCTGCCTTATTGTCTGCTTGGCTGTGGCTGATTTTATGGTTGGCTGCTTGGCCATACCACTGGCTGTGTTGGTGGACGGACGAGTGTGGACTTCATTCTACGGCTGTCTCTTCATCAGCTGCGTTGTCATCTTGTTGACACTTGTCTCAGTTTTGTCTCTCACGGCTATTGCAGTGGATCGATTTCTGCGGGTATATATTCCTCTGAGGTAAGATTTTTATTTGTATTGTGCAGAGAAAAGTAAATTTGTGCTGCTAAGCATGGCAGCTTTACATCTGTATGCCTAAACCTCATCTTTTTGACCCTATTGCATAGCTTTTACTAAAAAAGGCACTGATTCACTGCACATCAATAAAATAACTTAATGACATTTTTTTTATCATTTGTAACTGTACTGTGTATTCTTTCAAACACAATTTCTATTATCAAAAATTACTGTTTTTGTTTGTTTAGGTACAAAAGGACTGTAACACAGAGACATTCTTGGCTTGTTGCAGCAGCATGTTGGCTCCTCGCAGTTCCACTGAGTTTTTCTCCAATGCTTGGATGGTACAAGCATGAAACCTTAGCTACGTCAGTCAACTCTACCATTGTCTGCAGGTTCATAGATGTGATCCCCATGTCATACCTGGTTTACTTTAACTTTTTTCTCTGCACCTTGACACCTCTGTTGGTGATGACTGCACTTTACGGCTACATTTTCTGCAACATCAGAGGAAACCTCAGAGAGAAACCAGGCAACTGTGCCCAAAAACAGTCTCAGAACTACCTGAAGAAGGAGAAGCAGCTGGCAGGATCTTTGTCTCTGGTCTTGGCTCTGTTTGCCCTTTCCTGGATCCCTCTCCACATTATGAACTGCATTGCTTACTTTGGCGGGCCCAGTGTTGTACCAGTAAAAGCTTTCTATGTTGGCATCCTGCTTTCTCATGCTAACTCGGCTGTAAACCCAGTTGTGTATGCATTCAGAATACAAAAGATCAAGACAGCGTACTTGAATCTCTGGAGACGGCATTTTACATGTGGAGAAGACAATCAAGGGTCTCAGACAAGCCAGACAACTGACAACAATCTCAGTAGTAACATGAACAGTGTGTCCAAATTTGAGTGAATAATACAAATATTCTGGGGCAAAGGTTTCGTTTCAACGTTGTGTGTGTGAGTGAGGGAGGCACATATGAAACAGGATGTTTGGGCATTCTCTGCCAGAAAACTTTTGAGCACCAAATATTTAAGTTACTGCAGTCCGATTAATCTCTATTCTCCAATTTGTGCATTTTCTGCACCACTTTATGGTGTAAGTGTCTTTATCTTTTGCAAAATAATATTTCTCACCTGCTTTCATGTTGTTTTTATAGGGTGAGAGGGACAAATGCACATGTTCTAAACAGATCTGAAATCTATACTATGCAAAGACCGAAAACTTGATTCCTTTTCATTAATAAATTCACTTAACGTAATTTTGGATCTCAGTGGCAAATATTTCTTATTGGTGTCATACAGTGACCAGGCCCTGCATCAGCCTCTCACCTGTAATTTTTTTAACAGAGGTTTGTGGTTTGCTATGTGCCCATTCTTTTTTTCACTCTTGAATATCGGTATATTTTCATCTGATTTTGCATTTTGTTCTGTACTTGTTTTTTGTAAGAATGTACCTCTAGTCTGCCAGAAACTGTTATATGTACTGTTTCCACTGCTGTCAGTCATTAAGTTAAGCTCTCTGTATATACTGTGCTTTCTCTGTACTGGATGCAAAAGACTTAATTTCACCTGACTCTAGCCTCAGTGTAATAATATAAAATCTTGTTCTGAATGTTGATCTTCAGATAAGGTTTCACACCCTTGTTGTGAACTTCTGTCTCCACTATGCAGTGAATAAAAACACATCTGAACTAGCCACAGAATGGGATCTGAAAGAATTTTCTTTCTTCAATAACTTGCTGGTGGCACTAGAAGAAAAGTCAGCAGATCACCAAAGCAAGGCAAAGCAATAGCATAGTGAAAAAAAAAACTGAAACGCAACACTTCTGTTTTTGCTCACATTTTTCACAGGTTTAAGTTGAAATTCTAAGATTTTTTGCAGGCACTTAATAGATATGTTTCTCTCAAATTTTGGTCAAAAATTTGTTAAAATCCATGTTAGTGAGTGTTTCTTCTTTGCCAAGATATTCTGTCAACCTCACAGGTGTGACATATCAAGATGCTGATTAAACAGCATCATTACCACATAGATTTGCCTTTAGATGGTCACAAGACAAGGTCACTCTCAAATGTGCAGTTTGATCAACACAATGCTACAGATGTTACAAATTTTTAGGGACTGCGCCATTGGCGTGCTGACTACAGGAATGTCACCAGAGCTGTTGCCTGTGAATTTAATGTTCATTTAAGTACCTTAAGCCATCACCAGTGTCTTCGTTACAATGACTAACAGCTGTCATTTCGAGGCCTGGTGAGCTAAATGAGTATGCAGATTAACTTCCTTGAGGCAACCTCTGAAAGTTTGCGCAGAAGTTTATCAGTTTTGCAAACCAACTATGGCATCAGGTGTTCGTGTGGCTGCTTACAGAGGAAAGCGGGTCTGTTTAGAGGTAAACATGTACGGCAGGCTATATTTTTATTAAGTAGGTGACTCGGTGGCTTCCTCGGTTTTGGCCAGAGAGCTTGCTTTTTGGCACTTCATATAAACTTCTGCAATTTTTTTCTCAGACCTGTAGAAATATGGGTTACATATTATTAAAGACTATACAAGGTTGAGGACTTCCCTTGAATACTTCATAAGGGCGCAGCACATTCAGGCTGAGACTCACATTAAGACCTGCGACATCATCAACCAAACATTATCCAGATAGAGAGCACAATGGATGTTGGAGAGGTGAGCTATATGTTGTTGGAGGTGCTCATTGCTGTTAGTTGCTGTTTGGGTAATATGTTTGTTATTTTGGCACTATGGACCAGTAAGAGCATCCAGCAGCCTACCTTCTGCCTTATTGTCTCCCTGGCTGTGGCTGATTTTATGGTTGGCTGCGTGGCCATACCACTGGCTGTGGTGGTGGACGGACGAGTGTGGACTTCATTCTACGGCTGTCTCTTCATCAGCTGTGTTATCATCTTGTTGACACTTGTCTCAGTTTTCTTTCTTATGGCGATTGCAGTGGACCGATTTCTGCGGGTGTGTATCCCTCTAAGGTAAGATCATAGAAAACAAATCAAGAAATGTCAAAAAGCCAGTGTATTGTTCATTTTGTGTCACTATGGTCAGAACACACATGCAGTTGTCGATGATACCAATCAATACTGCTTCTCTGTTTAGGTACAAAAGGACTGTAACACAGAGACATTCTTGGCTTGTTGCAGCAGCATGTTGGCTCGTCGCAGTTCCACTGAGTTTTGCTCCAATGCTTGGATGGTACAAGCATGAAACCTTATCTAAGTCAGTCAACTCTACCATTGTCTGTAGTTTCATAGATGTGATCCCCATGTCATACCTGGTTTACTGCAGTTTCTTCCTCTGCAAACTCACACCTCTGTTGGTGATGACTGCACTCTACGGCTACATTTTCTGCAACATCAGAGCAAACCTCAGAGATAAACCAGGCAACAGTTCCCAGAAACAGTCTCAGAACTACCTGAAGAAAGAGAAACAGCTAGCAGGATCTCTGTCTCTGGTCTTGGCTCTGTTTGCCCTGCTCTGGATACCTATCCACATTACACATTGCATGGCTTACTTTGGTGCGCCGAGTGATGTTCCAGTAACAGCAGTCTATGTCAGCATCCTGCTTTCTCATGCTAACTCAGCTGTAAACCCAGTTGTGTATGGGTTCAAAATACAAAAGATCAAGACAGCGTACCTGAAGCTCTGGAACCAGTATATATGGAGAAGACAATCAAGGATCTCAGATGAGCCAGATGACAGACAACAGTCTCAGTAGTAACAAGAACAGTCTGGCCAAAATTGAGTGAAGGAAGATTTCCTTATGTGTTTTTAATGACTATTTGAAGCTAAAAACGTATTTTTTAATACAAAGTTTTAAAAAAGCAAGTTAAAGTTTGGGCATATTTTGCTAGAAAATTTGGAGCATAAAAACAATTTATTGAATTCTAGTGGATTTTTATGCAACAATTTGTGCTTTTTTGTTTCCATCAGTTGTGTTATTAGATAAACTGTATTTTTTATAGATTTTGTGGTTAGCTGTGTGGCCTTAAAAAAAAATGTTTGTACATACATTTTGTAAGAATGTACTTCCTGTCTGAAATTTCTCTCATATTTCTTCCACCACTGTTCACAAAGCTCTTATTGCTTGACTGCTTGACAATTTTTCCATCTGACTGAAATAGCCATCACTGAGCATATACTAATATTGCTAATTGATATATTGATTTTATTCCTTCTTGAAACAAATTGAAAACAAGAAAATCTGCATTAAATTACCATTCAGTGTATGTCATTTGCACACAGAGCCAAAAAAGGCCCCTCGTGCCCACCACCTGTTGACACCACTGTGCAAAATTATAATGAAATTGTTACTTTTTGCATTAAAATCTGTGGTTCGTGTGTGTGTGTGTGTGTGTGTGTGTGTGTGTGTGTGTGTGTGTGTATGTACTGCTGACTGCTTCTGTAATAAATCAGTACTGGAAGTCTAACCTTATCCCATGAAAATTATTACCAGTGAGCTAGTGGACGTTTGGTATGTCAGTGGATGTGAGTGGATGAATGATTACAGCCATTTGTGACAACATCATAGACTTTGCAGGGCGGGATATCTGGAGAACAGTATGGAAACATTAGCAAGTGGTACTTAAGTCAACGGTGAAACAGATGAATTTATGGGTCAATCACTTGGTGGTTTGAACTTTGTTCCCACAATTATAAATGATTTTGCAAAGATTCTGTGAGTGGTGTAATCTTTAATTTTCCACTGTACGGTATTTTGACCCAACAATGTTTTGATGTTATGTCAAGATGACTCTACGCCATGTCAGTGTTATGATAATGTTAATGTTACTATGTTAAAGTTAACTTTTAAATCGGTTTATAGTACTTCTTCTCATGTTCAAAGTTTGAACCATTAGTTGGACCGTGCTGCTCCTCGACAAGGACCAGTTTCATGTTTTGTCTAAATAACGTAAGTAAAGAGAGCTTTAATTTTCATTTAAGTCTGATATCGTAATTAGAGGACAATTATGCTATTTCAGACTACTTCGTACATAGGTTTCTGGCACACATAAGACAGTTAACAAGCCTGTACTCAAGACACAGCCAGTGTTTAGTTTCTTGCATAGATTGTATAAAAGAAGAACTGTAACCTAAGTCCAGGTTAGTCAGCCAGTTGTAAAGCTGCATTGCATGGATCTACTGTTGATTGCTTTGTCACATCAGCTGAAAAAGTAATTTGCAAATGGAAAGCTAGTTAGTATCATGGAACCAATGGACCAAATAAAATACAGGAACATATTGCAAATAGTAGTGTTAGTCTGTGTGCAATTTATTTTGCAGTGTTCAATCAGCAGGATGCATGTTAATCACAGTCAGTCACTGTTGTGGCCGATTCAGGTGCTTGCTTGAGGCTACAGAGGATACTGACTGCAGTTCACTTAACAGCCTCAGATATGTCCTTTCCACCAAATTAGCTCTGGTTCCTCAACCGATTCTGTTCAGGATTCTTAAAACCTTGGTGCTATCTAGTGAACCAGCCTGCTTTCCACCAGTTTTTAGCACAACTGTTGTAATCAAAGATGTGCCAACAACAAGGGTGTTGCACATTACACAACAGAAGTAAACAGTGGAGGTAAACCTGTGTATTGCATTACCTGCAAACTTTTGTTTTGTTAATAATAGGGCTATAAAAGGATTTTTTTTAAAAATTGCGATTAGTCACTGAATTTCAATAGTTGATCAAATTGTATGTTTACAATTCAATAATTTTGTATTTCAAAACAGTTTGTAAGTGCATATTAACAAGGTAAAGCAATTCTTACCAGATTGCCTTAATTTGGGAATCAAACGTTGGCTGGTCTGCTGTCAATTTACACTCATTTAACAGTGCTGTAGTTAACTTCTTAGATTTAGTTTCATCCCCAGGTCTGTGGTGATTCGCACACTCAAAATAGTTCTTTGCCATCTTTGGCAATTCAGTTGCCCTGGCTGACATCAGTCTGATTAGCTGCACCTGTGTGCTCAGCTTATAGGTGGTGACAATTTCAAAACTGTTTAGGGACCCCAGTGTGCTGACATTCCTGACAACTTAGCATGAAATAGTTGGTACCACTGGATTCCTCAGGTCTTTTAGTTTTACCAATATCATCCCTCTCGCCCACTACAGCCTCGACAGGAATGTTGTCCAGGATTGCCTGTGATTAAAAATAGTTAATATGTTAACTTAAATAGCACTTGACTAATGTGTTAACTCTAACAGCACTAGTTACTACAGATATTTGTTTTTTCTACTGTAATAACTACTACTTTTACTGTTGAAAGATTCATCTTTTAAATCATGATTAATCACAGAATTTCTGTAGTTAATCACAAATAATTTAATCACGTTTTCAATTCCATTATGTTGCATTTCAAAACAGTTTTGAAGTCCGTGTTAACAAGTTAAAGCAATTCTGACCAGATTGTCTTGATTGGGAACCAAGTAACAGCAAAAACACAAAGTGGGCATGTCTATAAAGGGGAGACTCATGGGTACCATAGAGCCCATTTCACTCAGATATCTTGAGGTCAGAGGTCAAGGGACCCTGTAAAATGGCCATGTTGTTTTCCATTGCCAAAATTTAGCCTAACTATTGAGCATTATTCAGCTCATTTGCTGACAAGCCTAACACTGCTGGATTTCTTAAGTCTTCTATTGTCAAATGATACCAGTGTCATCACTTTGGCTTTAAAACTGAGCCTGGCACAGCCTCTTAAACACAGGAATGTCAGCCGGCAGTTAACACAATTTTAAAAAATCACTGTGTTATGTAGGAATATTAATTACGTCACAATTAACACGTTAATACTGACAGCCCTAGTTTTTACCCCCAAAACAAGAATGAAATAACTATTAATGAAACGACTGCACAATCTTTTTTCTTAAAAATTCTCATTCAACTTCTCCATTGTTGCATTCTCCATCCTCACTTTCCAACCTGTAGAAACTGACACGCCCACTGATGTTGTCACAATTCGCACCTCAGTTCAAAACCTGCATTTTTTGGAACCAAGTTTTGGGGTTCTGAACATATTTATTTTGGGTCAAAATGCTCTGAATGGTGCAAAATTAGGTGCAGGAACTTAAAGAGAAACAATTTGATGTTGGTGGAAAAGGGGTAAGAGAGAGGTGTCAAAAAAACTATACTGATAGTTACAGACAGAGCCTTTAATGCACTTTTGTGCAGCTGTTTTCATCTGCTGATCTTATGCATTAATGCTTAATTCCTATGAGTTCACCTAATTTAAAATACTGATTTTTCACTTTATCAGTGTCTTGAGCCTTAGTTTTCTGTAGACAATGTACATTATGATTGTCTAAGGATTTATCTTAAGATCCAAAAATTTCACAGTTCTGTATTTTGTTTGCTTCTAGCTCCTCTTGGTCATGCAGCTTGTGATCCGCCGGTATCGTCCCACAGACAAGGACGCAGTGCTCACCCTGTTCAGCAATGGTATGCAGGAGCACAACCGTCCATGTTTTTACAACGCCATGACCAGCCCTCTCTACCTCGCCATCTCCCTGGCTCTGTGTGTCGCTGGCTATCTGCTCAGCTCCGTGTTAGGGGCTGTGGTGTTACCAGGAGCCTGGGTGGGCCTCCTATACTACTGCTGTCATGACCTATATACTAGTTTTGTCAAGGAGAGACTGCGTACAGACATGCAGGACATCCCCGGGAACTATATGAGCGGACCAGATGACTGTTTCTGGGTGGCGGAGACTGAGGTTGATGGGAGGGTCCAGATCATGGGTATGGTGGCTGTAGTGGCCAGACTAAGTGGGGAAGAAAGACACGCTGAACTGTTCAGAATGATCATCTCACCATCGTACAGACGGATGGGTCTGGGCTTCAGGTTGGTTCAGACTGTGGTCGACTTTTGTAAGGAACGAGGCTTCTCCAAGGTGGTGTTGAAAACCAGCTCTACTCAGGTTGCTGCCGTGGGCCTGTACAAGAAAGTGGGATTCAGCCACACCCTCTCATACACCAAAACGCAGCTCTGTGTTCCAAAGTTAACGTTGGCCAGGGTGAAGGTTGTATTTATGGAAAAACACCTGAAATAATCCTGATCAGCTACTGTGATGTTCCCTTTATTTTACTTTATCATTATCTGATAGCGTCATCTCACAAACATGTCAGACCAACTTATCTGAATATTTCAAACACAACACAACTCTTATAAGCTTACTGAAACTACGCTGATTGTTGATTATAGCACTGCAGGAGTAGCTTCAACTACTGTGATTTAATTTCACAAATAATCACATTTAACTGTTTTCACACAAGAACATGAAAGAAATAAAACCGTTCCTAAAGGTCTGTCCATCTCTCCTGCTTCACTTTTTTGCAGTAGGCAAAGTAACTAAAATGCTTTGGTGAAATATAGTGGAGTAAATGTGAAAGTTGACAGAAATATAAAAACTCAATTAAAGCATAGATAGTTTAATAAAAAACTGAAGTACCTTAAAAATATAATAATTCTACTTTATATCAAAGTATTATTACTTTATGACCATACACCACTGCTTTCCTGTTCTCAAAAATGTATTAACTGATGAATATATTGATACCATTAAATATTCAAAGTACTCTAAAGCTGAGGACTGTGTTATTATATGCAACTTTTGTGATCTCCAAGGACTTCTGTCAGAGCATCTTTGACTGAAGTTGGTGCTATGATTTAGTTTATTGAAGTCTTGTTAAACTTCATTAGTTTCCTTCTCTTCTACCTGTAGCTACCTTGGCTTTCCCTGCTGATTTATGCCTTTTGCTCTTCATACTTTCCCCTCGTGACACTTTTATTTCTCCACTGTCAAGGACATTGCTTTCAATTTTACACAAATTTCAATGAATAAACCAGCCAGCGGGAACTTTACTAACTTTTTTTTTCTTTCAAGCAGTCAAGTTGCTTGTGTGTGTGTGTGTGTGTGTGTGTGTGTGTGTGTTCTATTTAAAGTGTTTTGATATTGTTTTTAATAAAATAAAACAAAGCAAAAAAAAAAAAAAAAGAAAGAAAGAAAAGAAATAGGGGAAAAAAAGAAAAAAATGAAAAAAGTTTGCTTGGGGAGGAATGATTTCCAGATGTAATAAACTTCCTGTATTTCCTGACACAGACTCCTAAGCGTCGGTAGGCCCACAGTATGTAACAGCACTGTCATTTTAATAATAATGTGCTTTTATGATGTTACAGTGTAGCTGGCAAACAATCAAGTAACGCTAAGTGTTATTAAAGTGTGTTTCACCGCTGCGAAAACTCCGGAGGTCTCTGGCACAAAAAGCTAACGTAATACCAGGACTGCAGCCCTCTAAAGTTAAGTTAGCTCACGTCTTTAACGTTAGTTGACTGTAGAAACAACAGTTTTTTGTTGTGTTTTTCACCGGATTATCTGGAATAAATAACGTTAGCAAGTAAATTATCTATATAAATTATCTGATAATTATCTAATAATATTCATATCGTGAGTTTACTGCTGGCTGTTTTCAGTTCAGGAAAGCGCTGCAGTCTGACTAACACTGTTAAGTATCTAATAGAAACTGTTTTGTGTAGATTTCTCCATTAATAAACAATCTGACAGTAAGTCGACATGCTGTTAAAAGCTGCAAGTAAATAAGCGAGCTAGTAACTTACAGCACATGGGTGTAAAAGAGTTAAAAGATGATTGTGATATAAAATCGTTGTTGATGAATTTGAAAATTTTGAGTGAGACTTTTTTGATTAATGGATTAAAATATTTATTCAGAAAAAATGACAGGAAATAGTGAAAAATAAATAAATATGTCCATTCCAGTTTTCTAGAGCCTAGATATTTGTGAATCTTGCAGCAAATCCTCACATACAAGAAGCTAGAACGAGTCAATATTTGGTATTTTTGCTTGATAGTTGACTAAAATAGGTGGTAAATGATTGAAATTGTCTAGCATTCAAACAGGTGCGTTTTTAGGTTTTGAGGACACAGGGGACTTCTGCATACAAACAAATGCTATAGACACAAGCTTCAGTGACACAGATGCTAATTTTGCAGCATCATCTGCCCCCATTCCCCCCAAAACTGAATTAACACACTCAGTTAAGTTATTGTGAGATTTTGTGAGATATGTGAATTCTTTGTTTTCCTCTAGCTCCTCTTGATCATGCAGCTGGTGATCCGCCGATATTGTCCCTCAGACAAGGACGCAGTGCTCACCCTGTTCAGCAATGGTATGCAGGAGCACATCCTTCCATGTTTTTACAACGCCATGACCAGCCCTCTCTACCTCGCCATCTCCCTGGCTCTGTGTGTCGCTGGCTACCTGCTCGGCTCCGTGTTAGGGGCTGTGGTGTTACCAGGAGCCTGGGTGGGCCTCCTATACTACTGCTGCCATGACCTATATGCCAGCTTAGTCAGGGAGATAGTGCAAAAGGACATGCAGGACATCCCTGGGATCTTTCTGAGCCGACCAGATGACTGTTTCTGGGTGGCGGAGGCTGAGGTTGATGGGAGGGCCCAGATCATGGGTACAGTGGCTGTAGTGGCCAAACTAAGAGGGGAAGAAAGACACGCGGATCTGTGCAGAATGATTGTCTCACCATCATACAGACGGATGGGCCTGGGCTTCAGGTTGGCTCAGACTGCGGTCGACTTTTGTAAGGAACGAGGCTTCTCCAAGATGATGCTGGAGACCAGTTCTCCAGCCACTGCTGCTGTGGCGCTGTACGAGAAACTGGGGTTCAGCCACGTCCTCTCATACACCGAAACGCAGCTCTGTGTTTGGAAGGTAATGCTGACCAGGGTGAAGGTTGTAATAATGGAAAAGCACCTGTAGTCCTGAAATAGTCCTGATCTGCTTCTGTGATGTTCCTGTTATTTTACTCCGTATATTTAACACAACTTTGTCTCACAAACATGTCAGACCAACTTATCTGTATGTTTGTGAGATGGACAAATTGGCTTGATTTCTTTAAAAAAAAAACCCCCAACATTGGAAAAAGGAAAAATGGAAAGAAATTGGAAAAAAAGGAAAAGGGAAATTTTTAAAAAAAAAACCAACTATATATATATAATTTTTAAATGGGAGAGTAGAAAAAAAATGACCTGATAAAATGCTTAAAAATTCTAATAATTCTGTAAAAATAAATATGATTATAAATATGGTTCTCTGGCCTTTTTTTTTTTACAGCTTATATAAAAAAAATATATTTTCCAGATTGGAAATTTTCCAGATTTTCCAGATTTTTTTTTAATAACACTTGCCTCAAATACTGTGATTTTATTTCATAAATGATTTATGACATTTAACTGTCTTCTCACAAAAACAAGCAAGAAATAAAACCATTCTAAAGGTTTAACGTTGCTGTATGTTTTTTATTCAACGCGTCATTATCTTTCCAATAGTCACTTGATGCATCCTTTTAAACTGTTAGTGAGAAAGTTTTGGGTTGTTGATTCTAAAAATAAACAGCAGATGGCGCCATTTATCTAAGTTTCGTTGAGATGGAGCTGAATCTTAACCTTTGAGGTCATAGTGTATGTCAGTGTTTCCCAAACCACTCCTTGTGTACTATTTGTCCTGCACGTTTCAGATCTCTCTCTGCACCGATACAGCTGACGTAAATGATCAACTCATTATTAACTCTTGAAGCTGATTGATGACTAGCTGGTCATTTAATTCAGCTGCAATATCAGCAGAAATAAACATATTTCCGGCCTGATATAAATATATAAAATACTTATTTACATTTTGTCGATTATCTCGGTATTTTATTTTCATTACCGCCCATAAAATTAATTAAAAAGTGCAAATAAAGTGTCAGCATGGGAGAAGCTTTTACTTCTTAAAACCTCAGGGAGATATTTTTTTATTTAAATTTTCACTTGACTTACTGTATATGATGTTGAAAGTTTCAGTTTTTATAAAACATTTGCTGAAGGCACTTGCACAAAGTTTAGTGTTGGAGTTTGCTATATTCCAACAGATTTTCATTTTTATTGTAAATGTATATCTGCTCCAAAATACCAGTTATTGCTCTCATTAACTCCTAATAATCAGTATGGGCCCTAAAAAAAAAATAGCCTATTGGTCAACCCGTATATGGCTGTTGCAGTCCAGCCAAAAAAATGACATAGCAGTAAATGTGATAGAGTGCTTGTGAGTTTGGCAGCACAAAAGCTTGACCAAAATTAAAGTCTGAATGAATGAATGATTGTCTTGTCTGGGTGCTTACTGTAGGTCTTACATTTATGTCAACAAAAGATAAATACCTGCACACAAGAATAAAATGAATGAAGAAAATTTTCTTAGTAGATGTGTTTTTATTGGGATTTTTTTTTTTTTACAATAATTAAACATGGCATCTCATGTGCTGGTAAGAAACACCTACGACGTACTACGAACAATACAAACTATAAGAGTGATACCCCTGGTGTTATAGTCGTTTCTGACCCGTCAAAAATACTTTTTGCTTGCCTGCTAATGAAATTAAAGCCATATTACCTCATTATCTCGGCGGAGTAAGTTTGAAATCCCCGGTGAAGTCAGCTCGGTAAAGCAGGCGACTCCAGGAAGTGGTGGGGCGGGACATGAAAGTCATACTGTTCTGTCATTGGCTGATCTGTCAAACATGAACAAGATCGAAGCAGATTGGTTGCGAAAAGATTGAAAATTTAGGAAAATAGCTGTGATTGGATGAGAGTACACCAGCCTGCGGCCGTTTTCACTAAGCCTTAATATAATGAAATAAAAAAGCAATAATAATAATAATAAATAGCCTAAGTACCCTACAGATAAATACTTAAGAAAAATAAACAAATAAAAATAGTTTAAGTAAGATTGTCCTATTTTTTACAAATTATTAAATAATAAAGTTTGGCCTGTATTTTGTACTATCCCTGTATCCTGTGGTTATTTGAAGGTTCTGACTTGCATTTATTGCAAATTCTATCAAATTTTATTAATGAAGCCCATTATCACAAATCGCAATTTGCCTCAGAGGGCTTCACAGCATATGACATCCCTCTATCCTCAGACCCTCACAGCAACTGAGGAAAAATTCCTCAGAAAACTCAAAAAAAAAAAGATACATAGGAAAGACACAGAGGTGGTGATGGGGGGGTTGCACAATAACATTACATATATATATGTCAGTCATATGTTTGTAATAATAGTGGAGGTGTGACATGTACAGTATGATATAGTGCTGGATCGAGACTTGATTTTCAGACTCAACAAAATCTTTTTAAAAATAAATTTCAGCCTATAAAAATATAAAGAAACTTGTTTTCTGTGACATAACTGATAAAATAAAACAAATTTCATAAAAGAGTAAAGTAACATAAAGTCAGCGCAAGCAGCTTTTTGCCACTGAGTGGCAGTATTATACACTTTTAGTAGTGAAGTCTACACACGAGTTCTGCGTCCTGTTGCTCAACAAAACAACACATACCTCATACACTTGATTGTTTTGTCTGGTTTTTAGCCATGCACAGACTGTAGTTGATGTTTTTGAGTATCGGTGTGCAATTTTGAAAGAAGAAAAAAAGTCTGACATCATGTTATAAAGACACAAACAAATTTCTCACTAGCCTGTCTGTGTTCACACACTGATTACCTGTGATATGTACACCAAGGAGCTCGTCAACGGCTCTATAGCTCAGTGGTTAGAGCACTGGTCTTGTAAACCAGGGGTCGTGAGTTCGATCCTCACTAGGGCCTGCGAATTAGGTGGAGTTTTTTTTCTATGTCACTTATGAATTACCGGAAGGAAAATGAAAATGATCGCATTAGCTATAAGATGACACTCCATCTGATCCACAGTCCGATCAATTAAAACATCTGTAGTATTTCTCTGCTAGAAAGTGGTTTTAGTGAAAAAAAAACAACCATTAAAATAAAAAAAATAAACTTAAAGCATTACCATAAACTAAGCTCAAACTGTAAAACTTTTCTTTGTGAGTTGAATGCACTTATTGTAAGTTGCTTTAAACCAAAACGTTTGCAAACTGCATTGTTAAGAAAATTTTATTGAGGATCTGCATTATTTTATCTCTGCTTCTGTCTATTGTCTATATGTCTGCATGTTATGCTTAGCTGTATGTCATTGCTTCATACTGTGTGCATGACTATTTGTGCTAAAAAGCTTTAGGTTGTTGCTTTGTGTTAGGTGTTTTGTGCTAAAAGTGTAAAAACTAAAATGTTGCTGCTGTGCTAATGTGTTGAACTGTTATTCTGCTGTTTCCTGTTGCTTTGCATGTTTGTGTTCTGCTCATGTTGGGATTTCTGGTTTGTTGTAGCTGTTGCTGTGTTTATAGTGTCCTGCTGCCATTGTTATGTGAATTTTATCATTTTACAGGCTTCAAAACATTTAAGGACTATGGTTAAAAAATTAGTCTGATGGATTTATACATTTTTACAGAAATTATTTTACAGAGATTATTGTGTGTTGTCCTTTTAAAAAAAAAAATGTTTTGTAACTATCTAACTAAACTAACTAAATAACTAACCCTTTAAATAAATACCAACCTTTTGAATTTGCATCAATAGAAGAGTTATTCTGAGTGATATCTGCACTCTTGATTGACTCACTACAGACAACAGTACAGTTTTCCTTCCTTATGTAACTGAAAATATGTATAATAACTCAACACTTTGTTGATGAAAATAAAGACATTTATGTTACTCATTGTGTCAGGGGTGACAACATTTTTCCTGATTGGTGAAGCCTCTTTTAACCTCTCCTGACTGATTCATGTTTTGATGTAACCTGAGGTCGCATGTGAGCCTGTAAGCCTCACGGCAGTCATGTGAGTCACAAGAATTAAGGTGTGAAGCTGTGTGAAATTACCAGGGAGAGGATCTGAGGACAACAAACGTGAGAAATGGATGGGTGGTGTTGCTCACTCCTTTGAGGACAGGCTGTCCTCAAATTAGCATCACTTGTCCTTAAGCTTGAGGTGAACTAAGCAGTTGTGGAAAATGTAAAGGCTGCTTGAGTAAAAGTACCAGGACCACCATGTAAATTTAGTCAAATACAAGAAAAAAGTCCTGCAGGTATAATTACATGTAAGCAAGTGTTATTGTATCAGGAAAACATATTTAAAGTTTCAAAAATTAGTATGTGTTAGGTTTAGGGGAGAATATCGTAAGCAGTCGCACACCAAAACAGTGGGGAATACAGGTTGTTTAAAATGCTTTTTCAAAATATGTGTTGCTTTATGTAAAGAAATCAATCTAAAAAGTATTTTGTGACCATACCAAACACCTTAAATGGAAAAAATGACGAAAAAATACATTTTACACTGAATTATAGTAGTAGAAAGAATAGAAAGCAGCATAAATAATTTAAACTACAGAGGTAAATATTTAAAATTGTACTTAAGTACAGCACTTGAGTAAATGTAGTTAGTTACTTTTCACCATTGCTGCTGAGTCTTGACTTCAGAATTGGGGCAACATTTTTATATTTTCTTTTTTTATATATAAACTGTAGAAACAATTTTCCAAACACTTACATCCATGCAGTACTTCATTTATCATAATGCTTATTATATGGACTATCCAAGAGCATTTAAAAAATATTTGAAAGCTTTCACAATTCCCTCATTTATTTATTTATTTATTTATTATTTAGTGTATTTAGTTTAGTCTCATTCTAAATAAAGTAACATGACATATAAGCTCCTAACCTCATAACTCACTTTCGTAACATAAATAGCTCTCAACAATAGACAATGATATTGTGTAACATGATTTTCAGATTGTACCGTTAGGTCAGTATGTTAAAGTAACGCCTGGAACTATGAAAGGCAAAAGACGCAAACCGTATTGACCCTCACTGATTATGAACCTTAGATAACGTTCAAAAGAAACTGAGATTGATATATAGCTACAAATCTCACCCTAAAGGAGATCAAATAGATTAACAAGTATTATAAAACATAAAATATCCTCTTAATTGTAATCTTCCATGCTGTTATTACCAAACTGTTGATATCAGAAAATACTGAGCAAACATCCTTAGTACTCCGCACAGATTCCAACAATTTCACTCAGGACAAATAGAGTCGTATCTTATCATAGGGTTGTGATGCTCCTGATATTTACTAACTAATTTCTGACTTTCTCAGTGGTTAGAGCACCGGTCTTTTATACCTGCAGTCACAAGATCAACCCTCATTAGCTCCTGTGTATGACCTTTAAGTTCTCACATTTGCATTCTCATTTGTATTGTTGATTTCTCTGAATGTTACTGAAGGAAACAGAACAGAAAGTCACTCACAGTTTACATCTAAAAACATCTCTGTAAAAACACGGATGCAGCACAGAAGATTTATTCAATCAACAAAATATCAAGGTGGACATCCAAGATTAGTGTCAGTATCTGACCAAATGTCTCCCCTTCTGCTCCTGAGATATCATGTTTGATAACGGTGGGGAAAAGTGTTTTTTGCAGAACATTTTGATGTCACAGTGAGGCTGACCTTTGACCTTTTGGATATAAAATGTAATTGCTTAATCATCTTATCATATTAGACATTTGTGTGAAATTTTTGTCATAATTAGCAAATAAATTATTGAGTTATGGCCAAAAACATGTTTTGTGAGGTCACATCGACCTTTGACCTCCAAATTCTAATAAATTCATTGTTGAGTCTAAATGGACGTTTGTGTCAAATTTGAATTTGAGGTAATTTTACTTTACTTGAGTATATTTTAATCTCATGGGGAAAAATGAACTTTTTACTCCACAACAATGATTTGCTGCCATTACTTACTTGTTAATTACAAATAAATATTTTTGTGCACAGAGTATATACATATACTGTATATAAATACTTCTGCAAAAATTAGTCATGTGTTTAAAAAATTAATTGGCAACTATTTTTGAACATTTTTAAACCAGTTTTTTCCCTTTAAAACCATTTTATGGTTCCAGCTCCTCAATGAGGAATTGCTGCTTGGCCTTTTGATATGAAAATTATATTATTATTAAATAATTTTTAAAAAATCTGCATTGAGTACTTTTACTTTTAATACTCAAATACATCTTCCTGATTGTACCTACATACTTTTAACATTTTCAATGCAGTGCTTTTACTAGTAACACAGTATTTTTACAGTTTGATACTGCACTTTCACTTAAGTACAGGATCAGAATATTCCCCCCAATCACCTGTGACCATTCCACTTTGTTTGAAAGTATTTAATATTTGAGTCTTATAATAAACACAGGCTTAGCTTTAATTTGTACACATTTGTTTTTGTGAATAAAATATGTCTCTACACAAAACAATGTACAATATTACAGTGTTAAAATGACAATTTATATACAGAATGAAAAATAAACATGACATTTATATTTATATATATATAAGTTATTAAACAAGGAAAGTAATAGATATTTACATACACAGCTGCCTCGGTACAACATTCAATTTGTACATAACAACTGGTATTTTGGTCAGTCATTATCAGTCAAAAGCAATAGTTTTAAATAAGTTTGAGGTATTTATGGCATGATTACATGTGAAAAAATTTCTGTCTGCTTTTTCTATTTACAGAGCAGCAATACAGGGAGTCACTGGACCGTCAGCGCAGTGGCAACAGAGGTATCATCTTTCTGTCATGACGTCCACAAGAGATGAATATGGAGCCTGAGAGAGGAGGGAAAGAGGGAATAATTCATTAGTGCCAATGCCACAGTGTTTATGTGCTTTTGTAGTTACAGTGAATGAGAAAGCTAGTTTAAAGGGAGAGTTGGACATTTTGGGTGATTCGCTCATTCGCTTTCTGGTGGAGCGTAAAATGAGGTAGTCGACCACTCTCATACCTGCACAGAAAAACTGAGCTTCAACAAGTTGGCTTAGCTTAGCACAAAGACTGGAAACAGGGCAAAACAGCTAGCCTGGCTCTGTTAAACGCTTCCAACGGAAGCTCACGAATTCACGTCATCCATCGCCTGATGCAAGTGTGAAAACAACAATTTACAGTTTTAAGGGCTTTATATACCACACTAAAGTAGCTACGACCTTCAACTTCCTGCAGTCTCTGATGGTAGTCTGTTAACAGCTCAGAGAGCCAAGAAAGCCAAACACGGCAAATTTTAATTTTTGTATTGATTAAACAAACAAGATATAATGCACTAGGGGACTGTTTATTACATATAAGGGGCAAGTCAAATAACTTTTAAAGTGCTGGGGAAGGATTTGTGTTTTTCATTTTATTTAAGGGTGAGGACGTATTTAAATAGTTAAATTCTTTACTTATTTCAAATACCATCCGATCTCCAATTATTGTAGAATTTTCTAATTTCTGATGGTTCTTCAAGTTATCATTTTTAAGGAGGATTTGCATTTTGCTTAAGAAATTAACTGTTTGTTTTGGAGACAACTCTTGACTCACCTCTGTTTGCTTGTTGTATCAACTCCAATACTACCTACATTTGATGTGAAAATTTAACAAAAAAAACTTCCCCTCTCTGATAAATAAAGTACCGTCCCTAATTATTAAGCTTTTGAGATGCCGCATACAACACACAGAGGTTAAATTTTTCAGTTTTCAGTCTTTGTGCTAAGCTAAGCTAACCGGCTGTGGTTTCATATTTAACATACAGAGATTAAAATGGTATCAATTCTCTCACCTAACTCTTGAAAACAAAGAGTGTTATGTTTCATGTCATTCTGTGTCATATTTCCCAAAATATCAAACTATTCTTTATTAAAAGGAAAACCGGAGATCCAAGTAGATCTACTCACCTCATCTTTCTCTTTTGATGAAGGCAACAGGAAGTTCTCTGTTGGGAACCAAAAGTCCTGAATGGACCACGTCAAGCTCCTCGTTATCTGTTGCTACGATCTCATAGTCTCTGACCAACTGTGGGAAAAACAAGCAGAGATAAGTTAGTTTGTTGTTATGCAAAGTCGAGTGTCTTATTGAACAATTCTTGTACATGGCTTTAACCCTTTGAAACCTTGAACCTCTTTTCTTGTGGTGCTTTCAGAGCCCTTTGCAAGTATTTAAACCTTTAAATCCAGAGCAAATTGGTCCCAAAAAACATGAGAAAAAAGCAATTATCAACGTGGTAAGAAATGTTACAAGAAATTAGCTGATTAAGTAGATTATTAAAAAAGGGAAATGTTTAGATAAAAAAAAAAATTAAAAAAACTGTAGAAAACTAGATTTTTAATTATTAGAATTACATATTTAAAATTATGTTACAGAATTGTATAAATTGTTAAGCACTTTTCCAAGTCTTGTTTGCCTTGGGTTTTTTTCTTTTTTTTCTTTTTTTTTGTTTGCTTGTTTGTATTCCGTTGTGGTTTTCATGTCCTTTACTTACTTTACATGTTCTTGTACTTTTTTGCTAATTTCTTGCTAATTTTGAGGTCATTTCTTCTTTCATTGCCTTCTTCCCAACTTTCCCATTTTTCTCAGGTTTCAAAGGGTTAATGCGACTAATAATGTGTCTATAAACTAATCTTACCCAGCACATGGCTAGCCGTAGCTGCAGCTCTGCCAGCCGTCGGCCGATGCACATCCTCTTTCCGATGCCGAAGGGAACGTGAGCGAAGGGGTTGATGGTGCTGTTTTCCCGCAGCCAGCGCTCAGGTTTGAACTGCTTCCCATTGTCATAGTACTCCTCGTTGGAGCTCAGTGCGTGGCTGTTGATCATTAAAACTGTCTGTAAAAGAATGAAAATACCAATAAGTTTTATAGATTTAAAAATTGTAAGACCTAGCTCAAAAGCAATGCAATCGATAATAGATTACAGTGGAGACAGAAAACTGTAGATTACGAGCAAATAGTAAATAAAGAACTTGCACAAAAAAAATCTGATCCTGCCATGCCATTTGCCGAATTGAACATGCCATTGAAGTTGCTCCATTTAGACTTTGTACAGTATTTGAGCACGTTTTTGTAACATTCAGACAGTCAAATGTAAATTAATACAAGAATGTAATCTGCTCATGTCAGGTGTGTGTTAACGACAACTAAGCCACTTACTCCTTTTGGAATGGCATAATCTCCCAACACAGTGTCTTTGTCCAGGGTCCTGCTGGTGAACGGGACTGATGGCGATAACCTGGAAGAATTTGAAGGAAAAATAAGCGCATGGGAATACAGCCTCATTGAAGTTATAGTGTTGCATGACATACATATCTAAGCTGTTTAACGGGAGCTAAACATACTCCCGATGTTTTTCACGGTGCTAGATGATGTGAGATATAATCTCCAGTCAGGGATCATACACATTCCCTGTGTGATGCATTTATGGCATTAGCCTTAAATAACATGTTTGCCAACTTGTGACCGCACAAGAAGAAGGGGAGAAAGTGGGCCGCATTAGGAAGTGATTTGAACGTGACCAACACGGTTTTAAGCTGGGATCAGTGGTTGCTGGCCATGTAACCATATCTCATGTTTTTGAGGCAGTCATGTGTGTGAGTTTTGCCTCTTTAATCTCCGTGGTACCGAGTGAGTGCATAATGCAGACAGTGAGACTGATTGGAAAACTGAGGATCTCATTTACTGGTGAATGTTATGTTGTGTCTCGTCAGTGGTGGAGAAAGTACTCAGATCCTTTACTTAAAGTGGACCCTTTCTTTATTTTCTATCATATATATGACATATATATAAATGTGGCCAAACCTTCAAATAATTAGGTAAACGTATGCAAAACCACTGGCCTCAGACTGTTCTGAATTTTCATTTCCCTATGTTTTTTCACTCCCTGGCTGGATCCCTGGGATGCCGACATACAGAAGACCTGCTAATGCTGACCAAGGACTTAAGGCTTAAGGAGACAGGCGCTAATAAAACAGAGTTTTAGACAGAGGGTGAATACAGGTGTTTTTGCAACAATGCGTCATGTAATCATGTTTTAATAGAAACCCAAAATATAAGTATGAACTTGAAGAGGGGTATATTATGTACTATTTAAGTAAAAATAGAAATACCATAATAAAATACATCTTTACAAGTAAAAATCCTGAAATAAAATTTTACTTAAGTAAAGGTTAATTATTATCAGAAAAATGCACTTAAGGTATCAAATTACGCAGAGCGGATCCTTTCAAAGTATCATATCATTATAGAATATTATATGAATCTGTTTCATGGCTAACAAATACATGTAAGAATATTTTCATGTTGTAAGTGTGGAAGATATATCATAAAAGCATATGTGTTTTACATGTAAAAAGTGTTGTGGAGTAAAAAGTCAAATATATCTCTCTGAAATATAGTGGCGTTAAAGTATAAAGTAGCTTGAAAAGGAAATTCTCCAGTACATCAAAATTGAACTTAAACCTTTGAGACATGAGCAAATTGATTTGATGTCTTTCAAAAACATGGGAAGAAGGGAATGAGTAACTTAAGATTAAATGACCCAAAAATTAGTGAAGAATTTGTAAAAAGTACAAGAAAATTATGAAAATTAGAAAATAAAACCAAAGAAAAATAAAGTTAATGGGAAAAAAAAACAAGTAAATGACTTGAAAATAGTACTTAAACATAATAATAATTCTGCAAAACAACTGTAAATGTATAATTATGATCATTATAAATATAGTGTTTGGGACATTTTTCTGTAGTTTCTTTAAAAATAGCTTTTCAAATCTACTAATTTGTAGAGCTTTCCTTGCCAAGCTGCTTGTTGGCTTCTTTTTCCTCAAGTTTTTAAAAGAAATCAAACCAGTTTACTGGTGTTTGAGGGCAGTGATGTTGCTGCAGGTTTCAGGGTTTAAGTACAGTACTTGAGTAAATGGACTAAACAGAGTAAATTGCAGTACTGGTAGCATGTGTGGCTACACGCATTTTTAGCTTGACTGCGAGCTTTAACAGTTGGAGGTACACTTCATTTGGAAACTAACTGCAGTTTATTGCTGGCTTATCATTTCTCACACTGTAACTGTGGTAGTTGCTGGACGCTTCGTGTAGCTGTTCTATTTTCTGCGCCCTGTTGTACTGTACCTCATAGACTCCTTGAGGCAGGCCTTGAGGTAGGGCATGCTCTTAAGGTGCTCTCCACACGGGTCCTCGTCAGGAGCCACCACTGCTCTAATCTCCTCAAGCAACTTCCTCTGGGCATCGGGGTTACGTGACAGGTTGAAAATAGCCCACAGCATACTGTTGGCAGTCTGAGAAACGTAAAAACAGCGAGAGAGAGAGACAGAGAGACGAGGTGTCACTTAGTGTAGTGAGGCAGCTACTCTAAGTGCATTCCTTTGTGGGGTCCTGAAGGGAGCTGAGGAATGTTTGGGGTCCCTCAAAGGCTCCTCAGTTACATCCACCACATTCATTTCCCACTTTTGAAGCACTGTAACTGCAGCAGTTTTTTTCTTCCCAACTCAAAGGAAAAAAGGCGAAAGGTGAAACATTTAAAGGGCTAACCTGCAGTCATAACTATAACATGCTGTGCCGAAGCAATGTGATGATCAAACCTGAGAGCATGAACAGTAAATAAACAAACAAAAAAAAAAAAGCAGGAATAGATGGAAATAGCTTTAAAGCAATACCTTTAACATTTGGGGAAACATTTTAAAAGGGATAGTTCAGACTTTTTGAAGTGGGGTTATATGAGGTTATCAAACTCAGTGTATTACATACAGTAGATGTCAGTCGGCACGTCCCCAATTTGGAGAAGCGGCAAGAATACCAACATGGAGCAAAGCAGTGTGCTGCTGTAGACGTAGGCAGCAGCAAGAATGAATTTTAGCCACAAAAAAAAAATCAAAATCAGTGAAAGTGTACTCTATGTTGAGATCATTTTCACCGCTTTAACTTTCCTTCAGACAGCGCGTCCCAACAAGAAAGCCGTGAACAGACTCAGTTCCCCATCTGCTCACCTGAAAACCACCAGACTTGTTTGACAAAACAGTCATATTTGCTTCCCTGAACACAGGAGCTGCTAGTCTGCTGCTGTCTCCATCAGTTAGTTTGCATTATTGTGTGACTTTGGCGAGTCCAAACTAACCCCTTTAAATGCCAAAGTCACACAATAACACAATGCAATACAACAATATAACTGCTCAAGGCAACGGTAGACCAGCAGCTCCTGTGTTCAGTGATGTTGAAACACCGTTTTTCTCAATGGTGTTTGGCTTTAAAGAGAGTGATACAACAGCTTCCTTTTCCCATTGGAAACTGCTGACTAATATTAAGGTAAAGCAATGAAAATATTCTAAATAGAGCATACACTTAAATTGATATAGATGTTTTTTTGGGTGGCTAAAATACATTTTATTGCTGTCAACTGATCCATATGGGACTCTAACCTGCTTCTCCAAAGTTGTAGCCAGCTGAATGACGTTTACTGACTATGAATAAATATTTCGCACAACCCCACTTTAAAACATCCAAGCTATCCCTTTAATAGCTTTCATCCTGAGAGTCAAATGAGATTTCATCCCAAGAGAAATGAGATAAGACTGATCTGATATGAAGGGGTATCATATCCACTCATCTCAGCAAGAAAGCAATGAGTATTTCCCAAAAATATCAAACCACTCCTTTAAATGAAACATGTTTTTTCGAAGTGTAAAAAGTTGCTCACCGTCTCAACACCTCCTATTTGCAGCTCTGTGATGGCTGCATACAGCTCCTTCTTGGAGAGACAGCTCTGGTGTAAGATGTCACCGATTAAGTCATCAGGAGCTCTGTTGGCGTTTCTTTTCAGCTTCTTGTCAATGTAGACTTTAGCTGAGGAAACACAAAGCAGCAAATATGCAATCACACCATTATACACTACATTAAATCTCATGGTTGTCTCATAATAATTTTAGTGTATTTGCTGTGTATCTGTCTCGTGTTCCTGTTGAGCTATCAAGAAAAAAATCCAAAAACTTCAGTTTCTTCAACATGACAATTCGCATCTTTTCTTTGCTTTACATAATTTTAAAGACTATGTTTGCCTGTTGGTCAAACAGGAAAATAACATTTTAAGCCTTCATCTTGGGTTTGAGGACATTTTTTAACTATTTTATCAATCGACAAATATGATAGCAGTAACATGTCCCACCTGTGTTACAGTGTTTGTAATCTGGATTAAGTTATATCAGAATTAAGGTCATTTTCTTTGGGCTGCCTGTATGATCCCTGTATCACTGTATGACTTTTGCATTAGACTGTGAGATCAAGTTGCAACATGTGTGAAGTGTGTGATCAAATTCCCACTTTTATATGTGCAGGTCTGGTTTTGTCCTCACATAACATCGCATCCATATGATCTGAATCATAAGGAGGACCACCGATGTGTCTCTACTTTCTGTCCTTATTTGAGCCCTGACTGTTGTTGTGAGTCACAAGCTTATAAAGGCTGAGCAGCGTTAAAAAAAAAAATCACACAACACAAAAACAAACTATGTCTGACTGACACTCCCTGCTCCTAAAATGATGACGTCAGTTGCTCTCAAGCAGCCTACAAGTGCTGTTTTCTTGCCACCAAATGACGGAAAATTGTGTGTTTATGTGTGTGTTTGTGAGTACGAGGTAACGAGCTACAGCACAACCAGCATCATCATCTTCCTGCCTCTCTGCCCTCCCTCCCACCATCTGCTACTACAAATATTTGGCAGATTTCTCCCTCTTAGGTCATGCAGTTTACTACGACTCTGGCTGTCGTTTACCCAGAGTGCCAAGTACACAAAAAACACAGAGGCACTCAGTTCAACCCCTCCTCCTCCCTCTGTTCCTCTCTATCTGTCCCCTGACTAGAACTGAGCTCAAACTGGTTTGTACATCACTGAGGAGTGAAGAAAAACTGCATCACAGCTTTGTGAAGTGTAGTATTTGTGTGCGCTTGTACCTGTGCTGAAGATGCGGTCCCATGCTTCTGTGTGTTTCCGCCATGGATTGGTGTTGAGTTTCTTGTGGAGCTCCACCGGTGTGACCATCATCATGCCAAATGTGCTCATCATCTACAGAGAAAGACAAAAACTGTTAACCCTTTGTAACTTGGAGAGCCATCACTTTTCTTGTGCTGCTCTCAAACACTTTTCACAAGTATTTAAACCTTTGAGAGTTCAGCAAATTGGTTTGATTTTTTTCAAAAATTAGGGAAAAAAGCAAGCTGGTGTAATTTTTTTTCAATATATGGGGGGAAAGGGTGCACTGAGCAATTTGGTAAGAGATAATCACAAATTGCAAGACACTGGTAGATTTAGAAAATTATTTTTAAGAAAAGCTGGGAGAAAATGTTGAGGAAAAAAAAGAAAAAAAAAGCTATGCTCATTACTTTCATAGTTACATATCTGAAATTAGGTTTCAGATTTTTAGAAGAATTGTCCTTTTTTTACTTTATTTTTTGTCCTTTTTGATTAATTATTTTATTTATTTTACTAATTTCGTGCTAATTTGGGGGTAATTTCTTCTTTCTTTGCTCATTGCCTTCTGTCCATGTTTTTAAAAGAAATCAAGCCAAGTTGATCAGGTTTCAAAGGGTTAAATCTAATTGCCATCCACTCACACTGAAAAACTTTGATGCAATCTTTATCTTCTGTTGTTTCTTACACCCTCTGACCTGTGAGACCTTTGTGAGCCTTCCCTTATCACCTCCTGACTAAATGGTATTGGTTTGCCCCAGTAAATCCCAGTAAGATCCCAGTAAATACAGTGAGAGTGTCAGTGAGACACTGAGCTGCTGCATCACCAGCTGATCTCAGGATGAACCTGATGAACTTTTTCAGAATCACAGATCATCCCAGGTGTCCTCTCTGCTTCGGTACACACCGCTGCTACCAGTGGAACAAACAACAGGCGTACTCACTGTTTTCACTGCGGTGATGAAGTTCATGGCTTCCTCGTTGACTTTCTCCTGCAGGAGACCAAATCTCTTGTCGTAGAGGACGAGGCAGATGGCTGAATGATGCAGAAAATATATGATTGACATTCAGAGCCTGAGCTGCACAATCAGACTTTTTGATTCTCCATGTGGATATCTACTACTGATGGTAAAAAAAAATCTAAGAAAGAGGTCACAAAAATAAAAACAAAATAATTAACTGCAAAGCAGATTAACTGACTGACTGAAAGAAATAATGCGCATGTATACATGTGAAATTATTTTCCCCTTAAATAAAAACATAACAGAAGCAGACTTTTATTTTGACAAAATTGAAGACATTTACACTAAAATTTAATGCAGAAAGGTGCAAATTGGTTTAGAAATTACATTTTTTACACTATTTTGTTTTTGTTAAGAGGCCCCACAGCTTTTAGGCTATTTGTCTTATTTTAAGTCACTTTTATTTAAGGGGCACATTTCAAAACCAAAGAAGTTGAACCAAAGTGCTTTCTAGTCGAGGCAGATGGGTTAGGATCAGTCTGAACACAGGTTTATATGATTAAAGAAGTAAAAGGTGCATAAAATGAAGTAATACATGAAATAACACAATGAAACAGTAATAGAGAGCAGGGAGGACTAAAAAGACTTGCACAATTGAAAGCAAGAGCAAAATAAAGAAAGAGGATCAATTAAAAAAAGTCATAAGAGACATTTAAAGTACAACATGTGACAGCAAACTAAAGATCTTTAGATGTTTAAAGATGACTTTTTCATCCATTTTAAACACATTTATAGGTTGTTTTTTTTTATAAACTTAAGTGTGTTGACTCAGCAGAGCTAAATTTAAATGAGAAAATTTTATTCACAGTAGTATAAATATTTGAAAGCAATTTACCAAGAGACCAAGAGCCTCCCAGCATTATATTTCTATATTTTTGAATTCCCACCAAGCGCCCGAATTTTGTGTTTTCTTTACATTAACGAAAACATTCTCCCCATAAATGAATACTTATAAAAACACAATGAAGTGCTTAAAATCCCCACCCCCCTTCTTTATGTGCCCCCTTAATGCTGAAAGAATACCTACGCCGTTTGGAGATGGAGAACCTAATTAGCAGATGAACTAATAATGAAAATAATCATTCCTTGCAACCGACATGAACAAATAAAATTAAACTTACTCTCAAACGACCATTTATTGAGCTCGAAGTACAAATCTGAAATCTCTCCATTGACGTTCGTCTTTCCAATTCTGCCAACGAAGTCCATCAACACCTGCATTCACAGACACGAGCTGTCAGTCATCGATCACCAAACACCACACGAGACAAAGACTCTTATTTTTAAGTGTCTTACCTCGTTTATTTTGCGATCAAGCTTCACCACCTCTGTCGGCTTCATGAGCTTCTGCTGGAAAGCGCTCCTCACTCTCTGCCAGTCTTCCCCCTCCCTGCAGACATAAACACGCTTTAACCTGCCATTGCACTTCAAGTTTAACAGTTTTAGACAGTTTCTATGAGAATGAACGAGACTTACAGAATGAGGAGTCCGTACGCTTCGTCTCTCATGTCTCTGTATGCAGTCCAGGGTTTGATCTCCAGCCTCTGAGGGTAAGTTCCCTCCGTCCTGTAGAGCGACTCCACCAGGCAAGGTGCGCCGATGTGCACCGACTCAAAAGAGCCCAGCTTCATCCGGAAAATCTTGCCGAATTTCTTGTGATAATCAACCTAAAAGAAATTCAAGGTGTCATTACTCTGTCAGAAAAACACGTAATTTAAATTCAATATTTTTCGTTTAAAAATGTTTTTTTGCAGCAGCAGCAGTGCTTGAAAAAAACAAAACAAGTTACGTTTTCATGTAAAAGAAGAAAACTGCAGAATAAGACATTAATTTTTTACTTTACCAGTGCCTCGTGTTGTCTCATCAGACCTCCTTTCCAGATCAGCTGAGCCAGACTGCCGATGAGCGGCCAGTTGGTGGGTCCGGGAATCGCGTCCAGGCCGTGCGCACTGGAGGCAGCGTGAGGGCAGCGCGCAGCCTCCACAGCATCCTTCTCCTCCAAGACGCACACTGAGGATGTTGGTTTGAAGTGCTGCAGCCCGACAGACTTCTTCTTCAGCAACTCAACAATCTGAGGGACCTTTTGGATCTGCGCCCTCATCCTCAAACTTTTAGATTTGCTGGTTAAAAAAAATCTAAACAGCAGCTGTTCTTTGTTATCTTAGGGGTTTCTGATTTCTTAGAAGTGTCACACCTTGCTGCAATATATATACCCTGAGAGTGTTTATTCCTGCTGTGCACTGAGCCAATCAGGGGCCGGTCCTGCATGGTGTGGCCGTCGAGCCCACCATTCATTTATCCACGTTGGGAGGGTCGTATGACCCCAGATAGACCGAGGAAATGCCCTCACCCCCCTCACTTTATAAATAAACACACAGGCCACATCGGAGGTGACGCGGTTCGCTTGAACCGTGTTTCAGAGCGATTGAAAGAACCGAAACTTTGGCAGAGCAAATACTACTGCCACACTTCTGCACCGTGGGCAAATATTTAACAGATTGCAGGTTGTGCGCGCGTGTGTGTTTGCTTTGTTTGTGTTTTGCAGTGTGTGTTCTTTGTGGAAGGGTGGGGGGTTAACTGGGCATTTTGGGTGCAATTGTCTTTTTTAAGTCTTTATTATAATTGTACATATATAATTTTTTCGACAGTTATTATCTGATAAGTTCGTTTTGGTTTACATCATCTCATTCAATTCAAAGATTTCCAGATCTTTCCATAAGATCTTTAATGTTAAAGTCCAGTTTGGATTTTGCATACTGTGCCCCCCCCCCCCCCCCCCATAAGTGCACGTAACACAAAGCAAGCAGAAAAAGAATATAATATTTTTCTAAAGCTTCATTTGATACATAACCCTTAATTTAACCCGTTAAAACCTAAGCAAATTGGTTTGATTGGTTTCAAAAATATGGGGAGAAGGCAGCAAGCATCTTGACAAGACATGACTCAAAAAATAACAAAAAGCTTGTTGAAAAAGTTACAAGAAAATAACCTGAAAATAAGCAAAAAAGAAAAAGTAAAAAAACCCCAAACAAACAAGAAAACGATGCCAGAAAAGTGCCAAAAATCATTATTGTTTAAATGTATATTTTTTTCTGTAACATAATTTTAAAAATAAAATTATAGTAAATATAAATATAGTTTTGTTGACATTTTCCCTAGGTTTTGATATTTTTCTAACCCTTTTCCCTTTTTTCCCCAACTAATTTTGAAGTAATTTTCTTGTCACTTTTTTCTAAATTTTTCTTAAATTTGTGGAACATTTCTTGCCAAGTTGGTCAACCAACATTGGCTGCTGATATCAGCTCAGAAATTAGTTGATGGGTTTACCGTCATTAAAACCACCTCTTGGATATCCGTCTCCCTGTCATGCCATGACTTGTGACATGGCATAACGTGCAGTGGGCTTGTACCCTGTAAAAGTGGTCGTTCAGACTCTCAGGTGGCATCAGAACAACCTTGAACATTGACTGAACAACAGCCTCTCCAGGTGTAACACACACACATCAATCACCCCCCAACCTCAAAAAAAAAAAAAAGAACAAAAACACCACTCACACATCCACAAACATGTTCTCTCTGGCTTCAGAGTGCTTTGACAAAAGGCATCACATGGTATCGGACAGTTTTGGCAATTTGTATTTTTTTGTCATCAAAGTGTGTTTGTTTAATCCGCACAGTGTCTTCCCTCGATTTTGGTATTGATTAACCAAACGAGATATAAAGTATCGATTAGTGCATTTTAAGGCCCAGATTCATCGAACCGGCATCAAAGGCCAACTGTCACCTCAGTTCGCCTGCGTCTCGCCAAAAACTTGCACTTAACACACTGCAAAGTCCACAACTAACAGCAAAAAAATACTTACTACATCCTGCACCTACCCGAGAGGAAGTAACTTTCCACGGCAGCAGTAGTCTATAATTCGTCATTTAAAGAGGGAAACTGGAAGGCAGACAGATTCAAGACGCAAGTTAGTCCATTAGCACATTAATAACACGACCTGATGTTGAAAGACATCTAGCGAACAGTAGCAAACAACTACAAACCATTTCTGTTTAATATAAAAAAAAACACCCAACACAATCGTACCCGCCAAGTTTGTTTCAAAAGCTCTCTCTTGATTTTTTTGGAAGATATCCTCACTTCCATTTCTCTGAGCCAAACTGCTAATCAGTGCGTTTAGGTTTCCATCACAGATGTGCACAAAAAACTCCCCAATATTTTCAAAATGTCGATAAAACACAATTGCGAGATGACTGCGTCTCTAATGAGTGATGTTATGTGACTTCTTCCTGATAACATTCCAAGAAGCATGGAGAGATACTGAGACCCAAACTGCTTTAAAATAGACTGAGTAGCAGAAAACACCTCATATGTTTAGCATCAGTGTATGTGAACCACAACATTGTCAATTCATAAAACTTAAATAATTTTCAACAGTGATTTGTAACACTTTTGATATAAAGGAATATGTCGTCCATCTATTGTGGCGTCGAATGAGAGGAAAAATGTTATGCGTCGTCTTAGAGGGCAAGGAGAAAGTACACATTTTGTCATTTAACATGGAGGACTTACAGTTTGTGACAGGACGTCTGTTAAAAGTCACAAGCTGTGCTAATCCCTGATGACATCACTGGGGTCGTTTTCGCAAAAGCTTACAGTGGCACTTTCATTGACAAGTAAACTGCTCTTCGTTTGATTAAAAAAAAAAAAAAAAAGTGAAGTGCCCCTTAAATATTTCTAGACTACCGAAGGTTAATCGGTATCTGTCAGAAATAATCATTTGCTATTTTCAAGGAATAAGACGAAAAGTTCTCTAATTTCAGCTTCACACATTGTAAAATCTGGCGGGTCGAATTTACTGAAATAAAACTGTAATACTGATTGTCTTGAAAAATGTTAGTAAATATATCTACTAGTCTTAATTTATGTTTACTATCTAATTGTTAGACATGGCAAATGTAGTTATATTTACATGACTTTGTGAAGGTGTTGCAGTTTAAGAATGACAAGCTTAATTAAATCAATCTTTTTAAGTTTTAGCAACTTAAGTAAATCAAGTTTACTGTACTATTCATCTGTATGCTTTTCTTAAAGACGTTAGGAAAACAGAACTTGCAGCTCTACTAACTTCTACTAACTGGCAAAATCCTCTTTGTCATGATCAAGTTAAGCTGGACTAATTTGGTTTACTGAAGTTGCTAAACAATTAGAAAGAACAAGGCTATTTTCATTTGTTGTTTTTAAGTTGCAAAACTTCACAAAAATAAGTGAATACAACTAAATTTCAAGTAAACTTAATATAAAGTAAACATACATTAAGATTTAGTGATAGTTACTTTACTTTTTTATGGCAATTGGTTTCCAAGATTCTTTTTATATTTAAGTAAGATCAACCTTGAGAAGTTTAGGTTCAAGACGGCTTCATAAAATATTTAGCAGATAATGAACATAATCATTATAGTAAACCAAGCATTGTGAGAAGCACTGGATATTGACTTTATAGTCGTGTGTGTGTGTGAGTGTGTGTGTGTGGCTTTAACCATGTAATGATAAAACAAATGTATCAACAATAATGCAAATAATTAATAAATTGTGCAATAATAAGGAAATTAACTTACATGACGCACACATGATGGCCGCAGTACAAAGGTTAAACAAAGGGAGGAATAGTCTCTAATTAACCAAATGATTGCACCTGAGGGAGGTGGAGCCTTTCCAGACAGGTGTGTTGGGTTTATTCGCCCTGCCTCTGGTGGGTCATGTGATCTGTTTCTGGAGTCTTTCAGGGGACATTCAACAATAAGAGGTTAATAATCCCACATCAGGGAAATTTACATGTTACAGCAACTCAAGAGTCAGAAGCAAGAAAAAAAGATAAAAAAGTGATTGAGTGCTTAATAGTTTAAGAATATTCCAAAAATACAAATTAGATAAAATAAAAACAATATAATATCTATATATATAGTATAGCACAGAAATGGGAAAAAATATTGCACAGTAGAAAACTGCACAATAGCCCTAAATCACAGTTTGACAAGAAATATTACACTAAGAACACTGCCTGTAAAACTAAAGACCAAAAAAAAAATTAAGAATTTAATATTACTTTAAAAAAAAAAAAACATTTTTTTTTTTTTTTTACAGTATAATACCATTTTTAAAGTACTTTAGTGAACATCAGATTTGGGCATTATGTGGAAAGGATTTGTCTGTTCTCAAAGCGAAATCGGCAGGTTGTTGAGCAAGACTTTTCCTCAGGACTTCAACCTCGCAATGTCCCGGCCTGTACTGGCACATTGAACACAAGGTAACACTGGCAGTGTCGAGGACAGCTGGCACTGACTGCACCTGCAGGGTGCAAGTGACAGAGAAAACATGTTTTCCGTGATGTGCTCCTGTGGGCAAATAGTCACTACGCAATACCTTCCTCTATGACCTCGAATAGAATCAGGGATTAGATGGGTTTTTACCGTAGTAAGTGTGTAAATTGAGGATTTGGGCTATTAGTTTATCAAAGGTAATCAATTATATCTGTTACACTATACTATTTTGATTTTGTGTTCAATATAAGCTGAAATACAAGCGCAAGCCATGCTGCTTTCAGCATGCATGAACAAATAGCTTTTAAGGCAATTCATTAATTTTTTTTGAAGAAATTGTGGAATTTAAAAAGAATCATGAGTATTGCACAGTAAACACAAGTCTTTCTTTTTCTTCCACAATATAACATTGTGGAATTTATCAATCTGGTTTTAGGAAAAGTCACAGGAAAGAGACAGGACAAGTTAAAACTGTAAAAAATCTCAGAGGAGGGATAAGACAATGCTCTCTGTTTTGGTATTACTGAACTTTGATATGGTAGATCACACAATTCTTTTAAGCAGACTCAGTAACCTCATCTCTGGCATTGTTTTTAATTGGTTTGAATCAGATCTTACTGACAAAATTTTCATGTAAGTATGGGTGAATACTCATCTAGATTTTATGAAATGAAATGTGGTGTTCTCCAGAGTTCAATTTTAGATCCTAGACTTTTTAATCTTTATATGTTACCGCTCGGAAATGTCATCAGGAGGCACAGAATCAATTTCCATAGCTATGCTGATGATACACAACTCTACATCGCAGTGTGTCCTGATGACACAGGGCCTACTGATTCCCTTTTTAACCGGATGGCAGATAACTTTTTACAGCTCTAAGACAAAATTTAGGCTTTAGTTATTGGTACAGGCACTCAGAGAGAGAAACTGGACAGCAGACTCCAAGCACTTTCTTTTAATCCTTGTGAGAAAGTTAAAAATCTATGCGTAATGTTTGATCCAGACCTCAATTTTGATGTTACACAACAGGCATTTTATAATTTAAAGACCATTGCCAGAGTGCATCCTTCTCTCTCTCAAGCCAATGCAGAGACACTTATTCATGGTCTTATTACCAGCAGAATAAATTATTGCAATGCGCTTCTTTCCGGTCTACCTAAAAAGAATATTTCACAGCAACAACAACTCCAAAATCCAGCTGCATGAATGCTTACAAAGACCAGAAAGAGAGCTCACATTACGCTGATTTTAAAATCTGCATTGGCTATACCTGTTTCTTTTAGAATTGATTTTAAGATACTTTTATTGGTTTATAAAGCTCTTAATGGTCTCTCTCCCTCTTTTTTAACTTTTACCTTTTTTTTTTAAAACTAATTTGCTTTTACCATACGAGCAAAGCAGAGCCCTCAGGTCCTCTGGAAGTGGTCTTTTATTAGTACCCAAAGTCAGGACTAAAACTTACAATGAGGGGCGGCCTCTAGGTCAGAGAGTAGAGCGTGCGCCCTATGTAGGCTGAGTCCTTAGCAGCAGCCCGGGTTCGATTCTGGCTTGTGGCCCTCTGCTGTGTGTCATCCCCGTCCTCTCTCCCCCTTTTCCATCACTCGCTGATTGCATTATAATAAAGGCATGAAAAGCCAAAAAAAAAAAATCTAAATAAAAAAAAAGTGGTGTGAGGCATCTTTTTATTACTACGGCCCCCCTTTGTGTCACACCTTACCTGAAGATCTGAGGGCAGCACGTAATGTTGATATTCTTTAAAGCAAACTCAAGACCTACTTGTATAATCTGGCATTTAACTGAATTTTATTTTATTCTTAGTCTGTTTTACTGATTTATATATTATCTTATTCTATTTTAGTTTCAGAATTACCGATAGCGCATATCTTATACCAACACCAACAAATACCAACAAAAAACATTTATGCTCTATACTTATATCCATTGGCTGCATGAAAGAGAGAATAAATAAGTAAACAAAATAAGCAAACAGAATTGTAAGCATTATCAAGTTATTGCACTTTTGGCAGATTTTTCTTTTTCAGATTCACATCTCTAGTGCTACATGTGCCATTCTTTAATGCTAATGACTTGATGATTTATTTAACCCTCTAAAACGTAGTTGGACATCAGTTTTCTTGTGCTGCCTTCAGATGCCTTTCACAAGCTTAACCCTTTTAAAACCTGAGCAAATGGGTTTGATTTCTTTCAAAAACATGGAGAAAATGCAATGTCTAACTTGGCAAGAAATGTCACACAAATCGCAAGAAATTAGCCAAAGGTGATGAAGGAAGTGACTTGAAAATTAACTGAAATTTAGTTTTAAAAAAAGAGGCAATTATTAAAAAATTATATACATATTAAAAAAATATGGAAAAATGTCAGCAAACTATATTTATATATATTTATATCTTATTATCTAATTTCTTGTTTGCTTTTGCTTTTTTACTTCCATGTGTTGTTAAATTGCTCACTGCCTTCTTCCCATGTTTTTGTAAGAAATCAAACCAATTTGCTCAGGTTCCAAAGGTTAAAAATGAAACTGAAGCCTCCAAAATTGATTTAAATTCAGATTCTTGACCTACTGAGCGCTTTCGTCATCTCGTTAGCTTTGCGAATTCTCTGTTTCTTACACTAAAAAATCAGTGAGGGCTTTGTAGTCGGGACAACAGCGGCAGAGATAAGTGATGAACTGAGATACGGGGGGCAGCTGACCTTCTGATGCAGCAGCGGAGTCATCAGCACACAGGGCAGGCAAACCTGATGACTCAAACTGTCCAAATTGACTGACAGGTCAGTGGGTTCGGTGATCAGGTTTGAAGTGGAGGCTGCAGGTGGGGGGATGCAGGCACATGCAAAAAAAGGAGAAACACAGGCACACAAAGATGCACATTCATACAAAAGAAAATACGTTGTAAAATAATGTAGGAGGGCTCAGAAGTTAGCTGTGGATCTATAATAGAGATGGAAAAGCTCTGTACAGTCACATCAGCCCAAGCGCTCACATAATGCCTGACCTAGAATGTGAGGTGCCCCCTTACACTAAGGAAGAAAATATTTACAACAGAGCACGAGTGGAGTTAAAAGCATAAGCACCCCACCACCTCTACCCTCCAGCAGCGTGTTTTTGCCCTACATCACACCAGCTCCTGCAGCAGTGAGGCTCTCACAGAGCTCACAGCGACGCTCTTAAACAGTCTCGACAGTGAAACAACAAAAAAAATCTCCTAATCACAACTTTTATCTGCCATTCAACAATGTTTCAAAGCATCCCGATTCGCTGCACATTCTGTTTGGTGTTGATTGAGCATTAAAATTCTTGACATAAAGCCAAAAATCAGAAAACATAAATATTTGTGTTGCTGACAAACAAGGGTTTTATTTATTTGATGGGGGTCTAACAAAAGCCTATAGATTATTGACTCTGGCCAGAAAGTAGGTCATTCCTATTGATAGAGATGATGGGGAATAACTGGAGCTGCTAGTAAGGAAGGAGATCTCCGTGAACTTGCTGACCTCGTCCCTACACACACTGAGGCTGCTGTTGCCTGGAGAATCTGGGTCAGGATTCCCTGGATGGAGAAGGGCCTCACTCCCTCCTCTCTGACAGCAACATGCTGAAGGAATGGAAATTGTTGGACTAGAAGTGAAGCTTGTTCCTTGGAGAGGGGAATGTCAATAGGCAGTACATAAATGAAAGGGTCATAAATTTGTCACAGTTAAATGTTTCCTCACAACAACCAGTATTGTTGACCGCCCCCCCCCCCCAAAAAAAACCCAAAAAGTTGTGTATTGGTGATTTTAGTGTTGCATTGCTCCTCTTGTAGAGATTAGTGAGTTGAAGCAGGGGTGACTGAGGTGAACTGCTGCTAGTGAGCATGCAGAGTTCACTGAGAGAGTACAGTTAACAAAGGTCTGTGAACTAAATGAACTACGTGTCCTGGAAAACTCACGCTAGCACTCTGTAGAAAATTAGGACAGCATCTCAGACTCAAAATATCATCTCAGCAGAAAATTCTGATTTCTTTAAAAATGTTATTGATGGCTAAAAGGATAATATGTACAGAATTATAATTTAAAAAAAAAAAAATTATTTAATTTTTTTTTGAGTATTACTTTTCTGAGCTTACTTTTCTGTCAATAAATTTATAAAAAAAAAACCACAAGCCTTGCAAAAGGCATCGTCACTATCCAGGTGGCTGGCAGATATAAATGCACTGAACAGTCCAACCTGAAAAAATGCCTAAATTTCTTTCAAAAACATGGGATGAAGGCAAAAGCAACAAAAGAAGAAATGACCCCAAAAATGCCAAACTCGAGGATTTAAAACAGAAGTCCACAAACCAATGGATGACATCACAGTAGCTACACCCTTCATTTATGCAGTCTATGGTTAATATTATATGTAGTTTGTGGACTGTGTGTAGACTGTGCTTCATAGACGATCTAGCAACTTGAGTGATATAAAACTTGTATGTAAGACGAAAATTGTCTTATGTATGATGATTATTCATAATAAAGTTGGAGGGCCCTGTAAATCAGGAGAGTTTCCCAGCAGAAACAACAGAGGAGTGCTGGGAGATTGCCTTGAAATACCATCACGTTCTCAACCCAACTTGTCGAGTGTTGCAGCGTTGTCACTGGACATAAATATATTACACTCTAGGTATCCTTCTGCATCTTCTTTTTACATTCAGGGATGCTGCTACCGTGATGTCAACAAATGCACATATTGGGATGACATGGCAATTTGTTATGTTTAGGCAACAACAGCACATAGCAACCAATGCTGTAACAACAACAAACGCACATGCTGGCACAGATACTTTAGGGTAAGGGTTATTCACACCCAGACGGGAGGCAAACACTAGACTCTTAAAAAAAGTCTGTTGTTTGTGGGACCCATCCACAACCCCAACCGCCCTATTGGCACTCTTGCACTTCTTTTAATATGTTGTTAATGTTCTCGAGTGACACTACCTGTGCCAAAAACACTGACAAAGCAGCGCTCTTATACGAGTTTGGAAAGAGAACAGGCTGGAAACGCGGGACAAACCCTCAAAAATTGGAGTGCTGGCAGGAATGTGCCCCCTGTGTGTGATGGCCTTTAGTGTTGTTTTAAGATACCTGAAAAATGTTGTGCATATCAATTGTCTAGCTGCACTAAAAAGTCTTTGTGCAGTTTTACTCTGAATTTGAAAAGTAATCCAACAATCCTGAAATAGATCCAGGCATGAAGGAGCATCCCTGTACATATTTCTGTGTTTCAGTGTATCTTACTTATTCTTTTCTGTGTGTGTATGGATTATATATTTAAAAGGGAAAATGGGTCATCCCTGAGAGGAGCTTTAACAGTCATTGGCTGATTGATCCACTGATGCTCCTTAAAAGAACAAAGAATATCTGACCAAAGGTGGCAGGTATTTTGATCCGTTATGCAACGGAGGACACTGACTTACTGTATGGGCTGCTCTACTTTCTGCAGCCAATAGGTTAACAGGTGTGTTCGTCTGAAGATTTTGAAGAGCAGTTAGTGAAGAAGTGCAACAAGTTCAGTATTTAACAAGGTCACCTGTTACGATGAAGCACTTTTTATGTGGTGTTTGTTATCGGTGAAGTTACTTCTGTTCAGCGAAGTGTTACAGTGAAATCCATTAAAATCCATCTGATCATAGGACACATCTGCAGGCCCTGTAATGGGATTTTTGATGATTACGATGCCAAAAACATCTTTGGTATTCATGTTTATTCAAGTGGTATAGTAGTATGCTTCTCGTGCTGCTATTAATGTTGACCATTTCAAGACAGACCACTGCAGCCGGTGCTATAAACCCTTCTCAAAAACTGCAAACAAATAAACAGTTCTTACTCACCTATGTGTTATTGTGATGGAAAAATCCATAATTGTTGTCATTTTATCCGACAGAATGGCTGCACATAAACTCCTAAACGTCCAGATGGTCTAAATCCAGTGAAATATTTGGTCCAAACCCATTATTACATCCATAGTTTTCCAAGAACTGCTGTTGCATCGTTTCAATGATTCAGCTTTTCCTAAATTACATTCTTTACTTTTCTCCTGTTTGATTTAGACAGCAGACCTCACCGTCGTCTTAGAAAGCTGCCCATAAGCTTCCAACAGAGCGCCTACAGAGTCTACAGGAGCTTCGAATGAGGTACCAGTTGACCTAAAGCCAGTCATGGCAGGAGTTGAAGAGCACAAGTTCCTGTAGTTTTAAGGCAGATGTCTATGAGAAAAGCTACAGGAGCTGCATTACATGCACACTTTTTCTCAGTCTGATTGAAATTAATCTGATTGACGATTTCGGGACAACTGTTTACATGGGGTGCCCTCTAAAACCATCTGGTGTTTACACGTGCATGTGAACGAAGCAGCTAATACCCCCTAGTTCTGGTCATCTTCAGCATCTTATTTTTTCATGAAAATATTTAGGTGAACATGAAAAAACATTGTGTTTCAGTGTGTTCAAGCTGATATAACTCAATGACAGACATAATTACAGTGATTTTGTTTGAGAATAAACTTCGTAATTTTATCTTTTAAATAAGCCCATGCAAGCACATGTTCAAAAAGGAAACAAGAACTGCAGTCAGTTTATTTTGGGTAAGGAGGATAGGAGTTTTAAGTGAATTTTACAGAATTTAATTAAAGTCTTCTCCAAATACAGTAATAATGAGCGAAAGTGATAATGTACATATGAAACTATGATTTCTTTGCTGCAGTTATGTCACAACAGCAGCCATGGCCCCAAATCAACTCGTTGATTACATCGTTGGCACACTCCGTCACACTTTGACCTCTCCACTAACCTGAGCCTCAGAGGTAAATTTGTCAAAGTTTTGACCCCCAGATACAGGGTACCCCCATGGCCGCATCAACTCATTGCCCTGCCTCTGTTATCTTATCATTATAAACAGGAGCTCTTTGGATGTCATCATGCACCAATGTCCTGTCAACCTGCCTGCTGGTGGGCTTTCAAAGGAGACCGTGCAAGGCAGAGCACAGATAGGTTTGCATGACAAAATTCGCCTCAAATTGCCTCATTTGAGCTTCATGGTGGTTAGGCCAAAGAAACCATTATTCAACTGGTAATCACTGCCACTGAGCAAAACAATGAACCTATGACAGCTCCACAAGCTGTAGCTGAGTTTTTATGGGGGGGAACAAAGAGTGAATTTAACTGTAAATTAACCAGTGATCGCGATGCCATAAAGGTCTGTATATATTGTGTTATTTTTTATTTAAGTGCATTAATCGCCGGACCGACATTCCTGTCTTTAAGAGGCTGAGTTTTAAAAGCTCCAGAGATGATACTGGTATCATATGAGTCTAGAAACTGAAACTATGGTACCAGCTATTATGCAATGCCAGCTTCTCAGAAAGGAGGTTGAATAGCGCTCCAAATTTTTTTGTAATGCAAAATAATGGAGCTGAAAATATGCAGTTAAAAAATGCAGTTAATCACAATTGACTATGAAAGTTCTGTGAAAGAACCCTACTATTAAATAATCTAAACTAACTTGTATGTTAAATTAATTCATTCAATATATCAGTTGTTACCTAACTTGTTTTTGGACTAACAGCCCACAGCAACATGCCAAAGTGCATTGACAATACATGGATTTTTCAGCTGAAACTGCTTTATTTGGGTTTTGCTTTGTTTAAATCTCCACTTCTGCTTGTTTTGGAAAGATAGAGACCTCTATGGATAATTCGGCTTAATGTAAAAAAAAAACAACAACCAAAAACCGAACATCTGGATCAGAAATAGGTGAGCACACAACGACTTATGAGAGCAAAGGGCTGAGCATGCTGTGGACTCGCAGCCCGTCTCTGAAATGCCAAACCGCATTTCACTGATTTGTTATGTGAAACTACTTTCTTCAGTGTTTACAGCTGTTTTAATCGCCTACTTTGTTTGTTTTGGGGAAGACGAAGCCTCTATGGATGAATCAGATCCCAATAAAGACCCTTCTGAATAATGAAAACTGAGGAAATTCTGGCTGGAAAAAGTTTAAGCTGGTTGCAATCTACAGGTCACCGCTTGACGCCACTAAATCCTCCTAAATTTTACAAACTTTACCTTTAAAGAACAAGAAGCATTCAACAACTGAGCCAAAACTGTCAAAAACATGTAAAATGAATAGGAAAAAGACCAAACCAGGGTTTCCTTTCTCTTTGACTAATGCTGGTTTGGGTCTTATGCTAGTTTATGGTCAAGCGTCGCAGAGATAACTGATTCTAATGTGGTTTTGGGGGTGAAGAGTTTACTGTACTATCATCTCTCCCCAATCTCTTCTTGTTTACAGGGAGTGACGAGGTCAATGCCTAGATGGCAAAAACCTTCTCTGTATAAAGTGTACATACAAATAAGTCTGTTCCACATGATGGATGAGTGATCACACACTAAGAGAGACGGAGTAACATCTTCAGATATTGTTGTGAGTGAATGTTAAGAGATAAAACACAAAAACATAACTGTGTTGGATAACAGTGTTGTTTACTACGGTTCTGCACTCATTCAACATCTGCTACTACAATCACCAGAGCACTGGGCTGCAGAGAAATACCCAAACGTACACTTCCAGGAAATGTTATGCATTCATTCTTGCATGACATGTGGCATGTGTTACTTCTCATTCATAAAGAGAGAGTGAGCAAACAGCGGAGCCTCAAAGGAGGCTTTTCAGGAACGAGCAAAGAGATGTGAACACACCCTGCCTCTCACCGGGTTGAAAAACATTCCTGAGCCTACAGTCACAATATCAGGTTTCATTGGGAACAGAACTATATTGCTCAATGACGTAGTAAACGCGAGGAGAGAAACTCGGAAACGGGGATAAAACCATCAAAACAAGCATGTTGAGACACTCCAGTAACTCAAACTAAACTCCCTCTTAGTAGAAAAGTTTGTTTGTGTCTTTTGTTAGTGGGTGGTGATCACATGTGGGCAGAGATGAAGGCAGAACAAGTTAATACAACTACTTTTTCCACTGAAGAAATTAGTTGCGCAAGCCATGTTTTGATCACTCTTCATGAAGATTTATTGTCCTTATTAGGCTTAATGCCAGGGCCAGAAAATAAAAAACAACGTATCCATACTTGCTCATTACGTAGGCTATTGATGATGTTTACTTGCGTTTCCTGCTGCTCAGACCACCTAGAAAGCAACTTTCAAAGCTCAGACTGAGGCACATTTTCAGACCAAGGAAAAAACAATACTTTCAGTCGAATTTGACAGGTTTACGAATCATTTTTACCAATGATGTCAGGCACAATTGCAAAAAAAGCTTTTCATCTGTTAAATACCAACAGGGATAAGCAGCACTAATGTGTGTGTTGCATCTGATTTCCAGATGTTGCGGCACCATGGGTGGCAATGTCGGCCTGTTGGTCGTAATATCTCAACAACTGCTGGATGAATTGCCATGAAATTTAATTCTGACATTTATGATGTCCAGAAGCTGAAAGCTGCTGACTTTGGGGCCACCAGTACATTCACATTTGAGGTTTTGGGTGCAATGTCTCGACAACTGGTGGATGGATTGCCATTAAATTTGGTTCAAACTTTTATGTTCCCTTAAAGATACAACACAATAAATCCGATCATCTCTTAACTTTCCATCCAGCTCCATCGACTGCTCAAAATTTGGCCAGTTCTCTGATTTGTAAGCAAATACCTGCATTCCCATCAGCCTCAGCTATACTTTGTGGCGCCCAATGTACAGAGGATGTGTCCTTGCCACAGCAGCCGCAGGTTCGATTCCGGCCTCGGCCCTTTGCTACACGTCACCCCCTCTCTCTCCCCCTTTCATACGATCACTGTCCTATCACCAATAAAGGAAAAAAAGGCAAAAAAATAATCTTAAAACCCCCCTCCCAAAAAAAAAAACGTAAGCAATATTTTCTAAATTTCAATAAAACACATTTTCAAGAGGATTTTGTTTCCATTGAGTGATCTCTCACGATGCTGCGCAACTTTCCTCTCACAATAACACTCCATGAAGCACAGCGATGGATGTTCAAAGCATTGGCAGGGTTATTTCTTTTGAAGCCACTAATATCGCCGCAACTTGTTTGTCTAGTATAAGAGGTAAGAAGATCTCACATCTCTCACACACACCGCGCCATGTTTAACAGAATGTCATGTGACTTTGTTGTACTTCTCATCCTTCTTCTCGTCCTTGTTCCCAGGGAACCCTGGGAGGTACAAGAACATGAAGAAATCTTGGCCCCACTACTGTGGAAAAGGGGGGAAAACTAGTGGAGCTGCAGCGTGAACCAAGAAACTGTGTATTGGCATGTTTATGATCCAACAACCAGCACTTGAGAAATCCTAATTTTTGAAACGATTCGCCCCTTTTATTCCCACAGTTTCCTCCTACTAAAATAGCGTAGCTAACCAACAGTGGCTTGTCAGAGTTGAGGTGACAAAATCCAAAATGTGAAGTTTGCAGATAGACATAATTTATCTTTATGGATTATACTGATCATACAGTGTAACGACAAAAACAAGAGTTATGTACTGATATCATTGGTCTAAAAAAAAAAAACGCACATTAACAAAATGTCAAACTTTAAGTGTTCTTAAAATATGAGTTCATCATGATGATCAAATCATATGAAAAAAATCTTGAAAAGGTTCAATTTTTCAGCACTAATATGTCTACTTTTTTTTAATTTGTTGTAGTTTTTTCATTATTTCTGTGACACCTATTCTTGAAAAGTAAGATGCAGAAGAATCACAAATGCACGTTCTAACGTGCAGGTGAGGTGACCTGTGCGTGACTTCTGGATGTGATTTTGCACCATTCCCAGGCTTTCTCCTCTTGTTTTTTCCATGTGCCTGTTTTTTTCTCTATCATCTTCATTTGTGTTTACAAAGTCTGATGTGGTTTCAACCAGATCATCACTCACGCTGGTTGTTACAACATCTGTCTGGCTTTTGGTGCCAGGGCGCAAGCCGTGCCGACGTGTGTATGTGTGTGTGTGTGTGTTGTCGTCGTAGAGAAACGCAGCCCCGAGGTCATCCAGCCTGATCAAAAGAGGGTTTTTAAATGCTGTTCAGTACGCTGGGCAGGGCTAACCCAGTTGTTTTGGAAAACACGGCAGTATATTAACCTGTTTTTTATGTGTGTGAGTGTGTGTGTGTGTGTGTGTGTGTGTGTGTGTGCGAGGTAAGGAGGGCACGGACACTCTGCTCTGTTATGAGATGTGCAACTGAGGTGAGATATTCGTTGGAAAGGAGCCAACTTGTTGAGTTCAGAGGGGTCCTTGTGTACCCTGCTCTGAACTCTTACAACCTCAGTGTATGTGTGTGTGTGTGTGTGTGTAAGGGGTGAAAGGGGTGGTAAGTAAATGAGTGAATGAGCTAAAAAACATGCACTGGTCGACCTCGCCTGTGCCAACAGGGTGGAAAGTGATGCCCCCCCCAACCCCCCCCCCCCCTCCAGCACTTGCGTGGATGTGACAGTGATAACATGCAGTGCCTCCCGCTTTGAAACACCTCTTACCCTCAATAAACTCACAGAGCACATATGTCTGAGTTATCATGTTTCCCGTAGAAACAAACAACACCCAAAGCTGTTTTTGCAAGCAGCTTATTACGACCAAAGACTGTAAAATAATGGACGTAGCTACCATGACATCACTCATTTGTTTGTGGACTCCAGTTTTGAGGCCTTGAGTTTGAAATTTTGGCTGTTGCCATGTTGGATTTTTTGGAGCCTCATGTGACCATATTTGGGCGTGAGGCTGGAGCTGTGGAGGACTGAGGGGTGGATCTGACTGAGAAGCTCAGGATACGATCTGCAGCCAGCCTGTAATTCAAACTGGCCTCGCCCTTGGTTATGTGTGACTTTCAGGCTTAATAAAATGTAAATAGGTGAGTTATATAAAAATTCAACGCTCGTAGAGTTTTCATGAAATTAGCTAAAGAGACCTGAACCATTTTTTGCTCCAGGCTGTAAACATGTTCATTTCTCCTGTAAAATTATACATTGTAACATGGGTGTCTATGGGGATTGACTCTGTTTTGGAGCCAGCCTCTGGCGGCCGTTCAAAGAGCGGCAGCTTTTTGGACTTCAAGTTGGCTTCATTTCAGCCCTGGAGGTTGTCGCTTGATTATCACCTATATTTACATTTAGTGGAGGCAGTAACCTCTGGTGACAGGAGCAATTATGACAGGACAAAAAGAGGAAGTCAAGACATGTAGTGAAGAGCAACAAATGCCGTGAAGGGAGACGATCTGGTTGGTGGACAGTTCAAGCACTTTCACTTTCCTCATTTATTTCAGGTCTCTCATCACACATGAGCAGACAACATAACCACCACCTAAGAGTTGAAAGTCTTCTCATGTGGATGTCCGTCAGAAGAGTGTAGACACTGTATGCTCAACTCTTGTGTATCACAACAAAACAAAGGTAAGGCACCACCTTGTGGCGCTATTCAACATTGCTTTAATACTAGAACTCTGGCTGTTACAAACTGCAAAATTAAAAAACTTGGTCAACCGTTTCGACTAGGGCAGCCAGTTTGCAAACGTTCTCATTTTACAGATAAACAGTACACTAAAATATGTTTTTGACAGCATTTGAGGTGAGAAATGACAAATGCAGGAACACAGCCTTGATTTATATTTGTTCAGTGTTGCCTCGTTTGTAACATTTCCACAATGAAACATCTAAAAATGACTATACCTATCTTATATATATTTTTCGAGTTGTGCACTTATGTTATCACAAATGCTTCCGACCATGTTTGAATCTTTATATTGAAGACATGACATTTGGTCACCTGTCAATGCCCCCCTTCCTACCTCCTCTAACCTCTTAGTCTATTTGCCAGCCTATGGAGCCTTATTGTGAACGAATCATGAGCACCCCAAAGTTGTATGTTACAAAGGTATAGTATGGGTCCCCAACATTAAGAAACTGCCAGATGCTAACTTGTATATGTTGGGCAATTATGCATAATTTAATTTGCATACTTTTTAAAATGTAATTGCATATCTTGACAGTACCTCAGCAACTGCTTGGCCAATTTGGCCATTATCTCTGTGGTTTAGGGGGTTATTGCAGATGCTGAATCCATTTCTGATATTTTCAAAATTCAAAATTGATTTTTTAAACCAGTGGTCTGCATAGCTTAACTGCAATTGGGCTGATTTTGATTAATTTGTATTTAATTTAGATGTTTCAGAGGAAACTGAATTGAATGAATTGACTACAAAGGTAACTTACTCTTTTGATCTATTTTATCTTGTTGAAATAATTGAAATGACTTCAAATCAGTTAGAAACCCTATAATTCAGAAATGGATTCAGCATTCTCAATAACCTCCAAAACCACTGAGATAATGTCCAAATTAGTCAAGAAGTTACTTGAAGTACTGCCAGTATATGCAATTATGCAAATTATTAAATCATGCAAGTTGGCCAACATACACAAGCTAGCATCCGACAATTTCTTAATGCTGGGGACCCATACTATACATTTATACAATAAAACTGTAGGGTACTTAACATTTCCAGGCTGACTTTGCTGGCTAATAACTTATCTGGGTAACCACAGGAAACATCAGACGATTCAGCAGCAGGACTGGGTCTAACCTGTGTAACAGCAGCAACAGAAAGTTTGCTGATCCAATGGGGAGTCAGGGCTGTTTGGTCCCATGGGGTTGGGGTTTTCATTGCCTGGATGTTGGCTGCTACAGCAGCTAAATGAAGGTCCGTGCCTGTAAAGAACGTTGAGATGACACACTGTGATTTGAGGCTCTAGCTAAAGGTTTGGATTTTTGGAGTGGAGTTGTATCAGGTACTTATCCACAGTTAATGTGTTACTCACTGTAGATGTCAGGCTGCACGTGCCCAGATTGGAAAAGCAGGCTTGGGTCGAACATGGAAGCTCAGCGTTGTACTGTGTTATGGGTCCCAGAATCAGATCCACAGCAACAATAAAGAAATCCTGTAAAATACAGACAGAATGAAGTGCTCAGTTCGTCATCCAGATCACATCAACTCAAAATTCACAGACAACATACTCAATGCAAAACATTTCCCTTCAGTCCATAAATCCAGACGTCCCATGATATCTCGCATTCCTTGTGTACTTACTGTATTCTACTTCAAGAAACATCCTGTCACCCTTATATCAGTGAGTCACAACCACTATAATAATAATATAGTGCAACTTACAGCAATACTCCATTTTACTAAACACATACAGTGTCTACTCTGCAATTATTCTGGACTTACACACTTTGCAAAATAACAATCATTCAGAAGAATATAAAACATTTTCAATAAACCCCTAAAAGCATCAACTGAACATCACATAGACTTTACCTTTAAAATGCATACGTCACAATATTAAACCTTTGAAACCTGAGATCATCACTTTCCTTGTACTGCTTTCAGGTGCCTTTCTCAAGTATTTAAAACCTTTGAACCCCGGGCAAAATGCAGCATTTTTTTCCCGAAAAACATGGAAAAAGGGGCATTAAGAAACTTGGTAAGAAATGTTCTACAAATTGCAGAATTATTTTAAACTGTTTTTTAAAGCTAGGGAAAATGTCTATGGAAAAGAAAAATAAAACAATTCTGATAATTAAATATTTAAAATTATGTTATAAAATCATCATATTTTCATAAACCTTTTTTCCAAGTCTTGTTTAACTTGTATTTTAAACTAATTTTCTCTCGAATTTTGACAGTCTTCTTCCCATGATTTTGTAAGAAATGACAAGGAAATCAAGGCAATTTGGTCAGGTTTCAAAGGTTTAACCGCTGCAGGCACCTCTGTCTGTGCTATGTTCATTTGTAACCTGGGAGTGTTGGCTTTTGACCTGTTTCACTGAGCTAAATTATGCCACAGTAACATGCATGTAGCTACTGATTTACCCAGTGAAATGTTAACCCTTAAACCTGGACAAATTGGCTCAATTAAAAATAAAAAATAAAAAAAATACGGGAAGAAGGCAATAAGCAATTTAAGAGGAAATTAGCCACACACAATGGCCGTATTTTAAAGTTTTAAAGAAACTGGTAAATTACACCTACTACTGACCTGTAAAATACAGACAGCGTGCAGCAGCATTGGAGGTATGAGGCGCTCAGTTCGTCATCCAGGTCGCATTTTTGGTGCGGGCGGAAGTTTTCCCCACAAGACAAACCGGGGCGCACCGCTCCCATAACCTAAGTTCCACCTGGGTGCTGATACAGTTATTATTTTTCTCCACATTGCACACGGAAAATAACGTGATTGTCTCGCACATTATCACAGATAATATCACAATAATATTAGGCTCTGCAAATAACAGAAAATCACTGTCCAACTAAATAAAAAAACAACAACACAAAAGTTGTTGCACAGTTTTGAGGTGTGGGCTATCACATGTGGATGGGGTCAGCAGTCATTAAAAAATATATATATTTTGCCACCCAAAACAATCACTATCAGTTTAAGTGTATGCTACATTGAAAGACATTAATATACACAACTGTTATCGCCACCTACGTAAACTATAATATTTGCATTTAATAGTCGTTTACATGCTATCATGAATTGCATTTATTAATTTTTATGTCTCTTACTATTGTTATATGATATATTACTTTTACTAATGTTGTTGCTGTGCATCTCTCCCTCTTTCTCTCTCTTCCTCCCTCTTTTTTTCTCTCTCTCTCTCTCACTTTCTTTCCTATGTATCATTTTGTCATCTACTCTAATCTAATTGTTGCTTATGACATATATTGTATGCCTGTCCATCCTGAAAGAGTGATCCCTCCTCAGTAACTCTTCCTGAGGTTTCTACCATTTTTTTCCCTGTTATAGGGTTGGGTTTTTTTTTGGAGTTTTCCCTTAGTCGAGTGAGGGTCTAAGGACAGTGGGATATCATATGCTGTAAAACCCTCTGAGGCAAACTGTGATTTGTGATAATGTATTATACTGAAAAATAAATTAAAGAGGATGAATATTGGAAAAATGCTCCTTCTTTGTCTTTGGCAAATCTTTGAACAACAAAAAACAAGCTACATGTGCACAGTGTATGCGTGTCTGCGGCCTCACTCTGCGTCCACGTCGGATGATTTTTCGGGGGCCAGCAGGGCCACAGAGTGACTGACCTCTCCTCAGATGTTATTACACATTGATGAGGCCACCCATCTGATCAATAACTCCTCACTGCGTAATCACACTAACATATGTGTGTGTGCATGTGTTTGCCCTCTCTCTGTCTCCATCTGTCTTTCCAAACTCTGTTTTTGCGACTGTATTTCATTTAACCGGATCGATCTCTCCATGAACCACCTCCTCAAGGTCTCCTGCCCGAGGACTCTGATCTGTAGCTGTAAACTTGTTGTGTTCGAACTGTGGACAGAAATTTAAGAAAAACAAGCTGGAGTTTCACGTCTCTGTGGTCTGAACTTTCTGTAATCACAAGAACATTTTGAGCAGTTCAGCTGCTAGTAAAAGTTTCTTGTAAAAGTTGTGAGGTGTAGTTACTCTTAATAATGAATCAGTAACAGTTTATTGGGTGGTAAATATTATTTCACCACAGCGGAAGTCATTTTCTCTGAAAGAGTGCCGTAAAATTTTAATTGCCTCTGTTCAGCATTAAGTTAAGCCTCTGTGGGATTTAACTGCTGTCTTTCGTGCTTAGTTACAGTAGCTGACAGTACTGAACAAATCTGTTAAAGAGTTAATTTTTTATTTTTTTTTTAAATGTGGGTCTTTAAGAAAAGAAAACCAGGAGTTCAGGTAAAAAATGTCTACATTCATTGAAAAACACACTCAGTTCTAGGTCTTTTGACTGTATCACTGCATGGTCTTCATCCACACATGAGTTTGCTGAAAGCTGAAAAGAAACTGTATCTCATCTCATTCATGTTGGCTTAAAATTGAAAGTCAGATTTGCTCAGAAAAACATTAAGCTTAAACATCTAAAGATTGGTGATATCCCCAGAAATTTTTCGATAGGGGTGGCTAAATGGGTCTCCTTAAAATTTTGGGGTGACACATCAAAACCAAAAGCCATGACTGAATTTCAGGAACTCTGTTATGCTGCTGTAGTAGTAGTAAATAGGGTAGTTTAAAACTGTCAATATTTAAAGTTTAGAAATCGCATACAGATACAGTACGGAGGGCAAAGATCCACCACAAGTGAGCAAACTGCAACAGCTGATGAAGACTGTATGATGTGTTAAAAAGCTCCAGAACAAGGCAAGTTTAACTGTATGCTACCTTTGAAGAACAACGCGATTTTAAATACTTTACATAAGACAAGATAGAAAGAGACATATAAGTAAGTGGACCTTGAGTTTAGATTTTTGTTTGTTGTTTCCAAAGTCGCAAATCAACTGTGAAGCTCAAGAATTTTATTTTTTGTTGTTGTTGTTGTTCTAGATATTTGTGAGATTGTAAAATTAAATTCAGAATACAATAAAATCCATGTATTTTTTTCAATCATAATAGTGTAAATCGTAATTTCCTGTCTCTTGCAAATTGAGTTAAAACAACAAAATCAACAGTCTTAACTGAGTGCATCTATGAATAAACAGTGGCTTCAGAGATATCAAACCAACTTTTTGCACACTTAATTGGCTAAAGAAGACATTTAGAATAAACTAAATGTAATGTTTTGGCAATTAAATCCCCAAGCAATATTCCATGATGACAATCATTATCTGATGTTTAAAAAATGTTGTGATGTTTTTTTTTTTTGTGGCAAATTTGTAAAAATAAATAAATAAATAAATAAAATCCCAAATAATTTTTTTTCCCCAATTTGTTACTGCACACTAAAGTTCAGATTCACCCTGTTTACTCTGATGACCTTTTATTATGTATCAAACAAGATTTTTTATTTATTTACTAATTTTTTTAGCATGTCTTTGCCTTGTCATTATGAGTTACCCACGGTAAAATGAACAGAGCAATTTTTAAAGTTTTTATTTCAGAGAATCAGTGTCTTTCATCTCTACAGAAACTGCGTAAAACTTGTTTAACTGACCTCTTTTTTAAACTGACTAATGCCTTATCGAGCTTTTGGCTCAGAGGGTCACAGGGTCAGAAAAACATTTTGTTCTTGCCGTCTATTTACGGTAAGAAAAAAAAACCCCACAAATGATAAACGTGGTGATGGGAGGTTTGTGTGCGTCGTCAGTAGCATGTTTATTTGTTTGACCCAAGCCGTGTTCTCCATTAATGGCCTGCAGCGGAAGTCAGGGCCCTGCGGTCTGCTGCGTCCCGGGGAGCACAGAGGAGATGTCCATCTGTTTATCATTAAAGGGTCAATCTGTCAACATGACCTGATCAAATTACTGCTACACATTTTGGCAGCTGTATGTGTGTGTGTGTGTACCTGGGCATTCGTCCTCCGGTTTTGTGCAATTGGAGACTTTTAGCCAGGACAACCAGCAGCTTCTTGTGAACCCGCTGTTCCATTTGTTGAACACGTGCACATGTGTGTCTGTGCATGTTTACCTGTTGTGTAAGATCATGCTACAGCTGCATTACACTGATCAAAATGGCAGATTCAAACTTATGAGGCTGTTTTCCCAATCCTTTCAATCATGGGATTACCACATTTCATCTAAATGAATTGTTTTTTTGCGTGTCTTTGTTTTCTGCCAACCTGCAGACATTAGATGATGATGAAGCAACTGCATCCCTGCCAGGTCTATTAAAGGGGACCTACTCTGCTTTTACACATTCTGTGTCTCATATAATGTAGCAATATTGGATGTTCATATTAAATGTGGCCAAAGTCCATTGACAAGGCTGTGGTATATGACAACTTGGGATGACAGCATGCTGGCATTACTTGCACAGAGGCAGAAAGAAAGAAGCACTCTCTTCTAAAGAAAATTAGTAATCGACGTATTAATTATCTCCTCCATCTGAGGGATGTTAATAAAAAACTAGAAGGGATGTTTATTCTGCCACAGGATGTTTAAGAAAAGGAGTGCTAGTTTGCTGGATATGTCTGTTAATATTAATATTGCCTCCTGATCCTTGAGTGAGTCAGTGGTCACAAAAAACTTCCAAACATAAGTAAACTTTGAGTCAAGTGTCGAGCATTGACGAAAGTCATGATGAAAACTATTTCTACTGAAAATCATCTGTCACAAATAATAAAACGTAGCTGTCATCCAAAGGTTTTACATTAGGACTGAATCACATCATGATCAGTTGAAACTATTATTATTATTATGATTGTATTCAATGTTGCATGTGCATCATTATATTAAAACATGCAAGATGAAAGCTTTTATTATGCTGACAATATGAAATAAACTACTTAAGATTATTTTAATAAAACATGTTCTGTCAGTAAAAGAGGAATATAAATTCATATTTGATTGCCTCAAAATGAAACATTTACCTTCTTGAAAACATAAGTTTTGTTTCATTAACTTCTGTCTTTTACTTCTGTGTCAAATATTTAAACATGTGTATCATTTATCAAATGAAAACAACTGACATCTAATATCAAATTTCATCCACAGCAAACAAATGACAAACAACGACAAATTAAAGAGCATAATCATTTGCATTATTATATTATTCACAAGCACAAACATCATTTGCCATGTTTATGTTAAGGCTACAACCATCATTGCTTCTTCTTGTGTTCCTGATTTTATGTTTCTGTTTAAGATTAAATTAGTTTTTACTCATTCAGGTGTCTTCTTAATTAGATTTTTTAAATTTAGAGTAACCTGTTTGTATTTTCAAATATTTTAGTAAACATGCCATTTAAAGATCAGAAGCTGGGTATTTCTAACGCATCTGTAAATGCACAGCATGTACAGTTTGCTCTTCTTTAGATAATATCACACAGTGCACACATGCTGTGTGTTGACTCACATGCGAGGCTTTTTAACAGTACAAACCTTGATATGTTTGTCCCCTCAGCCTCTCCAACGACTGACACAGATTAAATATTGCCATCTTGTTTGTCTTTTTTCATAAGTGTTGAACTCAAAGCCTTTCACGGACAGATAGAGCACACAAAAACACTGCCAAGTGTTATAACACAGGCAGGAGTAACTTTACCTCTGGTTTCTCAATCTCACTCTTTGCTTTGGAAAGCTGCCAAGTGTCATTCACCTGAAATGTGTGTGGAGGTGAACTCAAAACAAGTGTCATGTGTTAACTTTGTGGGTACATGGATGTGGAGAAGAGGGGATTCGGAAGATCAGAGAGATGAACTGAAGATGCGCTGAGAGAAAAGGACTTAAATAATCAATTATCTTTATGAAGGTGACGATTTCTGCTGTGTGCCCAAGAGGAGAAAGTGGACTAAAAACTCTTTTGATCATTTATTCATTTACTATTTCTATAAAGCACATAAAACTGGTTTAAAAAACATAAATTACAGACATTTATAAAGACTTCTATTAAATATTCATACAGAAATTCTTTGAATAAAGTACTAAAATTTGAATGGGCCTTGCATTCTTTATTTCATTTAAAGGTACAATTGAATGTCTTAGGAAATATGCCTATGCTAAACATAAAATTGCAGCATGCAATTTCTGACAATATCTACAAAAAATGAAAATTATACACCCAGATTAGATTTTAAGGGTAGATTTTATGTTAGAGCTGCTGTATTGAATTGCATTTGATTGTTTAGGTGTACCTAATAAAGGGGCCACTGAGTGCACATACATCACTCTCATGCCTCTATGGCAAACATGAAGTACAGCTGAAGCATCTGGTTAGCTTAGCACAGCACGAGTGCAAACAAGGGGAAACAGCTAGCCTGGTTCTGGTTCACATTTTAAAACCACAATATGTTGTTTTAACACATTCGTCTTTATATTTTTTAAACAAACAAGACATAACGTGTTCATTTCATTAGGTGGAGGAAACATGTATAATCAAACAAGTAAACAAGAATAATCAGGAACATTTACTTGAAGTATTAAAGGTAAAAGTACCCAATGGTGAAAAAAAACATCCCAAAACTCAAATTTATTCAAAATAATCAGAAAACAACTTACATGTTTATCAAAACTAGCTGACGATTAATTTTCTGCTAATTTATTAATCAACTTTTATAAATGGTTGGGTGGTTTAATTTATAACAAAACATCATATTGTGGTGACCCACATTATTGAGACTTTATAGAGACATTTACCAGAGACTGCTGCTCCTTTAAGAAGCAGAGTTCAGAGTTGACAGAAGGGGATTCTGGGAGATGGAGTTTGAGGGCTTTGTCGTAGCCTTCCTGCTGGTTGACTGGGAGCTTGTCCTGAGCATGTGTTGCTGCTGTTTTGAAGTGAGAGTAAACAGACTCAACTTGACTCAGTCTCTTCATCTCGACATTCCTGCACTTCCAAATTCGTGACCCCGAATGTTGACAATAATGCTGACCGACAACAAAAGCATCAACAACTTTAGTGGTGTGGGTGTTAGTGGATGGACAGTGCTTCCTGCAACGCCAAGGCTGCACTGGCCAACCTTGCCTTGCTGGCTCACCTGTCCCCTACTACTCCGGTTGCCCTAACAATGCATGCCTCTGACTATGCTGTAGGGGCAGTGTGGGAGCAGTGGGTGGGTGGAGCCTGGCAGCCTCTTGACTTCTTCAGCAAACAACCTCGTGACTATGAGAGGAAGTACAGAACCTCCGAACGGATGATCCCGGGTCTCTTCCTTGCCACCCACCACTTCAGATCCTGTTGTAAGGCCACTGCTTCACCGTCTTTGTGTATCGCAAGCCCCTGAGGTTTGCCATGGACAAAACCTCCAAGCCATGGTCCGGCCTTCAGCAGCGTCAGCTATCTGCCATCTCCAAGTTCAAAACAGATATCCAGCACATGGCAGGCAAGGACAACTTTGTCACTGACGGCCTATCCCCGGCGGTGGCAGGGTCCATTCAGTTGGGTCTTGACTATGCACCCTTGGCTGCCGACCAGGCCGCTGATGTTCAGGCGTATCGAACAGCTGCTACTGGACTGCATTTGGAGGATGTGGTGTTTGATGTACCAATACCATGCTCCTTTGTGACGCCTCCATGGGACAACCCCAACCTATGGTGCCCACTGGCTGGTGGATGCACTTTTTTGACACAATGAAGAAATTTGCTAAGTTGGTGGGGCCCAGGTTTGTCTGGCCAGGCCTCAGGATGGACGACAAGATCTGGGCTGGCTCCTGTGTGGCTTGCCAGCATTCCAAGATGCACCACAATACAAAAGCTCCCTTAGCACTGTTTCTAGTGTCCAAAAGGCATTTCGACCATATTAACGTGGACCTAGTGGGCCCCCTACCCCCCTCCCGCTGGTTCACTTATCTCCTTACCATGGTGGACAGGACCACCAGGTGGCTAGACACTGTCCCTCTGTCATCTGCTGAGTTGGCCCAGGTAGTCATTGGGTCCTGGGTGGCTCGCAGTTTAACTCTGAGCTCTGGACTGCAGTGGCTGAGGGCCTGGGGGTGAAACTCCACTGTACCACAACACACCACCCACAGGGGAACAGTCTTTGTGAGCGGTTTCATTGCTCCACAAAGGCCAGTTGAGTCAGCTCAGCAGCTCCACCGAGTGTTTGATAGTGACTTTAATTTTAAGTCAATATATATATCAGAGTTCCGAAAAACTTGCTCCCGTCTATGTGTAGATGCAGAGCTGAATGTGTACAAGGACTGCAGTAAATCAAAATATTGTCCCACCTCGGGACTGCTGGCCTCTATGCTGTTTATGCTTTGTTTTTGCTTTATGCCTGTCCACCATGGCAATAACACAATCTGCCAAATTTTGTCCTGTATGGCTCTGAATTGGCTCAAAAGCCAGAAAACGCTCCACTGTTGTACCTTGCTTGCTAACAAATTGAAAGATAAATGTTAAGTGATCGACATGAGATAGGTCGGGAATTGAATCAACAATAACAGACGAATATTTCGCATCATGAAGCTCTCAAGCCATTACTTGCCTTGTTTTCTCTCCCATCAACTCAATGAGCTCTTCGCACGTTGTTGAGGATAAGTACGAGACGCTCACTCTGCCTCTCTGACCATATGTTTTGATGCGTTCTCCCACAAAGGGGTCAAATTGGGAAATTAATTCTAAAATCCCCAAATAGTTCTCAGTGTGCGGCAAGTCCAGAAGCTCGTCTTTTCCTCTACATGCCAGTCCTCTTTCTCCTAAAAACTTTATCACCACCACAACACATCGTAGAAAATCCCTCCAATATTGCCTTACATCTAAAGTTTGCTTTTTTATTATTAGCTTTATGGCAGCCTAAGCTCAGGGTGGGGTACAAATAAACTAAACTAATATTCTGTCAGACTAAAGCACCAATTAAATCTTATATAATAATAGTTTCCATAATTCAGCCATTCTGCTGCTACATATGGACTTGACCATCATTTTTAACTCACTGAATGCTTTAACACTTACTACAGTAATATGACAGAGTTTGTAAAGGACACATAATCATGTGCTGTAAATACTGCAAATATAAAATTCTGCAACCAGAGTTTCATTACAGACACTTCAGTGTTAGTTGGATAAATGGCTCCCTCTGCTGTCTATTACATCCATCTACCTTCTTGTTGTATGAGAGGTTAGTATGAGAGAATATGGATCAGATATGATTGTTTTATCAACTTGTTGTCACGACTCATACGAGATTACGGAACAAAACTGTAATGTAAAAACTGATTTTTTTAAAATCATCGTCTGTACCATAAACGATAATTCCTTGTTATTGACAGTGTGAGAAGACAAGAACGGGCTGCTGCATTTTAGCTGCAGATTTCAAAACTGAACACAACACTTTTTTTCCAAATTTCTCATTTTGTATGTGTAATTAGATTGTTATAAGACACGTCACCAGTGGTGAATTATAATACTGTACTACCTTTTTATGCTGCTTTATACTTCTGCTCTACTTCATTATTGCACTTTTTGTATATATTGTACTTCTTACAGATTAAGAATGTTAACATATAATGTAAACCAACTAATAAATCATGATGTAATATCATGGGTTAGACTATCGACAGTATATAAAGTAGGTGCACCACATTTAACATTAGAACATCACTAATTATAATCCAGCAATATAGTACATGACTTCTCTGCAGAATGAGTGATTTTACTTTTGATACTTTAAGTACCATTTTCAATACAAGACTTTAACTTGTAACAGAGCATTCTCGCAATGCAGTATTAGTACTTTTACTTAAGTAAAGAATCTGAATACTTCTTCCACCACTGGAATAGACTGTGTTTGACCCTCCTCTTACTTTTGTTGCACATGAGATGAACTTACACCTTTTTAATTGTTATTGCTTTAAGTTTGGCGTCCTCTTGTGTGATAGCACCTTATACAATACCTGTGTGTGTGTACAGGCTGCAGTCAGTGCAGGTGAGTGTTGGAAAACATACAGCAGCGTAAAACCTTCAGGGTGGTTTTATTTCTTGCATGTTTTTGTGAAAAAAATACAATTAAAAGTAATCAATCATTTGTGTAAAAAAAATAGTTGAAACTAGTTTTCATTTAAAAAAAACTTACTGCAATCAACGATCAGAAGAGCAGCAGTGTGTTGTGTATAAAAAATTAAGACAAGTTGCTCTTACAGAACAAAAAAAAGGCTCCTGATATTTGCTCTACCTGAAACTTAGTGTTTTTGTACATAGCTAAAACAGTGACTGTAGTTATGAGAAAAGGCTATTATTTCATGACTACAGGTGTTTTTCCATGATTAAAATCTTCACCCTGGTCAGGGTTACCATCCAAAAAGGGGCATGCGTTTTGGTGTGTGAGAGGACGTGGCTGAATCCGAGTTTCTCGTAGAGGGCCACAGCAGCAACCTGAGTAGAGCTAGTTTCCAGCACCACATTGGAGAAGCCTCGTTCCTTACAAAAGTCGACCACAGTCTGAGCCAACCTGAAGCCCAGGCCCATCCGTCTGTACGATGGTGAGATGATCATTCTGAACAGTTCAGCGTGTCTTTCTTTCCCACTTTGTTTGGCCACTACAGCCACCATACCCATGATCTGGGCCCTCCCATCAACCTCAGCCTCCGCCACCCAGAAACAGTCATCTGGTCTGCTTAGATAGTTTGCAGGGATGTCTTGCATGTCTGTACGGAGTCTCTCCTTGACAAAACTAGCATATAGGTTATGGCAGCAGTAGTATAGGAGGCCCACCCAGGCTCCTGGTAACACCACAGCCCCTAACACGGAGCTGAGCAGACAGCCAGTGACACACAGAGCCAGGGAGATGGCGAGGTAGAGAGGACTGGTCATGGCGTTGTAAAAACATGGACGGATGTGCTCCTGGATCCCGATGCTGAACAGGGTGAGCACCGCGTCCTTGTCTGAGGGACGATATCGGCGGATCACAAGCTGCATGACCAAGAGGAGCTAGAGGAAAATAAAAAAGAGAATTCACTTCTAAAATCTCACAATAGGTTTACTGAGTGTGTTAATTTATTTATGTGTAAATATTATATTTTTGAATCAAGCTGAGATTGAGTCTAAATCTTTGGATATGTACACTGAAAACTGAAATGGACACTGTTTATTTTATTTGTTTGTTTGTTTTTTTGTTTTTACTATTTTCTGGCATTAAACAATCTAAACAGCATTTCTAAAATAGCAAATACACAAACATGTCATTATAATCGGATGTTTCCGGCAGCAGTTTTGCTTCCTGCCGGTCAAGCATTTAACTGTGACAACCGTGTGATGCATTTAAGGCACTAGCTCACTTTTTCACGTGCTGTTTTCAGCAACACCTAAATAGACTCACTGCCACTGTTGTTATTAACAGAGGAAACTACAGTTTCTGAGCTGTTCTGTAGTATATTAAACAGTCTGCAGCGCTAACCTAAACTGTAAAATCACGACATGAATCACAACCAGATGACGTTATCAACCAATGCAATCAATTACAGATAATCCGCTACCCGATATGCTAGTTTTATACCGTGAAACTAATAGTACACGTGATTTAAAGCTAACTTTGCAGAGCTACAGGCATGCTGTTAACTAACAGCTCAGAGTGCAGAAAAACCCTCCTGTTGTACTCGTCGCAAAACACACTTAAATGACACTTCGCGTGACTTCACTGTTTGCCAGCTATAACATCACAAATTCACATTGTAATTAAAAAAATGTAGTGCTGTTACATGTTGAGCCGAAGCTTTTGAGCGTCTGTTGAGGTCGAAAAGTCCGGAGGTCAATGCATCTGAAGATCATTTCCCTGGGTTGTATAGTGACGTCGTCGATAGCGCCGGGTGTGGATCATGGATCTATAGCTGCAGTATGGGGGTCATTTCAAAACTGGATATCTGAAAACCACTCAGATTCCCCAAAACTGAATTATGAGCTCATTAAATGTGGTGTTTTACTGGAGGACAAAAAATGGAACATATGTATAACGCTATATTTAACAAACAATATATTCACAGATGTCGATTTATGAAAATCAGACCAATATTTCTTGTCTGAAATATATTAGAACTAAACAAGCCTTGCACATAAATAGTTTGATTCATATCTTAATTCCTGACTAGATCTCTGACTATTTTTATTTTCTCCTTTTTAAAAAAAATGTATTTCTTTTGATACTTGTGTGTTTTTGTTGTTTATTTTATGAAATGACGTTTAGTCTGTAATTTTACTTGATGCTCCTAGTCATGAATGTAAAAGCCAGTTTTTGATTACGAATAAAATTTAAAGGAGGAAAAATAATCTATAGCTGCAGGATCCTATAGCTGCTGGGCTGCAGTAGAGGAGGCTGCACATTCAGAACTGCAGTTTTTCGCCACAGCGCCACCTACCGACTTGGACAACCCTTTCGGAGATTAGGGAGTACGACCGAGTACCACGGACAACAAATAAGTATGAGTAAAACTATTTGAAACCACGTCTTTGTATTTGAAATTTTAATTATGCATTTCCATATAGAAACGTAGTTTATTTATTTTATTTTCAGCCCCTTCAAGAGTAAACTGTCTGTGTTTCATGTATACTTGATTTCATTTTGTAAGTCTTATTTGTTTCTGTATTGTATTATTGTGTATTTGTTGAATCTGATATGTTTTTGTATCAAATGCGTACACTGTTTCGTATGCAGAATTGTCTACTGGAGTTTGTTCAATAAAGTTAAAAAAATAAATAAAAGTGTGAGTACTGAACGTGAATAAAGATTTATTTGTTTATTTATTTATTTGTTTGACGTTATAAACAAGTTTGTTGACTGGAACAGTTGGGATTCTTTTTTTCCGCCAGTAGGACACATGCCGTTTGTACCTCACCATCGCTGAGGAACCTCAGACCTGGAGGGTGTAATGTACACACACTTAAACTGTTTTGTACGATATAGCCAAAATAGCTGATTCTGAAATCTATACTTTGTGTTTGAAGTTGACTGGTATAAGTTTTAGAACTATTATGTATTTTTCTCAAATCAATTAAATTGCTGTCTAAGATTAAACCTAAAGTTAAACTTAAAGCTTTCCAAGGTTTACAGCTAGGGGCAATTTTGAAATTGAGGTTCTTGATGTACAAAACACAAACATGGGTTTCAAACTGCATTATAATTTAGCTGTTTTCCTTAAGAATTGGGCATTTACTTAGTTTTACACACATTTGTAGCAAAAAAAAATCACTTGACTCCTGTTTTTATATACATATATTTTTTATTTCATTTTATAATGTGTTTTCTGTTTAATGGTAGTAATATATATTTGTTGTAACTAGATTTATTTCTTCTGAGACTTCTGTGATTTTGCATTGTAAATAAACTATTTGCATTTACAACGTACAGGTACTGTATAAACACTGTATGTGTATGTATGTTTGTTTACATGCCCTCCCAATAATACCATACTTTGTACTGTTTTGTATTTGAGTTTTTCAGTTAGGTTCTTTTAGTCTCAATAATCGTTGTTTGTCAGATACTACACATACTGTACCAGCATCATCACACCCACACTTAAAAAATAACACATGGGATAAAAAAAGGAAGTAAAATATGTCTTTGCATTTATTCATCTGCTTTCTCAAACATGATGTTGCGAGTATGTGTTCCACTCGACAAATTATGGCTGAATACATGAATGTAACACTCTGATCTTCTTTTTCATGCATCTTTAGCTCATCTGAAATGAAATGCCTTTTGCTTTAAAACAAGGAGAAACTGGCAGAATAAAGCAAGTTCTTATTTACTGTTGTCTCTCACTTATTATCTTAAATGATCCATATTGTCACAGACACTGAAATTATTTCAATTACAAAATAAAATATTTAAAGAAAGAAAACTATGACGGCACTGTCCACTGTTTTTAGCAATTAACTGCCAAAAATATAGACCGCTCTGCATTCTTTTCACACATGACAAAAGTGCATTTTACATTCCACAGACGTTTACATTAGCCTTCTTTTTTTTTTTCTTCACAACAAAGACAAACACATTTGATGTCTCAATATCATCCTGCACGCAAAGGACTTGTTTTACACTTTGAGAGGAATTACCTGTACTCTTCGGCATTTGAATTTTACTTTTCACACACTGTATTTCTTTCACGTATTTAATTCAGCACACATTCAGGACAATATGGCAAACTGTCAGTGATGTGATCTGCAATGCTTTGTGCAAAATCACCAAGCACTCCCATTATTCTCATTTTCTCTCGCTACACCACATCGCTTATGTTTTCTGCATTAATGGATGTGAGTCTCAGTGCTACAGATAAAGATTTTTTTCTTATTAGAGTGCTGCCTGTTGCAGAGGAATGAGCAAATTCATTTCTGATCTGTTCTCTATGTGTTTATACGTATCTTCTTGTTGATATAGTCCTTACTGATCCTTCAGTTCTGCTGCTGTCGGTCACCTGCTGATGGTCGCTGCTATCAGAGGGAGCAGAGCTGCTGTTAGGGGACCGTAGAGGCACGTTGCTGAACCACACTCCATGGCATTTTCCTGCAGAAGAGACAGACATTTGTGATACATGTGGAGCTATTCAGGATAGTTTAAATATTAACAGGGTGGAGTTACTGTATTGTTTTATACTAACATCCCCCTTTTTTTAATCCATATATGCTATGCTATATGAAAATGTGGTTATTTGCATTTTGATGAGAGTTAGATGTGAAGGTTAATACCACTCTCACCTTTTTACAGTAAATGTGAGGCTAAAGCAGCTAGTTAGTTAAGCTTAGCATAAAGAATGGAAACAGAGGTAAACAGCTAGCCTGGCTCTGCTTAAGGCTGAAAAAACAGCCTATAAGCAACTCAAATCAGTTAACATGTTAACAACACTTTTAAGTTGCAGTTCTATGGGGTTTATGTGCTGGACTATTCTTTAGCAGTGACCTGTTGGAGCTTTGCCGTCACCATGAGGTTGCCAGGCAACCAGTGAAAACTCCATGAAGTCAAGAAATACTCTGACAGGTAAACCAGACTGTTTCTTTTGTATGCAAACAAACACGCGTCTTCATACCTCAGGGTGGAATGGATGACATGATTCAGGCTTCTTTCTGTCCTTCTGAAACTTCAGTCTGTCGCACTTTAGAGACTCGTTGTGTTCAAAGGCGTCAAGGATGCAGTTTAATTAACAGAACACATCTATATCTTCAGAGCTTCACCAACATACGCACAACTAAATTTACCTTGAAGATGCAATTATACAATTCTCGCAGTCATTTATCCATGCATAGTTTTATGATCTACTTTGTGATTCCACATATCAAACATCTTTTTTTTCTCCTAGAAAGGATATACATGATCTCGATGGGATCCATGGTTACTGGAGGAGAACTGCTGCAGTCACACTTATTGTCCACAACAACCATGAAGAGGTTGCTGCTGGGAATCTGCTGTATGACAAAAGATCTGCAGCCCAAACAAACACAGAGTGGAATTAAACATTTATGATAATAATAGTATTGACTAAATATCTCTTGTTTAATATGGATAGGTAGTGTTAGGAAAGGCGGTGATTGTTGGATGATTCACTGTGTTTCTAAGTGGGGCTGCAGCATTACCTGACACAGCCATCACAGTCAATGTTGCCCGTTGTTTCTTTGATGGTGCGTTCAGAGACGAAAGCAGGGTACTCTGTATCACATGGCACCATCGTCGTTTTACCCCGAGATCTCTGAGCTGAATGTGTGACAAAGCAAAGTTAACCGAACTGCAAAAGTTAACAAAACCACACATAAGGTTTCCAATTCTCCTGCTCACACACTCTCACACATGCACGCCTGCAATGATCAACAACGACAGTTACCTTTGACGGAGAGATCCACGTTCCACCAGCTGTACAGGTTAAATTCTAGCAGGAAACTTGAGAGAGAAACATAAAAATCACATTAAAACAAATGTTTCCAATGGCAGTTATGGGAAGATATTCATTTAATATCAATTAAAACAAAAATAAGCATCACTTATTATTGTATACATTAATTATCTAATGCCATTTAAGCACAAAAATATAAGTATTAAGTAACAGTTAACCAATGTATCTTGTTAATGGCTGACATGCTGAGTAACAAAGTAATGTTAGTGCATAGCTGAGAGGATGAAATATGAAAATGCCTCCTGCCAGTCGCCAGAGTAATGTTAGCATTGTTGTTTCTGCAAACCACAGATATTTTGCATCTGAATTCTGTTGCAGATACATTGAAACTTTACATTTCTTAATGTTTAAAAACACTCTGAGTAATGTATTAATAGGTTCAAGCACAAAAAACAATTTGTTACAGTAAGTAAAAGATCATGTTTAGTCTTTAAAATACCGGTTTTGGTGGTACAATCCAAGCAGAAAAAGCAGCAATGAGTCTAAAAAACACTCACTTTTCATGGCACTATCCCTAATGGAAAAACAGCGATGGGTTGCCTGTAAACACCCACATTTGGTGCCTAAAAAGCTGCTGGAGAAACTGCAACGACTCACTAAAAAACAACCAGTTTTGTTGTTTTCAAACAGAGGTCTGCAGCTCAGCAGGCGTCTCATCCAGGTGTCATGCCATCAATCATCCCCTCCACGTTACTGATAACAGTCACCTCATAAAATGTCAGTTTAGAAACATTTTATATGTTGAAATGTGCAACATACATGTGGTTTGCAGGAACATATGCAAAATATTATTAATCAATATAATCTCAAGAGTTACTACATTGTGTACAGCATATCATTTAATTCATGGGCCTATGTGACGTACACTTTTTAAATGTTTTTTTTGTGTTATTCTTACATGACAAGTTCAGTCAGGAGCCACTTAATGACAGTGAAGGGCTGAAAGAGATTGAAAAGAATAAAATGTTAGTTCATTTTGGGACGGTACTCTGTGCTGATGTTCCACCAGAGTGAAAACTCTGTGTCACACACATGAAGATACACAGTTGTTAAAATGTTGCTTCTAAAGTCTCTATTTTAAAAACTACCAGCTGATTGTCTTACATCTGACAGAGTGCGTGCACTGTCGCTGCTCCCAGAGTACTCTCTGCAGAGGGCCTGGTAATCGTACAGCGTGATCCTGCAACACAAACGGAGCAGCGGAGGTTGTAATAACCATCAAATATGACATTTATAAGAACACGTTTATAAAGTCAGGTTAAATGGTTTATTTGAGAGCTCAGGGAAACGTAAGGTTGAGTCTCAGACCTTTTGAAGGAGCCCATTTGAAGAAGTTTGCTCATAACAGCACCTTCCACCTCTCCAAAGAAGAGCCCTGTCTGAGAGAGAAGTTATGTCAAAGCACACCAGCACATGGCTTAACATATACACTGAGTGGACAAAATAATAGAAACATCCAATAAAAACAGATTAATTCTGGTAACTAAGGAGGCTGCAATTAAAAATTATTTTCTCGTTTTTAAAACTTTACAGACAAATTGCATCAACGGAGAAACTGATATTTATTTCAGGGCTGCAAATAGTCAAGTCGTGAATTTTATTTATATAACCCGATAGCCGAAATTTGCCTTAAGGGCAAAGCATGCAAAATTAAATGAGATAAATAAAATAAAAATATAAGTAAGAAAACAACACCAGAATACCCAGCGGACATATTCAGTTAACAAAAGGTGTGTCACGTCGGAAAGGAGTAGGAGGAAGTGAATACTTATCAAGTCCTACCCCTCTTTTGAAACGTTATCAAAAAACTAAAATTAATATATTAATCATGAATATTCTCTCTTTCAGCCCCAGTATTCAACATACACACCTCGATTAAATATAACAAAAATGAAACATTTATTACAAAACAATAATAGATCAATCTGAATAAAACACATACACATCTTTACAATCTGTACAACATACAACAGCCTCTGTCCTGTGCCCTCACTTTGGATAAGGAAAAACTCTCCCAAAAAAATCCAGTTATGGAAATGGGAGATATGTGTTTGAGTGTTTCTGTTAGTATTTTATAGATGTAAATGTGTAAATATACACACAGTACCTGGGATTGCTCCTCTGTGACAAGAATGAAGCCATTGTTGTCAATGAGATAACAGTTTATATCCTGTCAGAAGAGTAAATAAAAAGATTATGTCAACAAAACAACCTGAGGGGGAAAAAAAATCAAAAGCCAGAGTTATGTGATTGCTCTTACCGCGTTATCACAGCTAATGCTACATTTTCCATCCAGAGCCGTACACTGAGAAACAAAACGCACATAGTTAAGCTTCACACCTGATCAGGGAGCGCATTTAAGCTGTCTTAGTAGTTGCTGTCGTGTCGTTACCTGTCTGCAGGCGGTCCAGAACTTCCTCTGAAAGAACTCGAGCTTCATCTGGATCCCTACAGCTGAGACCAAAAACATGAGAGACTGCTGAAAAACAATCATTAGCATGAAGACAGTAATGATAAAAAAGACTTCAGAGGTTGGTACCTGCAACTATTGGAGACTTTCTGTCATCGAGTAGCTGAATTGCTGTACTGGCCAAAACCACGCTCTTATTTTCTAAAGCTAGAGAGGAAGAGAGTTGAGATTACATGTTTGCTCACTAGGTGGTGCCCTTTACTCAGCAGCCCCAGCTGACAGGTTTAAAAGAGACCGCAGTACTGGTCTATTACATTATAGTAATGTCCAGTCAGAGCTTCTTCGAAAGCAGGATGACTGTGATGTTTCAGAAATGGGAGCCATGATGGGACATTTCAGGTTATGAGAGGATGCAGTCACCATTAACAGAGAAAAGGTGGTAAATGTCCCGGAGAGAGAAGCTGAACTCAGGCTAGCAGACAGAGCGTGAGCCACATTAACTGCATAAAAGCTGTAAGGGAGGTGAGCTGTGCTGCACATCCTATCAGTGGAAACCAGTAAAAACCACACTCCAGAACAGAAAGAGGGACATAGAGGAAGACTGATTAAGATGTTAAAATGCTGAATGACTGGAGCAACAAGATGAATTTCCATAAAGTAATTTACATAATGCTGCAGTCGATAATTGAAAGTATAATAGGAATGACTTAAATAACGTAAAGTGCAGATTATTTAACAGAAAAAGAAAGATTATGTGCTGAATCAAGGAACCTTTACTTTGCACACTTGAGCTGTCTCTTATCTTTTTTGTTCTGCGTACCTGTGCTGAAGGGGATGGAGTAGACAAATGTGCCGGGGACCTGCTCTGCAGCTCTCTTGTACCACAGAGGGAAGTGATCAGCATTAAATACACCCTCCTTGTCCTCCGCTGTCAGGAAATCTCTGAGGAAGCACGCAGAATGAAAGAGAGGCGAGGAGCGCAGGATTAGATTCATCAAGCACAATCACAGCCTCGCCTCGTGCTGTAAGTAATGATTAGAGAGATGTTGAGCAGCGGGACTCACTGATTGGAGAGCTGATCGGCGGGCACAAACAGGTTGGTCCTCGACAGGCCGGTGCGTGTACCCAGGAAAGCAATCTCCACTCCTTTGTCCGAGTTCCTGTTAGTTTAATATAGTAAGAACTCTGTAATCTGTACATGATTTCCCTGAGTGCTGTCCCCGAACATCCCTGACTGATGTCTACACACAATCATACAAAGTCACATGTAATTTAGCTTTTTCTTTAAAATGTATCATGCAGGACATTTATCAGTTTATTTATGAAGCATAGCTTAAATCGACTGTCGATGAAGTTTAAGTTGAACAGAGAAAAGTTCCTGACGCAGCTGATGTAACTGTTCTTCAGAGGATTACAGTTTAAAACAATATTTTATAGGCGAAATTATTAATGAATTGATAACGCAAATAAATTACTCTGAAATGAGAGTATTCACAGGCTCCCTGTTGAGTACAGAAACCGGTTCAAAAATTCTCATTCTCGTTTACAGAGCACTACACGGTCAGACTCCCAAATTCTTCAGCTTGTTCTCTTGATCATATAAACAACATTAGCTGTCTGTTCCTCACACCCATCTAAAGACCCCTGGTGACTGAGCTTTTGATGTTGTAGCACCTAAATTTTGTAATGCTCTCCCTGCACCATAACTGTCTGCTGACTCTGTGGTTTCTTTTAAAACTCAGCTAAAATCACACCTGTTTATGCAGGAGTTTGGTTAATATGTATGCACTTCCTCTGTATTTTCTTGGTGTTTTCATGTGCTCTTGTTGTGTATTGTATTTTTTTATGAACTGTGCAAAATAGTTTTGAATTTTTAACACCATGGACACATAATCTTCTATGCTTTCTTTCTCATTTTCTGTATATTTCCCTTGTGAAGAAATAAGTGATCTATGTCAGAGAAGTGCTATAAAACTAAAATTTTCTTACTTACTTACTATTCATTAGTTGCAAAGCCTTACATGACATGCACATGTTCAACACTCATTTTAAGACAGAGAACATCACATCAACATGTACATCAGGACATTAAAATAAGATTTTAAGTGAGCTTTAAAGGATAACTTTACATTTTTAAAGTTTGTCTTAAACTAGTACTCACATGTTGATATGTAAATTCAAATTGTTTTTGATCGCTGTGATTTTTCCTCCAACTTATAATGGCTGTGATATACACCTCTTCATAACATCATTTTATTGTAAGTGATGGAGGACAAACGCAGCCCTCATTATGTGCAAAAAATGCATTATAAAGTTACAACTAATATGAGGCTTTAGCAGTTTGATTTAACAAATCAGGTGTTTATCTACCAAAGATACAGTTTAAGTACAAAATTCATACCGAAAAGTATGATGGCATTTTGGGTTTCCATGCAGACTGATATCTACTGCATGTAAAACACAATCCCTCTTCAAAAAATCTGAACTATCCCTTTAATAGACACCCTTCATTAATGATTAAATAACAATTGCAACTGTGGCCTTGAAAGGAGACTATAAAGTGGTGCCAAAATGTTCTTACTCTGACTTGTTGAGGGCCAGTCCGGTCCAGTAGGCCTCCAGTGGAGCGGTGACCACAGCATCAAATAACACCTCCTGGATCAGCTCTCTGTCACCTGCAGTCGTTTAAAGACCCAAAACATCCATCTTTTTGTAAAAATCATTTTGTGCTTATTATATTCACCCTTCTTTTACTGTTATTTAATAACAGATAAAACGGGCTCCATGTAGTCTAATTTATTCAGGTCAGGCTCATATGTGTCTTACATTTGAGGTGTGGTCTGTGGCCCGTCATGAAGAGCTTGATGGCTTGAATCTGGGTCAGGTGACGGTGCTCGTGCTGCTCCTCTGTGTTGCAATAAGTCCTGTGGTCCAAACAGAGCCACAACGGTTACATCACAGGCCTCCACATCCCCGAACACAGAGAGATAACCTACATAACGCATGAACGCCCGCTCCCACAACCCCAGCGTTACCATTCATCTGCCAGGGCGACATCTGGCTGTTCCAGATCACGGAGCCCTGAAAAACACAAGTCAGTAACGCTTCAGCAATGCCAGCCTGGGTGGACTGATACAATAAGCCCTCCCACACAGGCAAGTCAGAGTGACATGCATCTCACTGTATTCAGGCTTCTGTTAACAGAGAAGATAAAAGTGTTGGAGTGACATACCGGCCTCGACTGATACATTTCCTCTGAAGAAGTACTTTCCGTGACCTCTGGAGAGAGCCACTCCGACACTGCAGACACAAGCAGAGGAGAGAGTCAACTCTTAACTATAATCGAGCCATAAACTGACAGAAAGTCGTTTTAGGAATGTAATGAAACCTTTCTTCCACCTGAATGGTGTTCCTTTGATGTCAGTGTAGTAATAGTCATTGTGCATCTTCAGGACACGCCTCTGAAAGAGCAGAAGAAAAAGGGCAGATTAGATTTACTCCACGAGTCCAGAGAAAACAGAGAGAACAACTCTCATCTGATAGGGAGACACTGAACGTCTTTATCTGCAGCCTCACCCCTCTATCCACTGTCTTCTTCACCTCCATGGAGAAAGTCCCCGTCCTCCTGTTCACCATAGCGTTACGCAGCTGAAAGATAAAGCACGCAGTGAGGCACGGAGAGCAGAGAGGTCGAGGTAGGGTCACAGCAACCTGTTTGTGGCTGCCATTTTACTGGGACACTGAAAACAGAGTCACACCTTAATCATTAATCAATGAATTGATATGAAATAATTGATCATTTACTCGACTCTAAAGACAACAGACCACTGGACAAACTAATGAACACCCAGTTCAGTTCGAATGTGAAATCCAGGCATTGAGTGAGTTGCAATCGCATAACGTTGCATTCAAGTGGAAGCCCCTGGGGCTGAAAAATGAAACCAGCACGGCAGTGCTGCCATAAACTGCAGTCCTTGCATGGCCACTTGAGGCTGGCTGCAAATGCAATTCAATCCCCATAGGCCCTCCATGTTAAAGTCTCCAACTTTACAGCAGAAATAAACATGTTTACAGTCTGGTAGAAAAATGGTTTTCTTTCTATAGCTAACTTCCTCTTTTATGACAACTGTACAAGGACTGCATTTTTACATAACTCACTTGTTTAAATGTTATTATTGATTAAAGCTCTACATAATTACAGCTGTGGCTGCTAGTAATGACAGGTGGGTGTGGTACTTTCACAAGTCATTGTCACAGCATTGTTTGGGTAATGTAGCCATGGCGTAACCTCAGATTCACAGTTATAATCTTAGTTGTAGTTGTCATTATTTCAGCTTTTCAATTAATTAAAATTAATTGATACAAAAATTGTAACCTTAAAAAGCCTTGCTCAGCCTCTAGTTACACTAAAAGACCCTCCAAGGAGTTCGGTATTTAGTTTTTCTGTTGGTACAATTTGTTTTAATGGTTTTAAGCATGTTTCTTTGCTGGCAAAAAAAAGCATTAGCATTTTCACAATCAACCATCACTTTAAATGCACCATGCTACAGATTTGTTGGCTTTTTTTTCGATGAGAGTAACTAGTACTAGAAGATCACGTCAGGTCACTGCTCATTATTGGAAGCAGTAGATTTCACAGAAAAATCCTGAACAAAACATTTGAATGGAATGAGAGCTATGACACTGATAGTGCACCACTTCTTGTGGATTTAAATCCAGGGTGTGAGAGAATCAACGTAACCGTAGAAACTCACAACAACTTAACTCCCACTGTCTATGGCGTCTCATCTCCTGCCTATCCACACGCTGCACGGCGCAGGACGAGAGAGAGGAAGAGCCCAGCTCTGATGGCAGAAGAGCTGAGAACTGTGATTACTCTGAGCAGCATGTATGGAAATTAATTATACTACAATATATTTCTCCCTCTTTTTTTTGATTGATGAGGAAGTTTGTTGTTGGTCATTTTTTAGAAATAAAGTTTCTCAGAGGGTCTGAAAAGTAATTGTAGCAAAGCTAGCAGCTAGCAATACAGTGGGAACACATTGTATGTGTGAGCAGCACATGATGGAAACCTCACCAAACTGCTGCATCTTGCACTCTTGTGTTGCTGCAACACTATTACAGAACTGCCTGCATCAACAATGCAGTCGAGCAAATATTTCACAATAAAAAACCTTGTGTGATCGACTTATGGGATTCTGTCGACAGAAACACCGTCAGAGGGCTTTTATTTTGAAACAGAAACAGGAAAGGTTGAGTAAAGACGATACATGTGTATTTTATCATGTCTGTGACCGATAAAGATGTTGAAACTGTAGTAAAATGTGGTAAATGGTCAATGTAATTATCAAAACACCATTTCTATTTCTGCGGACAACCGTGCGCAAGCCATCGTTTCTCTACATCGGCCACAGCTGAGCGGCAGCTGAGATGCACCTGAGCAGCCTTACTCACGCAGGCAGTGTGGCTGCTCTAACTTGTTAACATGGGTGTCGAAAAAAGAACAACAGGTTCTGCCACGCTCACAAACTGCTCACGCATGCAGTGAGTCACGAGCGTTAGGGTTACATCCACCATCTCATCCTTATGTGATCAATTCTTACTGTCCAAAACTCAAAAAGGGAGTCTGCAAACCAATGGGTGATGTCACAGTGGCTCAGTCTATAACTTATACAGCCTATGGTTGCATGTAGACCAAAGTACATCAAGCGTTTCATTTTGAACAATAAAGTATGACTGTTTTCCTATAACACTGGTTTTTAGGAGTTTAAGACGTACGGCATCGTCCTTGTCCTCCCACTCCACCTCAGAGAGATCGACGCTGCTGTAGTTGGGCTTCCTCCTCTTCTGTCCATCCTGATACTGCAGAGGAACACAGTATTCACAATTTAATGATCCAATTTGTGTCGTGTTGTTTTATTTCTACTAACCACGATCTAAACATGTCAGCTACTCTAGCCTGATCCAACTGTGAAATCAAGTAACACATAATTGTTTTAATTTATGAGCTTCATATGACAGAAATAAATCTATTTAGAAAAGCTTCACTGTTATCAGTCTTTTGTGTTTCAATGTCACATAAGGACTCACTGTATGCTCTTATTTATCAGGCCTTGTTAAGGAGATTTTGCTGTGTAATTATTTAACAAATCGTGTGTGAAATTAACACTGTCGGGTAAATGAAAAACGATTAATATGATTGATAGGAAACCCACGCTCAAACAAGCTGATGCATTAAACTGTACATGTCAAACTCGGCTACTGTATGTCGCGTGGTCCACAAGAAACAACAAGTCAATGAGTACAACCACAGCACAGTTTGAGCCACAGAGAGACACTCACAAAAAAACCAACACAGACCAGCACACACGCACAGTTGCACAGAGAGGAATAGCACTAACACTGGCACACACAGATCCACTAGCACAGCCATAGCTCCTGAGGAACCAGCGGTCCCAGGGCGAGCGGCTGTGGTCTCTGCCACCGAGTGTTAAGTTACCTCTGGGAAATCTCAGGCCAGCCAGCCCTATGAGTGGCCTTTATCCCTGCATGCATACATCAAAGGAAAAGGTGGGGATTACAGACTATACGAGCCCATTTAGCTTCCTAACAGGATAACACATTTGTCTCTGTGTGCCTCAGTTCATAATTTCCGTTATGTACACAATTGCATGGACAAAAAAAAAAAAGAAGGAAAAACAGGGTAAAGTCAGGGAATGCTGTGAGACTGTTGTGGTATAAAAGTAATGTTAAGAAACTGAGTTACCAAAGGCCTGAGGTCCGGGTGTGTCAGAATGTAGCCGTTGTTTGTGATAGCGAATGCGTAGCCATGGATTCCTAACTGGAGACACAGAATAAAATACACAAGGAAAAACTTTTTTTTTTAAAAAAATGCATACTAATACATTCATTTATTCAAAGTGCAAGAACAGCTGACTGTACCATATGTTTAGGGATGAGCTTCATCAGCTCCTGCAGAGGGATGTCTGTTCCTACGACCCCCAACAGAATACCCTGGTTCTTCTGCATGAAGAGATTCAAAACACAGCTTTACATAAAATCTGCATAGTGGTGGAAGGATTATTTAGGTCCTAGTAAAAGTGCCAACACCAAAACATAAAAGTACTTTACACCAGTGAAAGTTAGGTCAAAGTAAAGTATTATCAGTAGGGCTGTCAGCGTTACCACGTTAATCAGAATGGCTGCCATTGAAGTATTGAATTTAATAAACATCTTTTTTTTCCCAGTAAAATCCTAATCTGAAACATAGTAACTATGGGTGTCAAATAAATGTTGAGGAATAAAAAGTATATCAAAACTACACTGAAGAACAATACTAATGTGAGCAAATGACTGTCACTCACTCACCGTTTCATTCTTTGTGCTGAAGACAGGCATGGCGACTGTAGTCATCAGACTTGGGCCCGCTTTATCATTCAGCTGAAAAAAAAAAAAAAGTGTTGATTGCTGCCAAGTAACCCTACTGAGAGGAGAGTCAGTAAGTTCTCCAATCAGGTTTGTCCGTATCGGTCAAAAAATGAACAGAGAAAGAAACACAATTAAAGTGTATTTCTATGCCGATATTCTTAAAGGTTTACCCAACATTTCTTAATCAGTACAACTTGTATATTCAGAGCAATAGCAAACACAGTTAGACATCTATTACACTGCATATGTTCTGCGTTGACAAACTGAGATTCCAAAGATAAAGTCTTTTGTCCTTCTATTGCTGCAACTGCAGAAAAAGAGCTGCTGATGATGTTAAATCAATAATTTTTTGCAAAAGAAAACCTAAAAAAAAATCAACAGAATAATATAAAGATGTGATTTTAAAGAAAAAGAACAGCTGCCGTGGAAATATTAATCCATAACTGGTGAAAACACCTTTTTGTTTATTCACACAGTACAGTAGCTAATTACCAGTCAAGAGGCAGCCGAATTGACATGAAGTTCAATTAAAATTTCCAGATAGAAAAGAGAGGAGCGTGAGTTATTCGGCGGGGAACAGCCTCAGGTCCGGACAATAACTGAGCAAAGGTAGCTACAAAATTAAGAAACAGGGAACACATAATAAGGTCTCACTAGATCAGGATACCACTTGACACTTAATTAATTACAAGCAGCATCTGAATCAATCCCTGCAAAAACATAAAGGATCCAGGTCGCAGCCTTTCTGTCATTAAACCTGAACCATGTGAGTGTCACGTGAGGCTCAAAGGAGGAGGCGAGGTCAGTTCAGTAGGATGAGGGCTGACATAATGAAGCACATGAGCGCTGTTAAAGTAGGTCTGCTATTCCCTCACCCCATGAGTCGACACAGCTGAGTGTGCCTTTGTCCCTGTGTGTGCTTGTGTCTGTGTCTGTGTCTGTGTCTGTGTGTGTGTGTGTGTGTGTGTGCGCGCGCGCGTGCGTGCGTGCGTGCGTGCGTGCGTGCGTGCGTTTGGTTGATGTTCATTTGTGTACGTGCATGCATGAGGCAACCGAGCTGTGAACTGCAGTGTGTACTATCTTGCTTGACAAAATGAAGAATGGCGGGTCCTTAAATTCATCACAACACACAATGGAAGTGGAGACTGGACTGCTTTGGTCTACACACAAACACGCACGCACACGCACACGCGCGCACACACACACACACACACACACACACACACACACACACACACACACACACACACACACACACACACACACACAGGTAAAGCCACAGACGCCTAACCACCTCCCCCTTCTCTCTCCCTTTTCTCTCCCTCTTTCTTGGTCTCCCCTCCAATGTCAGTTTTATTATGGGCTTTAGGAGATAAAATGCAATGATCCACAGAATGATGAATGGTGTGTCTGAGGCTGAGATACAAGAGCACACACTCCAGAGGACAATCTCCTAACCCTTCTGCGTGTGTGCGTGTATGTGTGTGTGTGTGTGCTCATCGTCTCCATACTGGAGAGAAGTACAATAAATGTTCCTCTATTGCGCCTGTCCCTCAGAGGGAAGAACCTCTCCGAGTTCAGACTTCCTGGGAAATATAAAAGCATAATGTTGAAAAATAGGTACTATAAGCAGCTTTCTCACCCTCTCGATGTGCACCAAACAAATCACAGATTGTACGTGCCACCATTTTCTCCAAGTGAACAAAGACAAAACTGGAGTAGTTGTTTTTGGAGCCAATGAGGAATGAACGAAGTCGGCGCTCAGGCTCAGTCGGCAATGATAATAACCACAGACCAAGTCAGAAATTTTTGCTAGCTAGACTCTACTTATGGAACGTACCAGTATCACCCTGTGAAAATACTCTGTTAAAAGTCAAAGTCCTGCATTGAAAATGTTACGGTAAGTAAGCACAATTAGGAAAATGTACTTAAAGTATTAAAAGTTAAAGTACCCAATGCAGCAAAATTATTAGAAAAAAACCCTATCCCAAATAATTTTAAAAAAGGAGAGAAAAAACATTAAAAAAAAGGAAAAACCTTGAAATTATGAACAAAATTGGAAATAGCCTTACCCAAAGCTTAAAATTATTTAAAAATAGAAATAAACTCCAATGTTTATCAAAATAATTGACTTACTTCTGTGTACTGACTGATTGATCAATCATCCATTGTTGCAGCTGTACATGTATAAACTCTTTGGTAATTTCATTATAACACTACATCATATTTTATAAACTCTTATTATGTTTTTATGCAATGCATGTAAAGTAGCTAAAGCTGTGTGATAAATATATTGAAGTAAAAAGTATAATATTTATAATATAATGTGGAGTAAATGTATAAAGTGACTTGAAAAGAAAACACTTAAATAAAGTACAAGTACCTCAAATTCCCACATAAGCACAGTACTTGAGTTAATGTACTATGTTACATTCCACAACTGCGTGAAGTACACCTTCAAAAATCTATCAAGGATTAAAGGACTTATGTCTCAATAAGATTTGGAAAAACTTGTCCATGCATTTATCTTCTGTGGACCAACTACTGTAACTGTGTTTTTTAGGTTCTCCCTAAAAATATCGATCGGACAGCTGCAGCTGATTCAGTGCACTGCTGCTCGAGTCCTCACTAAGACTAAGAAAGTGGATCACATCGCTCCATTTCTGAGGTCTTCCTGTCTGTCAGAGACAGAGTTGATTTCTGAATACAACTGCTGATTTATAAAGCACTGAACTGTTTAGGGGCAAATTACATTTCTGATGAACACATATCCAGACGTCCCAGGTCATCTGGGACAGGTCTGCTTTGTGTCCCCAGAGTCAAATCTAAACATGGAGAAGCAGCATTTAGTTTCTATGCACCACTTTTATTCTATTTTGGCATGTTTTTATTTTCTGTCTCTTGGTTCTTTAATGACTCTTTTAATTCTATTTAAATGTTCTTTTATAGTGTGTTTCTTCTGCACTCTGTGAGTAAAGCACTTTGAAATTCCCTGTTGCTGAAATGCGCCGTATAAGTAAACTTGCCTTGCCTCGGGTCACTCCAACTTTATTCAAATTGACTCAAAATTGCTGCATCCCAGTGGAAACCTTTTATTACCTGCCCATGATCTCCTTTCTGATGCTAGTTTAAAACTACTTCCCATCTGGTTGTTTCTTTTATGATAACAAAACAAAAAGGTTGTTTTTTGTTGTTTTTTTAAAAAAATCTGATTATACGTATAGATACTGTAAAGATCAGATCACGTGTATATATTTACCTTATGAGCCTGAGAAAGCTGAAATGAAAGAAGAGACGCATAAAGATTGAATCGTCCAGTGAATTAAAGCCTTCACACTGTGCATTGACTTTGTGGACGCAGATGTAGGACGGGGGGGAGATCCATGCAGATTAATGAAGCTCCTAATGATGAATCATTCGAGCAGCATGAAGACTAATGATGAGAAAGCAGACACACACATGTGCACATTTAGTGCTCGGTACGGAGACGGACAAAATAACATGAACTGCAGGCTGCAGAAGAGGAACCAAAGCATGTTGCCGCACTGTACAAACTGTCTCACTCACATGCAAATGCAAATTGAGAATGAGGACTAATAACAAACACAAGAAAATATGATTATGCTTCATCCCAAGAAGTAAATCACTGTAACATACTCACAGCACTGTCCACGTAAGCTTCAGTCCACACGGTGTCGTGCTCGTGGTCAATGACCTTCGGCCGGCTCATGACATGAAGATACCTCATCACGTTCTCCTGAACGTCTGCTAAGGTGGAGATCTGAGTGAAATATCCTGCAATTAAACACACACAAGTATTAAAGTGGAAACGCACATGTTTTTGCTTTAACTTATTAAATGAAGTAAATGTTGATTGCACAATGTAATGACTACAGAATAGGATTTATTTAGATTTAGTATGGCTCCCTCGGCCTCACTTTTACCATGCAAGTCTGTCTGCCACTGGGTAGTATCTCCCGGGAAAATGAAGGCTTGATTTATGGCACAAAGGAAGTGCATCAACCACAGCGTGAACAGTTAGCTATCAGGAGCTATCCCCAATAAGAGTATTAATGTATGTTAAAAACCCCAAATTGCTGTGTAATAAATTTGCCTGTCTATTGCATTAAAAGCTCGTTTCATTTGTTGTGAAAGATTTTTTTTTGTCTCAACTAAACAAGATTTTGCCTCAGTTTTATTTTTTTGGAATTTAAAAAAAAAATTGAAATTACTTTTCCTCTCATGTTTTTCCTCCATTCACTCCTACGTTTATAATTGAAACCAAAATGTAAGTTTTTTGCAGCCTAGTTGCCAGAAAAAAAATGTTGCCATTGTTTCTGCAAAGCACAGCTTCACATTTGCACATATACATATCATATCAACATTTTTGTGGTGACGTAAAGTGCCTTAATGTTTACATAGACTTGTCATCACTCACTCCATACTGACACAAAAAGCTTCTGATGCCAATCACAGCTTTTCCAGCTGGGATTGTGCCACTAAAACCAGGTATTTTAAGCTAACACACGATCTTTTCCTAATCATAACCAAGGTGTTTTTGTGCCTAAACCTCAACCTCAGTGTTGTTGAAACATAAAGTTTCAGCATATGTGTTACCTAACAAGATGTAAATGTAATGTTATGGTTTGCAGAAGTGTGCAATGACAATGTTTTTTTCTGGTGACTGGGTTGCTATTTGCTCAGCTCTGAGGAAAACAGAGAGCGATTCTGTAGTCTTTGCACCATGGGTGCCAGAAATAAAAACCACTTGGAAACACTAGGTACTAACTACACATAAAAGTATCAAAACTGATATCCAGTGGTGGAAAAATATCACATGAGCAATGATTAATCCTGCATCTAAAACTTAAATAAAAGTAATATCAGCAAAAAGTCGGACTGCCCCTTTAAAGTCAAAGATTTGCATCATTAGTCAGAGAGCCCTCAGTCTACTGAGACTGATTCAAGTAGAGCAGTCTTTTTTTGCTAGTCAGTGTGCTGTGCAGTGCACTTCTAGGGACATTATAGTCTCCAGATTTTGCTGCAAAGTGAGTGCTCCTGACTTTCATGCTACTCTTTGACTCAAACAGCTGCGGCATGGAGGAGATCCTTGGCACAGATGGAGAGAGAGGCTGCTCTTCTGCTTAGAAGAAGTGAGATTACAGCAAACAGCAAGCTGATATCCTGCAGCGTCTGACTTTTGTTTGATATCTAGTGTTGGCAAACCTGTTGTTGCACTCTGCCGTCGTTAGTGCCATTAGTTTGTTTACTATATAACGTGAATTCTGCTGTCACACTGAACGTCCCATTGAGCCCTGTTCAAATTTTAAAACTTAATACGCAAAACAAATCCTCAAATATTCCTATTGAACTGCCAAATCTGATTTGACTGAGTCGGGTATAGCCCTACCAAAAAAGGGCAATAGCTAGATTTTTTAGTCACGTTCTAAACTTTATCCAGTGCTCTTCTTACAAAATGTTGTAATTTGCTGCTGATGTCCCTGACATTACTGCACTGTACTGAACCACTCTGGAAACAGGTTTCCAGTCGTTCAGCTTACAGTGACACATGAGCCATTTGACTGGTGTGAGCTCCTGCTGTTGCTGACAATGCTTCACATTAGACATGTAAGGTTATTCCTCAGCAGGGGTCTGTATGGGGAAGGATGTTTGGGGCTCGTCTCCCCACAATCCTTCTGTGGGATCTGTTTTCCTAGCTGTGACTTTCCCTTCCAGAGGGCACTCATCCAGAGCGTTGACACGTGGGAGCCATCAGCAGCGAGCAGCCAAGGGGGAGACACTCTGACAGGAAGAGGGATTAGAGCGGATTGACCTCTGACCCCCCCAAGTGCCACTTCATTGCCTCTTGGCAGAAAGAATCTGAGCCAGCACACACACACACACACACACACACACACACACACACACACACACACACACACACACACACACACACACGCATACTACACATGCAAAAAACACAAAAGGCCAAACCACACGGATACCCACACATCCTCCACCGACATCGCACTTCTCCGCAGAAACACCACATCAGCCCGCACTCAACACTCTGACACCAAGCTGTCTTAAGACGTTTATCAAAAAGTCCCAAACCTTTGTTGGCACAAGCCATCCATTTGAGGTTATCAGCGAAAGCAGACTCTCGTCCAATCAGGTACGGGAATATGCGCACCTGTGCAGAGGACACATAGATGTCGACGGTTTCAGAGATGGAAGGATTAAAAAAAACATGCAAAGTGAAGTGTCTCCTCAGTACTTTATCTTCCCGTCCTGATTCTATCAGGCTCTGGAGCAAGACGGAGCTGCATGTTTTTACATCCTCATGAGGAAACACTGAGCATTGAGTTGCTCTTTTTTCATTCTTTACATTTTTTTCAGTCCATCTTTGTCCGGTTGTTAACACTAAGTATTTTTTCAGTTCACCTTTGTCACTTTTTAACAATTCTTTTTTTCAATCCACTTCTGTCAGCTTTTAACTGTAAGGTTTTTTTTCAGTCTACCTTTGTCACTTTGTTGACTGTAAGTTGTTTTTTGAATTCCACCTTTATCAGTTTTTAATGGTGATGATTTTTTTTTTTTATTTCATCTTTGTCAGTTTTTAACAATAAATATGTTTTTTCAGTTTGCAATCTGCAGTTAAATTTAGCTGATTTTCTTGTGTTGGGGGGTTTAGCATGAGGGCATGTACCACTGTCCTTTTGAAAGAACGCTGTGTGACACTTTGCCAAACCTGCACGGCTCATTGGCTCCAGATGCTTTGCTAAGCATGAAGCATATAGGAAACACTGAATGGCTGCCATATAGCGGCCCTGAGGGTGTATGAAGGGGGGGTGGGGTAGCCTGCCAAACACTGCCCTGTACTCTGCCAAACACTGCCAACACACATATGCTTGATAGGACTGAACAAAGCCCCTGAGCTGTTGTTTTTATTGCTTTGTGAGGGGCACAGCAGTCCATTTCATTTCAGTTGCATTTAGGTCTTACAAACGGAGGCTAACAAAAGATTTTAAACCCATCGTTGAGTCCGGGAAGAAATGTGGGGATGGAGAACAGCAGCGAGGGAACGAGGAGCAGCGCCTCTGAGACTGAGCTGCTTGTATTGAGCTAAAAGCAGTTAATTTCCCACGTTTTATTCCTCATGGGGAGAAAAAAAAGCGCTGTAATAAGTCAAAACCTTGAAAAACATCATATTGACATGGACTTTACATTTCAGAGTTATGAGTGGTAATGAAGTTGAAAAACAATCCTTCAAAAGTCAAGACAGGAGCCTCTAGCTGGCATAAAGTATTATAATGTACATCTATCCCCGCTGGAAGAAAAGTGCAGAGCAAGCAGGAAAAGTGAATGAATAACATTGAAAATTAGACACCGTGAGGAATAGAGGAGAGAGTGAGAGAAAGAGACAGACTCACCTTTCTCTCTGGCCAATTGTACTTCTCAAAAACGTCGTCATACATTTCAGTCGCTCCATCAGTCACGAGCATAATAGCCTGGCTGCACAAACTGCCATGTCCAGTGTGATTAAACTGCCAAAAGAGAGAAAACACAAACAGAATTTACATTAAAAACCTAGTTAATATATGCTCTGTTATTTATTTCTTTATTTATTTAACCAGGAAGAATGTCATCGAGATTAAACAAGTGTCCTAGACAAGACAAGTAGCAGTACATTTAAGTTTCAGACATACTGTGTAAAACAAACAGAGCTGTCTGCTCCCACTGTACATGATGATGATGTCTGATATGGCAGTTGCGAAGCCATCAGTAAATAAAACACAGATGATGCCTCTTGGTAAATAAACCTGAGGAGCGTGCTACACTTTATTCTGATGCCAGAAGATGCATCGCAGTAATTAAGCGGTTTATTGACCTGTAACAGAGTGAATGTGGAGAGAAAGAGGAGGATGTAGTGACACGATCACAGGATGAAAACTGCTGAGCTCTGCTACTCTCACATCACACAGGCCGAGCGTCGGGAGGCCTTCACAACTCTCTTTCTGTTAAGAAGTTACGTTCACACCTGACAATTAACTCACTATAACATAATTTATGATTATTTGGTGTCTCAAAAGTCTGTATTGGCTCAGCACTTGTTTCCTCATTACATGATTAATTATATAAAAAAAAAAGTTTGTCTAATATTAGACAATGTTTGTAATTTTTTTTTCATGCTCAGTTATAGTAGTGTTCCCCAACTGGTGGCTCGTGGTTCAAAAGTGGTTCATAGGTCTTTCCTAAATGGAATACAATTGACTTACAATGGTTGTCTGTATTTTGTTTTTTGGTATTTTTTGACGCTCCCCAAACCTACAAATATTTTTTTTCTTTTAAACCCCTTCGTGACTCTTGGGAACTGCATAAAAGGTTTGTCCCATATGATTGTTTGACTGTGATAAATGGTGTCATTTTGATGATTTTTATTCCAGTGGGTCTGCGGTACGGAAGACATGTTTTCTTCAAATATTGTCAAAATTTTAAAATAAGCCAAAGTTTTGGAAGAAAAAAACAATCACCAATATTATTTTAAAGAAAACACATCTGAAGTCTCTAAAAAATGTATGCGATATTTTTTTCCTACAAAGGTCTGGGCTAAGCCCCTAATGTCTTCAAATGCTAGTAACCCCCCTGGTTTTAACTAATTGCACTTTATTCTTGAAATGTATTTTATTTCATTGTGTTTTAAGCCCACATGTTATTTACATTTTGTCAAAAAAAAGAATATGTGGCAATTTCTCTTATGTGCGAACCTTGAACTAATGACTAAGGAGAAATCTGGGTCCGATAGCTGGACCTGTTGGGATATGTTTGTACCAGGTTGTAAACATGTAGATTTCTACTGTAAAGTTAGGGGTCTATGGATATTTACCCTGTTTTGGAGCCTGTCTCAGGTGGCCATTAGAGGAACTGCAGTTCTTGGCAGCTTTTATGCGTCTTGAAAAAGCCAGTTGCTAACGTGGATAAATGAGACAACAGAATATCATAATACCGAAACGCACTGAACCCTGCTTTACAGCCTTGTAGTGGTGGCAACGCTACTATACTGTAGTTTGTTTTACCTTAGCAACAGCTTTTATTTCTGGCGATAACATTTATTCCTAAAAGTGGTGGTGATTTGTGAAGATTATGTTGCTAAATAAAATGTCTAAGTACCATAAATGTTTGTTTACCACAGAGCTTATTTTCTGCAATGATCCAAACTCCAATGGAAAAATCCCAAAGGCTTTTTCTTGAGGGAACCAGGATGATGTAAACTTCTGGGTTGGCCTACAAAAAAACATCATCCCTGGGGTGCTCTATTTGTTAAGCTACAGAGGTTACCTCTTGGCCTAAAGTTGTGCTAGGTTACCAAATTCCAACGTCTTCCAAATATCTCGCCGCGAACATCTTGACATAGAATGACAACATTTTGTCGTGAGATATGGAGACCAAAACCCAACATCAGAAAAATGTCACAATGTAAATGTCCACACAAAATGAAATTCTTACATCCGTAGACATTTAAAATATGGCCAGATTCCATTCAAAATTTACTGTCTGTCCACTGTAAGAGTCCAACATCTCTGGTGTCATTTTGACCTCCAGTACCAGCTAAGATTAATGACATTGGAGGGTCAACAGCTCATCTTTTTGCCAATTTCCAATATGCCTATTTAAAAAAGACTCATTTGGCAGATAACCAATACCGATATCAACATGTCACCTTTTTTCCACACCTAATTTTACTGATCATCATCTCCTCTGTAGTGGAATCAACATCATATAATGCATACTCTTATTGTAATGACCCACCAGCAGATGGAGACTTAAAATACAGTGTTTTTTAGTGTACGTGATATTCATTCACTGTGTAAAAAAAACTAAAAAACCAACTTAGAGTTGTTAGAATTGTGCATCCCTATACTTTAAATGTATATTAAGCCATTTCTCTCAGTTTTGTATGTTAATAAGAAGTGGTTAATTTAAATGTTAATGATAAAAGGCATAATCAATGAGAGGGATCATTAAGTAATTGATGCTGATAAAATCTAATCAATTCCAAGTCTTGCTCGTTTGAGAGGTAAGTCAATGATTTTGCTTTAAAATTCACCAAGGGAATGGGTTATAAATTTCGTATTATAAAATATTTTACTAAATGCTCGCTGTTTTATGATTCTGTTACATCAATGGCCTGTGAGGAGGCGTCTTTGCTCTTTTGTATTTCTATGCTGCTCTTGTGAAAACGGTGTGAGGCTCTTCAAGTGAAGCGAGTTTCCTTTTGATTCACTCAACGATAGGCTTTATTTTGACTTCATTCACTGGGCGGTGTGTGCAACATTGAATTTCAGTAGTGGGCTACTGGCTACCTGATTACCATATTCATTGCAGGGCTTTAATTAATCTGACAAATGCAGAAGTAAAAGCTGCAGTCCCTCAGCTTCAGCCTCGCAGCCAAAGCTCGCCTGAAAACAGGGAGATAAAAGGAGGGCGGCGTGGCTCCTGGCCTTATCTGCTTTGTGTTCCAATCAGCCACGTTATTAATCATCGACATTAATTAGAGCCATTAATCACGATTCAGAATAGATGTGTCTGTGTTTGGAGGGCGGAACAGGGATACCGCTGGAGCGTTTCGACAGGCGACACACCTCCCAAACGCTCAAATATATCTGACTGGAGTGTGCTGCTTCTTTTGATTAGCTGAGAACATGCAGAGGGTTGTACTCCAACACTTCCTGTCACTGAAAACAAATGTGGCTTGTAAAATTGAAGTTTTCCTGATGTTGTAGTCAAGTGGAGTCCTTCAGTTGAATGAAAACAAAGTGCATCCGTGATATATGAAAAATTCATTATATTTATGTCAAATTAATCAGTGAATAATTAATCATTTGATGAAAACTTATGAATACTCTACAGCATTGTCACACAATCAGTAAATAGTAAAAACAAAGTTGGTTCATCTGCTTTGTTGTACATGTGGAGGGATTACTGGGGCCCAAAGCTTCAGTGGACCCCTTGATCTTTACCCACAAAATGTCATTCAAATGAACCGGTGCCGACCAAGAAGAGATTCAAAAAGACCACAAAGAGATGCAGAGGAACTGCAATGAGACTCAAAATCACTACAATAAAAGGAGGCACAAAAATGATTCAAAGAGACGCAAAATGTCCTCAGAAAAACTAAATAACTACAAAGAGACACACAATTACCCCAGAGAGTCACAAAATGACTACAAAGAGACACAAAATTACCTCAGAGAGTCACAAAATGACTACAAAGCGATACAAATTGACCAGAGGGGACTCAAATGATCTCAAAGAGCAACAAAATAACTACAAAACCACTACAAAGTCTGCGTGTCTTGATTCTTTGTAGGAAATGTGGTGACCCTTTTGCATATATGTGCCCAGGAGCCTGATGAACCGTAGTCCGCCCATGGTTACACATTATTTCGGTAGAATATAGACCAGGAGGATTTGTGTTTGCACAGCATTCCTATTATACTGACAGCTACAGAGCCGGCTGCTGAAGAGTGGTTTACTGTACTGGAACTTACATCATTTAGGATTGTAAACGCTTCGGCCAGAGCATCACCCAGCAGCCCGATCCCTTTGGCAAACAGCTTGTCCAGATGTTCGCGGAAATGCTAACAGATAAAGAGAGAAGCGGAAAAGAAATACTTAAAACATTAATCACTCAAACGCATCCTGATATGATCCATGTCAGATTAAACTCGACTCACATCTTTATTGGTTCTGTCGGCTCGGACCAGCGTGCCGTTCAAACAAGGCTCCACATAGTGGATCTCCTGATTATACTGAGGAGATATAACATTAACACAGATTAGTGTTCTCCGTGGAGGACTGAGCTCCAGTTATCTGGAACAGTTAACAGAAATGTCTTTGTTTGAAACTATTTTGTTAAGGTAAAAGACAGCAATAGACTAAGATTACGGTGGAGCACAAACATATTAACAAAAAAAAGTCACAAACAGAAAAAAAGGTGACAGTTTAGTTTAAATTACTGCAATGATGTTGAAGAAGTCGTCATCTCCGAGTGTGTCTAATATGGAGGAGACAGTCTGCCTGGCGATGGTCAGCCTCAGTCCTTTCATGCTTCCACTGACGTCAACCAAGATAACAACATCTTTAGGAGACGTAGCTGCCTGAATGTACCTGAAACATGGAGTTAAATTTGTACAACATGTTGAGAACTTGTTCCCGTAATGAGGAAAGAAATAACACTTCATTTCAATATGATGCAGCAACAAGAGCAGCACATTTTGTCTGCTATGTCGAGACTTACCACTTCCTGTTTCTGCAGTCAAAGCCAATGACGCCATGTTCATCTGGATGCCACTTTACTCCTGTCACACAGAGCAGGAAGTCAATATGGAGAAAATATTAGAGAAGATAACAGAAAAAAACATTTTGCAGACACAAGCAAACTAAAACCTATATATTATGTTGTACATGCTCTTGTAAGAAGGTGGCTGCAGGCAATTAAAATCAACACAAACAATTTACACACTCACAAGAGTTACCAAAAATGCTTTATGTTTAAAAGGCTTTGACTTTGTAAGCTGGTGATCGATATTTTAGTTTTGATTTTTTAAACCCTATAATTAATGTTGGAAGAAGTAATCACATCCTTCATTTAGGTGAAAGTAATAATAACATGCTATAAATGTACTCCACTGTATGTAAATGTCCTGCTCTTAAAGTTTTACTTAAAAGTATCAAAGTATCAATAGTAAAGAAGTTGCACAGAAATCCTCTGTCAGATCTGTATTATTATTACCTTCTTGCTTATGTTTTGGTTTGGTTTGTACATTTGTCAGCACAAATACAGCAAAACTACAGGGCCGGTTTTCATGAAACTTGAAGCAAAGCCCGAGGAAGAACCCTTAAATTTTGGAGCTGGTCTGACTCATGGGGTAAATACACAAAGTTGTTTTTTTTTACTTTTGTTATCATTGCAACATGGAGCAGTTGGCCTTGGTGAATGTCTGTTCTCTGGGTGCCCTCTTAGTTATATTATTGGATCATATATATGCAATTAAATGCATTTTTCTCTCAGTACCCCTTTTTAAAGATAAATGCTGTCCTATTTGAAGACAAACCTGAGAGATTTCTTTGTTTTGTCTTTTGTTTCTCACTGGTTTGAAGTGGGCAGGGTTCAGGTACATGTGGTGTACTTCTGAGCTCCAACCAGGATTTAGTAAAGACTGAATATAAATATGATAACAGCTGATAACAGTAGGTTGACTTAACTGACCAAGATGCGTCATATTTAATAATGTCACTGTATATTTTTTATGTTAAATCTGAAAGGTAACTGGAAAAAGTATAAAAGTGAGATATTTCGCTTTCAAATTAAATGGGGTAAAAGCATCAAAAAATAAAAGTACTCATAAAAAAAGAGCACCTCAAAATGGTACTTAATGTATGTACTTAATGTACTTTTTCACCACTGCCTAGTATAAGCAAAATATTGAGAACTATATTGTTTTTTTCGCTCTTTGGGTATTTGTAGGACGTAAGCTAAAGGATAAAAAGAGCGCAGTCGAGTGTGATTTTCAAATAACATTTAAATGATGAATATGTTAGTAAAAGTGTCTTGTAAAGCTTGAATGACACATTAAACGCACAAAGTCTATATCTGTGAATCATCAGCTGTATCTTAACTCTGCAGCACTGCAGTTTCACATCATTGGGACGGGTGATGAGTTCGGTTGGATCCAGCAGACATGCACTGTTCCTCAGTGCGACTGTCGACCCACACGGGCAAATTCTGATTAATTACAGTCTGTATATATGCATCCTCTCTGATGGTCTGTAAAATACAACATTAACCAAATTACCCTTTTAGTAATTCTAAATCATTTGTTCTGATCTGTTTTTTTTTTTCCCTGCACTGACGGCTGATGGCTCCCTTGAGACAAGCCTTTCTTTTCCCACAGAGAGAGAGAGAGAGAGAGAGACAGAGACACACACACACACACGCACACGCACACGCACACGCACACACACTCTCTCTCTCTCTCTCTCTCTCTCTCACAGGAACAGACAGTAAAATAGGACTTAAGTCTGACACTCACCAGGGTACTGCCTGAAGAAACCCTTGGCGCTCCCAAAGTACTGCCAGATTAGTGTTGGGTCTCTTTCAAAATTATCTACAAACACTTTATTCAGTGCCTCGGACCAGTAAACTCCGTTCACTATGTCGGGGTCTGAGGAGGACGAGGGCAAACACACACAGCGAGGGAAGAGAGAGAAACAAGTAAATTAAATGGTGATAATAGTAATCATCCTGGTCACCATCACTGAGAGCACAGTTGACCTTTTGTCCCTTATTGACCCCCCTGAAGGAGATACAAAGCCTGTGACTAAATCATCCCCTCCCCTCCTCCTGCTGGACGAGCCTCCCTTTGTGCTGTGAACACAGAGTTATGGGGAGTCCATTATAGCCAAACAAAAGCAGCCCTGGCGATACGCAGGCAGAGGTGACACACTCTGTTAAAAAACAAGAAGCGACTGAACAGCTAGCGTATGACAAACATCTTTCCCACCCTCCCCCTCTCTGCACTCTTTCTTTGGGAGCTCTGCAGTTTCTTTCCCTTTATGTCTGGACTGCCATCGATCCCCCAACTCCACTTCTCCCGGCCCGTGACACTGATACAGCTCCACCATTTCTCACTTTCACCGCTTACTTTCCCTCCTCCTTTTCTCCTCCCCGTTCATCAGCTCGCAGAAGGTAAATAACGCTAACATAATCCTGACTGTGTGCCGGCTGCTGGCTGAGCTCTCACCTTTGTTGTACATGTTGGTGGGTACCTGCACCACGCTGAGGCTCAGGTTGACGGACAGGTTATTGAAGTGGTCGTTGGGCTCCAGGAGGAACTCTCCTCCCAGCTCTACGTTATTGCCCTCCTCATCCACTTCATTGATCAGCACGGCGTTGAAGTACCGTACTATGGAAAAGAGGGAATGTGGCAAATGTTAACTGGAATAAAACTGTAATAGCAGTGTTGACATTAACTGTTTGATTCACATTTTCACAAGTTTATCTAAAAACAATATTCCCCACATGCATATTGAAAGAACCTGGTCTCACTCGCAACTTGTCAAGTACCAGTCTCAGACACTGATGCAAAGACGCAACCTTTAGCAGCAGTATGAGGAAACCAAGGCGGCGGCATTTGTTTATGCTCCGGGCAGCATGAGGTAGAGCATGAGGCTGATGCAGGAGGAGATGTCGATGAGTCACACAAACTCTAGATTTTCACCAAGGAGCGCACTGTTCTTGTCCCAAGTGAAACCAAAAGTCAATTGAGTTTTATTAATAATGACGCGGTGTGCTGGTTATTGTTGTATGCTATGCTGGTAATGTATGCCATATGATGTTCCATTTTGTTAGTCCAAAGCGTACATCTTTTAAGGCAAACCATGATGTTTTTATCATACCTAACCACTTTTTTTATTGGTTAAAGTTTAATTTGCTTAGTTTGAGGAGGTGATACTTATAACAAGCGCAGATTAACGTGCTGTCCCTGAACGTCCAAAACTGATGCAGGAAGGATACACATTGAGTGTCCTATTTTTTTCATGGCAGGCCACTGACCAATCATCGGTAGAACAGTTTTTTATCTTAATGTGATCATTTGCCCTGTCAATACTGGCCATCAGGAGATCTCTTCATAATGTGAATTCAATGAAAGTGATGGGGGAGAAAATCCTTGGTACGTGCAAAAAGTGTACTCTAAAGTTCAGTCTAAACAGTCTGAATGTCCTCCAAAGTTACCGTCTTTTTAGTATAAATTCTCTCTTTGTGTTTCCCCTGACAGTGTTACTGCAGCAGAGGGATAATAAAGCAAAGATGGAATTCAGGACTGACTTTGTCCCCCATCTTTTCACAGCCAAATTTAAAGTTTATTTGCCATATGCACAATCATACAAGTATAATGCGTACTGAAACGCTTATGTACCTGTTCAGAAGCCAGTAAGTACTGGAAGAACAATTACAGCAACAAAAAACTGTATGCACATATAAATCTAAATATTGTTTTAAATTAACCAAACCCCTCAAGGGGTTAAATAAATGTCCCTCATGTAAGTTATGTCTTTCAAAAATCTTTAAAACTGCTAACACCAAAGTAAAATAGACAGAATGAAGTCATGCAAAGTGTCACAATAAAACCAGAAAAAAAAAATGTGCAAATTGATCAAATATAAAGACAGGAGGGCTTCTACAAGGTCTGAATATCAAGTTACATTATTACATTACATTTATTAGGAAAAGGCTTTTTATTTCCACCACATGCACATGCCACACGGCAAGGGTAGGTTTCATTTCAACACTGTGGGACACATATGAAATGGGAGGCAGGAGGATGTCCTACCCCAGGACATTTTGAGAATATAACTCTTAATTTTCCTAATTTTGGTAAATTTGTATGTACCAATTTGTGCTTTCCTGCAGATGGAGATGTCAATAATATGGGGTTTATTGCCTGTGCTTTGCTTTCTTTGTCAAAGCACTTTATAAACTGTAAACTGTGTTTTTAAGGGTGCTTTCTAAATTAAGTTACTATTATTAATTATATAGTCAAAATAAAAGACCTTCACTGCTGTCATGTTTTGTTCTTAATATTGAGGGGGTGTATCCCCTGTGCCCCCCCAAACATCTACGCCATTGCTGTTTGGGAGAAATTTGGGGGTTAAATATCTGCACAAGAGTACTTTGAAACATGGACAGGAGGAAGCGAGGATAAATTAATCTGCTCTACCACCTGAGTCACAGCGACTCAAAATTAACATCCAGTCCAGTAAATATACTGTCAAGTATCCAGATTTTATCTTAATTTCTGTTTGGTTATTGCAGTTCTAAATGTTCCCAGTGTGTGAAAATGTGCACTAACTACAGCAGCTGTTATCGTCAATGGTCACCGAGGTCTAAGAACGTGCAAAATAGGACTTCATGACTGCCAGTGAAAGGTCTGGTCTCTCTAAAGTGAAACCCAACAGTTTGTCTGTCCTGTCCTTCACTGCCTGCCGCTGCAAAAGAAAGACTACCTCATCCTGTCTGAGCGGCCTCTCTGTGGCCTGTGGTCCTTATTGTCTGCACTGAGAGAGAGAGAGAGAGAGAGAGAGAGAGAGAGAGAGAGAGAGAGAGAGAGAGAGAGAGAGAGAGAGATGGAGGGGTGATGGACTCTACAGCATCACACTCGGGGGAGGCCGCGCGGGCATCACCATCAAGCAGCCCCTGACAGCTCATACCACGCCTGAGCAGCTCTCTGACGAGCTGCGGCAGGGCGGGCGGGGTGGTGGTGGGGTGTTGCTGCAGAGGGGGAGCAGCAGGGGAGAGAAACGTGCACTCTCAGCAGAACTGATAGTGCTGTAGAGAGGCACGTTAACCACCAGGGTTATTACTGTAGAGCAGGCCGTGAGACACTGCAGCTCTCTGAGACGCCCCACTGACTCTTACACTACTGCAGTTAGCTGGAGGCCCGACTGCAGAGATCTGCCCTCCATTACAGGCTGCCGGGCCTCACTGCGCGCACACACACGACAGCATCTGGAGATGGTGGTGGAGAAGCTTTATTCTATACACTGAGGGTTAAACAGGCCCAGACTCTTACCTAACAGCTTCATAGAGTCGAAACTCATTCGTTCAGAAGCTGCACACTTCCTTGATGTTACGGATCACATTGTTCAAGGGTTTGTGTTGTTTAAGACGTTAAGTTATATATATGATCAAAAAATAAAACATACAACAAATTAGCAAACTACACCAGTGATACTCAACTTGCACTGGTCAGTTGTAAACAAACATTCATTATATTTAGTAGTACATAAATTAATTTCCTGTTTTAAATCTTCTGGCGTTTGCTGTCATCACTCATGTTTGCTAAGACACAAATTAATTTAGAGCAGTGCTGCACAGGTCAGATGTACGCAGGGGCGTTTCAAGGATTTGAGAAGATTCAGGGGTCAGTGTCCCTTGATCCCCCTGACAGAGGTCCTCCACTGGCACTTTTAAAAAAAATCAACAAGCTCTATTTTGATCATTTTTAAATGCATTCTGGCACCTTATATAAATTACAAAAAAATCCCAGTGTGAGTGGATTTATTTTCGTGTGAATTAGAAGAATTCATCTATCATCCTATGCTGGCCTGATTTGGACTTATCTTGAGTATCACTGCTGTACACTTTATTCTACAAATCATTTACAGCATTATTCTGAAGCATCATTTAGTTATTGGTCATTTTTTTAATTTTAAAATGTTTAAACATCCTTTCATTGTTATTTTTTATTTTCTAATAATATAAGAATTGCAGAATACAGAATAAACAAAGATTCCTAAATTACAGGAACTTTTTTTTTACTCTTAAGCTTCAAATATTTCAGGGGCAATCACAAAAGCTGAAGTTTAGGCCTTTATCTTGACAAGCTTTTTGCAGAAAGATTAAAGATAGCGTTAAAACGCACAAACAACATTTAATAAAAACTGTCTTCATTGTTTTAACTCTGATTATTTTTTAAGATGTTCCTGAATTTAAAGATCAGTTGGAGGCTTTTTCTAGGCCCACATAAAGCAAAATCTCTGTTAGCACTAAAACACTAAACCAAAGAAACATTACACTTAATAAAAAAGTCTGAACTAAGAGCCAAGTTTCTGTTGTTTCATCAGCCCTGATCTGCACACCCTTGAACTGGCGACGAGGCTTGGGTCAATGCAAAACACCCGGCTGTCCTGACACGAAACAGCTGAGATAAGAGCCGCCGGCTTATCTCATTGTGGTCAGTGAAATGGTGCGTGAAAAATGTGCGGTGTCAGGGGAGGCGAGGCTGGCTAAATGATGCCATGAGGAATAATATCATGACATTGCATCATTATCGCAGGTGGATATTGAATTTTCCTTATTATTTTTTATGGCCTCTGAGATGAAATGTGTGATAGGCCTGTGCTTTATGTCAAAGGCTTGAATAAAAATATACAAACAGCTTAAACTTAAAGTATACTTTTTTAATGCAAAGTTTACTGGAAAAAAACCAATAAGATGTTGCAGCAAAAATATTAAAACAATTTAATGAATTCTGGTATTCTTATATAATCGTGGAGTCCAAATATATATTGTTTGATTTAATATTTACTGATTTAAAAGATGCCAAACTCTTTATGAATTATGGAGAAAAAGGAAACCTTGTTTTCTTACAGAAATAGTAGGGACAGTTCAATGTAGGTAAATTAAAAAGTACAGAGCAAACAAGTCCCACAGATACTTAAACCCATCTGCTTCAGGGGTGCGAAGCTATACTGTAGATATGTAGATGTGTAAATGTATAAGTAAAATATTTTCAAGGTTAATGGTGAAAACAAAACAATATTTGCATTATCATTTGTTAAAAATTGCAATCTTTTTTTTTGTTAAAGGTGTTTAAAGGTACAATCCTTTAAACACCTTTAGTAGTTGTGGCCCTGTGAGCAGCAGAGAAACGGGCAAAGAACAAGGTGACTCAAATGTATTCCTATGATGTAAATGCTACTATTAACTGTAAAGTGCTGCCGTTATTTCACTGTTTTTTTGCTCGGCTGGGTTTCCAATCTAGAGCCATGAAAGTGAAACAATGCGCCGCGCAAAAGAGTTTCATTTATCTTTGTCCACTGGACAGAGAGAGAGAGAGAGAGAGAGAGAGAGAGAGCTAATAAACGACAGAAATACTGCATTCCCTCTGCAGACTCTGAGGAAGCTCAGTGCGCTCTGGAAATCCGCAATGAGAGACGTTAAATAATGTCCTGAACAGAGTTTGAGCACACGAGCACGTCCTGTGAAATAATATTAAAATTAAAAAAGAGTCCAATACCTCTTGAGAAATGTTACTGGTTTAATCGAAATATTTTATCATGCAGCCCAGCCTTTAGTTCTGCATGCAACATCCGGACACATAACATCTCCAACACTGTATTACTCGGTTACTGTAGTGAACTTAAAGGCGCTGCAGAAGCACACACCTGCCCTAAAAACAGTCGCTGTGACTTATGACAGCATGGCGCTGCAGCCTTCAATATGTGCGACATTGCTTATCAAAAAAGCATTATGTATCGAAGCGCTGACAGGACATCAGTGTGAAGGGCGATGCCAGCGCAATTAAAGACGTTCAGGGCCTATTACCCTTCTCTCACCTTGCAGGCGCTCCTGCCCAACCCCAACTCAAAATGATTTATTCACAATCACACACCACATTTTTAATAATAATTTCCCACTTTCTTTTTTTCCCTTTTCTTTTTTTCTTTTGTTCGGGACAAAGCTCACCTGCAGGTCGGGATTATCCTCATGCTGATGGTGCGCTTCCTCTGCTGCCTCCACCAGCCGCTGCGAGGAGGGAAAACGGTGGTTATTAATGAGCGAAGCAATAAAAATATATGCAAACGACCAAATCCTTAGATAAAACGTGCAAATTTAGGCCTACTTTATAAAATACCCAGCTAGCAGGGAACGTTCCCACAACACTGGCTAACGTTACCTACAAGTTGCAATAATGTTTTAAAGAAAACATTTTAATCTAATGTTCAAAAAACGTTTTAAGGATGCTTTTTTTAAACTATTTTTTTTCCAAAAGAACGTTGAAATACACTTAAACACTGCAGAACATACAGTTGATCACCTTGTATTTATACACTGATGGATATGCAAGTCTGCTCATATGGTAATTACTCAGTGATCATCTTGTGAGGTCACATACACAGTCCATGTTTCCCAGTACTGCAGGAATTTATCAGTCCATAAATTTAATAACAAAGTTATTATTTCGATCCGTTGAATAGTAGTAACAACATGTATCCAGTCTGTCTTTGTTGGAGGTTCGGCCTGTAACCATTTTGTTTTAAGGATGTTTATCATTTCAAATAATGTCCCTTTAAGGTTAAATGCAGACAAAGACTTAATGTTTTAACTGCAACATTCTGAGGATGTTTTGGTGACTAAAACTTGCTAGCTGGGTACACGCTGCTCTTTAAAACTTCTCAGGTTTCCAGTACGTCCATTAATTCTCAGAAGTTTGTTCACAATCTGCTGCGCTCTGTATTTGTCAGACTTGCTGTTTACACATCGCTCTGCCACTCTGTTACTTTCAAACCTCGACAAATGTCATTCCACTGAAGAGGAACATGATGGAGGACCCCTGCTCAGATTAATCTTTGGATGAAATCCATATCCAGGTTTTGTTTTAAGGGACTGTACTTTATTTATCAGAGTAGCAGTTGGCTGGGGTGTGATTTCGGGGTTGTTTTTATATCATACCCCTCCCCAGAGCTACAGATATTTTTCCTTGAGCCTCCCTGAGTGACTGGAGGAAAATGCATGACCCTCCCTCCACCATAAATATGTCACTGTTTCTGGCTATGATAAATGGTGTGATTTTGGAAATTCTTAAGGAAAACATGCTTTTCACACAAACTTGCAGGTTTTGGGCTCCTGAAGATATTTAAAATAAATATAAAATATGACTATTTAAAAGATGAAAATCCCTCCCTCCCCAGTGCTTAAAAGGTATTTGAAGTGCCTCCCCAGTTGCACATCCTCCTCACCTCTTATAACTAATATACATTATGGTTTCATTTACTTTATACCTATTTTATATCCAGAGGTGAGCAAGCTTTTGTTGCTCTGTAACTCTGGAGCAGCTCTTCCTCTGTAATCAGAAGTGCAGGATCTGTGTCTTGCTTTAAGCAGCTCCTGAAAACTCATTTCTATAGATTGGCCTTTTAAATAAAATCATCCCTGTGCCTATGTATTGTCCTTATATATATGTATGTATGTGTTTATATATGTATATGTGTGAGTGTGCTTGAATTTGTATGTGTATATTTTATCTAAATGTGAAGCAGTTTGCAACTGTGAGTTTCAAAAAGTGCTAAATAAATAAAACATTTTTTCTTATCAATTTAATCATTATTATTATCATTAAGGTCATTAATTAATGATGCTAGTACTGTGAGTCTCTCCCTCCTTGGCAATCCTCATAGTATTTTTTTAAGGGAGAAAATATGCATAAAATGTGGGGCACTACTGTGGAGTGGTGCTGTGAGATGATTGATGGAGGGAGGTTGGAGCAGGATTTCACGCCGTGTACCAAAGCAGCGGTCGCCTCTGTAATAACTCGATTCTGGAAAATGTGCTTGGCTCTGTGTTTCCGGGGGAAATGCCACCTAAACGATACAGTCGCTCTCGCCTTCGGAGCCAAGCAGGTAATTAACGTCTGTCACAAATGTGTCAAAATAACTGCTATATAAACACAACTGAGGCGGTGGTGGCCAAATTCAATTGACCTCACGGTGAGATCACATGTCATCAGCAGTTGGCAAATAAAAGAAAAAAACATCTTGAAATAAATTTAATGTTTTCTGATTTATAAGAAAGAGTACTCTAAGTAGGCCTGTGCATAATTTTACTTCTGCAGACAGCCGACCTCCACTGCTTTATTGAGGTCACTGCCTCCTTTTTAAACTCACTTTTCAATTTGGAGCAAAGTGATGATGTCATCATATCGGGATTTATCACTGTGGCAGTGCGGGCTATTTTTTCTTTCCTGTGTGTAGTGTTTTACATAATTAAAAAAAAAAACAAAACCAAAACAAATATTATAATATCTTGATGCATCTCCGGGTGTAAGAGCATGTTTATTAAATTAAGCGTGTAATTTATAGGCTGAACTGTCATGAATTGTTGTGCACGTGGGATCAGGTTGCGGGAGATAAACGTTATCATTTCCCAGCAGTCCCTGCGAGGTGCAGCATTAAAATGGTTACAAGCTCCTCTGCACAGAGGTCGCACTCAGGCTGCAGCTGCGTCGCTGACAACAGATCAGGCCTGCACTGTAATCAATTACATGAAAGCATTTTCCAGACAAACCTTTTACATTAAGTACAGATTTAGCCTTTGAACATTATAGGCAACAGTAGTTTGAATTCTACAAAACTGATATGTGGAATTAGGGGGGTGTGCGAAAATTAGGCCTATTGTGTTGGCAAGGGGGGTTTTGTTTGACTTAGAAAACAAACAAGACCCTCTCCATATTTATAAACAATAACTAATATCTCAAAAAAATATAAGTGTTCTCCTAAATAAAGTCCCAGTGAAACAGAAGATGGAACAACTCTAGCTTCTGCGCTGAGACGAATTTCCCAGTAAAAGGAAATATTTTAACGTTGTACAAGAGCCATTTGAAATCGAATCCTTCGCTTTTGACTGGATTGCTAAAAGTGGGCATGCTCAGATTTTAGTGCGATATGGAGCAACAGTGGCTCCACACCTCCCTCACAGTTAGATCAGCAGGAGGATGAAGGAGAGATGAATGTGTTAGATCTGCGCCATATTGTTTTTGGAAACGACAACAGAGGTTTTGCCCTCTGATAACCAAAAGCACATCTCTTCCTATATCTCTGTTAGCAAAAGCTACGGTCGGTGACGTGCAGTTCCATATGTGCAGGGTCGCTAGCTCATTGCCCAAACTCTCATTTGATTTGATGGATTTTTTAAACGGCCCTGAGGGCACAGTGAGATTTGAAACCTTTTCCCCTGGTTTTACGGAAAGAGAAACCACAAAGATTTTGATGTAAAAAGTAAAAATTCACATTTTTTAACATATATTTGGCATATAACAAGAGATCAATGATCAGTTGGGAACAGGATTAATACTGGTAAAATGTATTTTTCTTTTCATGTGGACTTTAAACCTTAATTTGTTAACAATAACAAAAATTCACATTCACATAGCTACTGAATTGCCCATTAGAGGAAGAGTTTGCGATTGCAAAAATGCTGTCGAACTCAGCAAAATAATGCAGAATTCAATCAGTGATTATCAGTCATCACTCATGTGCAATATCAGTATATAACAAAATGTGCAATTTCTATACTTCTTATGGGCTTTAAAATGGATTCAGCCAATTTATTATATTTTGCTTATATACTGTTCACTTATTGTAGTGCTTTGTGTTTTTGCGCTGCTTTTTTTTCATAACTGATGCTTGTTATTTGCACTACCCCCTTTGCTGCTGGGACAAATAAAAGATCTTATCTTATCTTAGAAATATGCATACAGAATAAAATGCTTTTTTCAAACACATATTTAACATTGTATACCTACCCTGGTGGCCTCTGCTTTTTTCCGAAACACTTCCTCCATCTTCACAGCCAGGTTTTTGACCAGTTTCACACCATCAATTTCTTCCACTCTGACTGACTTTTCGGGTTCTTTATATTTCTGAAACCAGAGAAAAAAGTGTGGCATTTACAGGGGAGACGAACGTAAATCTTTGAACACTGCATGTGAGAAAACATACTACAATCTCACTGAGCACATGTGGCTGATAAACTCATTGGGAGTGTCTTAAATGTCTACTTATTAGACAAAAAAAAAAAAACATTAAGATAATCATCTTTATCTGTGCAACGTTTTAGAGCACTTTTGTTTCACTGCGTCCCACTCCAGAGAGATGGGAATTGTTAAACAAGGCTTATAAGGCTTCACATGTTGGCTGACAAGCTGCATGCAGCCAGTCTCAGATGAACGCTTGATAAAACCCTCCCTGCAACACAGAATGATTGATAGTCTTTATCCCGTCTCAGTCATTGGCTGCACGTGCTGCTTCTCTCTCTCTGATTGGCTGGAGATGGTCATGTTGGGTGGCCGGGGGGAGGAGGCGGGGCTGGATCTGAAGGCTATGCATGGTAAGAGGGTAATTGAAATGGAGTCAAAGCACAGGAGAAAGATAATAACGTGTCAAGCTTGGGCGATTCTGGGTAATGAACTACACCTCACATAATGCTGATTCTGCTGTATGCACAGGACCTCCAGTGATACAGAACAAAGCCCGCCACAGCTCAGAGGAATATAACATTACATAATCCCACACCTGCCTGGGCAAACACACACACACACACACACACACACACACATAGATGCCAAATAAAAACAAAAACCCTGATCCTCTAATGCTGTCCAGCCAGCTACATCACACACACTTCCAGAAACCTTATCTAAAAATAAACACAGGCCACGTCGGGCTCACAGCACATATTCTAACACATTACACATTGTGTGGACACAAAAAAAACACACACACCAGTACATGAGGCGACAAATTACCTACTGAAAGGAAGAGTGTGGGCTCGCAGTGGAGCAGAACAGTTCATTTCACGCCTGTCCTCCTCGCCTCAGCACCCCGAGTCCCCCGCTCGCCCTCCTCCTCCTCCCTCACACTCCTCCAGTCATCAGGAGGTTAAGCCCCATCTATCAAAAGCTCTGATCATGATTATTGATTAGAGTAATGGCCAACGCAGGAGTGAAGCCGGGAGCCTGAAGAGCCCTGGTGTTCCCCCTTTTGCAGAAATCTTAGTAAAATCGGGTAATTCACCATAAAAGCATCTAATGATCAGCCTTAATGACCAGCCCCTAACGACCCGTCAGCTCGCTCACAGCTCACTGCTTTGTGCTGACTGGCTCGGCACAGCTCTCTCCAGACATGCCTCCATGAACAGGAGCACAAGCAAAGTGCTTACATACACACAAAAACAGGGGACAAATCTTGCAGGGCATATTGCAAAAAATGTTTTTGTGCAAAGATCAAATGAATATTTGGTAACAAACGGAAGAACAATGCTTCAGCTTCCACCGCAGTTTGAATCTCATCTTATATTTAATCACCTCAGGGCAAGGAGGTCCCAGGTTTGGACCCAGGAGCCGCTTCCTGAACGCAGTCTGAATGCTCTCCCCATATTTGCGTGGACTTCCTCTGGTGGTTCCTCCGCTCTCGTCCCACGCTCCAGGACATGCAGCGTTTTTAGAGTTAATCCTGCTGCTGCCCTTGACTGTGGCGCCGGCCTCAGAGCTGGAGTTGGTCCCCGGACGCGGCGCTGTGATTGCCCACAGCTCCTGAAACAGTGAGGATGGAATAAAAGCAGACGATTAACAAGTTAGACTGACAGGAAGGTCCCAATTGGATCGGAGGGATCGGTATCGGGCCCGATCAACGCATTGATCAGGATCAATTATATTGAGTATGCGCCCCACCTGATCCTTTGTTTACGTCTGCTGTCACACAGGTGTCTTAAACACAAGAGCAGCAGATATTCAGGTTTTATTTTTATGCTGCTAATCCAATTAGTAGAGACTGATTTTTTTTCATTTTCAACTGGAGCTGCTACACCACTTTGAGTGTAACTGAAATTTTCAATGAACTAGTTTTATTATGATGCTGCAATAAGCGGAACTGTAACCGATTATATTTGTTGTGATGGTAATGTTAAAGTTCAGCTATAACAGTACTCTGAAGTGGGATAATCATTGTATGACTAATTAATGGCGTTCTGTACTTTTATTACGATACTACGCCAAGTGGATGTGAGAGCAATTTCCGAAGAGACATTTTAGTTTGTTTAATTTATTATTTTGTTGAAAAACCAAAACAAATGCTGCAATATGTGGAATTGTGATAAGAGCCATATAAAAATATTTTTAGTTTGTTTATTTTGTCATTTGTAAAAAATAAAATAAAACCCTTTACGGAACTGTTCAGATGCAAACATTTTTCCTGTGCTGCATTGCAGAGCTGATAAACTGTCAAGTATATACATTGCATTGATTTTAATAACTTTGAAGTACTTGAAGCATGCATTGTGCAGCTGTATTATCCAGGTGAATACAAGTATCAGATTGGGACTCTATCGACAGATACTCAATATCAAATGACTCGGATCAGGATGGGGGGCAAAACTAAAACTTAATTGGGACATTTGTAATGACTGATCCCTGTGTCTATAGCAGCTATTTACTTTGCTTCTGTAGGTTCAGTTACTCAGTGTCACAGCTGAAAACAGTCTCCGCAAGATTTATAGCATATATAGTGTCAATGTATGCCATGTTCACCGAGTGACCAGAAAAACAGGAAACCACTGAGCAGTCCAAATACAACTCTGAAAATTAAACTCAGTCGTCACAGAGACATTGATTCAGTTTTGTTGTCATTCTTGACGTTGAAATTTGTAATGTTCTTGAATTAAAACGCATAATTGTAGGCCGCCTCTAATATTTCTGATCTTCCATACTGTAAGTCAGTGGTTCTTAACCTTTTTTTCCTTAAGGGAGTAAACTGACGGCGCATAACTAAGTGACATATCTTATTGATATTTCATATTTTACTCTAAACAACGACAGTACAGAACAACTACTAAACTACACGATTAGCCCAAATAGTGAACACAATAGCTTTTGTGGAAAATGAGTGATTTAGATGCATTTTTGAGCAGATTATTTCATGTACATTTTACATCAGACATGATTCTGATTTGGGTACAGTCCTAGTATGTCTAAAAATTGCATCAAATTTTAAAATAACAATTTCATTTCATTTTCTTCAAAGAGATTAAGAAATGTTAACCTACTGTATTTAAGTTTCCTCAAATTCCTTAAAATCATAAAGGGATATTGACCTCTAAGTGAAGCTTTTGGGACCCCTAGGGGGGTCCACACCCCCAGGTTGGGAACCAGTGATGTCAGTCATTCATATAGCACTGAAAACATCTTTCACAACAATGCAGTAAATTCAACTCTACACCACAAACTACCTCACAACAAATGGAATTTGGGAATAAACATGCATAAAGCTGAAATAGAAAATTAAAACGGGATATTTAAGGTTTTATTTACTTCATGACGACTTTACTGTAGTTTGTTTTACAACACCCAGGATATAAACCCAGCATGCATTATGTGCAACCTGATGAGAAAATAAAGTTTACACTGCTGATTAGACAGAAAAGAAACCTGAGACATCAGAGTCTATAACCTTAAAAAGACATTATTTCCTTTGGCTATAACCTAAAGTGCTGGTAACCTCCTGTACATGTTTGAGGTGTGATAGATAGACGTGCAGGTATATAACCCTTCATCAGGGTTTAACTGAGCTTCCTGTGCATCCTCCATCACACACTCTAGCTTTAATCAGACTCAACCTTGGAACTTTAATGTTAATTTAATTTATTGTGCAGATCCCAGTTTTTAAATATACTACATTATAATATAAAATAGCCAGGCTGCATTTTATAGCAGCACATATAAAATAATGCAAAAGATTTACACACACATAGTGTGCTGGGTTTGAATATTTCACAAATTATCATATAATCTGTTGAAACGAGTAGATAAATATTTTTTTTAAAAACTGCCGCAGAGAGTGTTTATACTTTTTCTAAATGTAAAACTTCGTAACTATGAAATAACTTTTTATTTTTGTGGCTTTTGCAATCTGTGTGCATAGTTTTACTGTCCACTCTGTCTCTCTGCATTTTCTCTCTTTTCTCTTATTTTGTAAAGTGAAAATTTCCTGAATTATTAACAAAGGCATAGGTTTAGTTTCAACATTTGGGAGGATACACATGAGATGGAGGGTTCTGGGGTCCTGCACCAGAAAATTTGAGCATCAAACACTTAATGTCCTGCATTTTGGTTAATTTTTTATGCACTGTTTTGTGACTGTTCTGCATGAATTTAAGGTGTAAATATCTTTAATTTATTAAAAATAAAAGTCCCCTGCTACTTTCATGTTTTTAATGGGGGGCATGTGCACATGTTTTAAATGTTGAGGAGGAAGTGTCTACTGCGTCCCTCCTCAAATCTACACTTGTGCTTATTAAGGGGAAATTTAAGGCTAATGATTTAAATGCCATGAATGTAAAGCGTGTTTAACAAATCACCTTTTATCTACATAAAAAAAATCTAACATGGCTAAACGACACTTAAAACACATTATCAGCGTGCCGATAAACTGCTCACTGTTCATCCACCTGACTCACTGGAGGCCTGTAAACACCACAGAGCCCACCTTTACCATCCAGTGTCAGAGGGTTAAATCTACGGCACTGGGTCATCACTCAATTCTCTGCTTTCACTCATCATATCAACATATCAAACGCACACACACACTTATTCAATTTGTCTCCTTGTCGCATTCATATCCAGAGGTTGAAACTCTTGACTCCAGAGAGTTAACTGGAGAGATGAGATGAGAGAGGAATCACAGCCGTGGTTAATGGGCCGTGTCAGGTACACACACACACACACACACACACACACACACACACACACACACACACACACACACACACACACACACACACACACACACACACACACACACACACACACACAGCTCTGTCCCTTCCAAACACACCTGAGTCTCCTCTAAAATAACGCATCAGCATTCAGCTGAGAAACATGAATGTCTCTGCAGCCATCAGAGAGGGAATACAGCATTACATCGCACAATATGTGTAACTACATGACCATCTGACAAAAGGGGAACAAATGCATCTGTGTTCAAACAAGACTGGAAAATAAGATGAATACCTTTTGCAGCAGCTGGGATCCAGAATATTTTGCAGAAATGGATTTAATTTCTCCACCAAATGCTGAAGCCCAGAGTTTTACGCTACAACACAAAACAGACACAAAAAAACAGTTAAGCCAACAGTATTGGGGAATAATGTGCATAAAAATGTGAAAAGAAATACATAAGTACAGAAATACAGAAAGGTAAGATAGAAGATTAATAGGGAATCACAAAAAATCTGCACTGTAACACATTTTCCTGTAAAATTACAGATAAGCACTGGCAGCTGTGGTTGCCAACATCCTACCGTTCTTTATGGGGTCAATATTGTAAGTTTTTTCAGCGCCATATTATCATTAAATTTATTATAGTATTTCACAGTAGAATGTGACGTTTACAGTGTAATATTGGCTCCACAAAGAATCAAGATTTACAGTGTTATACTGTATTTTTAAATAAAATGTTGCCGTATTTTTACAGCAGTTTAGTACAGTGTAGATTTGTGCTGAATGACATGTACTTGTCAGGATTCTTGGCGTTACTTTAAAGTGTCAAAATTGTACATTACTGTTAGAATTTGCCTCCAAAAAGCATCAAGATTTATAGGGTTTTACTGTATTTTGCTGCTAGAATTTACAGAAATTTGTTACAGTGCACATTTGAAACAATTTATGACAAACTATATGAGGTTCAAGTCTGAGCATCAGTCATGGACGCAGCTTTAATCTCGTGTTTCCTCCTCCCCACTGAATACTCTCTGTCCTTTTCTCACCCCAGCTCCTTCAATCTCTCCTCAGCTGTCATTTTCTTTCAGCTTTTTTTTTTTCACACCATCAGTCAAAAGATTATCGTCATGGCCCGGTGTCCCTGACCTTCACTCTCCTGACAGATGATCCCTTGTAATTTTTATGATCTATACTGTAGTTACTGGAGCTCTTTCTATGAAACTGTACAAGACTCTGGCTGAGTGTAGCAGTAAAATCCTGCACCTAAAGTGTCGAACAAAGTTGAATGTAACTGTCCTACGGGAGACGTAGATGCTGCTTCAGGAATGTGGCCTGTTTTAAGGATTCAGAAATTAAGGAAAACTACATAAATAAACAAAAATAATTATAAAGACTTGTAGTTATGTGCGGTGGTTAAACTGCAGGACCAACTTTTCAAAAACTCAAAAACAGCTCAGAGGTATTTTTATAAGCACAACCTTTTCCCAAACACTTTCCTCCCAAATATGTAATAATTTAACCTCACTTTTTTCCATCTGATGTTTTTTACTAAACTAACCATTTAAAGACCAAACAGGAAAATGTTCCGGCAAGGTTGTTTTTTTTTTCTTTTAGAAGTGCGCAGTCTAGCAGTTTTTGAGTTTGTACACACAATTAAAAATAAATAACTCTGTTATGACTGTTACTTGGGGATGAAGTAAACTTTTGAATATGCATTTCCATTTTATTTTATTGTGGATTTTCCACAGTCTTGTGTTTAAACTGTTTAAGGTAGAAAAAGGAAACAATTCTGACCCGGATAGCAAACATTCTGCAAAGGAGGTTCCTCAAACAAAAGGTTTTGCACTTAAAAAAAAACAAAACCACCTTATCTTTTGCAGATACAATCTGACATATAAAGAAAACTGTGACACATCATCCCTTCATTATTGTTATGATCTGACAGTTTGAAATGATTTGATTACACTTGCAAATGCCTGCAGCATTGTGAACTGTATCAATGTAAAGTTTTAGGAAAAGTTTGTAAAACTGATTTTTAGAAAAAAGACCTGTGCTTTATTAATGTTTGACTTTATGTGATAGACCTTCATAATTGTTACCATATGTCCGACATTACTTTACAGAACAAAGACTTTACTATGGTTAGGTCGAAGCTCACATAATGTCAATACAGCTATATAAAATAATTATAAAAGATGCATAATTCTAACAGTTAAATTAACCGCTCGAAACCTGGAGCGACGCCACTTTTCTTGTGCTGCATTCAAACGCCTTTCACGAGTATTTAAATCTTTGAACCCTGAGCAAGTTCCTTTGATTTCTTTCAAAAACATGGAAAAAAGGTAATTAGCAACTAGGCAAATGTTTTTTTTTTTTTAAAAAAAGCTGGCAAAAAATATCCTGGCATCTATATTTACAGTTATCATGATTTATATATTTGAAATTATTTTACAGAATTATTATAATTTTAGGCAGTTTATTCAGGTAATTTCTTTGCTTTTTTTTTTTTAAACGTTCAAAATTTTGTTTAATTGCAGGGGCAGGGGAGTAATTTTTTGCTGTACTTTTTACTAATTTCTTGTTCATTTTTGGATAATTTCTAATAAGTAGCTCTTTGCCTTCTTCATACGTTTTTGAAAGAAATAAAGCCAATTTGCCCAGGTTTTTAAAGGGTTAAACTCGTCATTTTGGTCGGTTTAAGGCAAACAGCCATTATGACAAACATGATTCAGATGCATTTAGAGATTTTCACCAAAAAAATCCCAATCTTTTCTGCAGCTGTAACCGGTTAAAAACTTCTTAAATGAAATTAAATCTTTGAAAATACCACTAAAAAATGGGTACATCTAATTGCAACATTTCCTGCCTGTAAAAGAGCCACTTAACATGAATTATACATAAAAGAAAAAGTTGCAGAGCTGCTTCTCACTCACACAGACAGAGGGATCCCTTGCTGGGACCCCGTCACCTCCACCACGTTCAAGCCGACGAGGATCCAGAGCAGGAGGAGGCTGCTGCTGCTGCTGCACATGTGCGAGAACAGGATCCTCCACTTCCACAGCATCTTCAGCCGCGCTTTGAAAATATCTGTACAGTAAAAAAAAAAAAAATCCATTAACAGCGGCAGCACCGTGCACAACTGCTGGACCCCGGTGCACCGTCTCCAGCCGCGGCACGTCCCCTACTGTATATGAGAGAGAGAGAGAGAGAGAGAGAGAGAGAGAGAGAGAGAGAGAGAGAGCATCATCACCCCACAGCTGCCTCTCTCTCAAAAGGGAAACCCCCCTTCAGCCAGTCGCCTCTCTGCTGCAGAACATTTTTTATTTGCGGAAACGTGTCTAAACGTGTCTTCTGCGTGTTCGCAATAAAGCATGAAAATCGTGAATCTTGCGGAGGTGAAGTCAGCAGAAAGGGGGGGGGGGGGGGTCCTCCATTCAGCCTCCAGCTGAGAGGAGCAGCGTGGACAGGTGTCATCTGCCACAGAGCTACAAAGGGACACAAAATTCAGCTGCAAAACGGTGAAAAATTAAATGCTAAACTTCTCTTCTACGGCTGTTGAGAAGTTGTTGCATTTAACGCTGACGCTGCATTATACTGTACACGCTCCATGTGCTGTATGTCCCCAATTTCCACGCTGCACGCACAAAAACCCGCCAAAGTGTGTGTTTTCATAAATGCATATCAATGTGATCAAGTAGCCTAGTGCATGAATGACACAATATTTATTTTAAAATATAAAGGCTGGAATAGGAAGCACAGATAAAAGGAGATTCTGACCTAAAATGGCTCTGTGGGCGATAATGAGACTGCAGATATTTGGTGAAAGCTTCCGCACCGCCAGCAGCACTGTACCATAAAAAAAACAACACAGTTCATAATGGAAGTCATTTATGTGCACAGAGTTCATTTTGCCTAATAAATACTACAAAACAACACAAGTGAGAGAGAGAGAGGTGGAAGAAGTACTCAAATCATTTTCTTTAGTAAAAGTACTCAGTTTTGAGTAAAAGTCCTGCACCAAAAATTTCTCTTAACTAATTGTACAAAGTATTAAACAGTGGCGTGTCCAGACTTTTTTAACAGGGGTGGCCCAGGTGGAGCACTGACTTATGCAAGAGCTACTGCGAGCACACACATCGACATTGCTTTAATTTAGATTTTTTGTCTCCACTCCCCATACAAGCTGTAATTAACATTCACAACAAAGTGACACCACACAAATGTAAAATAAAGCTTCCAAACAAACTGTTCCTACAAAAAAAAAGTACAATAGCAAATATAAAGTGCCGACAAAAGTGCCAAAAATTCAAATAAATAAGCCTGTGTGAACAAGTTTTTTAACAGTTGTAACAGTTTATTTGTAAAATTAGTCAGGCTTGACTCTGGCACATTACTGCCTCTCAGGTGTAAGACCGAACTGCACCTATAAACCAAAATTTAGTTCACTGGTCAAACAGTTCAAACTGACTGGACAGATAGCCGATCTTAATGAGGTGGCCAATCACACAAAATACTCAAAATGCGCGATGGCTAAAGTCAGTTTGCAGTATTATATTAGCAGACTATCAAATATGTAACTTATTGTGTACTTTAATGTTGTAGGTGGTCTAATTTTAACATATTTTGGTAGTTTATCGGGGTGGGGAATCAGCAGAGGCCCCACAATACAATATTATTATGATACTTAATTCATGAGAGCATTTTAATGCAATTCTAAATGTGTTGCAATATGTTAAGTATTGCAGTAACATGTGTTGCAATTTATTACCTTTTATTAACTGCAAATTTTGTCCCCAAAGGAAACTTTGTCATCTGATTTATCTAATAAGATCAAGTTTTCAGTCTGTTCTTCCCTTTAAAATCATTTTTATTGCAGTTAAGTGTATCTAGTGGACTAAAAAACAAACAACTTTATTATTCTACTATGCTAGCAAAAGCTTAATTTATTTGTAATGCTAATCATTGATATAATGAAAGAGTTGACATTTTTTATCCGTGCCAACACAATATTAGCATGTATTATATGCTAATATATATATTAGCATAAAGTGGAAATAGGCAGAGTATGGCAAAGTTGTATTTACAGTACTTGAGGAAATATGCATACTTTTCATTGCTGGAGAGAGATACAGATAATAAGAGATAAAGAAAATCTAGGAGCTAATCTCCCACACTGTCAATAATAAACGATATCCTTGAGAATACCTGAAATATTCGTTTTTTTAATGCTAAACTTACATTTATGTATGAAGTGCTAAAATCATTACTAGATTAATTATAAAAAATGTTTTGTATTCTCTTCTTGGGTAATTGAAAAAGACAAACACCACATTTTCTCCAAATAATGTTCAGTCTTTCAAGATATGGTCCATGATGAATCTGCAATGTTCTTATTCCTCTGACATGGGATCTGCATAAATGGATTTTTTTAATATAATGAAAACAATTAACTGGCAAATGACCATCAAAGACCCCTTTGGCATGACCAGCATGTCCAGCTGGTGACCCACCCAGCAAAACCATCAAAGACCAACAAGAACTGGACCAGGACCATCTAAGGCCATCTCAGCTAAAAAAACACCAAAACCAGCTCCCAGGATAAGCTGATTACCTAAAGTTAATGTTTCACTGTGCACTTCCCCTGTCTAAATGAAATTTCATTATGAAGTCTATCATCGCTCAAATAATCCGTTTGGACAATGACGTCATTCACCTGCAACTGTACCCACGTGGGTCCCGCAGATGCTTCCAGGTGTGGTGGTGATGTAGCGCCTCTGTCGCGTGACTGGCGGAACAACAACTCCTCGTGTATGAAGACACAAAGTTTCAGTTAGCGCGCCACATTCATCAGAGCTCACTACATAAAATAAGACCGGAAAATGTTTCCGTCGTCTTCTCTAAACGCTGATTAGGAAGCGATAATGATGTCAAGGCAGCAGGCCGGTTGATGCACCTCCTCCTCCTCCTCCTCCTCCTCCTCCTCCACAGGAGCCGTGTTTCCATTTGAAGCTTTTATTAGTTTAGTAATTGCATCGTACATCAAAGTTGTGAGGAGCCCGTACTGTCTGGGACGAGCCGATAAGGTGGCTGCATGTTGGATGACGGACAGTATCATCCAGTCTCTCTCAGCACACCGCCTCCCTGAATGCTTTAATTAACTATCGACGGCAAATAAAAGCAGCTTTCTGTCACGATACTGAACAAAGTCCCCCACTTTTATTCGTCCGGCTTAAAACATGACTAGGGGGGATTAAGTCCCGCTGGAGGTGTGTCCTTACCTGCTTCCGGGTCGTTGCACCAGTCTCACCACTAGATGCAAACTCTCCATTTGTTTGTTCTTTCAAATAATGACCTCCACCACACGGTGCAGCAGGTCAAACAAACACATTAGAAGGCCTGTGTGCATCTCAGTTGCTGCATGACCCCTGGTTTGCTGCACTGTTTGTGCTGGTGTGAAAGATTTATTTTCATGCATTGGGTTCCAGCAGTCTGTCACAAGTATTAAAACCTTTGAAACCTGAGAAAAATCATTTGGTTTATTTTAAAACTTGGGAAAAGGGGTAATGTGTAAGAGATGCCTCACAAATCACAAGAAATCAGGAAAGGGTGACAAGGAAATTACTTTAAAATGAGTTTGTTTTTTTAAAGGACAGAAATAACATTATTGGATTTTTTTAAAACTCTAATTTATAATTTATAACTCTATTTATAACTGTATATTTAAAATTATGCTACAAAAATATATATTGGCACTTTTGATAGGTCATTCACTTTTTCCCTTTTATTCTTTTTTTTGCTAACTTCTGGGTCATTTTCCTGTAACTTTTTTTAATCACACATTTCTTTCTAATTATGAGTAATTTATGTTGAATTGCTTTTTGCCTTTTCCCCATGTTTTTCAGCAAAATCAAGGCAATTTTCTCAGGTCTCAGGGTTAATTGTAATCCCGCATCGAGCCTCTGGAGCCTTTTGGTTCTCTCAATGCTGCTGGATTTGTGACTGCACCTTTTAACAAAACATTTAGTTTTTATTTAAATGAAAAAAAAATGTATTTGACATTAACTTAGAAGCTTGTTGGGGGGCTTTCAACCACACCACACAAACTTCATCAGGGAGTGGAGTTTGCTCACTAATCATGGAGATTTGTCTGTTCACATGTAAGCTCAGTAGCATTTTGAGGACTACTTGTCCGCATTGGCTTGATGTTAGTCCAAGTTTGACCTTGAAAATAGTAGTTTGACAAAACAGTTTGAATTCAAGGTCCGCTTAACTTTTTAGAAAGCTTTGAACCAGAAAAAGCTTAGAAAACTCAGTAAAAAGATTTAATACGCTGAAACCTCTGGGAAAAGCGAGTTAGTGGACCTTGGGATGAATTGTTCAGTCAGAGTGCCAGAGTCAAATGTCAGAGTTAACATGTAATCTTCTGTAAACAGATAAAGTTCACTTTTCTTGATTTGATTTGGGAATTTTTTTCAAACATCTAAAAAAAAAGAAAAAGGATCATACAAACAAGTGGACAGACAGAAAAAAAGTAATATTTACAGACAATGCAACATGATGACTTTGTTTACAAATTCAAAAATGATTGAAAAGACGTACACATTTATTTTATCCCACCCCTTCTCAATAAGTCAGTGATTTATAATTAACCAGTTTTCATACTAAATTAAACCTATACTCTTATTAATTTTCCTGAATGTGTCTAAATATAATATTTATGGACTTTTATCTTTGTCATAAAAAAATAAAGTCAGTAGTGAAATATGTCAAAGATATAAATTCATTATTTACATATTTATATCAATCAAAAATACAAATGTATTACTTATAAATAAATTTGAAAAAAAATTGAAAAATGTTATTGTTCCAGACATACAGCTTAATAATCAGAGCCAGACTGCTGTTGAAAGCTCAACCCAAACAGTTGTAATCTCCGTCTTGACTTGATTGAACATAAACCTCTTAAAGGGTTAAACACGGGACACCTGTTGTCATGTTAAGTCCAGAGGCTTATCCTCACCTCATTCATGTCCGACCACCTGCAACCTTCACCTTATTCTTATCCAGCGAACTGCAGAAAGATGACATCTCACCTCAGTGTAGCCCGTCATATGTCGGTCTTACTCACGTTCAGTCTCATAGTTGAGTGTGTGAAAAGCTTTAACGCTTTTTAATGTAAAACTCAACATTAATCTGACTCAGTGTTTGATAACATACGGATCTTTTTATAGCACATCACAGTGATCCTGAGTCCAGACTCTCTGCTGCGTTCATAATAAGAGCTTAACCGGTTACCATTTTGGGAGCAGAGGGGTTACATGAGATCTCACTGCAGGAACATGGATTTGTTCTTAAGCGACAGAAAACACTGTAATGTTTCAGACGAAAATGGAAACACAGGACTGTCCAGAGATGTATCAGAGGTACTGATTTTACATGCTTCGTGGTAGTTTACATCGTTGTTTAGCAAATGAATCATTAAATGTTGCAATGCTGGAGAGGGCTGATCTATAATTAGGTGTACAACAGTGATAATCAATTTATGGCCCATGGGCAAAAGCCGGGCCCCGATCATTTTCTAATTCACAATAAAAATAAAGTGATTCATGCTGGGATTTGTTTTTGTACTTTTAGTATACATAAGGTGCCAGAGTGTATAAAACAGCATCAAAATAAGTTTATCAAAAAAATCAAGTGAAGGATCCCCTGCACCCCCTGACAAAGGTCCTACTTAAGCAACTAATCCCAGACGTGTCCTAAAATCTGAGAAACATCCTAAAATCCTAGAAATGTCTTAAAATCATTCAAGGGTCTTGAAATCCTACAAAGGTCTTAAAATCCTGGAGATGTCCAAAGGTCCTTAGAAATGTCCAAATATCCTACGAAAAGCCCTCAATCCTAGAAATGTCTGGAAATCCTAGAAACATCCTCAATTCCTATTAATGTCCTGAAATCCTAGAAATGTCCCAAAATTCTAGAAACATCCTAAAATCTTAAGATACATCCTAAAATCCTAGTAATGTCCTGAAATCTGGGTGGTCTTGAAATTCTAGAAATGTCATTAACAAAGTATTTTTACAGTGTGGCATTACTTCTTCTAAATACTTCTTTCACCACTGGTTACATCAGGATGTTTTTAAGCCCCAAGGTGAGATAAAAGTTTGTAAAGATGTTTTGAAGCTGGAATCAATCTTTCAAACACACTGATACACACACAGAAACCAACAAAACATCAATGTCAAAATCTGACCAACAAATCTTTATCGTTTATTACAATTACTGTTTAGATAATTCTCTCTTCCAGCTACTGTAATTTCTAAAGCCATGAATCTTTTGTGTGTATTGTGCAATTAATATTTGTCTTTTCATGGCTAGATGAATGTAACTCTTTTTCTGGGAAATCCTAAAAAAGTCCTAAAAACTGAGAAACATCTGAAAATCCTTGAAACATCTTAAATCCCAGAAAGGTCCTCAAATCCCACATATGTTCTAAAATCCTACAAATACCAGTCAGTCATACCAACCTGCAGCTTGTCCACAACAACCTGCAGCGAGAGGAGAGACGATGACAGTTATGAGCAGACGTATTCAATTTAAATAAGTGTATTTATCCGTTAGGAACTTCATTTGTGTTAAAGCATCAGTGCGTATACAGTTAACATATATGACAGCTCAACACAAGAACAAACCATACAACTTTCTTATGCTGAAAACACTTATTTGCCTAATCATTTTGATTTCAACAATGTAAATGTCCTTTAATGATTGTAAAGCGCTCTGGTTAACATCTCTTGTGCTCTATAAATAAGTTGACTTGACTTGATGCTGACTGAACTTTCTATGACCCCTGCCTGGTTTGTGAATGGAAACAAGAGGACCAGACAGAGATCATCAGCCCTCATCAATATTTACTGGAGTTACTACACGTTGTGAAACACCTCTGAGCGTTTCTTTTTTTGCACTTGCTTAGCAGACTTGATCCTGCTGAGCAGCACTGTGTGGAGTCATCCTTTTCAAAGTGCCTTCACAATCAAGTAAAAGGACAGGGATCAAGGATCATCATCATTTGGAGGAATTACTCTTTGTTAAATCCAGATCTGGAGGACTTATTCTTAGACTGCTGCCATCTAATCTCAGCTGTCACACTCGAGCGGCGAGATATTGAACTTCTAGAAGCTCCGGGACAAGAAGAAGAAACAACCTCAACACTTCTTAAAAAGGTTTGATTGCCATGCAGCCGACTGTTTACTTCCCAAATGCTTCCCTCTACGTCGGACCACACGGGGAACCCCCTCTGTCACGCACTGGCTACATCCTGCTCTCCATCATTATGGCCTTTTTCACCGGTCCTGCCATCATACTCAACGCTACAGTGATCATTGTCTCCCTCATGCACAAGCAGCTGAGGCAGCCGCTCAACTACGCTCTGGTGAACATGGCTGTGGCTGACCTGGGCACAGCTATGACTGGAGGGCTGCTGTCTGTGGTCAACAACGCCCAGGGGTACTTCTCCCTGGGAAGGACAGGCTGCGTGATGGAGGGCTTTGCAGTATCCTTGTTTGGTGAGTAAAAAAGCAGAGCGTAGTAGGTTAAAGCATTGAAACCTGAGCAAATCTGCTTGTCAAAAGCATGCAAAGAAAGCAATGAGAAAGAAATTGTTAAAATTATTCAAATTAATTGTCACGAATCTCAGCTGTGGAGACACTGGTGTAGATGTCTCTTTGTTGTTTGATTGACTGAACTATTTTTATGGCATGATTTTTTTTATTTATTGTATGCAATGTTTTGTTTATATGGACCCTGAGCCTGGAATAATGATTGATAACTGAATGATTGATAACTGAAATTAGCGAGAAAAAAAAATGAAAAAACAGGAAATTACCTGAAAAAAAAGCTATTTTAAAACAAAAAGTAACTTAAATTTGTAGGATATTTCATGCCAAGTTACTGACTTTCTTTTTTTGCTTTTTTTTTTTTTTTAATTAATTATTTTTATTTATTTGATTTTCTTTTTAAGAAATCAGGGTTTAGATGCATGTGAAAGGTATCAAGGCAGCACAATAAAACTGATGTCAATCCAGGTTTCAAGGGTTAAGTCTTTAAACTAATCATAGTACAGCATGCATATACATGTAGAATTAGGTGTTGATATATAATACTAAGAATCATATAATTTAGTGTACATTACACTTGAAGGAAAATTAGGTCTTTTATCTATTTATTTATTTATCTTTATTTTATATATATATATATTTTTAACAATTTAAAGGCCTTAATGAACAAAATCCAGTTTTTATTTTTTTCATTCCTTCTTTCTTCTGTCCTACTCTTCCTAACTCAGACGCTCAGGGGAAATGTAGTGGCGCAAAGGAAAAGTTGACAAAATACAAAAACTCAAGTAAATTACATATACTTCCAATAATACTTAAGTACTGTTAAAAAAGGTATTATTACTTTGTTCACACCACTTTATCCGCAGAACAATACTGACTGGCGTGTTTCAGTGAGAAGGCGCTGTCCTGCTTCTCCCCTGACTTTCCCTCTCTTGTCCGCAGGCATCACATCTCTGTGCACAGTTGCTCTGATCGCGGTGGAGAGGATGTTTGTTGTATGTAAGCCTCTGGGGCAGATAACCTTCCAAAAGAAGCATGCATTTGGAGGTATCGCCCTGTCCTGGCTGTGGTCTCTCACCTGGAACTTACCTCCCCTCTTTGGTTGGGGCAGGTACGAGCTGGAGGGTGTCGGGACGTCCTGTGCACCAGACTGGCACAACAGAGACCCTAAAAACGTCTCCTACATAATTGCTTACTTTGCAGTGTGCTTTGCAGTTCCCTTTGCTATCATCGTGGCATCCTACACAAAGCTAATGTGGACTTTACACCAGGTGAGCATTTATGAGTCATTCCACGAGACACATCAGATTTGGACTGAACACCCCATAACATTAAGGACATATTTAACTTCCTTTAAATCATATTTGCTCACCTTAGGCATCAAAAGCACCATTATTATTGATTAGTATTTTATGATTTGGGCACAATTCTCCTCAACCCTATTAACCCACAATGGAAGCTGCCTGGATATTATTATAAAATTTAATTGCAATAAAAATCAACATTTTCCTTTTAATCAGATGTCTTTCAAACTAATTAAAAAAATGCAAAAAAACCCCAAAAAACTTAAAATCTCAAACTTTACATTTGACGTCATCACAGGCAGTGGTTAAGTAACAACTCTAAGTACGTTTATTTAAGTCATATACTTTACAGTTTTGAGGCATTTGAGTATTTCCTTACAACACTAAAGAGGGAAACATTGCACATTTCTTCCCACATGTAGTTACTTGTTACTTTTCAATATAAGATTTTACCTCAAAATAACACTTACACAGCCAAAACTTGTGGCTCCATACTTTACAAACAAGAAGTGCCCTTCAGTTGTTAACTCCTTCACAACCCAATCATGCAAACAGAAAAAGTATTGTAATGGTGGTTTTCTCTAAATTAACATTTTTGGCAAAGATATTTTAGGATTAGGATAATTTATGTTCTTTTTACTTTCCATTCCAATGGACAAAAAATCAGAACACAGGAATCACTTAAAAATGACGATAAATGGTCTTAACAGACCTTTTTTCAACAAAAAACATATTTATTTATTTTTTATGAATGCGTAAACTCACATCAGTGGCTAAAGTGATGTTATAAAACAAATGAAAAAAACCTGACTAAAAGCTGTTAATCTTCAGATAATATTTTGACATGCCTAAAATATATCTTGTGTTTACTCTAAAAACTGTTTAAAGACAAATTAAGTAGCTTAACAATATGATTAATAGATTAAAATGTGCCTTACTTTTCCTTCCTCACATTTGGCCATGCTTGTTAAAAAAGGCAGCTTGGCTCTACTGCAGTCGACCTCATATGATGTGGAACACTGTGATTGGCTGACAGACATCCTATCAAATAAGTCTGTGAATTTGGGTGGAGTCATGTGACAGTAATCATAAATCCAGAAATTCTAGAAAAGTTATGTCCGTTTACGTTAAGAAGTCAGTTTCCCCTCTAAACTTCTCAAATGGTTTTATTATGCCACTGCAACTGCAACAGCCTGCACAACCCTCACTTTGTACTCAAAAATGAATTGATCCGATTTGGTGGTCAAAGGTCACCGTGACCTCACAAAACACCTTCTTTGGCCGTAACATAATTCATGCACAAGGTTTCACACAAATATCTGATAAGATACAATGATGAAGTGATAATATTTTATACTAAACTGGATTTTTAACATTAGCTGCACTGTGATCAGCTGCAACAGTAAATCACTGCCAACTTGTTGCTTCAGTACAATAATCATACATAATACTCACATGGGACATTTTTTTGCAGAAATAGTAGCTCATCCTCAACTAATCCTCTGTTCTCCAATGTAAAAATAGTCTTGTTTTGTGGTTTTTATTTATTATTTTTTTTGTGTGGCAAAAAGGTACTTCATCTTGCATTGTGTTGCGCAACCTTTTGTTGTAGAATGACAATAAATTAACATCCAGCCTTTATTTTTTATTATTTAAGCACATTTTACTGAAAAAAAAAACACATAAAAAAGTACTCTTATTGATGTAGGATTTTAACTGCAGGATTTTTATTGGAGTATTTTTACAGGTGTATTGGTACTTAACTTAAGCAGAGGAGTACTTTTTCTATGATTAATCATAGAGTGCACAGTGACACACAGTGGTAACCTGTCTTTATTGAACCCGATACTCTGCAGTCATGTGACATGCATCGGCCACTGGACCCCAGACTTCTTTAAACGTTATTTTGTGTCACAGGTGTCAAAGCTGGCCTGTCTGGAAGATGGTGCAGTGGCTAAAGGTGAAATGAAGGTGGCGTTCATGGTGATTCTGATGGTCCTGACGTTTCTGATCAGCTGGATGCCTTACGCCAGCCTGGCCATGCTGGTGGTCTATAACCCTGAAGTAGAGATTCACCCGCTGGTGGGCACGGTGCCTGTTTACCTGGCCAAGAGCAGCACTGTGTACAATCCTATCATCTACATTTATCTCAACAAACAGGTAACGTAGCTCCATGTGCAGGTAATTGTGTGATGTAGATGTGATGAATAAAACAGGGTAAAAGCTTGCTGTAAATCAGCCACAAAATACTTCACATCGGCACCATCTAGTGGTATTTATGGACAGTGTTATATGTTTTAACAGATCAGGGGTAAAGATAAATACATTAAAGTGTAATTATAACTCTCTGTTAATGTTTTATTTGGATTTGATTTGATTGATTTCACTTTATTATCAGAATATTTTCTAGTTTTGTTTTGCATCACAGGAGCAAACACTGTATTAAATACATACACATAAATACTAAAACAAAACGTAACAACAAAACATACTACAGACACTACATGTCCCATCAGACATTACTTTACGTTTGTAGCGCAAATTATTTAATTATTATAGTAAATATTATAATTTTATTGGATTAATTTAAAACATTTCACAAGATTTTTAAATCCACCTTTCCTACTGAATGCATTTTTTAAAACATAATTTCAGTTTTGTTCTCCAAATTTTTCAGTGTATATGTACATTTGTATATTATTAAAAAAAAAGTCCTCAGGTACAGCAAAAGTTAAGATTAGTATTACAGCGGGGTTACAACTTTATTAATAAACACTGTGTTCCCACTACATTATAGTCTATTATGAAGATTTTTTATATATTTATATACTTCTTATGAATGCTTAATAGTGGGAGTTAAAGGAAAAGTGTTGTTGAAAAGTGTGCAATTATTTATTTGTCACACAATTTTTAATTAGTGTTAATTGATATTATTATATAGCATACATAATTTATATGATTTGGATTTGTTTGTATGCACAGTATACTGGCTGCTGAATGATTTCTGAATGTTGGTTAATTTGTTAAAAAAAAAAAGAGACGGTATGCCTCATCCTGGCTGAACTTTTTATGCTCTTGCTCATTTTATTTTCTATAGTTTCGTAAACACGCGGTGCCCTTCCTGCTGTGTGGGAGAGAGCCCTCTGTGGACGTCGAAGCATCAGAGGTGACGACTGCAGAGATTGCAATGAGCAAAGTTACTCCTGCCTGAAATGTATTTACACCCTCAACCATCGATTAAAAATGTTTTTGCCTAAAAGGTGTACAAGTCAGTTTCCACATTTGATTTGTCACCTGCTGCACACACATCAGTGAAATCTTTGTTTGTTAAACTAGATTTAATTGTTGTTTTAATAGCAAATACTGAGAGTTCAGACTGAGTGGTGATAAAAAACAGTGTTTGTTCTCTAAAAAGAAATACAGGAAAACAGTAATTCAGCATAAGTTTATTCAATGATGATCAATAGAAAATAAAATATCAGTATCGATTCAAATAAAGTCAAGGCCAAAATAAAATGAAAAATACAAAAAAATGTATTGATACAAAACCTAGAAGGTTATAGTAAAGCATTTGCTACTAAGAGAAATGATGTTTACTGAATAAAAACATTAAGGAGCAAATATCAAGACTTTCAAGTAGAGAACATTACCATGGGTCTTTCCATACTTTTGTACATATTTTACATTATCTTCTATTTTAATACAGCTTTCATCAGAACATTAATAGATGTAATAGTAATTATAATCATAACCATATGAAGAAAACTAATAGAAACGTTCAAATCAATATGTGTTTCTCTGTAAACTGGTACTTTACCTTTTTATTTTTTCCCTACCTGCGAACAGAGAAACAGTGCACCTTGAAAATATTTTTTTAATACTCTTTCATTCCCAGCATTGTAAGGTGAGGTGTAAATGACAAATATAGATTCCACTAAACCATACACACAGTCACAAAAAGTACAAAATTGTCTCACCTTAATACACAAATCTGTTTAGAAAAAGGAGAAACAAAAGCACTATACAGTTACTTGTGCAAAGACAAACAGCTATGTGCTAATATTTAAATACCATTGGTATAGACTGAACCAAATCATTATTTTCTTTTCTCAGGAATCCCTGACATGAGGTAAAAGTAAGTTCTTTTCATCTTTAGTTTAACACAACTTTTAAAAGTGTTTACAAAATAATGCATATCTTCAGTTCATCAGTACTGTAATTGCTACGAATAGTACAATGTGCCTGTTATGTGCATTGGTCCTTTTATATGACGGTCATCAACAAAAGGACTAGAACACATTTTTTTTTTTTTACTCACAAACAATTCAAAGAGCCCTTTCAATGTGCACACAAAATGGAAAACCTACATTTTCATGACAGTATTCGGTTGAATTGGAGTACAATACGCACTCGCCTACAAATCAAACACTCATGAACGACACATTTAATATCCTCGGTGCTTACTCAAACTCTCAACGGTAACGCCTGAAAAAGCCCACTTCAGTTGATTTAGCCTGTTACAGATCGATTAATGATAAAAAGATATTTTGTCGTCTCGTGTTCCAACTTGTGGGCTTCAGTTGCTTCTTTTTTTATGCATCCAGGGTGAGTTTTCCCTCCTAGTCTCATCAACAAACATGATCAGGGAAAATAAAATCTCCTTCAAAGACTCCACTGTGGGACACCGTGACAGACAAAGAAGCTGAGACAATGATATGTTGTCACCGTTGCCTAACGAGGTATACTGTATGCAGGAACCAGGCAGGCTGAGAGAGAAAGGGGCAGGGGGTTAGTATTGCTTAGCCTCTCTCCAGCATCCTGACACCAGGACACCCTCTGTCCCTCCACCTAACAACGCGCGTCGGACTGTTTCTGACCTTTGGATGTGTGCATGTGTCTCCTGCCGCCGCAGGCTGCGAGGCCTCACACACTACATGAAGGCTAAGATGTGATTGCCAAGATTCAGTACAAAGGTTTTAATGGAATTACACCATCAACAAAGAGTTATGTCATGGAAAATCCCAGCACAATTAATTTATCCCTGTTATAACCATCTGTCATTTTTCGTTCTTTCAGCAGCAAAAAGGCATTTCAGTAGGGGCTGACGGAACCTAGGTTTGACTCTGAAACCAACTAAAAAAGCAGCATTGATAATGCACTATGCATTTTAAAATCCTTGTGCATGCCCTGCACAAAATATGCAAACAAATGTGTTCGTCACATCTGTATAAAATTTCAGCGCTGGATCCTTGAGGCTTGCCTTCTAAAAATGCTCCTTTAAAGGGGGCGTAACCTTATGCAACTGGTGTTGGTTGAATGAACTAAGCTAAGAAATCAAAGCCATTTGCATATCTTGTGCAGAAGTGTTGTCACACAAGCAGAACTTCTTAAAAATGCTGTTTTGTATATGCAAAATAAAGGGTGCATATTAGCAAAAAAAAAAAAAGAAAGGCAAATAAACATCAGAATCTTGTACCTAATAAAGTCTGCTTTTATAGCATAACAGGAGTCACAAGGGTCCATATTGCTGATCTTTTAAATGATACATAATTACAAAATATAGAATATCTCTTTACAAAGTTTCTTTTGTTATATAATACAATTTACAGCATATCAACTATGAAATATTAATCAGGATATTCTAAAATTTTAAAATAACCTGCCTGCTAGTGCATTTATCACAAATGCTTTTGTCGCTTCAAAAGTACATATCTCAAGTTGAATGATGCTATAAGTAGGACAGTAAGTTCCTGCATAATCTGGTAGGACTCTACTGGTGCTCTTCACTTTTTGACTTGGCTGTAGCGCTCAATAAACGTTCTGCTCTAACGACAAAGGGATCAGGTCATACTAATGACTACAGGGAGGAGATATGCCTTTCTATGCTTGCATTGAAAACTTGCATGATATGCCAAACCTTAATAAAGTGACCGAGGTAATGACATCGTACATCTGATTGTCATCACCTTTAGAGACCCGTCCTAGAGAGTATCTCACACCTTTGCCAATTGGTCCATCTTTCACTGGCATCAATATCGTCATCTCTGGTTGGCTGCAGGCCGAACCTGTACGTCACCTCCAGCTCGAGGCCCTCGACAGGAGGGTGCCGTCAGTCCCTCTGTGCTCAGCAGGGATGGTATCTGGCTCTGTGCTGTGACCTCCTCATCTGGCAGGTGGAGAACAACTAAATGAACAGGACTAATGTGTCTCTCGTCTTTATGCCTTTTTCTCTTCGATGTAAAAGGCACTTCTTTTGGTCAGAGCCAACAGATGCATTTCTTTTTAAATTTTTCGCTGATTGTAGTCTGACAAGGTTCTGAGATTTCTCCAGCCACTGCTATAAAGTCGTAATGCAGATCATCTCGTCTGCCAGGTCCTCCTCGTAAGGAGCTCTCGGTTCTGTCTCTGGCTCCTCGTCGCTGTAGCTGGCTGCGGTGTCCTGCAGTTCATAGTCCCTTGGAGTCAGAAGGGGGAACACGTTAACCCCGTTGACGCTCGGGGCCATCCCTCCGTTCAGCAGGTGGCTGGCTGCGCTCTCCATCTCATCTATCGTCATCTCACATGCATCTGCTATCTCGTGCTTTGTGGCAGCGACGAACTTGGGATCCTTGGCGTATCTCCCAAGCCCTTCAGATATCAAAACCTACCCGACAGGATGAGAGGAAAAAAATATGTTACTGTTTCTGAAATCTTGTTTTATTTTATCTCGCTTGTCACATTTTGTTTTGGCAGCAGCATACATTTAAAAATGCGCCTGAGCTCTTAGAATTAAAGGTGCTAACATACAGGGTTCTGCGCCTTGTCCCCATCTGAGAACCCTTTTTTGTTCTTGGTAGATACTTTTATAAAGATTCTGCCTGGAGCTGTGAAAGTCTCCATCTAGAACCACCTAAGAAAGGTTCTATAGAACCCTTTTATGTGATTGTTCCACCCACAGCCCTCTCTAAGGGTTCTATCAAGAACCTTTCCACTATCTAAGGGTGCTTTGAACAGGGTTCCCACACATTTTCATGGAAAATATTTCAAAACTTCTCCATGACTTTTCAAGGACCCAAAATATTTTGTTTCTTGCTGAGCATTTTTTTAACATGTCAGATTTAAACTTTATTCCATTAATAATTTAAATTTCCCAAATAATGTGTTTAAGGACCGTTGGAAATTTGAAAATCCAATGACACTTTCTGTTTTGATTTTTTGCCATGATTTTTCAAACATAATGTCAGATAGGGAATGGTGGGAAAAAATAGCAAACGCACATGACAGTAAACAAGACGTCAAACAACGACACAAATTTCCATGACTTTTCCAAAACATTCAATAATTTTAACTAATTCCATGACTTTTCCAGGCCTAGAAACTGTGACTGTAAAATTCCATGATTTTTCTAGGTTTTCCATGACTGTGGGAACCCTGTGTTTAAATATTTGAGGGTGAGGATCTTTTAAAACCAATGCTTCCAACAATCCTCGAAGAACTCGAAGGGTTCTTTAGATGAAGAAGGTTCTTAAATGTGCGGTCTGTGATTATCGTCCAATATACTTTCTGTCAAAATCAGCAAACACATTCTTCTCACTGTCAGCTAACTGTCCCTTTGTATGAGAGGAAAAATAAATCTGGTGATCAAACGCAGTCCTGGCTCTGTAAAAGGAACACAAACAAAGTGGCTCCGACCAAGCTTCACAACACTGTTGTAGCCGTAGCAACAGGAAGCGTTTGTGCTCATGCACAGGACAGGGGGAAGGCTGTGTAAAAGAGAGAGGCAGGTGGAGCGACAGGAACGGTTTATCTGGCAGCACATGATGAAGTGAATTATAAAGAACGAGAGATGGCAGAAAAAAAGCCAAAGAGGGGAAAGTCAGAGGAACAAAAAATTACAAAAAAGGCGGTAATGATTGAGCCAGGGACAAAAGCTGCGTCAACAATTGTGAGGCTTTTCAACGGTGGAGAGAGCTCCGGCGATTAGGCATGAAGACGGATATAGAGGTTGCTATGTTTCTAATTAGAAGGCGTACTTGTAGGTCAGCTGTGAAATAACTTCGGATATATTACTTTTCAAATTTACTACAAAAGACCTCACATTATCTCCATTGGAATTACATTACACCGTTTAGTCTGTTTTGTCTGTTACTTATTGAGGCTTACTTACACTCGGGCAGCAGATGATGTGGATTCCACCATATCGCTCTTTTGAGCTGATCTCTGCACTTGTGTTTGTTTTGGTTTTGAGTTCAATTATAAAGAGTCATAGGTCAAGGATCATAGACTCGACCCAGCTCATTCTGTGTATCTGGAAGAGCCCACACAGGCCGGAGTTTACAGAGTGGCTGAAACTCATGACAGACTGCTGCCTTTGAAAGTATGATAGAGTGAATAATCCCCCGAACGAGACCAGTCAAATATGGCAAATCTTTCTGTCTCACATTAGAGGAGTAACACCTTAGAAGTGGTGGAGGCTACTCAGCGACGAGATGTTTACATATGAATGAATGTGTAGACTGTATTGTGTATACGTATAAATGTATATGTATGTCTAAGAGCGATTAGGGTACCAGGGAGGGTTTTATGTGGCTGCCTTTTAAGTTGGGTGTTTCTTGTTGCGTTTCTTTCATGTTAGTTTAGTTCGTCTGATTTGGTTTGATTTACTTTTTTTTGACTGTGGATCCTTTTATATCTATATCATTTGTATTTTTGTATAAATTCTAACAGTCAGTATGTTTAAATTGATGTTAAAATGAACACAAATCTGCATAACAAAAGAGAAGAATCATAGACTCCACCTTTAATGGAACCCGTAGTCTTACATAAAACCCTTAAAGAACCCTTCTGTCAAAAAAAGGTTCTTCAATAGTTCTGGGTAGAGTGTGTGAGATCAAATTATGAGTCACACACGTATTATCCCCTCCCTACATCTCAACTGAGACTTCAAACTCACCGCTTCCACAAGGCTGGTGGCGCTCCCTCTCTTCTGGTGGTACTGGTTGTGGTACTCAGGTGGCACCTGCAGGTGGACAGGTGAGTACGTCCTCTGGGAGAACTCGGGGTCGTCTGTGTACCAAGAGCTCTTGCGCACAGACACTTGGCTGCTAGCAGCACTCTCCCTGTGTGGGTGGTCCACACGGATGAGAGGGGTGTAGTATGGGGACTGGTCTTTACTGGCCGGTGTGGCGGGGGGAGTGGCCCAGGAGCGGGTGGAGCGGGTCGGGGAGAGGCGGTGGGCTCTGCTGGAGTCCAGGCCTGCTACAGCCATAACCTGATGGTTCGGAGGAGAATATCTTTATAGAAGGCGCACATTGGCAGTTAGAGCACAGTCAAGCGAGTGTGTGCAAAATTTAGATCAGATTCAGCTTTATTGTCACTGCACAGAGTACTGGAGTACTGGAGTACTGGAGTACTGGAGTACTGGAGTACTGGAACTAAGACGACAAAATTCAGTTTAGCACCTCACCAGAAGTGCAAAAAAAACAAACAAAAAAAATCCCAGTAAAAATTAAGATTAATGCACAAAATTTACAGAATAGAATATGGAATAAACAAGAATAAACAGTAAGGGGTATAAATACACTAGTTAATACTGTATGTGTAGTATAAACAGTATTAACAGTTGTAGAAAATAGATAAGATATATAAAACTATAACAATGGTTCCCAACTGGTAGGTCGCAATCCAAAAGTGGGTCACAAACTATTATGAATAAACCGCAAGTGACTCTCAACCATTTCAAGTTTGTGTAAAACTGGAGGTGTTTGTCCTACATGATGTGACAATTCAATGATCATTTTTGTTGTAAAGTTTCTGGCTGTGATAAATGGTGTCAATTTGGTGATTTTTTAATCTCTGCGGGCTGCAGTTTGGAAGACATGTTTTCTTTAAAAATCGTCAAAATTTTTTCAAGAAAAGAAAATTGCCAAAATTAAAAAAAAAACAAAACACCGATATTAAAAAAACAAACAAACAACAAAAATTCTCCAAATTTGAATAAGTAAATGTTTTTTTTCTGACAAAGCTCTGGGCTAGGCCCCCAATGTCTTCCAATGATAAACCCCCTTCCTGGTTTTAACTAATTGCACTTTATTCTTGCAATATGTTGTATGTTATTATGTTTTTCACCCATGTTATTTACATTTTGTCAAATAAATCTGAATATGTTATGATTTCTTTTATATACTGACCTTGAGTTGGGAACCACTGCTCTATAGATCAGGTATTTTACAATATAAACAGTGGCATAAATATGATTACTGGTAAGTATGTGCAGTATGAGCTTTAATATACATGCATGGGTATGTGAGAGTGTGTTTAGTGCAGTTAGTAGGTGAATGCGAGGTTGGCAGTGTTAGATAAGTAAGAGTTTCCCCATGCTGCAACAAATATACATGTTTTTTTACAACTTAATTTAGAGACTGAGGGGAATTCCAAACATGTTCAAAATGTGACATAGTGATCAAAACAATGTGAGTGAGCAAACAGTGCAGGTGAGCCATGTGCCTGTGTTACCTGGTGCTGCATAAGGTGCAGTGGTAGAGCAGTACGCTGATGTGGAAGCTCGTCCTGGCTACTTTGTCTGCGCAGACACTCAAAGTTGAAGGATGGTCTCCTGTGACCTGAACGAGTCAGGAGTGGACCAGTGAGTGACCTCATGCAGTAAGCTTTGACAGCATGCAAACACTACTAAAGGAATTTAAAAGCGTGTGAGAGGGTAAATCATACAGCGAGTGTTGAATGTGTTGGTGTGAGTGCATTTAGTAGGAGAGGCTCTTTGATGACAAAAAAAGATGTTTTATGACTTCTTTTATTCTGGGCAGCAAATGTCACATTTTCATTATTGGTTCATAACTAGCCTACAAACTGTAGTTTTGTTATATTTGCAAATTAATGCAACATAAGCCATCTCGACAACATCACAGGACAGCAAAACCACCTGTATAGGAGCCAGATTAGAATTTTACAGAGGATTCCCACACATTTCCATGGACAAAATTTCATAACATTTTCATTACTTTTCAAGGGCCTTTCATACTTTTTTTTTCTTGTATCACTTGTCCAGCGTTTTTCAAATATATATGATTCAAAATCTCTTCATGCATACATTCTGTGCAGTGTGCTTCTGGGAACGTTTTGGTTCTCAGATTTTGCTGCGGATTGAGTGCTCTTGACCGCCATGTTACGCTTTGGCACAGGCTGCAGCGGCACAGAGGAAGAGACACTCTGACCGTAAGGCTCAGAAAGAGCTTCCCTCTTCTGCCTACAAGTGGTGAATTTACAGTTCACAGCAAATTAATACGAGACAGTCTCTGGCTTTCGTTTGATATCTAATTTTGGCAAAAAATATTGTTGCACATGTGTGATCTGTTGTTATTGCCATTAGCTTGTTTAATATATCACATGTTGCTGTCACACTGAACATGGAAAAAAAAACAAAACTGTTGAAGATTAGTATTTAATGGTGGAATCTGATTCGAATACATCATTCTGAGTCGGGTACGGCCCTACTAGCATTTAAGTGTCTTTCAGTTAAAGGGTCATTGTTCAGTAAATCAGACATTATCAGTGGTAACTTTATATTATAAGGACAGCACACATCAATCAACATTTCTGTAAATGGGCCAGTGTTTGCCATCAGGCTTATTTTCAACTCTAGTCCTTTGGCAAGATGTTTTGAAACCTATAAATGATGCAGCACTCTATTGTATTGCTTTATACAGGCATTATTTTCTACCAAAAATAATTTGCACTATTCAGTGGGTACTTTGTTAAAAAAACATTTCAAAGTAGGATAGGTTGTAGGATAAAAGAGGGTGAGATACCTTGAGGCGTTGCAGGAAGCAACCGTCTCTTTGGTGACCTCCGTGAGTCGCGGTAGAGAGGCTGCTCGTCATCGTCATAGTAACTGTCGGGGTGATGGTAACCTTTGGGAGTCTCATACTCTGTATCACTGTTCTGGTACCTGGGCAAATATAGAATAAGGAGCATGTTGGACAGCAATTCATTTTGCACATACTTTCCTAAAACACTTTTATTTATACATCTTTAAAGGTGTTTCTTATCCTGAGCAGGGTTAAACTGCACATATTCTGCTCATATGTCAGAAAGACAAATACCTGTCCCCTGACAGCATGCTGTCGTCCTCATAAAACTCCTCCCCGCTGTAATACTCCCCAGAGAAACGGTCCTCATCAAACTCCTCCTCCCTGCGGATGGTGGGGTGGCGTCCATCAACACCCTGGGACCTGATGAGAGGTCAGGGTAAAGGGATTAGAGCGGGCACGCTGCTGCTGTTCAGTAACTGGAATTGGGCCATGCACTGCCATGCAGACGCAAGCCTCCAGGGGGCAGCGATGCAACTGACCACCCTCGCTAATATTAACCACAGCCAATCAAAACAACAGGCAGAGGATTCGAGCTGAGAAGCATCACTCTGTCATCTAAACATCCCATCACCTTGACGTCCATTATTAGATTAACTAAAAAACTCAAGGATCAAGGACTCTTTATTGACATTCCAGCCATGCAGTACATGAGAAGATCAGAATTAAGTACTCAGGTCCTGGTGATCATTAAATAATAACATTATAATGACTAAAACTCTGGTTTAGCAAATTAGTAATTTAATAAATAAATTAAAAAAGTGAGCAGTGCAGTATGTAAACAGTAAAATCCTAAACTCCAAAAAACAAACAAACAAAAAAAACCCACAAGAGACATTTCTAAAAGTGCCCTATAAAATATAAAGTAAAAAATAAAGTAGAATTAAAAAATATTAAAATCACAATAAGTCGCTGTTAAAATAGCAACAGTTAAGAATCAAAAAGGCAGTTCAGAAAACACAGATCTGTTCCGGAGTGAGTTTAGTGTAGGACCTTTAAGGATTTGAGCATCAAAGAGAACTAGCAGTGATTTAAAGGGTGATTATTACAAACATTCTCATCCATGTCCTTGTTTTCGAGCATCTGGTTCCTTCTTCAAAGCAAGCACGTCACTTTGACACATGCATAAAGCAGGGCTGCTCTCAGCGATATGCTGGCCACTAACATTTAGGTTATTTCTACTTTAAAGCATCGACTCTGCATCATAACAGAGGCAGATATCCACCAGACAAATAACTGGCCAGCATATAGCACATAACACTGACTGAGCAAGGATGCATCCATTCCCCGATCCAAAAACCAAGTCAAAATGAAACAAATAAACATAAAAATAAAGTCCTTGTTTTGCTGTCGAGACAAACTGCTGGAGCCAAACCTAGAAAAGCAACATACCTAACATAGGTCTCATAGTAGCGCCTTCTGTCCAAGAAAGCAGAGGGATGGTTGAGAGAAAGCATTTTGGTTAGGAAGGAGAAAGGGAGGAGAGAACACAGAGAAAAAGACACAGAGAGAGCATGACATATATATATCATACAGTATATGAAACATATACAGCATTCTCATATATATGTATGAGGAGGAGAGAGAGCGTGATGGCGGATGTCGACTCCAGTGTTGGTTGACAATTCCATTTTCTATTCTTGAGATAAGAAACAAACTAAAAGCCATTTCTCTTTTGTAAAGTGGCAGCAATGAAATTGTCCCCCAAACTTATTGGGCACTAAAGAAAAACAGGCCCAACACTGGAGCGGCTGACTAAACAGAGCATGGGAAATCAGGAGATAAGTGTGCTATTGATCACTTATGAAATTAACTGTCAGTATGAGAGTGGGCTTGCGATCCATTATGGAGTGAAAGGTTTACAGTACAATAAAGGTTTGTGAAAAGGGAAGGTTTGATAAGAAGCTGGGTTCTGCCTGTGGGTAAAAAAAAACAACTTATGCAACAGATAATGTCCTTTGTGCTGCAGCGAGTGCTCAATGCATAGATAGTTTTTTTTTCTTTTTTAAAGAAATGTCCTTAGTTATGTGCTGTCATAAGATAGCTGCATGAAATCGCCAAGAAAGCAACAGTGGAACAAGATTAATTAAAAAACTTCTGTAATAGTTTCTTTTAGCTATTGAATTTCTACATTCGGCACGTTTAAGAATGAGAACACACCTCTGTTGAAATGTGCTCAAAAACAGACTGTGCAGAGATTAATCATCTGATATCAGAGATATTTCCCTTTGATACCTGAGCAAATTGTCTTGATTTCTTTCAAAAACATGGGAAGAGGGCCCAAACAACTTACCATGAAATGGACCAAAAACCTTAGCAAGAAAATTAGCTGAGAAGTTACAAGAAAATTACTTCAAAATAAGCACAAAAAAAGTAAAAAAAACAAAACAAAGAAAATTGTTTCAATAAAGTTCTGTAGCATAATTATAAATATATGATTAAAAGGTTTAGAAATATATTTTTCTGGACATTGTTCTCTTTTTTTTTAATAATATCAAATAACCCCTCCCAGCTAATTTTCGGACCATTTCCTCGTCACTTTTTATCAGAGTTCCTACACGTCATTGACAAAATTCCAAAACCTTTCCGTGACTTTCCAAGGATGCAATTTTTTCTCTTGGCCCACTGGCATTTTTCAAACATGTGAAATTCAAACTCCATTAAAACATAATGTCATCATCCAATATGATGAGTTGCAATTTTCTCAGGTTTCAGAGGTTTAAATAGCTTTTGAAAGGCGTCTGAATGCAGCACAAGAGAACTGATGTCCATCCAGGTGTTAAAAGGATAATATATTACTGCAGCAGATTACGGGCTGATGATCAGTGTGTGGATACCTTTGACCCTGGGGTGTCCGCGGCTTGTCGTAGTCATAGTAGGAGCTGCGTAGACCCGGGTAGCCATTGGGAGGTGCATGTTCATAGTACCGATGGTGTCCTCCGTTGGGAAGACTGGACACATTGGCGTTGTTGAGGTTGATGTTGGTGGATTTTGGAGACTTTCCGTAAGAGTTGTGGTGGCGGTGGTGATGGTGGTGGTGGTGATGATGGTGGTTGGGGTGGGACATTGCATTGGCTCGAGACAGGCGTCCCACCGGCTGCTCCATGTGGGCGTAGTGAGGTGGAGGCTGCACCTGCAGAGGTCGCTGCGTGGCGTTGGTCTGGTGGCCATTGGATCGCCGATGACCGCCGTTCATGAGGTGGTTCCCGAAGAGTCCGCCGTTACGCTGTGAAGGAATGCTCAAAGTAAAACCACCGGAGCCTCTACGTCTTATTAAGCAGCAGAACAACTAACTATTGATGTTAAGTCTCAAAGCTGATTTTGTTTTCAGACAGCTCGTTCTCATTCCCAGGGCGTCAAATACGGCAGCTTGGTCAGCGGCGGTTCTAATCTGACGAGGCGGCTTCCATTAGTGTCTGTATAAGACAAACCAGGCATTCAACTAACTCTACTGTAAAACCACCCACAGCAATGATGTAGCATAAAGAACGAGAAAGTCCGAGCTGGGTGGCAGGGAGAGGAGCTATATGGGTCAAACAAAGACGGACTTTCACAAGGAGACAGCTGTTTGTGTCACACATGAAACAGGTGGTCAACATAGAGGAATTTTTTTAACTACCTTACGTAGTTGGGACCAACTGGCAATGTGTGGGGATAAAAAATTACATGGAAGTCCCAAAAACTGCAGTTCATCGACAGGCTTCATATAACGCACCAGTTTAGATGTTATTAAGGGGTAAAGTTACGCATAATTAAGGATGGGCCACTTTGAGTGACAGGCTGTCTGCTGATAGCATCCTCGGCTTTTCAGTCGGATCCACCCCTCCCTCCTCCACTGTGTCAGCCTCTCGCCCAACTATGGTCACTTCTGGCTCCAAAAAACTAGATGGTGGCTGCATCCATTATTTTCACAAAACCTACATTTCCTGTGAACATGTTATTTTGTTTTTTTTAAAGACATTGTATGTAAAAAAATGACATGTCGTCCAAAGCTGACACTAATACCTAGAGTGTGAAGAGTAGAGCCACTGACCAAGCAGCCAAATTTGATGAGCTGTGAGTGAGAACGTCTTGTTTCAGAAATTGTATGAGCAAAAATAAGTTTAGAAGCTGGTTTCATGACACATGACGTGAGCAAAAAATGAATGCACTGTTTGTAGTTTGTTGAAATTGAAATGGAAGAAAAACAAAGGAAGCCAAAATAAACTAAATGAACAAAAAACTACATATTGTAGCAATAAAAATGAGAGAAAATACATCTACATATTCAGTGGATTTATATTGCCTTTTAGAGATAGCTTTTATATGTACCATTACTGTGTTAAAACACTAATAAGAAACTTCACAAGCACATTATTTAAATGTTGCCACAAACATTCCTCCTGTCATGTAAAATTAAAGCAGTTACCCTATAAATTTCCTCGTCTTCCTCTGGAATAAAGTCTACTAGCTCGTCATCTTGCAGATCACATGATATCGCTCGGCGAATTTCGGGCCCAATATCATGCAGCGTGCGAAGGCCAGCCTGTAACCATGACAATAAGAGGGCTAAACGCTCCAGCGAGGACCTTCATCTTACAACTCACAGTAGGAAATCTGACATCACACAGTCACAACCACCACACATACTGGGCATACACACACCTGTGCTGGAATATACAACACCTGACATTTACAGTACTGACAGACTGTGAGAGATGAGAACACACAGACAGACAAATGTGCTCTCCTGAATGCAACCTGCTGTGAGGATTACTCTGCAGAAATGTCTCGTGCAGCATCCAGCTGTGCTTTGTCTCACATGTGCCGCAGTGAGAGTAATTACTCTTCTTCCTTTCCTTTACTTTGTAGGGGCACTTAACCAAATTAGCACAATATACACAAAAATGTCAATTTACATAAATGAAAAGCTGGTTATGTTTACCGTCTGACAATGATATATGGGGGTGCATTGTAGCCATATATCACACATTTTAAGGTAACACAAAATGGCGACAAGCTTTGCATGTGAATTCCATGAGTCGATGAGTGAATCGTGATGCACAGAAAACACAAGAAATGATTTTTTTGGAGATGATGACACACGCTTAACATCAACATCTATGATATATAAAGACACAGAGACACAAATAACACACATTGGAAACATAAAAAAAACACAGTAACAGATTCATACTGTACACCAAGATCATGAACGTCCTGCTGGGTCATAAACCATAACATTAGCACACTTGATGATATTTGAATGAAATGCACAAAGACACATTTTACAGACTTGACACAACAGAATTGCTCATAAATCCACGTTTCCACACAATGTCAAGCAATCTCTCTCCTCTCTTTCATTAATAAAACGCACACACAAACACTGTGAGACTCACCTGTAGCGCGATGGCCGTGTTGTTCTGCGACGGGTGAGCACCCACCAGGCCCTCCTCTTTACGTTTCTTGAATTTCCTAAAGTAGTCCTGTATCAGGAAGGTGGCATAGAACTTCCCCACGGTTACCTCATCATCTGAGTGAACAGACCACACAAATGCTTCCTGTGTCAGCAGGTCACTACACACAGCACCCAGGGAGAGAGAGGGAGAGGCTCTTCTCCTCCCTCGTCCATTCTCCTAAAAGATCGTGGGTCAATCAGCTCAGGACTGCAGACAGGTGAGGCACCCCTCAACCCCCAATCAACCAAAAATGATTTATATTCCAATTATATACATCCATCTTGATGGTGTATATACTGTACCTCAATCTGCATCACATGAGATCCTTCGCTGGATTTCAAAAAGAACAGAAAATCAGATATTTGCCACTAAATCTCCATCTTGTGTTTGTGTGTTTCTTCCTCTGAGCCGCTTTAGATGAGGAACAAAGAAAGAGATTTTCTACATTATATGTGTTTGATTTTAAATCGGATGGATTTATTTTATTAGTGTGACCCATTAAAGCTGTGACTAATGTCTATTGTAACTTCTCTCTCCTTTTCTCCCTGTTGTTGGTTATGAGGAGGACAGAATGAGCTGAATCGAGGTCAGATAAACTACAAATAAACAGTATTGAGTATGAAATGCTGCTACTTTTCAATTAGCAGTGTGTGACAGCAGAGAAATACAGGCTGCAAATATCTGGAGTAGTGGTTCCAAACTGGTGAGTTGCGGGCCAAAAGTGGGTCGCAGGTCCATTCTGAATGGACCACAAAAAACATGCAACCATTTCAAGTTTGTGAAAAACTGGCTTTTTTTGACTCCCAAATGCTACAAATATTAATCATTGAGCCTCCCCAAGTGACTCTGGAAAAATACACCGTGCCGTCCCACACGACGTGTTCAAAGACTGTCGGAAATTTAAAAATCCAATGACAATTTCCGTTTTTAATATTTCTGGCTGTGATAAATGGTGTCATTTGTTACAGCCAGCTGGCTATTTTCTTTTTGGCCTGATGGCTAGATTTACTTTGGCTGTCCTGTGGTTTGGAAGGCACGTTTCTCATTATTCTTGTAGTATGTTTTATTTCATTATGTTTTAAGCCCACCTTTTGTTTCCAGTTTGTCTAATAAAATTGAATATGTGGTCATTTCTTTCATGTATGGACCTTGAACTGATGATTAGGGAGAAATCTGGACCCAATGGCTGGACCAGCTGGGAACCATTGATCTAGAGAGCATTCATCTTCAACAACTGTCGCTCAATTAAAATTACCTTTGATACACCATTTTTTTAACGGATGCACCAATTCATTGGCTGAACATCCGTATCGGACGATATTCACATGTTTGGAAAAAACAGAGCTCTTTCCCTGGACGTCGTCGGGATAAAAGGGCGAAGTAACTCACTATAATGATAATGTTACATTGTGAACCGCAAATCTGGGTCGACATAAGCAAGAAGACAGCTAGTTAATGCTGCCTGGTAGAGGGTTGGTGGCCGCAAGTAACAGCTCATGTTGCATTCAAGCTCTATTCTATCAAAATGAGTATTGGGCAAAGGTCAATTAAAAAAAATGATATTGTGATGTGTCCTGATGTAATTTTGTTAAAAATAAATTTGTTGATGTTTTCAAAAGAACATCATGATTTATTATGTATATTGAAAAGGCTAGGCAGGCAGTTTTTAAAAAATATGTTTTCATGTGAAGGACTGAATGAAACAGTTCAGTCATTTTTATAATCATAAGGATTCTTTGTTTCACACAAAAGGGGGAATAAATAAAAACAAAAAACAAAATAAACAACCACAAAAAACATTGTTATCAGGTGTTGGCCAAATTGTTTTAAACATTGATATCAGCCCAGAATTTCACAATCACTGCATTCCTACTTTTTTAAAAATGTGTTAATTTTTTTAAAAATACTGTGTAAGGAGGGTGTACGAACCAAATTTTTGTTAAAAATATGTTTATAAATGCCATTTAATTATCTAAATTAGCACATGCAAGCAAGCAGATCTACAGTATGCGTCATACATGTCAGTATGTTTGGTAAATTCACCTGTTGGTGCTCATGTATGCCTTTTTGTTGTATGGTGTGAAACTTTTAGTCGTAGGCATGTTCTTGCATGTGTTTTTGTTCCATTTATTTTCCCAATTTTCTGATTTATTTGAAGAGTGTGTGAGAATCATTCTGAAGCAGGGGTCTGAATCACTTTGAACAAGCACGCTGGGGACAGAGATCGGAGAGAGAGGCAACACTAGTTCCATGCCACCACCCTAAAACAGAACTGCTTCAGAATATTCTGAAGTGCCTCAGAGTTTTGGATACAGAGATATTAAAGTGTGAGAAGAATAAGCTGTGGAAGCTCAAGCGGTGAGAAAAAGGACAGAGATTAAGACAACTGAGTGAGTCGGAGAAATTGAGAAAGGACAGAGACAGATAAATAAGAAAAGAGAGAGAGATTAGTGAGGAGGACAGAGCATGCACTTGCACAGTGGTCTACGAGGCCATGCAAGCCCAAAGCCCAGCAGACAGTCAGTGGCCTCCTTCAGCATCCGGGCCGGAGAGAGACGAGTGGATCAAACACACACACACACACACACACATAGATAAGAAACACACTGCTTAGGGGGCAACCAGGAGAACATGAGCAGAGCAGAAAGAGCACAAAACAGCTTTACTTGTGTGTGAGAATTAATGTGTGTGAGCGAGATTTTTTTATGAAAGGACAAGGTTATAAAACAGCTTCCTGTAATTTTAGGCAAACAGCATGTGGGCAGCATATGGTGTGTGCGATTCCACACGAGCTGCGTTAGCTTGGTGTGTGTGTGTGTCAAACTATAACAGAAGGACCAGGAGGTGTGTGTGTGTGTGTGTGTGATTTCATTGACAAACAGAGGCAGGTTCCACTAACCACCAGCAGGGGGCACCACTTGATCCAGCAGCTTCATGCTGGTCCTCTTCCAGATTTTTTTGATGACAGCTCGCAGCTCTTCGTTGGCCTGCTCGAGATTACCTGCAACCACAGGAAGACAAACGTCCCAGAGAAACCACAAATCCACACAAGCTCGTAATTACAGGTAACAGAGAACGCTCAGTGAATTTATCACCACAGATTTTTGTATGTATGTTTTTAGGAGCAGAACGGTCTGATGTGATTTATATTTGGCTCATACCTTCAGTTTTGATCTTCAGCGCAGTGCGAACCAGTGCGAACAAAGTGGCGTTAAACATGACCGTGCCATCACTGTTCAGAGGCATGTTCATGGCTACCAGCCTCTGAAAAAAGAAAGTGCATAGAGATCTTTAACCCTTTGAAACCCCTGAGCCAAATCACTTGTCATGTGCTGCTTTCAAACACCTTTCACAAGTATTTAAACCTCTGAAAAAATTGGTGCGTTTTTTTTTTTTTTTTTTAAAACATGGGTAAAAAGGCATTGATCGAAATAGTAAGAAATGGTCCATGAATTGCAAGAAATTTGTAGATTTAAAAAAATATTTTTTTTTTAAAAAAAAGAGGAAAAACTTTACATATAATTATTATAATTACATATTTAAAATTGTGTTTCACAATTACTATACATTTTTAAACAGTTTTTTAAACAAATTTTATTACTATTTTTCAAGTAATTTTCTTGTGCTTTTTGCTAATTTCTTGCTAATTTTTGGGTCATTTCTTCTTTCACTGCACATTGCCTAATCAAGTCAGCTGAGTGGTCAGTATTTCTGTGAGCATTTTGTAAATTCCATGATAAAATAAGGAAGGAGAAGAGACCTTGCAAGCGACTCTGTGAGGGCACAGTTTGCCAAAGCCAAGAGGAGGCTGGATACGCCGAAGAAGTGTTACAACATCCAGATGTTTAATTCTGCCCCTGTATGACAGAAAAACACACATAAGATCAGTGTACTCACTGACAGACACAAACAACTGCACACAAAAAAGGACACTAAATACTGTCTGATACTGCAGGTAATAAAGCACATACTTTGCCTCTGGGTCGTACTCTGACCAAATTCTCTTGAATTCATCGAGGTGGTGCGGTCCAAGAATGGACCAATCACGTGTTAGATAGTCAAAGTTGTCCATGATGACGGCCACAAACAAATTGATGATCTGGAGGGGCACAAGATACATTTACTGATAATATACATTTGCTGAGCATTGTGGAATAGTACAAACTTGTTTCTACAAATCATATTAAACATAATTATTAAACACACATATTCAAGTTATTATAGTTCTTTTTTTTTTTTTTTTTTTTACAGCTATCTTAAAATAGATCTAAACTTAAAAGTGTATATTGTGAATGTTGCTTGCTATTCTGTAAGTCTTACAGACATAATAAATTAAACAAAATTACAATTACAGACATATATTCTTGCTGTTTATCAGTTGTATTGGAGTGAATTACAGAGTGCTGGAGATAAGGGCTGTAGAGAGTAACCGGGTCATGATTTCTGGAAAGAAACATACTGTTACAAACAAACTGTTTTCAAATGCAATTTCTTGGCAATTTGAGCATCACAAGTCACAATGTCATCTAGTTCCATAATATTAGCAACAGGGCGAACTTCTCTACGGTCGATATCTCCAACATTCAGCAACTCACACCAAAAACAACCCAGATTGATAAATAGCACAAGTGTGAGGAAAAATACACATTTTTTGGATTTGGGGGTAAACTGTGCCTTTAAGCTGTTCTGTTTTTTTAATTTAAAATCTTAAATTCTTAAATAATTAGTACGACAAACACTGTTTATGTCAGTGTGTACCAAGAAGGCGCAGAGCATGTAGAAGGTGATGAAATAAATTATTGCAAATCCACTGCCACATGTCATCTCCTCCCCGGGGTTGTAGTCGGACTCTGGGTCACACAGTTTCCCTGACATGCAGGCCAACATGATCTCCTGCCACGCCTCTCCAGTGGCACACCTGGTGGAACAGACCGCCATGACCAAAACACAAATCAACAACTCAATTAAGTTACGCAGAAAACTAAAAACGCAGTGAGTCAGTTTCTTGATGACCCCAAAACACACAACTGGTTCTCATTGTCATGTTGTCAAATACTGATTCTTTGTCAGCGTCTTCAGCATCTCATAACGCACATGGTGCCCTTTAGCGTCCAGTTATGTGATGCACAACACAAACACACTGCAACATGAAGTTAATGTTGCAGGGTTTCCACACAGTTTCATGGACAAAATTTCAAAACATTTCCATGACTTTTTAAGGACTCATAATGACTTTTCCAAAACTTTCAATTATTTTTACTTATTCCATGACTTTTACAGGCCCGGAAAACATGATTGCAAAATTCCATGACTTTTCCAGGTTTTTAATGACTGTGGGAACCCTGATGTTGTCAAACGGTAAATAAATTACTTGGTTAGGTTTAGAAAAATAAATCACATTTTTGGTTAAGTATGTTATGTAACAGTAACATAATACGACATTAATTGGTCACGAGTGATGTTAATTACAAAACTTTACGTCAAAACATTTAGTTTTGGGTTCACACTGTACACACACTGTGGTCTCCTGGGTAAAAGTCTCGTTTCTCTCCGCAGACTTTCTCTTCACTTTTTATACTGCTTCAGTTGCTCTTGGCGTCAACAACTACAGCAGATGGGTTTGCATTGGAGTAAGTTGAAATCCCAGTTTGTCTGATAAAGATGTTATAAAGGGTGCCTTTGTGTCGATATCACACTTTAAGGGGCGTGACATCGTGACCTTGAAATGAGGCTGAAATCCTACACACCTGAAGAGAAGGAGCACAGCCTGAGGGAAGGTCTGGAAGTTGTTGTTTCTGTTGATGTGCGTGCCGTCCACCATGGCAACCTTTCCAAACATCTTAAGCAGACATACATTTGCGCATGAATTAAACTGCAACTTTGGTAGCACAGAGGAAAATATTTCTGTCACATTAAGTTACCAACCTGCATGCCGATGACAGCGTAGATGAAGAACAGCATGGCTATCAGAAGAGCAACATATGGCAAAGCCTTCAGGCAAAAACAGAGAAAAAAGTAGAAAAAGATTAATGGGGGAATATTTCTGTCAGTCACAGACCAGATAATTACACTACGCCTCACCTGGAAAGATTTAATGAAAGTCCACAGCAGCGTGCGAATGCCCTCCCCTCTGCTGAGGAGTTTGACCAACCGCATGACTCGAAACAGACGGAAGAAGGTGATGGAGATGCGAGCGCTGTCCTCCGTGTTCTGTGGAGAAACAGTCTGGAGTCAGAGGACAGCAGGGCAACAGGGCAACAGTGCATGTGGAGGACACAGAGCACCTGGCTGCGCTTTACGGGATGATGAGGTCTGAGCTGAGACCCCAGAGCCAGATACATATGGGCTGAAAGCAGCACTGCATCTTACACACTAAACTGGATGTTTAGAGAAAACCTAACTTTGCATTTGAGCATTGATTCAATTTCTAGTGTGGTGGCAACATTTGTTAGATGTTCAAAGTGCAGGTATTCTGTACAGCAATGGTTCCTAACTGATGGGTCCTGGTCCAAAGGTGGGTCGCAGATCCATTGTGAATGGACCCGAAGTGACTTGCAAGCATGTCAAGTTTGTGAAATATTTTTTTATGTTTTTTGAACCCAAATATATAACTATTTGTCCATTAGCCTCCCTGACTGACTCGCTAAAAATGCATGAAGCGTTCTTCCCACATACAGTGTTTAAAGACCTTTGGAAATTTGAAATCCAATGATAATTTCTGTTTTTTTGCTGTGATAAGTGGTGTCATTTTGGCAATTTTTATTCTGGAAGCCCTGCAGTCTGGAAGGCATGTTTTCTTTAAAAATCACCAAAGAAAACCTCCAAACATTTTTAAAAATCATCAGACAATCTCCAAAATTTTTTAAAGAAAAAAAATTCTTAGAAACAAGAGAGGGGCAAAAAACACCCAACAAGAAAAAAATATATATATATTTTTTCATTGTGTTCTAAGCCAATGTGTTATTTACATTTTGTCAAATAAAACTAAATATATGGCAATTTCTCTTATCTTGACCTTGAACTCATGAGTAAGGAGAAATCTGGACCCAGTGGCTGGAGCAGTTGGGAACCATTGCAATACAGTATATACAAGGTTTCAGATTTTAGACACTAAATGATCCAAACATAAACAGAGTCTCTAAAGCAGTGTAGCCACAGCTGATATGTTTCTGTTAATCTGCGTCCAAAGCACTGTCAGGAGCCCTGTCACTGAACAGACCTACAAGGGGAGGAAGCAAGGAGGCAGGCATGCTGGAAAAAACCTTGCCATACTTGATAGGACACATCTGCACAAGCATGGCACCCTCAGTCCAGAGTCACTGCATGCGGAGTCACAGTGGGGCCAACCCGAATGGGTCGGCCAGGAGGTTTCACAGGTCAGAGCTGGTTGACCTGATCCCAGGGGGGGTCACCCATGGGTCACTACCCCACGCAAGAGTGGTGGCAGAGACCATGTAGCGGTGTCAACAGCACAAACGTGAGGAGCGGCTCAAAAACCGCTCCCACCTAACAGGATACGCAGCGTCACGTTTGAGTGACACACTCTCCTAAGAAATAACTCCAAACATTTAGGAAAATGAAAAGCAAATTAAAAAAAAAAAAGCAAATTAAAAAATGAAACAAATGCGAGAAAACATGGAATAGTACAGAGAATGGAAACATACCATGAGAGAGTAAATGAAACAGAAATAAGCGATAGATCATAGGAGGTGTAACAGAAAAAATACCAAACAAAGAAATGCAGATCTAAACATGGCATGGCCCTGAAGGGGGGTAGAGAGGGGTGGGAGGGGGGCGGAGCATCTTACCCCCTGCTCATCCACCTGAGGAGTCTCCGTTGGCTTTAAAATCAAAGACCTGTATTAATGACTTGCACAGAGCCCGCAGGTCTCACACACATTGGGCCAAACACGTAAACATCACATTGGAAAAGTCTTTATCACACAACGCCAGCACACGCCAGTCAAGACGCAGACGAACAAAGTCACTACTCGTCTCGTTGACGGGACAAAACTGTCTTATTGTTTTACTATGACAAGGACAGACATTCATGTGTCTATGTAAACTAAATATAATGACAGACATGACACGTTATCTTAACACTTCAAAGGACTGCCACACAACAGGTTTTTTAGCTTAACATTCCTACAGAGGACTGGCATGTCAGACTGACGAACAACATGGAATTACTTAATTACTTAGTAACATGTAAGACACAACTTTATCACTCCCCCGGTGTAATGGTCATAACTGATGGGACTGAATGGATTTTATGGTTGGGATGTCTTTGCCGAGCTTCAGACGATGTTAATGAGAAGTTAACTGGCTGACATAACAAATGTTATGAATTCATGTCATGATTAAAGCAACAACTGCTACTCTTACAGGGCCTCGACTCACAGCTGACTAGTTTTTCCTGTATATCAACGTTAAGGCGTCAGATTCAGACACGTCAGCATATGACTTTAAGGTCCAGTGTGTAGGATTTGGGAGGCTAATTGGCAGAAATGGAATATAATTTAATAAGTATGTTATCTTTACTGTATAATCATGTGAAAAACAAAGTATCGCAGTGTTTTCTTTAGCTCAGAAGGAGATGTTTATATCTACATAGGGAGCTGGTCCTCATTTATGGAGCAGAGCCAGTAGCCGAGAGCGTACAAACCAAACACTGCCTAGACAGGCCCATTTGCATTTTTGTGTCAGCTACTGTAATTAGCAGCCCCTCCAGGACGAGCAGTGTTGGAAAAACACAATTTTTTTTAACATGAAACTTTTTTTATTCAGTGTTTTTACTGGTTTCAATCAACTGGCCCATTTGTTTTGCAGAGGAAGAGACCTCTGCGGTAATTCATCTCACAGTAAAAACCTCCTGAACATCTGGATCTCCCCAAACAGTGTCAGTATAAGTGCTTTATTCAGTGTTTTTACTGGTTTTTAATCTCAGTGCCTGTTTGTAGGAGGCGGCCTCTGTGGATACTTCAGCTCATGGTAAAAACCTCAATTAACACTGAGGCATACCTTTACCTAAACAAGTTTACTTGGCTGATCCTAACCTCCGTTACTTTATGTTATGGACGTAATGTCATTTGTGAAGCACTTCTTCACAGGATATATGATCTGTTGTGTGTGCACATTTGTAGGATATTTTACGAACCCATGTATGAGGATACATCGGTCTGCAATGAGCCAAGCAGCATAGAAAAATCATATTATTATAACATGAAACTGCTTTATTCAGTGTTTTCACTAGTTTAAATCCCCTGGTCCAACAATCGTGGAGAGGAGGAAAACTCGGCAGATAATTCAGCTCTCGGGAAAAACCTCCTGAACAATGAACGCTGAAGAAATTCTAACTGGGAGAAGTTTCAGCTTTTTGCAATCTGCAATCCTCACCACTAGATGCCACTAAATCCCCCTAAATCTTACACACTGCTCCCTTAACTGGACAAAACTCATACATTGTGTGCATCATCAATGGCGCCCATAAAAGAATAAGAATATATGTAAGACAGCTTAAGTCTCACTCTTCTCTGGGTTGCAATGATTTGATGTAAACAAAGTATTTTTCAGTGGCTTGAGATGAAAATGCTTGCTGATCAAAAAGCATAATCAAATAATTTGATCTATACATTCGCTCACACAAATCCACATCCACACACAGTTTGCAGTTCACATCATTGACAATAAATTATCAGCAATATGTGGTGAGCATTTGTAAACAAAGAAAGTCCAGGTGCAAAATAAAATAAGTCACAGTGGTGGCGGCTTAACTGAACCTGTATGATAATGTGATTTTTTTCAAAAAAAAAAAAAAAAAAAGATTAACGCTAGACCGAAAAGAGTCATATCAGGAGGCTCAGCGCTGAAATAAAGAGATACTCCAGACAGATATGGCTTCATTCAAATCCCTCTGCACGATAATTCACAATCCGCCAGTATGAGGTGCAGAATGAGCAGAAATGATAAAAATAAAATGTAGAATTAGCTTGAGGAGGTTCTTTAGGTAATCCTGGCCACAGCGTTGATGGAGCATGCGTTCAGCATTGCCACGTTGCTGGGGAAGCACTGCACGCACACGCAAGACATTTGGATGATGAGGAGCCATTGGTGAACTCATAGCAATGCAGCAACTCATGCATGTCAGTAGTGCCCTCCAAAAAAATTAAATAAAACTGCCATAGCAGGGCGCTCTCACAGTCCGGTGCAGAAAGAGAGGTGAACAGGAGAGGAGAGAGACAGACAGAGAGGGAGGACGGAACCAGAGAAAGAGACCAATACTGGGAGAGGAAGTAAAACCAGACAGATTGAGTCATACTGGAACAGGACAAAGAGGAAAGGCAGAGAGGTGTAAAAAGTCGAGAGAGTTACAGTTGGAGTGTTCATGCACCTGACTGGAGTCTACACACCTGCGCTACACATGAGCTCCATTCTGAGCTTTAAGAGCTCACTACAGGAAGACAGAACAAAACACAGAGACAATCACTCACAGAGACACAAACACAAGATCATCAAAGAACCTCAAACTCAGCTGCATTAAACCACCATCAATGTAAATGTACAAAAACGACTAATTCAGTGTCTTCTGATCCGCCGGAGGATTTTTGGTTCACAGGCTCTTACCTGATAACTGTGTGGTGCAAGGATGCTGAGACTTGTACTGTAATTTAAGGACTTTAACTGTATAGTTGTTGCAAAAAAGCTTCTGTTTCTGTCCATTTTACTATATGACTCATCTGTTTTACTTCATATTGATCCATTAAATCAAAATCTGTTAAGCTGCAGTGGCCCACACAACTTCAGGGAAAGCAAAAGATGACATTTCTTAAAATTCTCACTCCGAATTTCAGCTTTTCAAGGCAGATTGAGCTCCACAGATTATGTATTAAAATTGTCCTTAATGTTGTGTAGGATGGACATTTCCAAGCTCTGAGCTCCAGGGCCATTCTGTCTGGAGGGAAAGATCGATATGGGAAGAGAGAAAGGGCAAACTTCACAAGGCTCTATGGAAAAAACTGACCGGAGGGGAATGGAGCGGGTGGCCGAGCGCCATCTGTGAGAGGCGGGACATGGAAAGGATGTTAGGGAGTGAGGTGAATGGCTGATGCTTCCCAGCATGCATTTGGAGAGCTCACAGCAGTCAGGTGAGAAACTAAACAATCACACAGCTCATGACTGAAATGACGAGCAAGCAGCAAAAATCACTAAATCAAAATGCAAACCCACGATAGATCAGCTGTTTCGAATGATTACATGGAAAAGTTTAAAATCTGATCTTGTCAGTTTGACACGAGTTTGACATAAACAGTAAAAACCGCATGCAATGCAAACCACAAATAAATGTTAATGGTGGATGAAAGGTGCCTCACAAGAACCACCATGAAAGTCCTTGTGAAATCAACATCATGTCCCCAACATTCACAACACACCTCATACGTACAGCACACCTTAAAGAACAAACTGTACACATGTAGAACACACATGCAGAACAATAATAACCTGCACACACCACCACCACTGTATGTTTTAAACAAAGTTTGTGCTTGTTTATACACTCATGCAGACGCACATTTGGGAACACAAACTGAGAAAACACAGAAAACATGAAATATAACTCCAGAAAAACAGCACTGCAGCTCAGACGTGAGAGCACTCAGGAGTGGAGGAGGGGCCGCTTGAGCAGTAAGTCTCGGGTACACTGCACCGCTATCAAGAACCACCATCAGCATAAACTGTTCCTTTAGGTCTCAGCATTCCTGGTGTTTGTATCTTGGCCTACGAATCTGGCTATCTCAACCCAGCCCAGTCACCAGAGGCAAAAGTTGGCATTGTCCGTTTCTACAAACCATGAAAATGTTACATTTGAACGTTTTATAGGAATCATATCAACATTTCTAAAGCTATGTAATACACAGAGTGCCCCAGGGATGAGGCCAACCTGAAAGCTAAAGTCGCTCTGGTTCTCTCATCAAAAAGCCAATGGGATTTTTCAATTGGTTTTTGGCTAATTGCAGAAACAAAGCTCCGTGGTAAACAATTATGATACTTAAACGTTTTGTTCAGAAGTTAATCTTCACAAATAAACACCTTTTTCAGGATTTCTGAAGCCTAAATGCAATCACCAGAAGTAACAAGCTACTGCTAGGCTTAAAAGAACAACACTTCCATCGCATCGCTACGGTTACGAGGCTGTAAGGCCGTGTTTGGCGCAGTTTGGCGTGATGATGTTCTGTACTCTTATTTAGCCACTTGTTAGCAACCGTCTTTTGTAAGACACATAAAAATGTAGTGGGGTCATTACTGACGTATTTTATGAAGTAGAACAAAACGTTAAAATGTCTTAGGCTTGTGTTAACCACAGACCTTATTTAAGCTTTCTAACCAAGTACTCATTAAAAAAAAAAACATTGACTTTGACACAAGGGAACAGGATATGCATGCTTATTCATTTACAGGATTTAGGACTCATTACTGGGGTTCTTTATAAGCGAGACGTCTGCCACGCTGCAGACCACTACAGATAAAAAAAACCCAAAAAAACAAAACAAAAAAACATTTTTGTGAGTTAATGAGTCATTGCTGTGTTCCCAATGGCTTTTCTGGCACCCAATGGGGTTTTTGGAAGCGACCCATCACTGTTTTTTCAGCAGCTTTTTAGGCACAAAAAGCAGTTTGTTTTTTTTTAAGAGACATTACTGCTTTTCCAGCAAGTATAATGACCTGAAAAGTGGTTGTTTTTTTACAGAAACAAGACTGCTTATCCTGCTGGGATTTTGCTACCCATGCAGGGTATTCTAAGCCAAAACATGATCTTTTCCAAATTATAACCAAGCGTGTTTTGCGTATAACATAACCACACGTTAACCATAGTGTTGTTGAAACGTGACATTTTTACATATCCACATACATGCAACAGTAATGTGGTTTGCAGAAATGTTCAATGCAGACATTTTTTCTGGTGATTGGGTTGCTTTTAACTTTTGTATCAACTCAGAGCAAGAACAACAAAGTAGGTCACAGATACTGAGTCTTTTTGGGGGGTGTTTTTGTTAAAAGCCAAGCCATAAAGAGAAAAGTATTTTGCAGTTGAGTAATGTAAAGAAGTAGTCACCCACTATTTTATTGAGCCGTGACATGAATTTTCAATGTGACTGACATTGATCAATACTGAAATACGCTTTGAATTAAAATTAAATCTTCTGCTCTATAAAAAATACAAATATCTATTTTTTATCTGAGTCAATAGAACGTTCAATTTTGTCTTTAATCCACTGTAAAGGGGTCCCGAAGATAAAGTTGTTATAAACAACAGGTTACACACACACAACATTTTTGTTCATTGCCATACTTGCCTCTACAAGTTTCTATGGAAACAAAACGAACAAGAGTAAGAATTAGACAACCACATCATAAATCATCCTGCTCTGAACCAAACACAGGCCTCAGTTCACACAGAAATGTGACGGACTCCTGTTTTTGACCAGTATTTTCACAGCTGTGTCCGAGGGTTAAAAATCAGAAAGTTCAGACATTTTGTTATGATTCCTGCAACAAACAGCAGAGCAACACATTGACGATTAAACATTTGGCAGACGCAATTTCAAACAGGACAGACTGTTTGATTAACTCAGAGTTCTGTCAATGTAACACTAACAACAACAGGACATAAATGAAGGTCAAACTGAAGCTTTTCAGAATAAACCAATGGCTCTTTAACAACTATGCATGAAAAATGATCCAAAATGCAAAGTTTTAGCGTGCTAAGTATCACAATAAATATGGAAATTCTTATTTTAAAGTGACGGCTACAACTGACACACTAGAGTAGACGTTCCCAAACAAAGTGAGGTGATTAAAAAAAATACAAAAATGTTTTCTGTTACATTTGGTTATTACCTAGGACCTTAAAACTCATTGATTGATTTGCTCTCTTGATTGATCTCTTCATTGAAATTGCTTCATTTTCAAGGTCCTAAATACAAAAAAAGTTGGGAACGATGGCACTAAAGTTTGAGAACAGCAGTTGCCATATGGCTTTCCTGCAAGGCTTCAGTTCAACTTGAAAGGCAGAAGAAAGTAGTACTTACATTAACTTCAGTGATAGCAATATCGACGACGCTACCAACAACAATTAAGGCATCAAATGTGTTCCAAGCATCAGCGAAATAGTGCTGTTAATGCATGGGCGTTACATGTAAGGGTAAAGATGGGAAAGACAGAGAAAGACAGAGAAGAGAAGAGGAGAGGGAAACAGGATCAGACAGATGATCAGAGGAGTGGGTGTAATAAGATGGCAGGGTCATGGGAGGACAAAAAGAGAGAAAAAAGAGGAGATATTAAGTATTAAGAGTGGTCAGATAAAAAGCCAGAAATCACAGTCCTGCCGTGGAAACCTGCAGTGTGAGCCGAGGCGGCCCGAACAGAGAGAGGTCAGAGAGCAGCGGAGCTCGTTGTAACTCATCTTTACTTACATCAATCTCACTGAGAACTATGTCTACTATGCTGCCAATCACAACCAGGGCGTCGAACACATTCCAGGCATCCCCAAAATAGCCCTGAGTGAGGTGGAGCGAGTGGTGGGCAAATAGGATGTGAGATCAGCACAAACAAAAAGTGTTTACTCTTACACTGAAATGTATATTCTGGTGATTAAAACACACAGGAGCATCTGCTGGCTACGATTACAGTGCACTGATTTCTATAGAGTGTGGCTGAGCTGCAAAGTACTAGATCTGCACCAGACTGATGTTGATATGAATATTACATGCAGAAGCACTGCTGCCATGAACTTGACAGACAGCGAGTGCTATTTTATCTAAAAGGAAAGTCGGCACTGCACCCCACACTCTGACTCTTACTAGCATCCTGTCCTTCTTCTCAACACAGAGCTGGTGGCCGGGCAGTTTAAGGGAAAATGAGAAAAACATTCAATGACTCAACAGTTTTCACATGTTCATGTACGCTGCTCCACTTTTTAACATTTAAGTCAGTGGTTACCAACTGGTGGGATGTGGTCCAAAAGTGGGTCGCTGGGCCATTCTAAATGGATCGCAATGTCAAGTTTGTACAGTACAGTACAGTTTGTAAAGTTTTTTTCTGACCCTCCCAAAAGCTACAAATATTTTTCCTTGAGCCTCCCTAAGTGACTTGGAGAAATGCATGAAGTGTTCATCCCACATGATATGTTTAAAGACAGTGGGAAATTTGAAAATCCAACGATAATTTCTGTTTTTAAAGTTTCTGGCTGTGATAACTGGTGTCATTTTGTAAATTTCTATTTCGGCTGGCCTGCAGTCTGGGAGGCATATTTTCTTAGAAAAGAAAAAAATTAAAAGAAATCATGCCTTCCAAACCCACTGCATGTTTTCTTTAAAAAAAAAAAAAATTCCTACAAAATCCGTGCGGATGCTAGAAACTAAATACTTGCACTTTTTTCTTGCAATATGTTTTATTTCATTGTTTTTTAAGCCCCCATGGTATCATTGTCAAATAAATTGGATATGTGGTCCCTTCTCCTATATGCAGACCTTGAACAAATGACTTAGGAGAAATGTGGACCCAGTGGCTGGACCAGCTGGGAACCATTGATTTAAGCATTACTTCAACATTTTGGGAAACACTTTTATTTGCTCTGCAGCTGAAAGTCAGATGTAAGTGGTTGTGATTGAAGATGTTTGCATGTAGTGACTCACCCTGGGTTTGAAAGCGATGAGTTTAAGAACCATTTCCACAGTGAAGACAGCAGTGAAGACCATATTAAGGATGTCCATTACGTAGTTAAAGAGCGCCGACTGGCCGTAGTGCTGCAGAGAGGAGATAAAGAGGGATGGTTAAAAGAACTGAAAAAGGGGAAACTGCTATTATTCTATTCAAGACACTGGTTAAAAAATGATGAGAATGAGATTTATATTGGTTGCTTCAGGTGACTAAAACACGCTTTGCTGCTGCCCTCACAGTAGTACATTACGTAGCTTCAGTGGCAGTTTTCCTGTCTGCTTCTCCAAACTGATGCCGCCTGACATCTTCTGCAGGTATTACACTGACTATAAATAAGTACTCTACACAACCCCACTTAAAATATCCAAACTTTTCTTTTCGGAAGACTACCTTTAAAGGCCCTAAATGTATGTGATTACAGTATCTTTCAAATTATATGAAGGATTAAGTGTTATGTTGGAGGAACAATTAAACTATTTGGGTGAAAACTGATCATATATGCTTTACTTCAGTCCATTTATCAAATTGTCCCTGAGTGTGCTTGCATTCATGTCTACCACAGTGTCTTTCATGGTAATACCACTGGAGGGAGCCAAAATCAAACATTTTAAAATTGTACACATAATACCTGGCAAAAAAAAATTCACTACTAAAAATAATTATGGCAGTTAGGATACTGAGAACATTTCAGAGATTAATTCAGATATATTGATGAAAATATGTTTGGTACAAAAACAAATATAATACATATACAGACAAATTTAAGATTTCATAAAACTTGTATAAATTGATTTATATTGATCACCCAACATATCTGAACATTCAGAAGAATTATTAAATGCCTACTGATAACAAACTTTCTCAACTTCTGCTTGGACCTAAATAAACACTGACACATACAAAATAATTTTAACCTGTAAATATATTAACTTTTCAATCCAGCTACTGAACAATTCTTGCCATCAAGTGTGATCTCAGTCTTTTCAACAGATTTTATTTTATTTTTTGTCACAGAGCTGGTTGGTTTCAGCAGCATAAATACATTGCGACTTCTCACCTGCACAGCCAGGCAGAGCGTGTTGAGCATGATGAGCACAAACATGATGTACTCAAACCCCGTGGAGTTCACCACATACCAGAACTTGTACTGGTATGGGTTTTTAGGGATGTACCTCCTTAGCGGACGTGCCTTAAGAGCGTACTCCACACACTGACGCTGCACAAAAAAACATACAGAAGTGGTTTTAATGGTCAGTTTAGGACGCAATGTAACAGTGATAATGAGTTATAGGATTCTCACAAGAGACCCAATAAAGTCTATTAGCTTTTCTGTGGAGTAAATTAAAATCAGTACAGACAGGGTTCGTGCAGAGGGCTACAAATCAAATTCACAAACTTTCAAGTCCTTTTTTTAAGCACTCATTTTTTTCTCATGGATGAAATTGTTCTCTTCACCACCATATGTTGCAAGGAAATTATGCAAAATCATAAATGGAACAAACATGCAACCAGGGCCTATATTAACTTATTATTGATTAACTGGTTATTAGTCTTTAGGGGCATGACATCACACACACACACACACACACACACACACACACACACACACACACACACACACACACACACACACACACACACACATTCACAGTTTTTGTACTCTTTCTCTCCTTGTTCCTGAAATGTGACGATCACAAAACCTACAAAGATGTTCATCATGAAGAAAGCGATGATGATGATGTAGATGATGAAGAAGATGGAAATCTCCACGCGGTAGTTGTAAATGGGACCCAGGTTCTCTCTGTTGGAGTCGATTGCCTTGTAGAGTAAACTGAGGAGAGACAAAAACAGACAGAGAGCACGTGATCCAGTTTTGTTAATAAGACTGAGATGTGACTTCTCTTGTTTTTAGAGTTTTTGAGATTAAAAAGTGTGATTCTTACGCAGGCCAGCCTTCAAACGTGGACACAGTGAACAGAGCCATCATAGCCATGAGGACGTTGTCAAAGTTAAAGTCGCTATTGTGCCACAGTCGTTTGTGGATGGTCGGCTGGTTCACATCTCCGTCCTTATACAGGATGAATGTGCCCCTGTGAGAAAATAACACGTTGTGTGGAGGTTAAGGCTGAAACTATGGTGATAATTGCAGATAATTAACTGTAAAGGTGCAAGATTAATGAAACTAACTTGCACTCTTCTGGGCTGGACTTGGCTTCATCTGTGCAGCGATAGAACTTTCCCTGTGGAGGAAAATATAATGTTTTCACTCTAATGATACATATTTTAAAAGAATTAACTCAATATTTCTGGCCCCAAATAAAACCCTGGGCCTCATGCAGCAACACTTTCTCAAATTTCTGGTAAGACAAAACATAAGAGAAATCAACTCCAGATGCACCAAACGCTCTTAACCATCCAAATATGATGTTTCCCAGGTGTGCTCAATGATGAATCCCTGAAAATAGTCACCTATTAGCACAGGTAACGCCCTCTAATCACTATTTAAATACACTTTAAGTAAATGTGATTTCAGGGAAAGTTATTATTAAAGTATTAAAAGTGAAAGTATGCATGCAAAAGGATTTTAATAAAATAAATCAAAATAATTAAAAGGAAAAGCAGCAAGACTTCATACATGTAGTATATATAAGAATCTGGAACCATGATTTTTTTTTTTTTGCATGAAAAATGATTTGCATGATGTAAAAACAGTTACCAATTTTTTTGTGTGTGCAAAAAACATAATTGGTAAAGTAGTTATCTAATTCAAGTAGTGGAGTAAAAAGTATATCATTTCCCTCTAAAGTGTAGTGGAGGAGAAGTGAAAAGTGCCATGAGATTAAAATAATCAAGTAAAGTAAAGTTCCTCAGATTTGTACTTAAGGGATGCACAGTAACTAAAATTACAGTAACTGGGATCAACTGAGCAAGTATAGTAGTATTTCTTTAGTCCTGAAATGTAATTAAAAAAACAGTCATTGTAATTACTCTGAAACATTCTCTAAATCTAATGATATTCATACATTTTTAAATGTTCCTCACAAGTAAAACTTATTTTTTTTTCTTCCATTGGGCAACAATTAGTGGCCTGTAAAAATGACATGTTCTCTTATCTAAGATCAATTCCAAAAAACAATAGATACTAACAAAATACGAACAAATCCTGGATACGAACAAAAATAAGAGGAAATTTGTTGGTGTATAGTTTCCTGCATGAGGCCCAATGATTTCTTCTTAACCTCAGTGCCGCTGACCTTAAATAGCTGCACCCCTATGCAGGCGAACATGAACTGGAGCAGAGTGGTGACGATCATGATGTTACCGATAGTTCTGATGGCCACAAACACACACTGCACCACGTGCTGTAACACAGAGACAAAAACACGTTCACAGATTGTGGCATCTATACTCGTCATGGTTATTATTGTTGCGGACAAACTGCCAGGTGACTTTGTGATGAGGTCTGACCTTTAGGCCCTTGGCTCGGTTGATGGCCCTCAGGGGTCGAAGAACACGCAGGACCCTGAGAATCTTCACCACTGAGATGGCCGAGGACCTGATCAATGAAAGCAAATGGATGCAGCGTCAGTTTAAAGTCAGGATATTTCAGCATGATGACAAAGACAGGGTTCCCACATGTGTTCATGGACAAGATTTCAAAACTATTCCATGATGGGTTTTTTTTCCTGACTTGCTCGCCTGGCGTTATTCATATTTCAGATTCAAACATAATTTCAGCTAGCTGCATGAAGGGAGGGAAGGAACGTGCCAGTAAAATAAACGTCACCCATCAACGGTCATTATAGCTACGTTACATCGAGAAAATTTTCCATTATGTTACATTACATGGAAGATTATCCATGGAAGATTACTGTAACAAATTCATTACACAAAGCATGGGGTTACAGTAACAGTACATATTTTACTTGTAGTTGTAATTGTGGTATTGATGATGATGATGAAGATGTTGATGTGAGAGTGACAGGAACAGAACATACTGCACTTCTGCGCTATGCTGCATTATCGGCCCTCATGGCGCCGGTTCTGATGCTGCATTATCGTGACTGTCATGACCTGATGGCGTTGTATATTTAATAGTGTTGTGTACTACAATGTAAATGGTTTAAGGCATTCAGTGATGTTATCATAGCTAATGCTCACTGATTTATTACAGGCCCAGTGGAGTTTTGTTGGACACTTATTATCTGCTCTTGTGGAGCTTGAATGTGCACAGGTTCAAGTCACCCTGTGCAGAGATTAATGACAACTGTGTCATATTGTTGGTGCTTTATGTGTTTTTGATTACATTTTTACACTTGCTCTAACATAAATTGCCCTCTGGGACAAATACTAAAATGTAATTGAACAAAAAAAAACCCAAAAGTTTTGACTTTTCCAAAACTTTCACTGATTTTTATTCCTTTCAAACCTAGATCGTCATCAGCTTTCTTGAGCTGCGTTCAGATGCTGTCCACAGGTGTTTTAAGTGCTGAGCAAAGTGGTTTAATTTAACACGCAAGAAAGGCAATGAGCAACTTGACAAGAAATGTTCCAAAACTGGCAAGAATTTAGTAGATTTAGAAAAGTAATATAAAAAAGCTAGACAAAAATGATGAGAAAATTATATTTGTAATTATAAATATTTATTTAAAATTATGTTACAGAATTCTGCGTTTTAGGCATTTTTTTCCCAGGTCATTTTCTGGTTTGTTATCTTTTTTTAATTTTCCTTTTTTTTGGCTTATCTTCAGGTAACTGTCATGTACTTTTACATGGTACAAGGAACAAGGGAGATTTTTCTGATTTGTTGGAAATTTGGGGGTTATTTTGTTTTGATCATAAAATTTACTTATTGCCTTCTTCCCATTTTAAAAAATCCTTCCAGTTTAATCAGGTTACAAAAAGTAAAAATATGTAATGACTTTCCCAAAGCTTTAAATTATTTATACTTATTCCATGAGTTTTCCAGTCCTGGAAAACATGATTGTGAATTTCAATGATTTTTTCCAGGAAATTCCATGACCGTAGGATCTATGCTTATATCTCAGTTTCACTGAAGAAACCTTTTTCAGAAGCCAAGGAACCATTTCAGGAATTTACAACTTGTTTACAACTTTATTCACTCAATAAGGAAACCGGGGGACACTGGAATCAATACTGGGACAAGAGTGGGACATTTCTTGTAATGTTCACTGAAAACAATCAAAGTTGTGTTGACAGCTTTCTGACTAATCTAAAAAAAAAGAGACAGAAATATAGTGTGTGCAAAGGAGCTGAAGGCACAAGAGAATGAAAGAGATAGAGGGAACAGCGACCGAGGGAACAAAGTGAGCTGTTAAAGGTTTTATATATATATAATTCAGAACAGTACTGTAGAGGTAAACTGGTATTTGCAATGTAGAGATAAATTGGAGTAATGGAGTCCTGCGCAGATAATGAAGTCAAGTTCTCTGTGTTTGTTGTACTCAAAGATTCTGTATTCACTGTTGTGGTGGATGGTCTGGCTGAGCGTGCATGTGAGTATCTGTGTGTTTCCCCCTAGCAGCTGCTGTTCTGCACTGCACTCAAATAGCAGAGGCCGCTGATATCAGGACAGGCTTAGCTACTTTAACGTTGAAAGCCGTAGAAAACAAAAAACATAGAAAAAGTAGAAAACAGAAAACATGCTTTCAATGGCATAATTTCTTTAAAAGAAATTAGCAACTTTTTTCTGTTTTAAAACTTTGGGTAATTTTGAAAAACATCCATCTATTTTCTTTCTTTAAAAAACTTTTGATTTTTTTTTCTATGAAATTTTTTCCGGGGTGATTTAAATTTTTTTTTGCAGATTTTCGTTAACTCTAAAAAAAGATTCTCTAAAATTTTGGGTGATTTTTAAAGAACAATAAAAAAAAACGCTAAAGGGATACCGTTTATCACAGCTGGACTGCGACCCACCAGTTATGAACCACTGGTACAGAGCTCCATAATTATTAAACCAAAAATGAGCATGGCCATAAGGCACTTAGCAGATCATCTATGTTGGAAAAAGAGGTGCTGGGGTTGTTAGTCTCCTTTTCCACTTCATCATGTCTCTCTTGCATCCATTAAAACATCTACACTCAGTTTTTGATCCCTTAAGTAGGTCATTTGCTAAATTTTCATGTTTTTATATAAGTGTATAGAATGCAAACACCATTGCTCCTGTGGCAAAGAATTGTGCAACAATCAGGAGGTGAATGTGTCAGTGTTTGTTCGTACTTACTGAATGCCAAAGGAGACCAGAGAAACTCCCACCACCAACAGGTCCAGGAGGTTGAAGTAATTCCTACAGAATGCCCCTTTATGGAGAAAGGCTCCGTATGTGGTCATCTGAGGACACGACAGAGGAAGTTAGAGGAGCAAATGACGAAGAAAAAAACACATATTTCATCCAGCACACACTAAAACACACACAAACACAGAGTTACACTTTATAGGACGTAGACACACAAACAAACAGTACAAACATGTTAAAAAAATCTGTATGCTCACATACATCACCCTCCACCTTGCACACACGCACACGTCTCCACACTCTTTTAGATCACTCTGATTCGGGGTGGCGAGCTCAGAGCAGTGAAACAGGAGGCTAGATCTACCGTCGCCACCCCCACAGCCCTTAACTACATGAATGTAGTAGTAAGTCATTCATTTCACAATCCACTATGGGATGAGGCAATAAAACATGCATTTTGTTGCCATGCCGTCAGGGATATTTACCACCCGCAAGAGCTCTAGTTATAGTGATTGGAAAGTAGAAATGGCCTTACTGTCACATTCATGTGGACCGTCGTCTTAAAGCACATTCCGTTATGTTCTTTAATAGTTCAGAAAAAGGGGAAGCAGCTCCCAATTAAAACTTCAGAGTTCAGCAGGCATAGAAGAAAAACCAGCCAAAAAAACTCCTCGTCAAATAATAAAAGTAAAGGATTAATTTTCCGAGTGCATGTAAATGTGGAGCCTTGCAGAGAGACGGAGAAAGGACAACGCTAACTGGGAGCACTGGAGAATTTGAAATAAGACAGCGATGGACTTGGCCATTTTTTTTGCCCAAATGGCTGCGACTCCACATTTCTATGCACTCAGTCAGGGAAAGCAGACTGAACCATGCTCGGCAGGAACATGGTTGGTTGTGCCCCCTCTTTTATGGGTAATCTGAAGAGCAGTCAGTACGAGAGGCATGGAGTCAGCTTTGACTGGAGTTGACTTCGAACACTTCCCCGAAGATGACCTCAAACTCAACTTCAGCCAACGCCTTAACGATGTCTGAACAGCCCATTAAAAATGTGTTGCATCGCACAAAGGGGTTGCATCATGTTTTACATATCTGCATCATCAAAATCATCTCAGCCGATGACTGCCCGAATGACGTGACACCCATGTGAGTATGTAATGTAATGTAGATGTGATGTTTCCTTCCCCCAACATGAGTTCTTTCATTAGTGTGTTTTGAACAAATCTTGTGTTTGTGTAAATGTGTGCAGAGTAACAACTCCAAAATTTGTTTTTTTTTAAAAGAGGTGCCGTGAAGAAAAAAGTAAATAAGAGAAAGGAAACAAACAAGCCAGGTTGTACTGAGTGGCAGGTGACACACAAGGAGAGAATGCAGCAAGGCTCTCGTTGTCATTTAAGGGGTTACCTTCAATATGATCTCAAATGTAAACATACTAGTGAAGACATAATCTGCATAGCCTAGGACCTGGAAGGCAACGAGACGTTTGGAGTGTTATTGGGGTGTGGTTAGTCACAGCACGGACAGGGGACACATGGCATTTACCTTCAATACGATCTCAACAGTAAAGATAGCCGTGAAAGCATAGTCAAAGTAACCAAGTATCTGCAAAAAGCAACGTACATGTTTAACAAAGACAGGTCATCGTGCAGCTTCATACAGTGTATGTGAACAAGATAAATGGAAAAAAACAAACATTTGAAGCATTTTCTGGAAAGAGTTTGTTAGGCACACAGTACATTCATTACTCGCAAAAAAATATCCAGTGACTAGATCATAATGTGCGAAGTGAATATTATTATTATCGTCATCATAAATAACCATAGTAACATCAGTGATCATAGTGCAGGACTGTACCAGTGTTTTTGCCTGTTTTAGCTTATAAAATATAAATTGCATATCTTTAACATTATTGTCAGCTAAAGATTACCGTAAATTCAGACCTTTAAGGGAACAAGGGAGGTTCATTTAAATTCCTGGATTTCAGAAACCCAACGCTTGCTTAACATAAAGTACATCACTGTGAAACAACATTGAGTTAAACTGATCTTTTCAATGCGACTTTTGTCATCTGATCATGCCAGGATGTGTTAACTGTCAGGTCTGTATGCTCTGAGATTTTGCATAGTGATCCAGTCATCCAGATCACATGCTGAAGTGGCCTGGCTCACATTTACCGTTTCCTCACACTAATGTGCTGAGTTGACTTGACTTGGTCTGCCCAGCATGGATTTGTATCTCCATAACAACAAGGCTACCTACTTCAAGGTGTGTCTTTAACTGATGAGAGCAGTCATTTTGAATTTGGGGGTGTTTTTTTCTTTTTTTATATTTTGAAGTTTGTAGGTGTTTTTTTTTTTTTTTTTATTTTGACTTTTTTGGATATTTCCTTCTTTTTTTGAAAATTTGGAGTTTTTTAAGGTGCTTTTGTAAAAACATTTTTAGCATAATTTTAAGTGTTTTGGATGTTTTTATTTTAAAGATTTATCTGCATTGGGTATTTTTACTTTTAATACTTTAAGTACATTTTTCTGATAATACCTGCTTACTTTTACTTAAGTATTATTTTCAATGCATGACTTTTACTCACAGCATAGTATTTTCCCAGGTTGGTATTCGTATTTTTCTTTAAGTAAAGGATCTGAATATGTCTTTCACCACTGTCCATTACACAGCAGGCCGGTAAGAGAAGTTTATGGGTTGAAGGGGGGTCTTTAGGGGTTGGCTGTGGTCGGCAAGATGTCACACTACGCACTTGAAGGCGGTCGGGCCTACTTTTGGGCCTACTGCGGAGATGTTCTGCACTGCATGATTTGACTTAGTGCGTCCAAAAGCACTATTGGAAACCCCCCACTTGAGCTAGGATCTCACTGAGGTGTGGACAGCATAAATGCACAATCCAGACAAGTTATCCAACATAGGAACATGGGAGTCTCTCTTGCGAAAGGGAGCAAAGGGAAGAGCAGGGCTGGAGCACAGCTGAGGCCCACCGTCGTATCCCCCTGTGGTCCAACACCACTGTGCACCACTAGCTGCGTTAATCACTCGCCTCTGCTGCTCTCTCCTCAACAAAGCACATCTGGTAAAGGGCCTTTCTATTGCTACAAAACAAATAAAATATAAAGAAAAGAGGAATTCTCTCTCTTGCACTAGGTTTTCTGTAATCCAGTTATTACCAGTTTTTGACTTGGAAGATCTGTATAATCTCAATATTCATAATGTCCACAATGAATCTGTTAAATATGCACCTTTGCCACATAATTTAAACAAAGCACTTGGCCTACCTGTTAGCAGTGCACTCAAGACCATATCCTACTGGAGACACTTAAAAGATGGATACTGAGTACTCACTTTCTTACTACGACTGTACTTTTTAAACAGAAAACACACGTTTTGTACTCACTGTTCATGGACAAGGAGCAAGTAATACACCTGCGTGGAAACATAATCGATCATCAACTGATCAGGCAAGTCACACTGAATGACAAGTTTGGACACATGTATGCGGACACAGCCGAGTCCCGATCTGGCGCGTCGGATCACAAGAGTCAGATTGAAAAGACAAGTGGAGCCACAGCCTTTTTTGTACAAAATGCGTCCTCTGTGAGTTTACACAGGCGACATTTGTAAAAGTCCTCCTCTGTGGTGCATTTAAGGACATTCTGACATCTGTGATGTGTGAGCTGCATTGCATTCATAAACCATGTTGTTGTTAAAACAATTACAAGAGACAAACAACAATGTCAAAAAGATAATGTTAGTCTCTTGGATTTAAAAGATTGCTGTTGAGCACCTAAACCTCTAAATCATGAAATTTGGAATAGACCAGCATGTGCAGGGTTGCAAGATGTCGGCATTAAATTTGGATAGCCCATATTTTCAAACATTTATCCTGTCTTTTTCCTGGCAATTACACTGTATGTACTGTTTTGGAAAATAAACTTTGAGTCATCTTTTTGAAATGTGTTGTCAAGGACAAGATAAATGACGAAGATGTACAAGGAAAATCTGTTTCTCGTATTTCTCTTTCCTCCGTTTTGCCCTCTCTGCAGCGTAAAGGAGGCCCAATGAGTGCAGCTCGAGCCTCTCTGCAGAGAAATGACAAAATCTTTGATTTATGGGCAGATGAGTTCTGACTCACAGACAAAATAGATAAATGTCTCTTTCATGTCGATTAAATAATACTTTTTTTTCTGATGATACCTTTCTGAAAATAAGACAAATGCATCCTTTGTTTGTTGCTTCACTTATTATGAAAAATGCTTTAAATCCTCCTAAAATAATAGTGCTGTTAAGAACAAATCTCATTAAGTTGCTTTTGTCCTGCATATCAAAGAGCTCTAATTGCATTACTGAAACAAAAGCAGGACTGCTGCCTCAAAAGAAAGAAATAAATAAACTTAGAATATTTTTAATGACTAATTTCCCTGCTGCTTTAACACAAGTTTTATCTTTAACTAGACTAAAAAGACACTAAGAAAACAGTCAAAATTATGCACAATTTAATGTATAAAATTAGACACTGTCCAAAAAAATATTGTGTACATCATAAAACCGATTTGAAATTGTTAATTAGATTTTTGAACTATATTTTAAATGCCACTGAAATGTGCGGCACCTTGCAGTGTGCATTACGAATATTGAAAATTATCCTACAAAACACAGCAGCAACTCAGTAAATAAAAGTTAAAAAAGTAACATTTACCCAAAAAAATATTCTTTAGGAAAATAAATCTTCAGGAAACATATCTGATTATTACAACAGCCTTCTCATTGGGTAAACACAATGGCATAGGTAATTATTTAAATAATAAGTTTAATCGACGAGTATTCCTGGTGCTGATTAGCAAAGGAAGCAATGTTTAAACAACTAGTCGACTAATGGCGCACATTCCCAGCATTAACTCACGTGGTGTTTCCTTTGTAATGGTAAAATTATTGTAGTGTATGCAAGTTATAATAAATGAGCTAAAACATGCAAAACCACCAGTGTGGTTAATGAATTATGACGACTGCATCTCAAAATGCTGATCTAAAATCACAGCCAGGAAACTGATATATTTATGATGTCACTTCACCTGCTTGTCTTTGCTATAAAGCCTGTTAAAATCAATAAACACAATTCTGTCGAAGGTTTGTGGACTTACAATATTGCGAGCTGAGAAGTTTCGGATGGGATCCTCAGCAGCGAGTGAGACGGAGCTGAGCATGATGAACACCAAGATGAGGTTGGTGAATATGTGGTGGTTGATAAGTTTGTGGCAAAACACACGAACCCTGGAGAACAAAGGAAATACAACGCAGCCAGAGAATCAACAACACATCACAGCTGGAGTTCATCTCCTATACTACTACTGCTACTAATAATAATAATAATACATGTTATTTATAGAGCGCTTTTCACATATTCAAAGACACTGTCCAAAAGTCAAAAAAGATAATACAATAGAGTACACTGAAATACACAATAAAATACACATTAAAATTCACACTCCTCAAAGTTTGCACTCAGCTTTTTAATGTATTACTCTTACTTGACTTATTCTATTACTGATTTTGAATTAATATATTATTTCTATCTATCTATCTATTTATCTGTGTGTGTGTGTGTGTGTGTGTAGATAGAAGAATAGATATAGATACATAGAGAGAGATAGATTGACCTGTAAATTTAATATGTGTATGTAATGAATGACTGTACGTAATGAATTTTTGTTTTGTTTTGTTTTGTTTTGTGAACTGCTTTGGCAATAACATTTTTGTTCATGCTAATAAAGCCATTTGAATTTGAAAGTGTGATATGGGCATGCTAGTTTTTATGTGTCTGTGCGAGAGTTCGTACGGGTTTGTGGTGCTGAAGATGAAGAAGGCGCTTCCCTCTGGGATTGGTGTGATCTTCTCCTTCTTCACCAGCTCAGAGATGACCGGCCGAGGCCCCGATGGAACTTCTGGATCCTCCTCCTCCGCCGCAGTGTCATCATTGTCCTCTTCTTCGTCCTTACACACAAAAGGAAAGTTTGAAAAGTGTGTCAGTACGTTTAACTCCTCAAACTGTGACGATAAGTTTGCTGCATGATTCAGAAAGTAAAGATACCTTCTCATCTTTGTCATCGTCCTTTTTGTCCCTGAAACGAACACAGATATTGTTATGAACGACAGAGCTTGAGCATGATATTTGTCACAGAGAGACAGTTTAAGACATCCTGCTGTCACCCTTTCTTGTCTCCTTCGTCCGTGTTGAGAGACTCTGCATCTGCCAAGTTGTCCACAGCGATAGCCAAGAAGACATTCAGGAGAATATCTGAGCAAAGTGTTTGGTAAAGGAAAACTCTCTCTGTAGAAGATTATATCTTATGCACACATCAAATGGTGAATGTTGGTTAAGTGCGTTTGTATGAGTGTATGTCAGGATACAGTTTCCACAGATGAAGAGGATGATGAAGTAAAAGCACACGATCATCCCAGAAGAGGAAGGGCCTCCATACGCCATGATCCCATCATACATAACAGCGTTCCAGTCTTCTCCGGTCAGGATCTAAAAACGGTATCATATTTATTTTGTGGGAGATGCATCAACAGTATCAAGCAGCAATTATAGTTTACAACATTTCACAACCCCCCGTCCCCAAAGAGAGGCCACAATAAACCTGTTAGGGCTACTAAGACTGTGCAGAGAAAAAGGGGATGCATGTCCATGCTGAGATATGGCCAAAAGATTTTGTTTTTTGCTTTTTTTTTAATGGGAAACAATTTTTTTTTAAAATATTTCATGAAATAATTTATCTTCTAGTTCTCCAAATTTTATTCAAGTACTTATTTTCAAGGACCAGGTTAAAAAAATTACAATATTCAATATATTCCAAAACTTAAATGTCTGAGTGCCACATTCAAGTATTTAAAAATATCATGCACATTTTAAAATAATAAAACAAAAAAGTAACAAAAAGGCAAATGTAGGCTTGATTAACCACATTTTGTATTCAGTAATCTTATTTTTAATCAAATGTGTAAAGGGGTACTTCGCTGACAAATATTTCAAAAGGGGTTCAATCCACTGTACTCAGCGGTACATTTGACAATGAACAATCAACTTGTTGGTGCTCTCTGGTGGACAAACTATGTAATAGTGACACTATTTGTCAATGACCTCAAACTTCGTGGAATTTCTGCACCAGCACTATCTGGCATAGCTCTATCACTCTTCTCTTTAGACTTCGACAGTCCGTGAAACCTCTTACCATAATTATTTCTATAACTGTTTGCGTGTACAATTGTACAACAGCTTTTTCATATTTTTATGTGCATGCATTTTTCACCAAATGCATAGATGGACAGACGCTCATAGTTTGCTGTTCAGATGGGAGTGACTGTGGTGAGCAGGTGTGTCATAATCTGACCAGTAATTACCTGAAACACAGTGAGAAGGGCTTGGGGGAAGTTGTCGAAGGTACTCCTCTTGGTCTGGGTCTCATCAAAGTTGAACTTTCCACCAAACACCTGCATACCCAGCAGGGAGAAGATGATGATGAAGAGGAAGAGCAGCAGCAGCAGGGAAGCGATGGACTTCATGGAGTTGAGCAGAGACGCCACCAGGTTACTCAGAGACTGCCAGTGACTGTAAAGCAAGGTGGAGCAGCGGAAAGGAGGAGAGACCGTGACAAACTGAACACCACGCATACACTAGACACACACGAACAACCACAGCATGATGGAAGTCGTACCGCGTGACCTTGAAGATCCTCAGCAGGCGGACGCAGCGGAACACAGAGATACCGAGAGGGGACATGATTTCCAGCTCGACTAGAATGGTTTCAGTGATTCCTCCACACACCACAAAGCAGTCAAAACGGTTGAACAATGACACAAAATAGGCCTGTAGCCCGAGACTGTACATCTTCACCAACATTTCACACGTGAACAGGGCGAGCAGCACCTTGTTGGCCACATCTGGGGAAAAAACAAAAACAAACAAAATATAAGAAATAAAAAAAAAATAAAGCAATAAATGAGAGAGAGACGCAGGGTTTTAGGGTCATGGATTAGGATGTAGTTTTTTCTACCAATGAATTACGCAGCAAAACATTTTCTACCATTAAAACACCCTCTGGCATGGCTGCACAAAATATAATAGCTGCACAAAACAAATATTCATGGTAATTTATCAGATTTTTTATCAAATTTAATATATCTATATATACATGCATACATACACACACGTATATATATATATATATATACACACACGTATATATATATATATATATATATAAATATTCACCTTAAATTCTTCTTCTTATTATTATTATTAGAATTATTGTCAAAATTATTATTGTTATGACAAACGGGCACACTGCAGGAGCACAGGCACTCCTCTTTTTTGCCCAATTAGCCAATTAAACTACCAAAAATATCAAAAGTTACGATGGTCACAGGCAACAGAGCACACTCCTCAAAAGACATCACCCCCATTATAAATGTAGGTCCTCCTCAGCTCATTGTTGAAATCTCTGCCTAGTTTCATTGAAATGCAAGATATCTTAGAACTAACTAAACAAAATAGACAAATAAGGTAATAACAACATGGATCAAAAGTTTCTCCTTTTTTCTAAAAGCACATTCTGCCGGCTTAACAATATTAAAATATTTGCAGCTGGAAAAATGAAGCAGTGAGATAACACAATCAGCACTTTCTTAATCTTATATTGTGACACAGTTCATTTCATTTTCACTGGGTATCTACACTTTGCAGGCTCACAAAGAGGCCTATCTGTGACAACCAATCATATCTGTTAAAATAATGCATTATACCTAGTAACAGGGTCAACCACGCCTTCTCACTAAGATAAAAGTTTCTGTCCCTTCCTTGTTCAGTATACTATTAATATACTAATTTGGACTAATTAAATAAGACATGATGTGTACTGCAGTGATGTTCATACCCTGCACTTGTGTCAGCCACATAGGCTGGTTGTAATGCTCTGATGATATGGTGAGAGTGTTGAGAAACACCAGGATGATGACCAGCCAATAGAAAGGCACCGATTTCACTGCCAACCGGCACTTCCTGCGACAGAACCTGTTCCAGCGGCGCCAGCGCCGACTGCAGGAGGAGAAAGTAACGTCAGAACGAAGAATGATACTCGCATGACTTTGCTAAAGAATTCATTTATAAGAATAAAGGATCTGATCACATTAGAACAGTTTCTAAACAACAGAATAAACACATCACCTCAGTGTTTTTTAAGGAGTTTGTTTCCACTAATAACAAGAATGCAGAGGAGTGAGGGGGAAGAGCCACAGGGGAACTGCGTCGATATATTTTTTGCAAGTCATACTGTACAGTAAATGAGCTGAAAAATACTGCGTAAGACTATTCTCTAAAAATACCTTATGGTACATGCTGACTTTCTAAAGTCTGTTGATTTATCATCCCACAGTAAAGTCTCATTAAAATACAGTAAAATGAAAGCCAAGCACTTACAAATAAAAATCTGTATAATCAAATGCTGTGAACAAACCCCTATAGTACCCGCTACATGCAGCATGCAGACACACGCACGCACGCACGCACGCACGCACGCACGCACGCACACACACACACACACACAGATACTGACCTGAACTTTGACTTTGAAATTTTTTGACTGAAAGAGAGAACAATTTGTCAAAGTTTATAAATGCAGGTTGTTGCAGTATTTTGAACATTGATGGGTTAGTTGGGTTTATTGAAAACATATAAAGTGTCTTTGTGTTAAAGTCAACAATATTACAAGGTAGGAAGATAATATAAACATTAAGTCAGTTTTTCTTTTGAACATTTTCCTTTTTAACATGAGGGACTGATGTTTTTTTAAATCTCTGTAGCCACGGTTAACCAGAGGGGACAGGAATCTGATATATTATAATTCAAAGCAACAACTGTGGTCTTGCTTTTGAAAAAGTTTGTTGTGCGAAGTTCTCACCACAGAGGTCCACAGCATGGTGTCTTTTCATCCTCCCCGTTTTGATTCTCGGTGTTCACAGATTCTGTTTCGCTGGCTGGCACGCTCGCTGCAGCAGCAAATAAAGCAGACATTTAAAAAGAAAATACAGATACGTGCTTCACAGTGGCAGAGGAATCTTCACAGATAGACACAGTGCAGTGCATCCCAGGGGAGGAAGTATTAAAAGAAATAAAACAGGAGCTGCTTTCCTCACATCACGCTTTTCTGACAGAAAGAAACATACAGTACAAATCAGCAAATTTAAAAAGTGTTATACTTAAAAAACTAAATGCATCACGGTTATTTGATAGTAATTTAAAAAAAAATAAAACAATTATTGTATTTTTCATATCGTTGCAGCTCCAAAACTTTTGACCTCACAGAGAGGAAGGAGCTAAGCGCTGTGGCTGTGCATCACTGTCATCATTAGTATCATTTACCAAGTGCTGAAAGGGAGCTGACATGGGACAGGCGAGTGGACAGCTGCTCTGCGAGGGCTGACTGATGCAGACAATGAGGGAGCAGAGGGGAAGAGGGGAGCAGGCCGAAGAGGACAGAGCTCTTAAAGCTGTCTCTGAAATGCTACACTCAAAGTACTGCCAGCGCTGCGGAAAGACTTTCTGCGCAGACAGATGATGATTAACTGTGCGAAAACGTCTCAGTGCTTTAACTCGTATGAGGGAGCGTGGTGTGTGTGCCGCTGCTTAGCTTATGTAGACGTGTTGGCTTTGATTCCTGAGTGGTCGGACAGCTCTCAGCTCTGAAAATAGTGCTGACTGCTGGAGTAGTGATCTGGGTTTAGCCCTGTTTCCTATATTCATACTGAGCCGCTGCTTTTGAAATGGGACATGACAGGGAAACGGGGCGTGCCTGCTATCAAACGCAGCCGTATTTCTACTCCACATCAGACTCATTTAATGAGTAAAATATGGGCTTTTTTTAATTTAGAGACCTTTCAAAAGAGAACAAAACTGAGAGGAAAAAAGGAGAGAACAAAAGCTGAAAAAGGCTGTGATGCTCAGACACGACGGGTTTAACACAATAGTAAAGCACAAAGTGATGAGGTATTACATTAGGCTGCACATCAACACACACACAGACTCACTCAGCCGTCACTTAGGATGCGTCTTAATGGGATTTTAGGACTACTGCTGCTTACCTGCTTGATTAATTTAAGTTTTTGTGAAGAACAGATCAATGGTTCCTCACTGATAGATGTTTTGATGGAACAACTTGGATCAAAAGCTAACAGCACGTATGGTTGTCTTTGCAATCATTACTTATTATTATATTATTATTATATAATGATTTACTTGGAAGAGAATATTTTCACTACTTAAGTAAAGGATCTGAATACTTCTTGCACCACTGGGTATAGATAGAAATAGATTATATTTGGCTTTAAGTTATCCATTTTGTGACCACAATCACAGCAGGAAAATTGGTAATCTTGGTAAATAAAAAACAAAACAAACAACAACCACTTTTTGTGCCATTATCCCAGCTGTAGAAGCAGCAGAATCTCACTTTTCGGGCCTAACGAGCTGCTAGAAAGACAGCAATCAATTGCTAAAAAACACCCGTTAGAGATTGCTGTGTTCTCACCGGCTTTATCAACCGTATTATCAAATGTAGGGATCTGCAGTGGTATGCAGCTTGGCAGGTGTCTTGCCATTTTCACCATCATTTTCTCATTGTTGCTGAAATGTACAATGCCAATATTTTCGTCTGGCGACTCGGCTGTTTTTGGAACGTTCCTGATAACAAATAGTTGTAATGTAATGCCAATGAAGTTAACTAAGCTCTTAAAAAGCAACAACTCCTAACAGTTCAGGTCTGATTATTGAGCACTGACTAATATGAGCATCACGCACGCACGCACGCACGCACGCACGCACGCACGCACGCACGCACGCACGCACGCACGCACGCACGCACGCACGCACACACACACACACACACACACACACACACACACACAAGAGCAAGAGAAGACTGGAGGGAAACCACAGGATTTACCATGAGTGTCGGACGACTGGCTGAACCACCCAAACCTTCCTTTCTTCTTCTCAGTAAGGTCAGCCAGAGTCACCCCTTCATGTGTAATGCATGCAAGCCCATGCATTCAGACACAACGGCACAGCAGAGGGACATGGAGGGGGCGAGAATGGGCTGCTATCAAAATGGGTCAGAGCAGACAAGCACCACATGGACAACAACAGTATTCAAAATATCAATATCCAACAATGACAAGAGCAGCAGGAGCCACATGGGGGCTGCAGACACTGAGGAGGGCAGAAGAACAACACGGAGAGCTGTTAGTCACTGGAAGCGCCTGCGGGTGACGGGGCCCTGCACTAACATTTTACAGTGCAAATTAAAGCATTTGCATGTTAACGTGGCAGCAGGGGCTCATGTATCGTCGACAGACACCGAAAGCTGGGATGGATGTTGAAGAAAAGCAGCATGGACCTGCCTCCTCGTCACACAGATCCTCCACAGCTTTAACCAAACATCTAACTTGATGAGAGGAAAAGACAGGTGGGAGAGGCGACAGTAAATGAACAGAGTACATTGAAAATGAGGGGAGATCGTTATGAGCAGACAGAGTGTAAAAAAAAACCTCAAACTATAAGGTGAATCAGTTGCAGTTTCTCTGTTCTGCATCATGTGTGCTGCTTATATAAAGAGGATTTGGATTAAGAGTTTTTCTACTGCTCAAGAAATATCATTTTCCCCCGTTTCCCTTCTCAGATAACTGTAGTGGTACTCACAGCGTGTCCCACTTCCATCAGTGACATACATCGAGTGGTAAGATAAGAACAGTCTGTACAGCTCTGCTTCAAACACCTGTCATATGGTCATACCAAAACACCTCATGAGAAAGGCTCTTCGTCAGTGCATGCCTCTATGTTTTGTACAGTGAGGGTTGTATCTATGCCAGGATGTCTACAGGTATCCGGCATTTAAACTGAATGCATCTTAGGACCTTTCCAAGAAAATGTAAGACTTATTTTAGGACAAATCATCTTTTCTTATTCCAGCCTTTGAGGTAATAAAGGTAAAGGTAAAGGTAAAGGTAAAGGTAAAGGTAAAGGTAGGTAGTACTGAGTTTTGCCAGCATTTAAGGGCAAGTTTAAGGTAAAAATGTTTTAAGCTCTGTAACATCAAAAATATGGAAATTCAAGCAGAAGAGGTGGGTTCATTTTGACAAAAACAAATTTAAATATATAGAAAGGTTAAATACTAAGAGATTTGTGGCAATTAAGACCTAAAATATTTAATATTCTAAAATATTTAATGGTTTTGTGTCTAATATTTATAAAATCCAATTTAGAGTCTGGGTAAAGCAAATATAAATGTGTAATAAGTCTGTCACACCACAGAAACTTGTGTTTCACATTACTAAAAATCTCCAGGTATTCAAAGTAAGGTTTCAAAACCGTGAGAGAAAAACATATTCTCTGCTCTGAGATGCTTGGGGGAAGTCCACCGGAGGAGCTGAAACCTGAAACTACATTAAGATTACTTCTAATGTTAGAGCTCATAGTTATATCTTGTATTAGTGTTGTTCTGTTCATCCCCTGTGTGTGAGCGGCGAGTTTGCAATGTTCGTATAGAGTGGGGGAGGGATTATGTGGCTCCTGTGCGTCATCAAGGAGGCTTTTAGGCCCACCCAAAAAATCCTGGACACAGAAAAATACTTTAACGGTGTAACTCCACAGTGCAGAACTACACAGTTCCCAGACTTTTTACATGCTTTCAAGACTTAAGCAACATCCTGCTGTGTATTTGTGTGAGCACTGTGTACGCAAAATACTACAGCACAAATATTGTCAGTAATGTGGCATCATTACGGGAAAATTGTTATGAAACTGTTAACTCATGTAGATTTTGCGATTATTGCATTGTAACTAACCTTTTACTTCGGCGTTCAATCACCTCGCTTCATCAACTTTTGCTTCAGTTAGTGATTTCCTACAATTCCCAGAATTGCTTTTTTTGGAAAGCTTGATCAGACCCACAAAAAAAATCTGCATGAACTGAATTACACACTTTTGATGCGACCGATGGTGGAGCTCTCTGCTTCTCTCCTCTCTGGTGGATTTTTTCATATTCACTTGTTTTATAGTTAATACAAAATCGTCAGACTAAAAGATAAGCACATGTTTTAGCTTGTAGGCTCTTTTTTCTCCTAATTTACACCCGCTGTATCTGTGCTAGATATGTCTCGACGTGATTGACCAGTTATCTGGGGCAATGAGAAAAAATAGAGCACTTTTCACACAGATGGACACACGAGTGCAAAGAAAAGCACCTATTTTGTTTTAAACTGTATTTTGAGACAAACATTTCTCCTGCAGAGAGAAATGATCTGTTAGCTAATCCACTATGACATATTATAGATTTCTGGAGTGGAAACTCTGCCATTTCCTGATTATATAAAAATGTCCCTAATCATAGTTCACAGCCCTTTCAAGCCAACAACAACACACCCTGCTGGATATTGTTCTTGATGTTGCAGAAACATATTCGATCAGTTTGCTGTATTGAAAGGCTCTTGTGATGCCTGCACAGCGTTACTCTGGCAGTAACAGGAGGAAGGTGCTTACGGTTGCGTTTGCTCTCCTCATCGGCCTCATCCTCGTTGTCGGGGTCAATGTCTTCGGCCTGAGTGATCCAGTCCAAGTAACCCTTCAGATCCTCCTCCAGCTGCTGCTTCTCACGCAGCTTCTGGAAGTCTCCGCGGGCTTTGGCCTTCTCTCTCTCCTTGGAAAACTCTCTGGGTTTACAGAGGCACACATCATCAAAAACACGCAAACACATACAAACACACAGGAGTGCATAAACGATCAAAAGCACACACATGAAAAGACAGCAAAAAGGAAAAAAGTTCCTCACACAAAATGAAAATAAGCAAGTCATAGTCCTATACTATGTAAATCTGAATGTCTCTGAATAAAGACATGCTACATAATCACACTCCTCAATCACAACCTTTCAATGTCTCGTGTGTTTTTGTGAACTCTTGCCACTGGAGGGAGATGTACACCTTTGAAAGACAACACAGTGCTATATTTAGAGCCTGACAGTACAGTAGCGTATCCTTCAGGCGAGCATCTTAATCATACAGAAAAGGCAATTTAGGTGGACAGATGGTTTCGAGAGACACGAAACATTTGCACAGCGTCTAAACTCATAGACTTTATAAAACAACAACTGTGGAAACTACTATATGCAACAGAAGACGGTGGGTAAATACATCCTGTGCATGGTGGGATATTGTCATTACTGGAAAATAAAAAGTATTTGAGGTGCGACAACGAAAAAGACAAAAAGATGATAGGGGGGCAGCCAAGCAGCATTTGTAAAACTGCATCTATAAAGTTCATGAAAATAATAATTATGCCAAGTTAAAGCAGCTGACCAAGCTGCAAATACTGTCTGAGATGATGATTCTGTTAACCTTGTTGGCTTTAAAAAAATAAATAAATAAAAAAATCGGGCTTTGCTGGCTGGTCAACCATCCAGAGTTAATTCTACTGTAATACCCAACCCCCACTTCACAAGGCTGGGAAAGCAAACTGGGGTTTGAGGGAGCTTAGAAGCGCAGAGGGAGTGAAGGGCGAGGAATAAGATTAATTTCTCTCTCAGGAGGTTGGGTGGGTTGAGGATGGGGTGGGGGAGGAAACGCTCACTTTGCAGTTGCCGTGGAAAGGACGTGAAAGTGTGACGCCAACAGAGGTCAGAGAAGAGAGCCTGAGAAAGTATTTTCATGTATCCCGTGGTCCGAATGCAAAATAGCCAATCACAGGTTTAAAATCTCCATATCCACATAAAGGTACATTTATCCTTCTGTTTTGGTTGTGTGACTGGATTCAGACATTTTGGAGAGAGGTTCATTCGGTGATTCAGGAAGTCACTGGTAAACAGTTTGTACCATCTCCCCACTCTACCTGTTAGATCAAACTTTGGAAAGTCTTTTTGATATGGACACCAAGTCTCTGTTAATAATAATCTTATTTCTGGCTTAAAAAAAAAAGTTTTTTTTTCTTAAAATTCTGGCCTTTATTAGATAGGACAGAGAGTAAGTGTGAAAGAAGGAGAGAAAAAGCACAACATGCAGCAAAGGGCTGAGGCCGGAGTCGAACCTACAACCACTACGGCAAGGACTCACCCTCTGTACATGGGGCGCCTGCTCTATCCACTGAGCCACTGATGCCCCTAATTGATTTAATTTTTTAAATTTTGTGTGGGGGTCAACAGATTATCAGCCTGGCCAATTATTGCGGCCGATATTTGGCATTTTGCTGATTATCTGTATCGGCCTTTTATCTTAATAAAAGGCCGATATAATACATGCAAAGACAGTGTCAACATGGGGGGAACTTTTATTTTAGAAAACCTCAGAGAGCTCATTTTATTTATTCATTTTTTATTTAAATTTTCACTGAACTTCATAAAAGAAGTTGCAAGATTCAGTTTTGATTTAAAAATTTGCTAAAGGCATTTCAACAAAGTTTTGTGTTGTAGTTTGTTATATTCTAAATTCTAAATTTCAACAGAAATATTTTCATTTTTATTGTAAATGTATATCTGTTTCAAATATCGGTTATTAGTCGACCCCTAGTTGTGTGTGTATGTTTTTGTCTTTTTTCTTTTATTTTGTTGTTGATTAAAATGTCAATGTCAAAAATCAATTTCTTTCTCAAAAAATTATAAGCTAACACTACATAGCAAGAGTTGCCAGAGTGCACAGTAAACCACTGCATGCACGCTTAGCCCACTGCACACGAAAACCACAGCACAAGTTTCCTCTTACCCACTGAGCACACCTAACACAAGGTTTAACACGAAAAAGGATCCCAGTATGATCAGGCTAACAAAATAAATCCAAGGCGTTTCCCATCCAATGGCGTCGTTGACCTACAGGAGCCCAGAAGTCTCTTGTTAACAGACAGAAGCACAAACATGAACAGAGACCCTCTGGCCTAAACTAGAGCAGAAGGTCTCTGTCTGCAAAGAGAGGAAGGTGCTTACCCGCTCAACACACCCAAAACCAGGTTAAGAACGAAAAAGGAGCCGAAGATCACAAGACTGACAAAGTACACCCATGGAAGCTCAAAGCCCATAGCATCGTTCATCTGGAGGAAGAAGCGTCCCCACAGAGGAAGAGCAGGAGGAGGAAGAGGGAAAGAAAGGAAACTGTTAAAGGTAGAAACTGCCAGAAAAGAAAGAAAAGTCAGACAAAAGCTTTAGATAGCTTTAGTAGCTTTAGATAAAGAAAAATATCTTGCAAAAACACTGAAACTACCAGGACAGCATCTAACTGTTATTGTGAGTTGTTGAACGCATTCAATCATTTAGTCAATCAATCATATCAGAGTGATAAGAGCTGCCGCAGGAAGTTATCAGCAGCTTCATCATCACAATGTCAGTCACATTACCGCTGTGCGTCTGATCTGAGCGGACGTTTGAGCTGAGGGCGTTTGACAGACACAGGATGTTGAACTGGGAGGGCAGAGACTCACCCAGTACAGCACGTCGGTCCAGCCCTCCATGGTGATACACTGAAACACTGTCAGCATGGCAAACAGGAAGTTGTCAAAGTTGGTGATGCCACCGTTGGGACCTTGCCAGCCTTCCCTGCACTCGCTGCCATTGATGGGGCATTGGCGCCCGTGCCCTGAGATCGCACATGGAGCGGGTTCCTCTTCCGCTATCGCATCTAAAGAAAAGAGAGGAAAAAAACTGTAATCATGAGGAAAACAACTTATATTTTTAAAATATATGAATTATTATTATTAATTACTTAATCTATTCATTTATTTTTCCACCCTACACAGGTAATCATAAAACAGATGTGCCATAATTATCAAATTTCCCCAAAATAAACTGAAACTACCAGATGTTATGTATTATTATGGCTCCTGTTTGATCCTTTTTTAGGGGGTTTGTTCTGTCATCCATGGAGTGTGATGAAACTTCCACCTTTCTCATCTAGGAGGAGAAAGCTACTGTTGTGTGTTTAAGTAGCCTGTACCGGAGGGAATAACCTGGCTAAGTAATTTAAGATAAGTTAAGTTAAATTCAAGTTCAAAAAAAGGTAAACTAACACAACAAAATGTGTCAGGCTGTGCGTATTTATGCATATACTGTGCATAAACTCTGTTTTCATGGATTTGCAACTGTAAATACGCAAATTGTGTTTAATTCCCCATTTTAGAAAAAGTGAGTAAAAAAATTACCAGAACCCCAAAGGGGAGGCGTGCCTGAGTCTTTTATGCTTCAGTTTATGCAATATGTAATGTACAGAAACTATTATGTCAAAAATAACTTGATTGATTGTGTAAAAAGAAATCCATCATACACCTGTTCAGCTGGGCCCACATGCTGTCAGACTTAGGTTTCGCCTTCAGAGTCCGGACATGCACGTTGATGTTGGTTGGAAATCAGTGTTAAGTAGTAGTTTCACTTTTAACGTAAAATTACTGCTATTTACAACATTCAGGATGTGTAGACTAAAAAGGTGGCTTGATTTTATGTGTACAGCACAGAGTGGAGAGAACGTACCTGAGCCAGGAATAAAGCAGGTGGCGTGCATTTTACCGATGAAAAGCTCCAGGCCGATAATAGCGTAGATGATGATGACAAACAAGACCAGGAGGGCGATGTGAAGGAGAGGGACCATGGCTTTAATGATGGAGTTCAACACCACCTGTAAACCTGAGCGAGGAGAAAAATAAACACATTATATGAAACTTGGCTGTACTCTGAATGCACAGTAAGAAGTCTCTCTCTCTGTTCTTATTGCAAAATAAAATAACTCTTGTGTTGCTTGTAAGTCATGATCAGTGGGGGAATGTAACTAAGTACATTTATTTAAGTAATGTACCTATGTCAAATTTGAGGTACTTGTACTCTACTTGAGAATTTTTGTGATGTTTTTTTTCTTTAAAATTTTTTGGGTGATTTTTAAAATGTTGGCGATTTTACTCTACAATGTTTTGGCAATTTTTTTTCCACTAAAATTTTCAATCTTAATTTTTAAAGAAAATTTGTCTTCCAAGCTGCAGGCCTGTCAAAAACAAATTCCAAAATGACACCATTTATCACACCCAAACAGAAATTATTGTTGGAATTTCAAATTTCTGATGGTCCTTGAACACATCATGTGGGACTAACACTTGCATGCATTTTCACCGTGTAACTCAGGGAAATTCAAGGAAACACATTTGTAGCTTCGGGGAGGGTTAAAACAAACAAACAAAAAAAAAAACAGACAGCAAGTTTTCACAGATCTGACATGATTGAGTCACCTGCGGTCCATTCAGAATCGACCCGTGACCCACTTTTAGACTGTGACCCACCAGTTGGGAACCACTGCTTTAAATAATCTTTAAATTGAATTTACAGAACAGTTACTGTACCAAGATTTAAACCATTAGTGTGATATAAAATCAAAAAAATAATGACAGGCTGATGACGTGAATAAAAAAAGAAACAACTCAGTGATATACTGTATGTTTTACAGCACTAATAAATTTATATTTATATAATAAAGTTTTATGCCAGTTTCAGTATTTCTGTACATTTAGAATCACATAAAGCTCACAAATAGGTCAGATGTGTTTACTCTGAATTTGTTTTTATTACAGAGCTCAAGTCTCTAGGGCGCTGATGTAGATGCTGAATAGATGTTTTTGAAAAACAGTCCTCAGGGACCGTACATCGACCATCTGGACTCGTCATGTGTAACCCCTCAACCTACAATTCACTGGGATCATAAGATCATTATGCAGGCTATGCTGGAAATGTGTTTAAAATTTGTTTTTATACTGGGTTTCACTGGGTTTACATGGGTCACCTCTGTTTGGTTTATGGAGATCAGAACTTACTGGGTACTCCTGAGACCAGCCGCAGGGGTCGCAGCACACGGAAGGCTCGAAGGGCTTTAACATCGAATCCACCTGGTTTTCCGCCGTGTCCGTGCATTGATGGATGGTTAGCTTCTCCTTCACCATCTGACTTCTCTTCTTTGGTCAAAAGCTCCAAGACAACACTGAAGAGTCTGTGAGAAAACAAAGACAGGACCTCGCACTGTGAGTCTGCGGAGAAAACACACTTTATAACACACAACAACAGGTTTGCATCTGAGCTGCTATATTGTGAATGCTCCAGAGAATCCTCATCTCATGTTAAAGAAAGATCGATCGACAGAAAATTAACCCTTTAGAACTTGTATTGACATCTTTTTTTCGTGCTGCAATCAGATGCCTTTTACAAGCATTTAAACCTCTGGAAACTGAGTAAATAGGTGCAAAAAAAGGCAAAACAGGCAATAAGCAACTTGGCAAGAGATGTTTAAAAAACTGAAAATAATAAATATTATAAATAAATATTTCCTAATTCATTCATTTTTTTTAAAAAAATAATGCCATCAACTTGATACAAGTTCTGTCAAAAATCATTTGGAGGCATTTTTATTTTACAGTTGCTGATCTCTAAAAGTATCATTTAGCACTGAACTATAATGTGTCATCAGTTTACTTTACAGCCACCCACAAACCATACTGACACCTTTAGGATACAGTTGGATTAACAAGAGTACTACACATATATTACACAAAGCCTCTAAATGTAAACTATCAGTATAATGGTTAGTAAACACTGCAGCGCTGACAGTTTTCATATATTCATTTTTAAGACCTGACAAAACAATTGTCAATTATTTATTTTCAATGAAAAGCCAGGGCCCATGCTGCACAGCACCTTCTCTGTCTCAATGCCCAAATAAAAGTACACAAACAGCAGACAATTGTAGTACAGGAACTGTTTTCTTACTGTGGCCACAAAGTAAATCAGCAGTGAACAAAGAGGACACTTCATTACAGTCAGTTAGACATTCCTCACCTAGCCGAGAGGGGAAATCATCTCGACACATCACGTCAAAGCTGCGGACTAAAAGCAGTGAATGAAGCTGCCGATAGGAAGGAGTTCTGAGGGCCTACAAGCTCAGTCTGCTCAGACTTATGTTATACTGAGTCACAGCTGTAAGACCGACCGCCTGCCACTGGGGTTTCATTATTCATCCAGTCAGGTTCAAAAGAAAACATATCGACACCCTTTCACTGCACATACCTGAGTCGAGCTTTTATACAAGTGATACAACAGGTGTCTTCACCAGTCAAGCTGCATATCTCCAATGCACCCGATGCTGGTGTTACCAGTCCATTAAATGGCCGTTATTTTTGGTTTTTAGCCTCATCAAACATCAGTATGGGTTGAAAAGGGTCAGCCACATCTACTATTAGGCTCAAACGCCATGCCCGATGCTGTGAAACGGTCACAGTTTGCAAGTTTTGCCATATCACATATGTCGACATATAAACAACTAATTTGGCCGCTAACCAATATCGATGTATCCCCTTTTTGTCCCACCTAATTTTAGTGATCATGGCCCATAATATACAATGCTTTTCAGTGTATGTAATATTCAGTTCAACTGTATTTATGCAGCCCATTATGACAAATCACAGTTTGCCTCAGAGGGCTTTACAGCATAAAAACAGCGACTATATTCATTCATTGAGCAAAATAAGAGAAATACTTTAACTTAGGGTTTATGTTTTTTTACAAGTTCCCTTTGTCAATAAAAAAAAAAAATTAAAAATGGTTTGTGATATCGACAAAAATCAGCATGTTGGCCAATTCCGATATTTAACTTTAAAGCCAATATCTGTCGACCGATGACATGCTGATAGTATCGTGCATCCCTAGTTTGAACAATCCTCCACCATCACACTCTCCCATCCGACATGAACTTTGCCCCAGCTTTTCAATGTGCCTCCTCGCTGTTTAAGGAGTCATAACAGTGGTTTGAACTGTTGTAGCCCATTAACTACAAAATACTGTACAATCATTTTATAAATCAAGCTACTGTGTCAGACTATAATCAGCACATATCCAAGAGGAACAAAAAAACACCCTAAATATAGCAAGCCCAAACTGCAAAGCAGACACAGCTCGTTCCAAAATGACAGTGAATCTGGGGTTGTCTTTCACTTTGCGTTACGCCTGCAATACTGTTTACAAACAGAAACCGAAGAATCCCGTATAGTATACCTTTAACAGCTTTCAAAACACTGGCATCTTCCTATCTCATAATTACTCACCACCACTTCAAACTACTGTGCCCTTAAATTTAAAATGTCCCTTTTTTCTAATAAATTCAATAAATGTTCTTTTACATGACCCTGCTGTTACCTTTTTCGTTGCTGCACAGCTAATTTACATTTCTGACACCCACGTCCTTTTAATACAATTATCCTTTTAATAAATCTTTAATACATTTCCCCTCACTTGTTTTTCACTCATTTTTTACTCTGATAAGTCAGAAACACCTGAAATGCCTTAGATGTTTTTTAGGGGATTTTTTTGCATTTCAATAATTTTCTCTCCTTAAGGAGCATTATTGATTGAAAAAAATGCATTCAAGCCCTTCATGAAGCACAGTTAAATCTTTGAGTGCCTACAACCTTTAACCTCTGCTGAACAACAACGTGACCTCCTATAATCTATCAATACAAAGGCACAAACATATTGGAGCATGTGGTAAAGACGGCTGAACTTTGACCTTTCAACGTGAATTTATGGTGCTGTTTCGGAGCCATATTGACACTGCTATATTTTGATACTGGCAGTATTATTTCAGTGTGTCATTTCAGTGATTTAGCAGTAACAGTCACTCTTCATAGTGGGAGCAGCCGTCTTTGCATTTGACTGCATGGCAGATCAGCCCCGCATGCTGCACACAGACAGAGATCTGACCCAGCTACCCACTGGACTGTGTGTATAAGAGGAGAGAGAGAGAGAGAGGGAGGATGAAGACAGAGGAGAGAAACGGAGACGCTGCGATGGGGATGAAGATAACAAGAGGAGAGTGTGCAGGAGATAGGAATGAGGGCAGAGTGAGGTGGGGAAGTGTAAGCATGACGTACGAGATCGAAATGGAAGGAGGGGGTATAAGACAGAGCTGCAGAGACAAAGCAGAGCAGAGTGTGAGCGAAAGACAGACAGTGAGAGGAGAGGGAAAAATGGGAGGGAGCGTTGGAGAAGAGATGAAGTATGGAGAGATGGTGACTCACTCCAGTGGTGGTAAAGCTAACGAATGATTTATTCTCTCTGTCTTTTCTGGGTCATATACTGTGGGCGTATGAGGGTCTCTATTAGCACTTGGCCGCTTAGAGCAGAGGCTTAAGCAACTTTAACTTTAGCACTGACTGCCTCTCGCAGAAACACTGTAAACTGCATCTGTCACACAGAGATCTAAGTGCAAATCCAAACCAGAAACTGAAACAACAAAACCTCACGATGTGGTCTGCAAAAGAACACGTTGTTTGGATCAGCTGGCATGATGTTTAGTATAAGCAGGATACCATTTTCATCATATACATTATACCTGTGGTTCCCAACTGGTGGGTCGGGGTCCAAAAGGGGGTCGCGGGTCCATTCTGACTGGACCGCAACTGACTCGTGGCAATGTCAAATTTGTGAAAAAACTAGCTGTCTGGGTTGGGGTTTTTTTTAACCCTCCCGAAAGCTACAATTATTTTTCCTTTAACCTGCCCTAGTGAAAATGCATGAAGTGTTTGTCCCACATGATGTGTTTAAGGGCCGTCAGAAACTAGTTTCTTGTCAGAAACTAAAAGATAATTTCTATTTTTGAAGTTTCTGGCTGTCATAAATGGTGTCATTTTGGCAGTTTGTAAGCCTTTTTTTTTTTTAAACACCGAAACTTAAAAAAAAAAGAAAAAAACGTATTTTCTCTAAAAAAAACTTTTTTTTAGTTTTTAAGTTTTTAAAAGTTTCCCCAAATTTTAAAGAAAAAAAGTAAAAAAAAAAAAAAAACAAAACTTTTTTTTAAAAGAAAAAAATCCTTCCAGATTGTTTTTGTTTTTTAATTTCGCCAATTACTGTACTTTATTCTTGTAGTATGTTTTATTTCATCATGTTTTAAGCCCCTGTGTTATTTTGTCAAATAAAACTGAATATGTGGTTAGTTTTTTATGTGCATACCTTCAAATACTGACTTAGGAGACAGTGGGATCCAATGGCTGGACCAGTAGGGAACTATTGCAATTTACAATGTTTAAGGATAATAAGTCCATGGAAATAGCTGGACCTGATCACTTACCCTATCACGACAATGACGAAATCCAGCATGTTCCAACCGTTTCTCACATATGCATTCTGGTGCATTACCAAACCGTAGGCGATAATCTTCAGAAAGGTCTCAATTGTGAAAATGATGAGGAAGGCATACTCAACTGTTTCCTGCAGACACACACAAAAAAGAGAACAATAGATTTTTGATAGGAACTCACTATGATGGATTTTTAAAAAATATCATAAAAAAGCATGAGCATGGCATTACCACAGTGAACAAATACAGAACTACAGACGGATAAAGAATCTAATGTTAACAGTCCAGTCTGGCTCTGCTGCATTAATGTGCTGAATAGAGTAAAGGCATAGCAACTCTTTCATCCCTTTTTCTATATACATGGAACCCATTCCTGCACCTAATTTTGAACAATTGAGAGCTTTTAGACCAAAAATAAATTGGTTCAGGACCTGATAAAGTTGCTTCTCAGCTGAAAACAAAAATAAGGCTTTTCTTGACCTGAGGTGCAAACCACGACAACATCAGTGGTCGTTTCATATTCTACAGATTGGAAAGAGAGCACAGAGAAGTCCAGTGAGAAACTCAGGAAAAAAGAGAGTGCAATTGTTGGTTCATGCTTGTTTTTTGAGTGAAATCTCTTCACAAGTAGAACAAATGTTTGCAGGTAATCAAACTACTCTGCAATTTCAGCAGCTTTGGCTCAGAGGTGGAGCGTGTCATCCTCTAAATCAGAAGGTTGACGGTTTGATCCCTGGCTCCTCCGCTCAACATGTAAAAGTATCATTGGGCAAGATACTGAACCCCAAATTGCTCCTGATGGCTGTTCCATCTGTGTGTGAGTGCGTGTGAAAGTACTTTGAGTGGTCCAAATGACTAGAAAAGTGCTATACAAATGCAGGTCCTGTCCTATTGCTTCTGTTTATTTTCATTGTGCATTGTGCAACGCTCTCCGTTGGTACAACAATGGAAATAGGTCCATGGACCATATTGGGTAATGCTTTAGATTATGGCTGCAACATACAGTGCAATTTGTTCCAATCTACAGTGTTATTTCTTTTTTGTGCATCAGTGCAGTTAAAAATAATTACAGTGTAAGTTATAATGGTGGAAATCAAGGACCAGTTCCAGTTGAGAGCCAGTTTCAAATTGTTAGATCCATCAAAATCATAGGCCTCAGAGCTAACCAGTCGTTTTTATTGATGATGGCATGTTTTTTTGACAGTTGGCCGTTGCTAAACAATGACATTAAGCTCATGCTTTTGGTAAAAGCTTGCAACAAAAAGAATAAGTCAGGGCAGAGAGGAAGACACAGTCCAAATTATTTCATGCTACTCTTGCAAGAGATACTTGGCACAGAGAGAGACTGCCCTTCTGCTTAAAAGTGGTGAGATTACAGCTCACTGCAACTTAATATCACACAGTCTCTGACTTTTTTGCAATATTTAGTTGTCAAAAAAAAAGTTGCACATTTGCAATCCCTCCTTAACGCTGTTAGCTTGTTTAAAATATTACATGAATGCCACTGTCCAACTGAACACTCTGCTGAGCCCCTTCAAACTTAAAAAAATTGCATGAAAAACAAAACAAATCTTTGAATATTTGTATTGAACAGCTAAATCTGATTCAACTGACATAATTCTGAGTCGGGTACAGCAAACAACAACAACAACAATGCTAAAAACCTGCAGAGAGTACATACGGTATACAGTATATACCATTAATCAAAGTCAAAGTAAACTGGAGAGTAAAGAATTTCACCACACACTGCATGCTGTAAACTAAAGTACACATATTAAGTACATAAGAATGCTGTCCATAAACCTAACCGAAATATAGAGATGCATGTTGTTACACATTGAGGAATGGTTGCAGTGAGAAAAGTGTCAACAAATGGACTTATACTAGATGACCCAGTCAAGTTTGCTGAGCCTACGAACAATCTAGTTCACAAGCTTCACATCCTTTCAAATTTGAAAGTCAAGCCAATTAAAAAAGTAAAAACAGCATTGTTTTCCAGAGCAGCAAAATCCCACCTTGTCCTTGACCTCGTTCTGATCTGATTTGCTTCTCACACTTCCCAACACTTGTCTCAGCACATATTCACAGAACACAAGAGCACCATGACATCGTGAGACACCTTGACTAGGTGCACAAAAACATTTCAATCTAGGAAAGAAATGTAGAAAAAATCAGTGCTTTTATTTTGTATTATTTAATCTCAAAGTAAAACTGAAAAGTCCAGAAGCAGTCTGGCTTTATGATTTACTCCGCACTATACTAACCTCCAAATGCAAAAACTTAAAAAGAGTGACTGGATGTTTTGCTGTTGAACTCACCACAAAGAATTAAGTGGACTGACAGCTTAGCACTGACATGCATGCACCCTCTGAGCCTGCACGGCAGGAAATATCTAGCAAAAGCTGTCTCGAAACTAACAGAACATTTTTTTTTTGTTATTAGCTTGGAAGATGAATTGATTATATGTGATATGAAGGTAAAAAGTTGCTTGGTTGTGCGCAGGCCTTGACAGTCAGTAATCTTTTGCAACTCAGCATTGTGCCTTTGTGGAAGAAAAAAAAGGAAAAAGCACAAATAAGGACAAAACAGCACTAAATGGATGAAAACACTGATTCACTATAAACTGCACAACCAGTCGCAGATCTCTCGCCCACCGCTGCATGAATGCATCTGAGAGAAGTTAAAAAAGGGACAAACACACTTTAAATAAAAAGACTGTTTTTAGAGGGTACACAGAGACTCGAGTCAGTGATATAACTCAGCATTGTGCCTTTCTCCGGTTGTTTCAAAGACAGAGAGAGCATGGGAACATCCAGCCGTCAGGTTGAGGTCGATTGAAAGCGAAGCTAAGAAGCTCACGTTGCTGTATAAAGGTGGTGCATGTTAGTGCAGTGCGATGTGTGAGATGCTGGAGGTGGACACACCACAGGGTGACTCAGCTTATTTAGGACAGTCCTGGGACCTCCCTGGAGATATGAAACCAGAGAGAGAGCCCTCTTCATCCTTTATGCATGAGGCGGGTCGACGTAAACTCTGCACATGGGCTGGTGTTTATAATATCTGTCTGTCAATACAACAGTCATTTACGGGATGCCCATTGGGCGTTTTTAATACACAATGGAGACAAATGCTAAACACCACACACACACACACACATATATTATATATACATAATAACCTCATCCGCCTGAGGGACCCCTTAATCCTTTGCTCTGTGTTCTCTGCGGACAACATAAATGCAAGAACACTGTGGGCTGCGGGGCTCGTTTTCCCAACAGTTTACTGCAGATTGTGAGAAGCACTTAGCCCAGAATAGGAGACATGGGCCTCTTTGTTACTGAAGTAAAAGGTTGAGTTAAGCTTATGGCTGCTGCCTCTATGACGGAGCATGCTCAGGGCCGCAGGGAGCAGAGAGAACGGAACGATTCATACGAGGATAGAAGGGAAGTGACGGAGAAATAAGTGAACAATTTTAGAGGCATTTATAAACCAAAAGGACCAACTGTAAACTGCTGCTGCAGTAATCTGTTTCTGTAAAGGAGGCTCCAGTTAATGGTGGTTATAAGTGAACACAATAATTGAGAATGTGTTTTTTTTAAGGCATGCCAAAGATCTATGAATGGAGCAACAGCATGTGGATACATTTTCTCTATGAATTTAGAATGAAAAATATAAAATATCCTAATATTTTTTCTCTGTGTGGTCTACAACAGTAATTGAGTAATAATTGTGAAGATACAGAAACCAGCATGTAACACGCTGTCAGAACAGTTTTGGCTTTCAAAGGCAAAGTAAATTTATGCAAATTGCCACTTCCTGGTTCGTGAAAGCATGTTACATATAATAGCAAATGATAACCATTCCCTCTCAATTAACCAGCAATTTATTCAATCATCAGCACGTTAAACTGCGAGCAGAAATAGAGGGAGGGAGAGAGGAGCGCAGGAGAGCGAGGAAAGAGGCCTTTGGGGATGACCATAAATATCTCTGACTCATCTTAGTTTATTTGTGCTGTAAAGAGACTTACAGTAGTATGTGTAGCACATGTTCCTATTTCACATACAGTATATGCATATAATAAGCAGTTGATGTGTTCACTTCACTGGCTGCTATTCAGTTCTGTTCACACTCACGCATACACGGCACATGTTTATGTCCTAAACTGCACGCTAACAACACATAATAGACTCTTGTATTCCAGGATACCACACGGCATAAAACATGTTCCTCCTCGACTCCCAACAGACACACAAGCCCTCCTCTGCCTCTGTGTGCACGTCTACAGGCACGACTCGGTTTATCTCACAGAGCTCAGATCCCCATATGACAAAGGATGCAAACCCGCTGAACCATGCATTCTTCTACATAACTCACCGTATGACTGAGCCGTGCGGACAGCGGTAATGTAAACCTGTTCAGATGGGCCTGTGCGCAGTGCCCACGAGGCTCCGTCTATCTTCATCCAGACTATGCACCAATTAAATTTTGTGCATGCTAATAGAAAGTGGAGATGGAGTCGTAAAAATACAATAAAACAGCTTGTCTTGCAATTACAGAGCCATTGTTCATGCATTATCTTTTATTATCTAAATAAAGACAGTTTTTAACTGCAACCTCCCGAAGTGAGACCAGGAGCATAAAAACTAATCACAGCCCTAAAATGTTTTCAGTTCAATATGCAGTATATATTAAAATACAATCAACATGAAACACTGTGCTTAAATATTTAACATTGCTTCCAAACCAGCTATATTTCATCCCTTAATCAAGACAAGTCGATTTTATTTATATAGTGCTACATCAGAAATCACAAATTTGCTTCATGGGCTTTCATCTGCACAGCGTACAACACCCTCTGTCCTTAGACAGAGACATGAAATACATGAAGTGTGTACAGGATAGACCAACATCCTAAAATACACCAGATAATCAGGATGACAAACAGTTATAGAATACCGAATTTAAAGGAATAGTTTGTTTTGCCAAGTTAATAGATGAAAATATCAATCTCATGGCTGTGTGCTGAAAATAAAGCTAGAGCCTGTAGAGTTTAGTTAAACATAAAGACTGAAGAAAACAAACCTATAAAGAAAAAACAAAGTCATACCTCAATTTATTCAGACTGCTTCAAAAACAAAATTTATGAGGATATCGTATGACAACAAAAACAGATATAAATGCAGATAAAAACCTTGAATCTAGATTCAAGGTTCGTCTCAATCCTTCATCATCTTTATTATTTTATCTCCATTAGAAACTGAGCAAAGCCAGTAAATATTTATCCTCCAAAATATCAGATTTGAAAAGTGTCCCTTCCAACATATTGATAAAAAAATACAGAAATCATGCACTGCTGTTCAAAATAACAATTTGCAAATGTAATCGTAGACATAAACAAACTTAACAAATTGCCATAAAACAGCAGAACACGGCTCACAGGGGTATTTAACCAGTGTTAGTGTCTGTATTACCTTAGCGTAAGGTGTTAATCTTTTATGTTGTGTTGCTTGTGTAATGTACTATGTAGACATTAGAAGTTTAAAAGTAATTTATTGCATACAGTATAGCTGCCATTGCTTAAGATAAATACTGTAACGGAAAATTAGGAAATCAGTTTTTAAATTTTAGAAATTATTCTGGGCCAGGGACCTCCTATAGATTTGGTACGCCCCCCATGTTGACTCCATGGCTACTGCCTTGAGTCATTGAACTGTGCTGATTTTACATTAAAAGGAAGCAGAGCAGGCCTTTACTGTATCTGAGTGTTTGCTTAGTCTCAATGTTAAAAATGCACCAATATATTAAATATACAAATTAACCAGGCGGGGCAGTCAACCTGACTGAGGGCCTGTAATAAATCTCAGTGCTTTATGTTGAGTAATGACGACACTGAGAGGAGATCAGCGACCATAAAAATATCTCCATATTCGGTTCTTGACAGTGGAATGGAAAAGAGAGAACGGCTGTGAAAACTTTACATCAGAGGTTTCTTTTTTCTTTCTAGTGATCATTCTATCAAACTTTCTATCAAATTTAATTTATGTAGCACATTTAATGTTGTTAAAAGAACTTCACAGACGACTGACGGCTCATTATGAGACAGAACAAGAGGCGATCATAAAAATAATAACAATTTGAGACGGATTTACACAAGACATTAAAGATTGTGCAAATGTAATAAAATAGATTTTAAAAAGTATAATAACAGTAATATCAATATAATAAACTCTACTAAATAATAGATAAAATAGATAAAAATGACAAAACAAAACAAAATCGACGTGTAATGTAAAAATAAGAGATATATTTAAATGGAATAAAGTTGTAAATACAAATGCAATAGAATAATTACATAAAATATATAAATAATGTCGATAAACCACTCCTAATCAAAATCATTACTAAATAGGTAGGTTTTAAGTTAAAAAATGTCTACACTTCCAGCTGCTCTCAGTCACTGTAAAGTTTTAAGCTGCTGATTAACATGACTGTTTGAGATGAGATGTGAAGAGCGCAGGCTTTGGAATAAAATTCAACTTTTGTTCTCTAGTTTTGAGTAAAAGCTGTTCAGGATGGAAAATATCTGCCAGACATCATGACAAATATACTGTTTGTTAGGGCTGAAACTGAAGATTATTTCATCTACTTTTTATATTTATTATTGATTAATTTCGTAATTATTTACTTAATTATTTGGGCTATAAATTGTCAAACGATTGTAAAACATGCCAAAAGCAATTTTGCAAAGCCCAAGACATCACGTCTTGTTTTGATTAAATTCTTGTTTAGTCCAATCCAAAAATTCAACAACCAAAGATATGAAGTGCAGACGACTCAGAAAATTAGAAAGTATTAATTCGAGAAGCTAAAGCCAAAAAAAAAAATTCTGAACAATTAATGCAGATTCATTTTCATGACAATTGACCAATCCATTAATTGGCTAATGACTGCAGATCTAAACATTTTTTAACAAATATATTGTGCAGCCTATTTTATGTGTTTCAGATTACATGACCACCTGAGTGTCACTATGTGTGCGTGTATGAAAAGCCACATCTGAGCGTGTGGCGGCAAGCCCACATCAAATGAGTCAGAGTGACATCATGCATGTTTGATATCTGTGTGCAACCAGAGCGCTTACAAACAGAGCAAACACAACAAGCCATAACACCAATGTCATAGCAATCCATATGTAGTACAGTGGAGAGTACACACACACACACACACACACACACACACACACACACACAGTCAGTGCATCGACACCCAAACAGCACAGTAAGACGACACAGCAGCCAAAACGTGCCTGTAAAGTCTGCAGCGATCAGCCACGGGACAGTTTTAGAACACATCCCCCCTGAGTGTCACAGAAACGTTATAATGTCATTTTGGATCTGATTGTGCATACAATGAGCGGACATATATTCTGCAAGACTTCCCACATCAATCTCCCGCTACATCTCCCTCCCCCATGCGCTTTCCATCCCTCGCTAACTCTTTTCCTTCCCTTGTCTGTATAGATCCGTCAGTGCCATCCAGCCGAGCCAGGGGGGGCGAGGGCAGCCAGCATTTAGTGCTTCTTCACCGCCTACTCCTGCAGGTTTGCACAGTAAATAAGTGTGTTTGAGTGCACGGTCTATGTTGGGATGCCTGTTCAAGTGTGTGTTATGCATGTGGTGTGTGTTAATCTTGTGTATCTTTTGGTAAGTCTTTAATATATTACCAGAAGATCCTGTGTCCAATGCTGAAATTTGACAGTTCTAATCAGGAAATAGGATGTACTCAGAAATGTATCAATATGTTTCCCGTATTGCTGTTAAAATGCTCGTGTTTAACACTGACTAAATCCAACAATAGAACAACAACAGCAGCAACAAATTGCCTTTTTTCTACTTGAATGCCCTAAATTAAAATGCAGCAACTACATTACAAAATACGACATTATGTGCCGAACATCTGTTCTTATGCCCTGCTTTATACTCTATATAGCTGGGCCCATGTGGTTGTATGCACAGTATACAAAAGTGTCTTTGTGTGGTGTACACACAAAGTAAATGTGTGTGTGTGTGTGTGTGTGTGTGTGTGTGTGTGTGTGTGTGTGTGTGTGTATGTGAAGTACTGTGGGGGCGGGAGTTGTGTGAGGATCTGGATGTCATTCTGCCAAGGAAAACACTACAAGTGCAGGTCATCTTAAGTATACCCACATTACCAGTGTCTTCACAAAAAAAGAAAACATCACACTGAATATCTGTTGCATAAGCTCGGTGATGTATTGCTCGTTTCCACCTTAAGTTATACGATCAATACAGAATTGAACAGCGATGTAGTTGTTCAGTCATGATGTTGACAATAATAATAATACATCAGACTTATATAGCGCTTTTCAGAGTCCTCGAAGATGGTTTACAGAAGAGACATAAAACACAATTTAAAAAAAAAAAATTAAAACAATTAACAGTAAATTCTTTAATGTAGGTCCAAAAATAAAAACATAAAGTGAAGATTAAAACTGAATAGAGTCTCCTCGGGAATAAAAATATTTGCTTTCTCAGTTAGTAAATTGGTGCAGCTGTCAGACAGCAGCTTGGCTTTACACAGCAATATAGTGGCTCAGTGGTATTACTAAAATCACAGTATTTCAAAGCAGTCGTCTACGATTCAGCGCGACCTGTGCACAGCAGCTGTGTGTCCATCAGCCAAAAGGATTCAATCTGCTGAGTTCATTAGCAAAAACCATGAAAGCTTCTCTTGATGTTTAGCTGTGTCAGTGTCTGTGTGTGACCGTTAGAGAAAGAGGCAAATAGTGAATCTGCAACCTGAATGCTGCAACACCTCACGGGTAATAAAGCAGTCTCATGTATTCTCGTTCACCCAAGCCCACACACTCCTATCTCTCTCACAAATATGGGCACACACACACAAAAAATGCAAATTACAAATGTAAAGACCTATGATTCCCCATCTGCCCTCTCTGGTTTTATTTCTTTGTGGTTCATCACTTGCAAAGTGCACCAGTGAATGTCGGTGCTCCATTACTGCGCAGCACATCTGTAAGAACACACATGCATGATTGCAGATGTGTGTCCATGTAAGGAAGCACATATGAAAGACAGTTGCTGTCATGGAAACCAAAACAATGGCTGAACTCAGGAAATGAAAGGAGGATCGTGAAAAGCCAAACTTCAGCTCTTCAGTTTTATTGAAATTCCTCTTCTGCTGCTTTTGGCTCAAGCGGGCAGCTGATGCTTAAGTCAAATATTTTTACAAAAGCAAGCAGTGGATTACTGACTCCATGTCGTAAATACAGAATCTGCTCTGATGTGAAATTACTACAAAAGCTGCATGACATGAGAAGGAAAGGAAGAAAACTGTTGCATAACTGCACAGGTGCATCCAGCTCTGTCAGGGTTTACAGCCTCTCTTTATTGTCTCTTTGACAGCTCTTTCACATTATGATTTGGTGTCATCCTCAGTTATCATGCCTCGCATGTTAAATTAATCTCGCTCACTCTGTCAACTTCAGTCTCCCTCACATACACGTGCGTGCACACACGCACACACACACACACACAAATTGGGAAAGTCAGCCAAATACAAATACAATCTATAAGGTCACTCAGACAGCACAGACCTCCTTAGTCTGTATATATTTCCTTAAAATCTCTGGTGAAGTTTATGGCAGAAAATTCACATTTGAATATAAGTAAGACTACAATTACTGACATGATATGTGTGTATTAATGTAGCCACGCCTGAGTTTGAGACGATAGCGTTGCTACAATTGTGACAGTGTTACAATTATTACAATTTTACCATGAAACCAGTGAGTTCTCCATAATGATGCTTTTTGTATGACGTTTGAGCAAAACCATATGAAGATTATCCCAGAGGAAACAGGTACCCGTGAATGGACTGTGATATGGAGTCACCTTATTTCCACACCTGGCTATGTTTTTGTCACTACTGAAATGTACTACCATCCTAGAAATACTGCCACACGGTTGTTTGTCTCCTCACACCGGTCAAGTTGCATTTACAGTTTACATCAGTGTCTGTAAAAACTTGGATGCTTCACACATCTTCCCACTGGCAGCACAGAAGATCTATACAATCAGCACAGTTTCAATTCAGCCACCAGTTCACTATCTGACTAAATGTCTCCCGCTCAGTTTCTCAGTTATGACATTGAGTAATGGCCAAAGAAGTGTTTTTGCAGAATTCCCTGAAGGTGTTCTTAAAATGTCTTTTACAAGAATGATATGAATGCAAGGTCATCGTGACTTTGACCTTTGACCACCAAATGCTAATCAGTTCAAAGTCTGAGCCAAATTTGAAGAAATTCCCTGAAAGTGTTCATGAGATATTACGTTCACAAGAATGAGACAAACAAGGTCAAAGTGACCTTGATCTTTGACCTCTGGCAACCAAAATCTAATCAGTCTTGAGTCCTAGTGGATGTTTGTGCTAAATTTGAAGAAACTGCATAAAGGTGTTCATGAGATATTGTGTTCATGAGAGTGGGCCGTATGGATGGACAGACAACCCAAAAACATAATGCCTCCGGCCTCCGCTATCACTGATGCAGAGGAATAAAAACAGAGGAATTACTTAATATTTGGTCAATATATTTGGAAATGTGTTATTAACTGCATTTTATTAATAAGAAACTGTACTGTATAAAATTCCACAATTCATACATGGTCTGTCGTTTCCCTTTAAGAGGGCCTGTAAACACAAACTCTGCACATGCTCTGCTGTTGTACTTTATCGAGGATGCATTCACACAGTATCCACACGAAGCTAACACAACTCTGGCTCCTTCTTTTCTCTCTCTCTCTCTCTCTCTCTCTCTCACACACACACACACACGGACGCACGCACACACACATGCAGAAATGCAAGTTCAAGATAACAAGCAGGGACAGTGCTAGTGTGAGCCACAAATGAGCAGTTGCGTTAAGTGACTAAACACATACTTCTACCATCATCTCTATGGGAGTCCACAGTCCAGACGTCGCTGCTTGTGCCAGCCATTACACACACACACACACACACACACACACATACACACATTGCCAACTGCTTCCTCCGTCACACACATACAAATTTACGCTCTGCTTTACACGCACAGCCAAAACATTGGCACATTAAGCACTCCTCATATGGAAGTACATGTCATCAACCCCCCCAGCGAAGACTCCAATGATAGACTGTGATTACTGCATCAAAACAAAGACTGAAGCAAACAGCAATATTAGGAACTCAAAGGTCATTGATTCAGGAGGAGGACTGTTGACAATGTGCTGTGGAGTTCAGCACGTTAGCATGTGCCAGATTTACCGTCCCTCTCACTCCCACCGCCCATCTCTTTACACATCCATGGCCTTTCCCCCGTCCTGAGCACGAGCACAGACGCCCCCTGTTGCTGATTGGATGGAACAGTGTAATGCTGCTCTGTCCAAGCCACTTTGTTTGTTTCCCATTTACAGAGTCAGGGCTGTGTGTGGATGCCGGATTTTTTTTTTAAGTGCTCGCTCAGAACAGGCAGCTAACAGACCGTGAGAAGATATTATGTTTGCCATTCTATAAATGTACAATACGCACTGTTTAACTGGCACACAGCCTGAAGAGCACTACTACTACTGTGACCTTGGTTTGTCTATGAGTGACAATAAAGCTGGAAAATAATGCAAGGCACTTTAATACAAGAGAAAAACAAAAGCAAACTGTACACGCACATCGAGGAGCGGGCAGAGGGGGAACCTGAGCAGAACTGTCATGGTGAAATATGGTCTCACTCCCAGGATATCAAAACATGTTTCTTGGGCAGCGGCCATCTGCGCCAGATATGGATACAGCATGCCCTTTAGCTTCTGTATGAGGTGCGCCAGGCTTCCAACCAACTCAGATGTAAACCCATCTGTGTCCTTTACAGGCATTCAGAGCACCGGACAGAGCACAAAGAGTGAAGAAGACCACTTAGGGCAGTGGAGAGTGGAGGGGGATGGATCCAGCAAACACAGGGCTTGACCAAGGGGACCAATGATCATTTCCCGTGTGAAACTACAAGTCAACATAAAGCTGGGGGATAAAATGACAATGATTATCTTAATGTAATTTCCCTTGATAGTGATAAAAAAATGTTTGATAAATCCTTTATATAATTAAACCACATATACACCCACAGAGGGGGCGGTAATGAACCTTAAAGGCCAGTTACTACCCACCATTAATCAGAAGAAGAAGACGGAAAAGTAATAGTAGTAGTAGAAAAAAAAGAAGCTAAGACAGGCCACCTTTCGTCGGCCACTTAAAGCCGTGACACAACATGCCGACACTCGAGACACGGCAACATGAGGCAACACAGCAGGGGGCTTCCCTGTATTCTCAGAAACACAACAAACTGACCAGCATGTACATTTTGCACTGGCGTGAGAGGAAGTATCCCTCCACGCCAGCAGACGGCGGTCATCCGTAAGAGTAATTCAAAATGGGAAACCGGTTGCCAGTTAGCACTTTAATAACACAACCCAATATTGAAAGAATGAATCATGAATCAACACTGAGTTTTTTTGTCGTGCCAATCTTTATTCACTCATCAGTCACTCCAGTCGGCTCACGAGAGTCCATCACTATATTTTCCTAACCTCGACCAAGTACTTTTGTTGCTTAAACCTAACTGCTGACGTTATCTGTCAAGATGCGCTGCAAAAGCGACATCACAGTGACTGCAGAGGAGTGTCTACTTTACGCATCCTTATTCCCCTTCTCTTTCCTCCTTTTTCTTTCTTTTGTCTATTTACCATGTATCACTCCCTTGTTTTTAACCAACAGGCTGCACAAAGACCCTGAAAAAGGCCTGTCGGTCGCAACCTGTTGGTCATTTTCCATACATATTGCTATGTAAAATAAAGGCATTTTAATTTGCACAAATCCTACAGTGTGCTTTGGATTGTTTTTGAAGGAGAATTGCATTTTATATTTTTTAGTGAGACCATATTCCAGCCATGCAATGAACCCTTCACAAGATGGACCACAGTAACAACACCGCTGTAGCGTGGCTTTGGTCTTGTGTAAGAGGCCTGAAGTTCACTGAAGTCAGTGTTAAAATGCATATGTGAACTAACTGTCAATGTAAGCTTCAGGGAATAACTGATTATGGATCTGTGTGATTAGTTAAACCGCAGTGTGTTTGAACCTGTGACAGGAGCTTCTGCTGCCCGCTGGCCTACAGATGGAGCTGATGAACTGTTGCCAGAGTGTGCCATAAAGCTAAGTACTACTTTATGTAAAACTTCATTAGATGTGTCTTTCAACACTGCAATAACATTCACGCAAGAGTGTAGGTTTTGTTTCAACACTGTTAGGGGGAGACACAAATGAAATGAGCAGGTTTTGGGGGTCTGCTGCCAGAGTATTTTGAGCATCAAACACATAAAGGGAAACTTTTCAAGTTTTCTACCAGCTTTGTATCAAAATAATGCGGGTGGTTTGTGTAAATGAACTATGGAAAACATCCCTCCATCTAACCAGCGCCCAGATCTCCCTGCTCGTCTCTCAGCTCAGAATATTCGCATTAACGTATGCCCGCCGCCACAGACACAAAGAGTATATAGAAGCAGGTCAAGAGAGAGACCCAACTCTCTCTCACTCTCTCTCTCTCTCTCAAACGCAGACTAAACTCAGATCAAACCGAAAAACAAGACAGTGTGCATTTCAGCCTATCGTCAAGCTGTGATATGAGATCATTTGATACCAGCAGGCCACCATATTGTTTCCTGTAGAAATTCGTTCAAGCTTGATTATGCCACCCACCAGCTGAAACATTTTTTGGTCTTGTACGGCGCTGTGTATTCTAAATGTAGGTTTTCTTCCAAAAAGCAAAAGCAAATGCCATAGTCCCTTTTCTCTTTTTTCAGAAAGTATTTGCCTCTCTCAACTGCATAGACAGCCCAGATTTATGAAAATCTTTCCAGCAATAAATACTTCTTTTCCTGCATTCTCAGGCGAATTTTTATGCACTAATTTGTGTTTTTTCTGCACCAATTTATTCTGTAAATGTCTTAAATTTTGTCCAAAAAAACCTCTGTTATGCTCATGTTTTTATTAGGGATGTCTTGATCAAGTTTTTTTAAAAATTTTTTTTACCCCAGATCCTGATCTGAGTTATTTAATTCTGAGTATGTCCCAATACCAAGCTGCAATCTTATACTTGTATTTACTTGGATAACAGAGTTGCACAATGCACACTTGAGTATTTTAAAGTTATTTAAAGCAATCCAGTGTATATTCTCGACAGTTTAACGGCTCTGCAATGCAATACAAGAAAAATTTGATCATCCCTAGCTGACATCCCTAGTTTTTACAGGGTGGGGGGGTGTCCCTGCATTGTGTACTCTGCATCTCTCCTGAAATCTGCACCATTGCTTTTACAGTGTGCTATGAAGCATATGGTATATGACTTTAGATGATAAAAATGTGATTCTTGACCATAATTTCATAATAGAATAAATCTTACCTTGGCTTATCAACTTCATCTAATCAGTCAACATAGCAGCTATGTTTGGCTTCTCTTTATTCAATCAATTAATATTCATTCTTAAATAGTAGCATTTTTTAGGAGCAAAATTGCAAAAATGTCAAGTAGACACATTAAGGTAACACATTTGTACAAAGCCTGCCATCTCAATTAAACATGGCATTAGAAAATCTGTGCTGTCTGGTTGTGTGTCATAGCAGAAAACACAGTATCATTACATCACTGGGGGATGACAAGCATGTAACTGTCATTAGTGTAAACAAGTTTCACTTGTTAGTCTGAAACAGGGGGGGCAGTCATTAACAACCCCAGTCCCTGACTCTTCATGTATTAACCACTTTTTATGACATTTAGGAAATGTTTACCAAAAATCCAGACATCACACAAGGTATGAAACAAAACAGGGCTCCTACAGCTTAAGGCAAGTGGTATCTAAGACTTTTTAAGAATTTATTAAACACCTCTTATTTAAAACCAGTTTTACAGAAGCCATCAATTACTTTGGGTTAGAGAGAAATTCATTTTATCTCTTAAATATTTGTGATAAAATAAAGCATGGGTCTTTGGTGATATAATGCAAGAGGCATTCTGTAAATTATTATTATTATATTAAAGTTACCTATTGTTTTGAGCCTTTGCAATGCAAAGTAAGAAAAAAAAGATTCATAAAAATCATACCTCCAATGTCTAAGCATTTTAAAATCTTGTAAGACCTTTTAAGAGTCCACGGGAACCCTGATTAAACCAGTTACCAACTTGTGTTTGTGTGTTCATCAGTCCCTCTGTCAATAGCTATATGTTTTTCAATCATTCATATTTGAAGAATATTTAACAAATGATTCATGTTTTTAAAAAATGCTGACACCCAGAGTTGTAACAATATCCAAATGTGAAGCTGATTCAAGCTGTGAATTCTCTGCGGGCATCCAAATGACCTCTGTATCGGTTTGTGCGCGGACATTTCAGTCTTTACATGCTTGTGTCCTTTTGTCCCCAGTAAAATAAATAGCGCTGCAGCTCCAGAGTTATGCAATAACGGTGGTACGGGCAAACACTACATGATACCATACGCGATTCGCTGCGTGTTGCCTTACGAAGGATGTATGAATCATATTCACCATGAAAAGGTCATTGTTTTTGCTCAGCTACCTTCAGCAGGAGCTGCCCGCGGTGTTGAGTCTCAGATAGATAAGTCAGAAATGACCTTAAAGCAAAGGCAGGAGGCTTGCAGACTATTTGTCTGTCCCCTAGACAAGGTGGGTGCGGAAAAGACACAGTCACGTGCAGGATGGGTTGTGTGTCTTACTATTGCAGAGACATGACTAAACAAAGGAAGGACAGGAGAAAGCTGAGCAGGAGAAGAATGAGGAAATGACTGTGAGTTACTGACAGGGTTTTTTGTTTTCCTACATGTGCACGTGCGTGTGCGTGTGTGTGTGTGTGTGTGGTTGCTACATCCTGTTACTCACTTGTGCCTCCTGGTGGTAGCAGGACCCCAATCCTTTGCCCTGTGCTCTGCCCAAGGAGGAAATTGCTTTCTATTTATAATGAGCTGCTGCATTAAACCAAGCCTTACTAACAAGACGGGCAGACTCATGCTATTAAGGCCTCTGTGACTTTGCAGCATTGCACTGTTCTAACCCAAAGCAGCTCTGCAGCACCTCGGCACTTGTGTGGACAGAGTAGCACATAAACACATTCAGTAAATTCACCTTTCAGGAGCTCATGTCAACAGAGAATGCACTAAGTACAGAAAAACAGGAGAGAAATGAATGTTATTATTAGGGTGAAACAAGGGACGATGTGTGAGAAAGGGGACATAAAGTAACAAATAGCTCACTACTGAAGGAGTTCAACTGGAAATTAAATATGAGGTATTTTTAACTCCTCTCATTGTTTCAAAATATAACAGCAGTAACACAAACTTGTGCTGGTGGGATTGTAAACAGGCCAGACATCACATAGACATTTTTTGGGACTGCCCAAAATTGAAGTTATATTGGAAAGGGATTCATACAGAGATACTGGCAGTCCTGAATATTGACTTACCATTAGACTCAATGTATTTTATTTTAGGGGCAATCTCTGAGGGAGATATGTCTAAAAGAAAGGTCTGTTGCTCTTGCAAAACAAAGCGATAACTCTTGTTCCCGCCACCCTCCCTCAACGCAAAGACTGGTTGGTGAAAATGTACTGAATGGAAAAAAGTGACAGCAAAACTTCATGTAAGGATAGACAGGTTTTTGATTCTATGGGCTCATTTAATTACCTATTTCAGATTACTGAAGTAATAATGTTCTAAAATGATTTAATTGTGAATTTGGCCAAAAATAGTAATTTCTTTTACTGAATTTTTATTTTATTGTATTACTTTGTTTTCTTGAAAGTCCTCTATGTGGATGCATATGTCGTCATGATTTATACTCTGCATATTTGTTTGCCGGACTGTGACTAGTACCCTTTTTTCTTTCTATTTTCTGAGAAAGTAGAAATGGGGTCAACAGATTCTTGGCCTCGCTAATTATCGGGTCCTATATTTGGCATTTTGCCGATTTTCTGTGTCTGCGTTTTAATGACTGCTGTTAAATTACTTAACCAAAAACCAACACCAGGAAAAGAAAGTGCCAGCATGGGAGGAACTTTTACTTTGTTAAAATTCAGGAAGCTATTTTTATTCAAGTATTTTAAATTTTTACTGAACTTTATTTAAAAAAAATGTTGCAGGGAACTTGCTTTATATGATGTAGGCATTTAAACAGAGTTTTGTGTTGAAGTTTGTTAGATTCCAAATACTAAATTTCAACATAATAGTGTCATTTTTATTGTAAATGCATATTGGTTCCAAATATTTGTTATCAGTCTAATCATGGAAATTTACGAAACATTGTATTCAAAAAAAAAAAAAAAGAGAATGCACTAAGTGAACTGTCTAAACATCCACAAGCCTAGAAGTCGGCTTATCTGCAGCGCAAGGTTTCAGTTTCTCTTTGTGCTGAAAGTTACACCCATTTTCAATGTATCACGGAGTAAAAACCTGCTTAGTTCGGCAGCCTATAGTGATATAATTTGATCCTTCCTTTATACATCAGGCCTCTCAGCACCTCGGGTTTCATATCAGTCCTCAGTCCACCTGTGAGGCTGCAGAGCAGAGCGGTGTGAAATGGCAATCTCCACTACAGCCTTACCTGCTGGCTGCTATAGTAAAACTAGCTCAGCAGTTTTTGTCTCCAGCGCTCCTCCTGTGACTACAGCGTGAGCTCTGTAGAACAACCAAGGCCAAGCTGGCACACCTGCCCTACAAAGTATTCTATTGTTCAGCCTCTGCTGAAAAGGGAAAGATTGCATTATTCGTCCTCTGGTATCTGATTTAATGTCGACGCTGCAGAATTAAACCAAAGTCCTGTGCAAGCAATGGATAAGGATCAGTATGAGGATCAGCAAAAACATACATAGTGCAGTTAAAGAAGAATCCATATAAGCACAGAGGAGGCAGTTACGCATTTTAAAAAAGTTAAAATCCAGATGAAACAGCATTTCCAGAGTATCAGTACACTACAGCATTGGCAGATGAGATATAACTTTGTGATGAATTTTGTTTGAAAAGTGGACATGTCATAACAGTGAGGCCCCGACAGTGTAAAGCCGACAGGATGGTAGTATTCATCGAGGAGAGGGAGACAAAGTCCATATGCTCAATGTAAAGTTAGTTGCTGAGGCAGTTTGCAAAAAGCCTTGTCCACAATGGGGCTGTCAGAGATGCCACTTTCCCTAAATCCAGCCAAAGGGCCCGTAACCACTAGGGCTGTAAATCGCCAGTTTCATCACTATACAATATTATATTGATTCTTTAAACAATTATGATTAATTACGATTTTTGCCGATATCACAAAGTCTGCCACGATACAATTTCAATTTGATTCGATTAAGGGGCCTACGGTTGATAGGAAACAAGATTGTTTAAAACAATCACTCACTGAAAAAGCTGCTTGGTCATAAAAGATGAGTAGTTAAGTGCACTAAAGTTTACTTTAAATTCCCTCCACTAACACACATCAAACAGCACACAGAATAAGTCTCCCAATAGCCATAAAATATGGATTAACCGAAAAGACCATTTAACATTCAGCTCAATAATAACTGTCAAAGTGCGCAGACAAAACAATTTTTTTTTGCTCGTCAGACAGTAATAGCTTGGCACTTTCACATTGCATAAATTAGCCTTGCAGCTAACGGAGTTCAGCTAAATAATTTTTAAACTCATGGCTTGTTTGACTCACTGCATCTACCGACCAAACACAGCAATTAAAACACGAAAATAATGTTACAGTGTTGCAGCAAGAAGTTAGCAAAGTGAGATGGCGTCCAAAATATTTCCACACTGCTGCTTTATTCCCGAGTAGACAGTGTTATCTTTGCCGTATATCTCTTTGGCTGCCTGCAGCTGTTTGAGGCGGCGCAGAATTTCAAAATAAAGGCGCATTCTAAAGATCATGACATGGATCGATGTTTTCACTTTGCATCGATCGAACTGCATGGTTGATCATTGAATCGATATTTCTATCCAGATCAATGAACTGTTACACCCCTAGTAACCATGGCAACATCAGGTGATTTTGTCATAAGCCTGTCCAGCTGTAAACCTATGTGAAGCTCACGGCATGACAAAAACTTTTACAAAAATATAATTACAAAAGAACATATGTGTATATCTATCTATCTATCTATCCATCTATATCTATTTATATATATATGCGCCACAGTCATCGTAACATAACAGCATGTCAAAATAAATGCAAGTTTGTGTGTGCAGGGTCTGATCGGCAGCGCTGAGCTACAGCATCAAGAGTAGAGGAGAAATAGCAGCATATACAGGTCCAGGTGGAAACAACTCAGTTATTTATATATGTGTACTATTTATGGATTGAAGACAATGTTTTTTGTTTTTGGCTGCTGTTCAGATGAGTAATTTTTGATTTATCTTATCATTTTTGTTGTTATATTAATATTTTATACAGAATCTAAATCTCACTATGAGTTACTACTGTCGTTCACAATAGAACTGAGATATTTTTTTAGTTTTTACTGAATATTTGAAGGTGAAAATATTGTGATGTAATTTTAAAGCCATATTGCCCACCCCTGGTACTCTATTGAGTGGTTGAAATCAACCAGCCACAGCGGAGGGAAGACGAAAAAGTTAATTTCCATCCCTGGCTGTAGAGAGTGATGAGCGAGCGAGAGGTGAGCAGGTATGCTAAAGCTACAGGCGACCTGCTGAGGGGGTGGGAGGAGATAGAGGCGGGGAACTAATGTGCATATTCAACATTCAGTGCATACTAAATGAGGAAAAAGTAGTTATGTCCAAGCCATTTTGAGGCATGAAGAGATTTTTTCATGGAAAAATCTTGCAAATATGTAATTTTGATGCAGAGAGCTGTGTTTTCAGGGTTTAATCAATGCCAGACAAGGAACTTTAATGATCTTGTTCATGAAGCATGTCAGCCACGGCTAATGACGCTGTGCAGTCCAGGACCGACTGATAAGAATACTAAATGTACCATTTTGGTTCATCCTTAATGGCTGCATGTATAGCTCCCATCTGACACTCATATTTAGTGAAGACATATAGAAAATCCATTAGAATACAGTGACAAATATTACACAGCAATGCCACAACAGGCTCAGACAACAGACATAACGACAGCGTCGTTAAAAAATGTCAAACTTTCCGTCACATGTTCATACTAACAGCTTTGGTTTGCATAATAAAGACTAAAATGAGACGTAGAATGTAAATTATTTCCAAGAAAAGCTCATTATTTAGTTTGATGCTATTTGGTCATTACTAGAGTCAATATTGAAATGCTCCGAGATCTTTCTCTCTGCCAGACACCTTTGGATGTGATCTGAACACATGAGAGGGTGAAGCTCTGAATATATAAACACAATTTATGACAACGCTCTGAATTCATTAACATTGCAGTTTCTTGCGCAGCAAATCTATAAAAAGACCTGAGGTTTAGAGGATATACAAAAAGTTACAAGTATGAAACAAGCACCTGTCGACGCTATATACATAGACCATGATCAGTGTGAGGCTGGGACACACATTAGTGAGTGCTGAGAGTAGCTTTTTAAAAAAAAAAAAAAAAAAAAAAAAAAAAAAAACCTGACGTAGTAAAGTATTTATTTTACTACATTTTATTATAATTAAATTATTTTTATTTCACTACATTTTGTTGTACTGTATACAGGCAGGAGAAATAGACATTTTACTCATAAAGGCAGAGATGCAATAATGCAACTTTTTCTTCCCTGATACTGATTTGATTTGACATGATAAATACTAATCTAATATGATATCTCCATTCCCAAATTTCCCAAAATAAGCTCCCAAATCAGTAAACCCAACAAAGGGCCCTCTCACACCAGGCCAATGGTCCGCTGTTTGTCAGTGTGGGCACTCGGGTTGGGTCTTGTTTAAGATTACAGTACCAGTACCTTTACCAGTACCCGTACAGTGATACTGATGCCAATCGAGTACATTATTTGATACTCCCAATGTGAATGTAGTGGTGTGTATATCTTAAAACTTCAAGTAATTAGGCTTTTTTTTTTTTTTTTTTGCTTCTATCACCAGGGAGAAAGATATGGAGCGAGTAAAAAAGACAGAGATTGTATGCCACTCGTTTAACTGCACCAGAGGATTACTGCACCCAGTATACCGACACAACACCTCTCTGTACTCTCTTAAAACAACCCAACTGGCCACCAATGTTGTTAGACACTGATTTTTGGTTGAATTTAGTTTTTGACATCTGGCAACCAGAGCAATTACTAAAGGTTGACCAATATTGTTTTTTCAGGGCCCAGCAACTTTTTTTATAAAGTCAAGTGAAAATTAAAATGAAAACAAATAAAATGAAAAAGCTTCCTGAGGTTTTACAAAGTAAAAGTTTCTCCAATGCTGACACTCTCTTTGCACTTTTTAATCAATTCATTTTTATCAGCGATCACTAAAATAAAACGCAGATACAGATGATCGGCAAAATGCCAAATATTGGCCCCAATAATCAGCTAGTCCGATAATCTGTAAACACCTAGAAATGACAGCTGCTGCTGCTGCTGCTGAGTGTGAGCGTGTCAGCGGGGAAAGTTGTGAGAGTCTGCACACACCAGTGTTCAGGCTAACTGCTGGCATTACGGTGCTTTTCATTGAGGAGTTTAACGACAGAGTCGAGCCGTTTCGGCGTCTGTGTGTGTTCGTTGGCATGCTGTGTAGCTTGTGCCTACAGACATTTAACTGACGTGGCCGTGAGGATAGCAGCTTGAGATGGTTAAAACAGAGTCTGCTGGTCCAGCAGAGAGATGGGATGATTCAGGATCAGACACCCGACACAAAAAGGATCGAATGCAGGTATCGTCTGACTGGAGACCTTTCGATACCACTTGGTACTGAGTTGTTTTATCGGATAATTTAAAGGTATTGCATACTGATTACCCAGCCCTAGTGGGCACATCAGTGAGCGCATGATACCCGAGATTTGGCGGTATGTCCTGCACTGTTGGCACTGGTCGGACCTTATTTGTTTGTTTTTTTAGTTGATTCAGCATGTTGAATCAGCGTCAAAGACGGCAGAGCCAGTTGGTGAGAAAAATCACCCATTGACAGCTCAGCTCAGCGCATGAGAAGAGAAACAGAAGTGAGGAGAGAGGCTATGAGGTCGAACCAAACTTGCTGTATTAAGGTAAGAATTTGTTTTAGACATTGAGCTCTTTAGCAGAAACAGTTCACAGTTGTTTGCTAGTGTTCACCCTGGTTACAATCCTTTTTTTTAACATCAAGTTGTGCTGTTAATGTGCTAACTAATGTCTTAAATCTGTTGTGTCGTTCTCTCAGTTTTCCTTTTTGAATGACAAATACCAACTACCACCATCTGCTGGAATTTAAGTGTGGTGTGTTCAAGCGTGACTTTTTCAGACAGGCGAAGAGAGGTGACACGACAGTCGGCCTTAACACCTTAACCTTCAAAGTAAAATCCCTGCCGCATTAAAGCTTTCATATTAAAATGCATCCATTAAGTGTCTTTATGCATCAAGATGAGCTCACCACAGAAAAGGAACGAAAAGAAAATTATATTCGGCCTAATGTGGATTGTTCATGTCTGGCCGGTACCTGCTTCACTTAATGAGGTCAATTTGGACACAGAGCATCCATAAACCAAGACACTAAAAGTGCTGTGTGTGTCTAATGACTTCAGTCCAGCAAGTACAAAAGACTTTTCATGCATCTATTCAAATAGTCTTAAACAGCTTTTGTTATGGGAGCAAAATGCACAGATGTTTCAGTAATGTTTTCTCCAGAGTCCAATCCGCCTCTCAACATGATGTGCACATTTTCTCACAGCTGACACTCAGTACGTTTACATGATGTTAGAAAAGTTGAATTATTGTCGGACTGAAGCAAACTTTTAAAATACATGTAAACATGTTAGTCCGACTTAAATCGGACTAAGTGGAATTTCTAGAATTCGCAGTAACACACCCAGATAATTCAATTGGAAAGCTTTGCCATCACGTAGACAACTGAGTCAGACTTTCACTGGCCGAGGCGTTCTGCGCGTCCTCCTGCCAGCCTCCCTCAGTGGTCAAAGATAGGGACTATTCATTATTTCTGAAGGGGGAAGTGGTGCTACAAATCGGGTCAGGCATTTAAGAAAGAAAAAGCACTGAGGAGGGACTTGTTTTTTAAAATATTGGCTTACGTGAAGGACAACAACTTTCAATGGTAGTATTTTATATTTGCTTTAACAAAAAAGTACAGTCCTGCAACACCGACATGGAAGCTAAGCGATGTACTGCTGTAGACAGGGCCGCAGCAAAACATATTTTGGCCAGCCAAAAAAATCAATGTCAGTTTGGATGTTCACTATATTTGAATATTTGTTCCTTTACCTAATGCAACAGCTGATGGAGGCAGCGATAGACCAGCAACTCCGCTGTTCGGTGACACAAATGTCTGGTGTTTTTGATATAATGGTCTCAAATCCCTGTTGGTAAGGGCTGTCTTAAGGCAAGGTAAAGCGGTGAAAATATTCTAAATACAGAGTATAGCCTAGGTTTTTTTTCCGGTGGCTTTAAAATAATCAGTGAAGGCAGAGTTTACTCAGCGCCGTTTGATTAAATGTATCTGATGCTGCAGTTTTCTACCCCGATGTTGTACATAAACAGTTATGATGGTGATTTGTTCTATATCATAGACTGTAGAAATAATATAGGTTTATTGCAACTAGCTGAAAGGGGGCATTATCCGTGGTGGAGTCAGACATACCTCTGTCAATAAATCCATTTTACCCCGGTGCTTGTATACTGGGGCAGTGTCAAATCACATGGCCTAATCAAGCTATGACCATAGCTCGACTGAACTGTACACATAAAGGTTATGAGTATCAGACAATCCAAGTCTTTCAAACTTCACCCCCAAACTAACCCTGACAACACACTGTACATAATACTGTATCCAACACTGTAATGTCCCAGATGGCCCACTTTCCCCTGATGCACCACCGCTGTGTAAACAAACACCCTGAGGTCACCCTCCAGGAGGTCAAACTGAGAAGCAGTACACCGTACTTCTTTAAAGTAGACCAGACGCACTTTTAACTAAAGCTGTAGCTTGTCTTTCACAGCGTAACAGGCAGAGAAACACTCTCCTTACAGTCTTTTACAGCGGGCTGGTAACCTCGCTCTAACATGTTTCTGCTCTCAGACGAGGCTTTCAAGAACCTTCAAATGTCTGCAGACGCACTGTATAAGCTGCTCATGAATCATTGAACACTACAGCTAAATTCTGCTCATGTAAGGACCACATTCTGCGTGCATGTCTGGCTTTTAGAGAGCGCACTCATCCTCAGCTGTGGAACAATGCTTACAACACTACATCACCCATAATTCATCACAGAGACATAAATGCACAAGGTGCACAGAGTGGTGCAATGACGATAAATTCTATAAATAGAAAGCTGAATAAAAACCTCTGTACAGGGAAACTATGACATGATAAAGCACCGATGAGGATAGTTGTCAAAGTGTTTCTCTGTGTGGGCGCAGCAGATACTTCGAATCTGCATGATAAAGCAATATACTGAAGATACGATCTGTACGCAACGTCTTACTGTTTCTGCAAAATCTCTGGCTACATCTTGAAAGGGCGATAAAATCAAACTTTATCAACTGAAAGAGGATTATGAAGCAACAGCACGTTTTATAATCTATCTTGAAACTATTAAAGCAAAGAAGAAAACAACTACAGGCACAGGAGGAGATTATCTTCCATTATTTAACCCCGTAGCACAAACCACACATTAGGTTTCTGACAATTTGAACTCAAAAAGTCCACATTAAACTATGCAGAGCAATACTAGTCATACCAGTCACTGTCAGTAAGCAGCAGCATTGACACAAATAAATAAATATACTATTTATGTATTGGCATATAAAGAGTACTCACCAGGTCATGATTTGTGGAGTTGGAATCATCTTCAGGGAAGGGGACATAGACAGCTAAGGCCATACAGTTGGCAAAAATAGCAATTAATATAAAGATATCAAATGGCCTGAGGAAAGAAGTTAAGGAAAACACAGAAGAAAGCAGATGTAACATAGCAAGAAGAAATAATAAATAAATAACATGAATAAAAAACTGTTTTGCAAATCCCCTGCTGTGACACTAAAACTTCTGCAACACTTGTAAATGTATTAACTATTCACAGAATTTAACAAGTTAAACATGAAAACAAGATAAGACATCAGAAGTGCATCTTTGATGGTCTTTTTAATCACTAGTACGTTTAAATGGCAGAACAAATCCCTGCATGATCTGTACGGCTTTGTTTGGGTAATTGAACTTAGCTGCCCTTTAAGCTATGTAATTGTTTACTTGTAGAACAGTGGTTCCTGATCAGAATACATCTAAGATAGATCAATAGATTCGTTGTTGTCCTTTTCCGAGGAAATGTGTTGCAGCAGTCTCTACAGGGCCTCGTTAAAAACTCTGGGATACAAATACATTATACAACATTACATATCTACTTTAAAGAAGTATTTCAACGATATTAAGAGAGTTTTAACATAAAACTAGGCCGTCTCTGCAGTAGAATGACGCACATGCTATTGAAACCGGTGCTACATGATCAGAGAAAACAGAAACAGGACGCTTTTTATCAGGAAACTTACAACTACCAGAATGCATCACACCTTGCCAGGGCGCTCCTGTTGTTGGTTAGGTTTTTGTCATGACCAGAAACTTTAAAAACAGAAATTATCATTGGATTTTCAAATTTCAGCAGCCCTTGAACGCATCATGTGGGACAAACATTTCACTTAGAAAGGCTCAAGGAAAAATGTGTGTAGGTTTGGGGAGGGTAAAAAAAAAAAAAGAAAAAACAGCCAGTTTTTCACAAACTTCTATTCAGAACGGACCTGTGACCCACTTTTGGACCGCAACCCACCAGTTGGGCACTAATTATTTCTAAAAAATCTTAAACTGAGTTCATTCTTTACCCTCTTCTGATCACTGACAAGGTTTTCTAATCACAAACTGTCAGACATAAACACGCACCACCGTCACTGCACTGTTGCACACAGTCCATGCAGAGCAGTTTACTCCTCATACGGCCGCAGCTGCACAGCCCAAAGTCTACTGGTAGTAAATCCCTACTGACCTTTTTTTTTTACCAGCAAACACACATAGGTGGATTATGAAATGTATCTTTGCGATCCACGTTAGGCAATCTCCGTTATAACATCTGATGGCTTTTGTGATGAAAGCATCTGCTTAAGCAACAAACCCACCACGCTGTCACACAGCTGCCAGCGCTGAGTCCCCTTTATGTATATACCCTACAAGTATTTTAGGATTCAGGGACTTTCACTTGGTCTTTTGTGCAAGAAACTTTTTTTCTGCACCATCATTTTTCTAACTGAGACTCAGGAGAAAGATTTAAAAATATATCAAATACTGTGGGATTGTCTACAATATATTAGTTGTTGAAAACACTTCACATCATACGTCAGATTGTGTCTATTACAGCTATAAAAAATGCACAGGCTTTTGGAATAACTGAACCAAAACTTGTTCCAGAAACAAGAAGGCAATGTCTAAACCAAGAAAAAATGTCTCTTTTCTTTTTTTTGTCACCTTTTAAGTTACCCAAGTCGACTGAGTCTGAGTCTTACTTTAAAAAGCACTAAATAAATTCACCTGATGTGGCAGTCATGAATAATTACCACAGCTAAGATGTAACAAAGGTATACACCCAGGACCTGTGAACAAGTGGGGCAACTAATGATCGTTTTCATTATCAATTTATGTGACAATTATTTTCCAGACTCATCCATTAATCATGTGGTCTATTAAAGCAGTGGTTTCCAACTGGTGGGTCGTGGACCAAAAGTGGGTCATGGGTCCATTCTGAATGGACAGTAAGTGATTAGTGAAAGTGTCCAGTTTATTTTGATGTAGACTTTGTTAACCCTTTGAAACTTGGAGCAATATCACTTTTCTTGTGCTGCCTTTTGCAGGTATTTAAACCTTTGAACCCCAATGAGTTTGTGCGATTTCTCGTAAAAACATGGAAAAAAGGCAATGAGCAACTTGGTAAGAAGTCTTCCACACATTACAAGAAATTTGTAGATTTAAAAATAGTTTTAAAAAGCTTTAAAATGTATAGAGGGGAAAAATATATTTATATTTACCATAATTGCATGTTTAAAATTATGTTACAGAATTATTATAATTTTTAAGCATCAGGTCATTTCCTTGTTTGTTTGTTTTTTTTCTCTTTTTTTCTTTTTTTAAAACAATTTTCAGGTAATTTCCTTGTACTTTTTAACATTTTTTTGCTAATTTTTGCTAACATTTTTTCTTTTGTTGCTCATTTCCTTCTTCTCGTGTTTTTGAAAAAAAAAATCAAGCCAGGTTAATCAGGTTTCAAAGGGTTGAGGGTCTCAAAACCTTTTATTACAACCATTTATTACTTGGCATTACTTGGCCTATTAACATGCTCTGTCTTTACAGTGTTTTTATGTCACCAGTCCTAAAGCAATAATAAGCTCTTTTTTGGATGCCATACTATTTATTTACTAAATTTAAAGGTATTGCACTTTATTCTTGAAATACGTTTTATGTGTTGTAAGCTCATGTGTTTACATTTTGTGGAATAAAATTGAATTTATGTGTGGACCCTGAACTAATCATTCAGATAAATCTGGACCCATGGCTGGACCAGTTGGGCACCAGTGTAAGTGCAGAAATGAGTGAAAATGTTTCCCAGCGCTCACGGTGGCATCTTGTTTTGCCCGACTAAATATCAAAAAGCCAAAGAAATCCAATCTACACTGATATAAAATGAAAAAAAGAAATATTGTCACATTTAACCAGAAAATAGTCAGTGTTTTTTCTTTATAAATTACTTAAATGATTACCTTATTATCAAGTTGCTAGTTTTCCAATCTAATAAATTGATCAATGAAGCATTTCGGCTCTATGGATGATCTCTGGTAAAATCCCAGCAGTCAGACATGCACCCAGCACCACATGTAGTAAAGGATACTTCCACTCCACCAGGCTGATGCAGGCCCTGCGTATGGGGTTGTTGAGGTTGAGGCAGAACAGAGCCCTCGGTGGCCTGCTGTTGGCGTTGCTGCCCTGTTTCTTGCTTTTGGCATACTGCTGCCGCTTCTTCTGTGCCAACGCACCTACCGGGATGGTAGTGGACGCCGGGGCAGGTAGGGCAGGAGGAGCGGGCGGTGCCACAGGGGCCGGGGCTGGGGCTGGGGCCGCAGCGGGGGCAGGGGTTGAGGCGGGAGGGGCCTCTGGGGCCGCGGGGGCTGGGTCTGGGGCGGGCCCGTTGGCGCTCATGGTGCGGGCGTGGCTCTGTGAGGAGCATCCAGCAGCATGGATCTGCCAGGGTAGACGGGGTGGCTAGAGAAGGGCAGAGTAGTCTGACCAATGAGCTGGCACGTCACCAGGGGGAGCGACTCTGGTGCTGCTGGCATAATTTGCCTCTGAGAATGAGGAAAAAAAGGTGAGAAGAGATGACATCAGTACATTTTACACTTTTTGCTCTAACAATAAAAGAATAATTCATATGGCTTTGAAGCGAGTGCAGAGTACATTACATCCATCCTCAAATCACTACATTGTGTTGCATAATGCAGTAGAACGAACTTAAAGGTTTCTCCGCCTGTCTCTAAAGCTCCCAGTAAATATGTCAGACCTGCTTAAAAGCTTCTCAGACCTCTCAGGTCTTCTTCTCAATCAGTGGTGTCGTGGAGGGTTTCAGCAGGTATTCGAGGCATAAACACCTGTTTTTCTGGCTGTTTACAGCAGTGGTTCCCAACTGGTGGATCGCGGTCAACAAGTGGGTCACGGGTCCACTCCGTTTGGACTGCAAGTGACTCACGACCATGTCAAGTTTGTGAAATCCTGGCTGTCTGGGTTTTTTCTGACCCTCCCAAAAGCTAAAAATTTTCTTCCTTCAGGCTGTGACAAATTGTTTTGACGAGTTTTATTTGGGTGGGCCTGCGGTTTGGAAGGCATGTTTTTTTTTTAAAAAATCCCCAAAAAGATTTTTGAGGGGAAAAAATGGCAAAAAAAAATGTAGAGAAAAAGAAAACCACCAGAAAAATTTTTAAAAATCACCACAATGTTTTTAAGAAAAAAAATGACCAATAGTTTTTTTTTTAATTACCCCAAATTTTAAAGGAAAAAAATCTAATTTTTTAAAGACAACATGCCTTTTTTTCTACAAAGTTCTGGACTAAACCCCCAATGTCTTCAAATGAAAGAAATGCCCCTGGTTTTAACTAATTGCACTTTTTTCTTACACTGTTTTATTTCATTGTGTTTTAAGCCCACATGTTATCTACATTTTGTCAAATAAATGGGATATATTCCTCCTATGTGTGGGTCCTGAACTAAGGACTACTGAGAAATCTGGACCCAGTGGCTGGACCAGTTGAGAACCATTGTAATAAAGGATAAATAAACAATTAAAGTTTTGCCTCAAAATTAATAATGTTGAATTTCTTGTGAAGGGCTATCAGTTAGAAAATATTAAATGAAAATCTCCTTTAAAAAACGTTCAAAGTCAAATAGTAGGGTTTGGGCAAAAATTAAAATGTCTTCATTGCAATAAAGATTAATATCTGAACCTGAAGTATTCAAAGAGCACTTGTATGTAATCACTACTACGACCCTGCAGCGCTTCTGTTCCTCTGTCTTCATAATAATGTGGAAACTTGCCTTCGGCTTTAGCAGTTTGTTAAAACACATCATAGTAAAATCACAATACATAAAATAAATAACACAACATGCACAATACAGACAAGACAAATAAACATGGTCCCAGTGCGAATTGAGGTTACAAATCTAGCAAAAGTTACTGCATTTATGAGGCTTCTTGTAAATGTTGCTGCAGCAGCTCTAAAGCATCGTCTCCAGTGCAATTTTCTGAATTCTTTAAAAAGGGATTAACAGGGTCAGCCAAAATTTGTAGAGCTATTTGTTTCTCCTGCATTTTAAACATATACCCCCATCGTCTCTGCTCTTTCTCAATATTTTTGTATAATTTTACTGGCCATGTTTGTGATTCTGGACCTTTAATTTTAGCCCCCAGGTGCCCATAAACACATTAAAACACTTTCAACAAGACTGAACAACAGTTTCTAAAATGATATTGGCCATATTGCATGAGTAAATATTCCCGATCAGATATGAGTGCTGCAAAAAAAAGCAAACAAAATAATTACATAATGTCATCAAATGTATCCTGGTGTTTGCTTCAAACAGTGAAAATAATGAAATGTGCAACTGAAGCTGAGGACCTTTCAAAACTACAAGACACATGGCAGGTTGGCCTGGTTCTCATGTTGCCATCAAGAGTCCAGATAAACAACCCAACATTTCCTGAGCCCGACCATATTCTACTAGGAAAAAAATATGAAAGCAGATGACGTGCAGATGTCAAAACACACGCAAATTAAGCTGTAGATTCAGAGCTGCCACTCTCAGGCATCACTTGGTCACATCAGTTGTGTAAGTCCTTGAACTGCTGAGCAGGCCCCACAGAGGGAGAAACAGAAAAGGTCACATTGCAGTGATGCTCCGAGAAGATTTCATTTTCATATTGCACAGAAAAATGGGATATGAGTGTCACTGTGATGTAAGACTGCACATCTTGTGGTGTATTCAGGCTGCCAGCTTTACATCTCCTTTGTGCTACGATGCTGCTGCTGCTGCTGCTGCCTTCATGTAGCGGAGGCTAGTGCGAGCTCAATATGTGAACAATGCGTACCAAATGCGCTTATTTTGGAATATTAATTTCTCTGCTGCATCGACAACGTCGACCGTGCACCCGTGATGGAAATGAACACTGACATTTCCATGAGCGATTCGTGACAAAATAACCATCATCAAGCGTCCTCGCATTTCTCCTTGGACGCCACCAAGGTAGGATATGGTGAAACACCCCCCCCTCCCCAAAAAAATGATGTGAAATGACAAGCTGACTCCGGGCGCTCATAGTGAAAATTGAGCAACGCACGGCCGTCAGATGGTCCTCGCTGCCCAGCAGAAACAGCTGGCAACGTTATTACAACAATCAGTGATGCTCTAATATAGTGGACAGTCCACATGACCAGAGCCCACCTCAGTTTGTAGGAAAGATACCATGCTCTGATAAAAAAAATGTATCTAAATGTCATGACAAGTCGATGAATCTCCTCCTCTGAATCCACAAAACACGACAGCGTCGACAGGAAAGTGGCCATTTAATAATAACTGCTGTCCTCTGACAGTAATAAGAAAAGCATCATCACTGCCTGCATGCAGGAAAACGCAGCTATGCTAAAAGAGGCTAACTTCAGTTTGTGGAGCAGAAACCGCACCGTGCTGTACCTTTTCTGAAGACTTTTATGGCTCAGCCGCGGTCCTCTCCGCTCGGTAAAACGGCTCCAGAGGCTTCGGAGGGCGAAAAACGCAGGTCCGGGGTCTCAGACGGCGGTTTAAAATTCATCAGCTCCGGGTAGCAGCAGGGTCACATAAAGCCTGTGCATTAATTAAGCTCTTCCATGGTGATCGCGGAGAGCTGGAGACAGGAGAGTGCGCACCAGACAACAGAGCATCCTCGTCCGCTGCCTGCTTATCGTCACGGCGCCAGTCAACAGTGAAACGAGTCTACATCAGAGCGCGAGCTCTCCTCCTGCTCCTGCACGAGACCCCCTGCTCACATCACACAGAGCTGAGCCGTGGCATGTCCGCAATGCTACCTGCTCCTCGATAAAAAGTGACACGTTTCAAACAGGGTGTCACATGCTGCACCCATTAATCACGTGAAGGTCACTAGAAGACAACTACTGAGTACTCAGATCAGCGGAGACGGTGTTATTTATTTGTAAACGTGGGAACAAACACAGGCAACTTATCTTACTGGACACACTTTAAAATAAGACACATTTATAAAGGGCTTTTATGAAATCTGAATTGACACCAGTTTCCTTGTGCTGCATTCAGAAGCCTCCCACAGACATTTAAACTTCTGAAATTTGAGCATATTGGGTTTTTTTCTTTTTTTTTTTCAAAAACATGGGTGAAAGGGCAATCCCCAATTTGGCAAGAAATGTCCTGCAAAATGCATTAATTTTTAAAAGGTGAAAAAGAGATAGAGGTAGAGAAATCATTAAAAAGTTGTCAAAAAAACAGGGGAAATGTCTAGCAAACTATAGTTCTAGTGATTATAATTCTAGATTTAAAATCATGTAATAGGAAGACTAAATATATTAGTTTTCTCATCATTTAAAAAACTTTTGGCACTTTTTTTCAGGTAATTTCCTTGTTTGTTTGTTTTTTCTTTTTTTTTCTTTTTTTTTGGGTTTATTTATTTTTTTAGTTTTTAGTTATGTCTTGCTAATCTTTTGGTAAATTCTTGCTAATGTGCTCATTTGCTTTTTCTATGTTTTGAATAAAAAGCAAATCTGTTGTGGTTCCAATTGGTTAACTTATAACTAATGGCTTTGCAATGGTTAATATATGAGTTAATAATGCTTCATAGATAGGGTGAAGTCAGGTAATTTGGTACACTTTATTGGTAGATTACCAAGAAAACTAGGGGTCGACCAATTTTTTTTCAGGGCAGATACCGATTATTAGTAGTTAATGAGAATGATATCCGATATTTTGAGCCAATAGGCATTTACAATAAAAATTAAAATCTTTCTGTCAATATTTGGAATTTGTAATATTTGCATCGTTGAAACTAGGGATGCACAATAATAGCATCACTTCATCTGCAAATTTTGGCTTTAAAATGAAATAGGCATCTGAATCGGGCAACATGACTTCTGCTAGTAACAAAACCGATTTGATTTTTCATAGACGAAGAGAACATGTATAAAACATCAACCTAAAGTTGAGGATTTTTTCTTATTTTGCACAATAAATGAATATTACAAACAATGAAAAGCAAAATTAAATTGGCTGATATATTGATATCGGTATTGGTTATCATCCAGATGAGTTGTTATATATCTGCGCATCCAATATCGGCAAAAAATCATATATTGTGCATCCCTAGTTGAAATGTAAAGTTTCAACATATCCACTACATAATAACGTACAAATGTAACATGTATGTGGTTTGCAGAAACATACAGTGCAATTAAATGTGTTTTAAATTAGGGGGTTGACAGATTATCGGCCTGGCCGATCATTGGGGCAGATATTAGGCTTATCTGTTCCGGCGTTTTATTTTAATGATAGCCAACAAAATGTATTGATTAAAAAGTGCAAATAAAGTGTCAGCATGGGAGGACCTTTTACTTTATCAAACCTCAGGAAGCTTTTTTTTAACCTAGTTATTTATTTATTTGATGTTGCCAGTTTCAGTTTTTTAATTAATCATTTGCTAAAGGCATTTAATGTTGTTGCACGTTTGTTATTTTCAAAATTCTTAACACTGACAGAAAGATTTTAATTTCTATCGTAAATGCATATTGGTTTTAAATTAACGAATAATAATCAGTATCGGCCCTGAAAAACTAATAAACTCGGTCAGCCCCTAATCTGGACCTGGTCCAATGTGATCAACATTTGAAAAGTGAAATCTACCTTTTTGCGTTTTCACAAACAGAATAAAGGTTAAGCAATGTAAGTTACTTTTCCCTTAATTCTCCCCTTAACTGCTGAATTGGAAGCTGAGAATCAGAAGCCAACTTCAGCGCTGTCTCTTTTAGTTGTTTTTAGCAGTTGTAGCAGGTGATAATGAACTAAGGAAACAACCCTTCATCTTACCAGCACCCTGATCTCCCCTGCTGGCTCGCTCGCTGTTGCTGAAAATACACATTGTAATTCCACATTTTCATATACCCATCGCCACAAACACAGAAGCTCTCATTTTCTCTTAACTGTGACCAAACCCCAAATAAATAAAGGTAAAATTAAGCAGTGCTAATTACATATAAACCAAGATTTTGTTGCTATAGTACCTAATATGTCTCCAAAACCATATTTCGGCGCACTGTTTGAATCATAATTTCTGAAATAAAAGTGTGAGCGACGTTTACTATATTGTTAAAAGGGACGCTAAAGATACTGAGACAAAACTAAACAGTGCCGATCAAATATAAACAAAGATTCTGTCACTGCGTTGCTAATTTCTCACCGAAAATGGTTTCAGGAAACATATTTTAGCTTACCATTTACCTCTAATTTGAGGTCTTTTGTTGTTTGACATCTGCACAGCTCCGTCATATTCATACTCAAATTTGTATGTTAAGTACAGTACTTGAGTAAATGTACTTAATTACATTCCACCACTATACAGCACCAATTTCAAAAAGATTTGTGTTATATTTTGTGTTTCTAATGGAGACAGACTAGGTTTATGAAAAAAACTTGTTTCCAGCAGTAAAATACTTATTGAAATATTTCAATATGTTCACCAGCTCCACATGGCCTAGTGGGTTTCTAGAGCTTTTTGCTGAAAAAAGCTGCCAACTATGGCAAAGAACGAGGCTATAAGAGCAGTGAGAGTGAACCTCGCAGTCAATTTGTTCGCCGGACAGCTCAACAATAAGCTGAAATACACTTCGCTGTAGATTCACCACTACAAAAGACCGTCGTCACATTGTTAACATATCGTTATTTGATTCGTAGTTGTGTTGTTATATATTACAGCAGTTTTTTTAAAATACATATTGTGCACCAAATCCAATGATGAATATAATGGGACATGTCAGTCAAGCAGATAGCCGTCGTCCAGACTTATTTTAGGAAAAATACATTTATGTCTCTTCTGCCAAAGTCAGTAAAAATGTGTCCTTTCCATAGACAGTATGTTGCTCTCCTTCAACTGTTCCCTTTTTAAAAGTTACTACATTTCCCATTTGCCTCGAGTGCATCGGATGAGAAAGTAAGTCAACACCGTTCTGCCTGATCTAGTTTAACACACACACACACACACACACACACACACACACACACACACACACAGGCCTCTCTCCCGTTACAGCAGGTCTTTGTGAGCGAGGAGATCTTTTAGAAGTATGTACTGAATATATATATAAAAAACTGCCGGTTTACATACTTAAAATAAAACCAAAATAAACAGAGTGACAGGCTGAATGTGTATTAAAGAATTTTTTCTCAAGTGAATGCATTATGTTTTGTTTATCAAAATATATTAGATTATTGAAAAGTTATGATAAATATGATAATTATCTAAATTTAGAACAACAGAGCAGATTTGTTTTTCTCAAGTGAACGACATTGTGTTTCTGTAAATGTGATACTGTTTTACATCCAGAAATAACTATTTTGTTTTATAGAAGTTTTTGTTCTGGGGTCAAACTAATATCTAGGCCTATAAACTTAATTTTAGAGAGTATCTCCCATAAGATACTGCAAAAAAATACATTGTCATTGTACGATCTGTAACTCTGTTAAAGAGTAAAATATCAGTCCAGCCCATTATCTTCTATTCTTAATTGATTCATTTTACGGTGTTAGTTTTATAGAAGGCCTAACCTCCTAAGCCAAAGCTGTTGACATTGTCGCATTATAAAAAATGTGATTTGCAAGTTAAAAGGCAGTCTGACAAATGCAGCAGCGTCACGAGGCACTTGTACATCTGTCATGCACGCATTACACACACACACAGCAACACATTAATCCCACCCTTATGAAAAAGTAATGACCAAATGATAGCTTTGACCCACAGAAGACCCTTTAAAAACTCTTCAGCCACTTGTTACGTCGAGCCTCTTTAGTAACAGCACTTATGAAACAGCATCTGTTGAGTAAGACTGGCTTTATCGTGCCATATAAAAGTTAAAGCACTGGTTCCCAACTGGTGGGTGGGTCGCTGGTCCACTCTGAATGGAGCGCAAGTGACTCATGTCCATGTCAACTTTGAAAGAAACTGGCTGTCTAGGGTTTTTGTTTTTTTTGACCCTCCCCAAAGTTACAGATACTTTTTTCTTGAGCCTCCCTGAGTCACTAGTGGAAAATGCCTGAAGTGTTTGTCTCACATGATATGTTTAAGGATCACTGGAAACATGAAAGTCCAACAATAATTTCTGTTCTGACTATGATAAACGGTGTAATTTTGGGAATTTTTATTTTGGTGTGCCTCCAGGTTGGAAGGCATGTTTTCTGTAAAAATAACCAAAATGTATAGAATTTTGCCTAAACATTCTAAACCAAAAATCCCCCCAATTTCTTTTTAAAAATAACACACTCAAAACAAAATTCAAGGAAAAAAAATGCCAGTTTTTTTTATATATACATTTTGAAAAATCACCAAAAGTTTTTAAAAATTACTCCAAATTTTAAAGGAAAAAAACAGCCCGAAACTTCTAAAAGAAAAAAAATATAAACATAAAAAATAAAACATATAAAAATATAAAACGATTTTTTTTCTACAAAGGTCCAGGCTAAGCCCCTAATCTCTTTAAATGCTAGAATTGCCCCTAATTTTAATTTGCTGCATTATGTTTTATTTAATTATGTTTTAAGCCCACATTTTATTTACATTTTATCAAATAAAATTGAATATGTGGTCATGTCTCTTATGTGCAGGCCTTGAATGACTAAGGATCTAGTGGTTGGACCAGTTGGGATCCATTAAGTTAGATTTTCAGTGAATGGTGTTAACCCACCACAATACCTTAAATACAACCTTAATAGTACAACAGTAAGACAGGACCTCATGAGACAGCATGAGGTCCTCAGATAGCAGTGAGTTCAGTACTACCAAGCTATTGTCGTTAGGGCTGTGAAAATCCTACCTGCCAGAGTAGGACAGCTGAGCCGAGGCCTCTGCTTCACCTACATGTCCCAGCTGACAACAAAGAGCAGAAAACACTCATCGTCTTCCCTGGCGAGCTGGTCAGTGAGTGAACCGCAGCGGTGTTTGGTGAGAGGTGGAGAACGACGGGGCGAGGAGGCAGGGACGAGGCTCACTGTATCAGCTTACCTGTCTGCAAAGGATAATGGTTTCTTCTCGAATCTTCTTGAATTATTCACCTATGAATGAGGTGCTCTGTGTGTGTGTGTGTGTGTGTGTGTGTGTGTGTGTGTGTGTGTGTAATTGTTGTTGTTAATTGTGTTGCTACGCGTGTTAAATGGCAGAAAATGGTTTGGTCACACTTTTTGCACTGTTTATAATTAATACACATTTTCGAAATTAAGAAGCAATTTATATATTAAATATGAACTTACACTGTTGTTGACTTATTAACCCTTAAATGTGCAGGCACAAATAACTATCATGGAAAATTAATTCATTGCAAGTTTCTAATGTATCTAAGCTGAAATAACAGAATTTTGTGATTAAAAAAAAAAAAAATCAAAATATGACCTTTAGTTTCCAAATTAAAGTTAGAATCTCCCAAGAGACATTTCCCATTTAGGGTATACATTTAACATTTACGTTTACATTTAAGGGTTAACTCAAGGGTGGGCAAATAAAAGACCCTCACCAACATAGACTGAAAGATCATTAATACGGTGCTTGATTTGCAAGAAATTGTGGTCTCAAAAGTACCATTTAAGTTTTATTTAACATCTTAATACAAAACCAAATATAATAAAATCCACTTTGTAATTAACTCAGGGCTTCAGCGTTGTGTTGGTACGTATTTATGTTATTTTGTCCACTCTGTATTTAGACAAACAGTTCAAACATCAATTAATGTTTAATGTATGCTTATCTTTTTATTAAATAAAAAGAAATGTAGATTCTTAGACACCACTATATTCAATCCTTTGGTGTTCAAGGAATATTTTGACATTTTGGGAAACACCAAGCAGCAACCTGCAGAGCTGAAAGTGCCAAAAAGCTGCAGTTCCTATGATGCTCATCTGAATCTGTCTTTGAGACAATCCCATGCACCAAATAAAATAATGCACCCAGCTGCCGCCTGCAGAGGCGCGGGGACGACGCTTTTCTGTAGGCCAGCCTGGAGGCTAACTTTTGATTCACATAAGAATCTCGATTCTCGTTTTTAACGATTCAGAATAGATTCCGAAATCCTAAACATCGATAATAGACTATATTTACTATAAAAATTAACCTCTAAAATTGTTATCATTCGGAAAAGTCGTAATTATTTAACACCGTTTGTCGGATCGCCTTACTTTTTCCTCCCGGTGACAGCTGCCGCTCAGAGGGAAGTCTCCGGTGCATCGTGGCTCTTCTAAAAGTCTCAGTGTCCAACCTGGAGTTCTGATGTTTTTACGGGATCTTTTTCAATAAATCCATAATGATAGATCCGATATTGGGTGTCTTCCGTCCATAGTTTATCCATATTTCGATGATACAAGTGCATTAGCGTCGATGTTAGATGCCATATTGGTTTCCCATGGTTCCTTTGGGGAGAGGTCAGAGGTTTGTTTTGGTCTTGTCCACCAATCGGGAGACCGTCCGACACTTTGTATCCGCTTACGTATGATACACGTCATCTGGAGCAAACTGCACCGTGATTGGCCTAATCCTACTGTATCTATCGCTCTGTTATTAGTAGCGTCTCATGCATTAGAATAAACTGTGGTAGCCCCTATAATAATAATAATAATAATAATAATAATAATAATAATAATAATAATAACAATACCAATGACCAGGGTAAATCAGGAAACAGTGTAACAAGCAGCAGGGCCTCATATGAATATAAATCACTGCAGGCAGAGCAGGCAGGAGAATCAGGGCCCTCTCTGAAGTGTCAGGAGTGTGATGTGGCCCTCTACAGCATCACAGAGAGGAGCTGCTTTGCAGAATGGCACAGATAATGGGATACACTGCAAAGAAAACAATGGGACTTTTTTTTTTTTTAAAAAAAAAGTGTGTCCATTTTTTGAACTATAATAATTACATAGTTTATTTTTTCACTTTCTGATTCCCAACACTTGGGAGAAAGGTTTTCTACAACAAAAAAGCTTGCACATAATAAAACCTCTACAATTTCATACACACTTTGCTTTCATAACATAATATGTCACTGGCAAAACAGACTGGAGTAGATTTACACCTCTTATATTTTGAATCGGGAATCGTTTTGAATCGAGAATCGATTCTGAATCGAATCGTGACCCCAAGAATTGAAATCAGATCGAATCGTGAGATCGTGAAAGTTTATGTACCTCTAAAGCGTTCTAATGAAGATGTTATATATCTAATTTGTTTAATCCGTACAGGAAAAACTTGCTGTTTTTTCATATCAGTTTTTGTAAACAAAAGAGGTGTTAACTGGTGATCTTTAGAGGCGAGGTATATCACTCTACCCTGATAACATGATATTAGCAGCACTTTCCACTTTATTAGGAAGCACATCACCACTAGTTTCTTTGCCCAACTTCACCCATGAGAAATGCTCCTTTTTTCTCTCTCTCACTCTTTCCTCCTGTTGTTTCTGACCTGGTTTCTTCTGAACTGATGATTTCCCAACAAAGATGGCCGTATGGTTGTGAGGATGGTGGAAATAACAGTTATATGTTTCAGTGTCCATTCACCTGGAACAGCCGATGTGCATGTATCTGAGTGTGTTTATGTGTGAGATTGTGCTCAAACTGTGCACTTCTCTTCAAACACACACTCTAACCCAGTCTGTAGTCCCCAATAGGAAAGCGCAATGCAGTTCATTTTCTCTGAAAATGGAGTAAAAACACAGACAGAGGGTGCAGTGGCCCCAAGGGACCATGGATGCCATTTGGCTCAGTGCAGCAGTCTGCCCCCACCTCCAGTTTGATCTGCTTTTCTACTCTCTGCTCCACCAAACTCTGAGACCAAATTAACTTTATTCTGATATGGTGATTAACTTTGAACCTGAAGCATTTAACAACGGGAGTTTCAGACTTCTCTGCTCTCACAGTATAAGAGAATTATAATCTTAATTTCACAATATTTTTTTTTTGTATTTCTCTAAAACTCTTTTTGATGATGCATTGTCTCGAACCGTAAACTGTAATCCGTGCATAAGCAAATCAGACAAATATAATTCTGCACAAAGCAGGTCTTTGGCTCTTAGCTCTGCTGTGATGACGTTCCTCTGTAAATATTGTGTTGGACAAGCCTCTAAAGAGATTATGATGTGTTGACTTGATAAAAATGCATTTGTGTTTAGTTTACACATGCAGTTCACTCAAACAGCTGTTATGTTTTCATATCTCTTTGTAAATGCACTTAGCTTTTACTCTATGTGCTTTATCCCCCGGCCTCACCCTCTCCCTCCCTCCCTCCCTTCCTCTCTTTCAGCGGCTCTTTTTAAATCAGATTGTAATAAAGCTACATGAGCGCTTCATTCATAAGCTGCAGAACTGCCATTTTCTTTCCATTCTCTTTATAAAGCTTCACTCACTGTATAAATCTGAAATCTTCTTTTTTTCCTTCAGTCATGTAGGGGTGATGAAGTGTTGAGATTTTTGAGGAGTTTGAATATTAGCACGTGCAACTTGATGTCTGGCCTTACCATGCATGCAAAACCTGGTTAGCAGGCACTGATGCAAACGCACTGATGTAACAATCAGTGCTTTTGCATGTTTATGAGAGAGCTGTGTGTGTATTTGTGCATGTGTATGTGTGTGTTTGTGTGTGTGTGTGTGTGAGGGAGAGAGCGAGAGAGAGATGGAGTGTGTTGGTGGAGCTGCTTGAAGGAGAGCAGTAGTGATGGAGCCTGAAAGCCCTGCAGCGCAACTGTTCTCCCAGTGCATCGTCAACTTCACTGCTGAGCCCACAACACACGCTCAGCCTTAACCCCTGCTCGCACACTCTCCTCTCCTCTCTGAATCTTTTCTCTCTTTGTTTCTCATCATCTGCTTGTCTTAAGCTCATCTGAATCTTTATGTCTCTCATCTACAAATAGCTCCACTCTGCTTCAAGTACATCACTTCACCAATTTCACTTCCTTTTTTCCTACTTCAACTAAACCCAGACCCCTGCTTCCATGATGATCACCCAGTCCAGCTGCGAACATGATATATGAACGCTCCGGTGATAATTCAATCATAAGTCCTATGCTCTTGTTTCGTGCACTGTCAGGGGGGTGGGGCCTTTGGGTGACAGACAGCTCTTAGATAGAAGGGCAAGCAGTATGTCATCGTGGTGACTGCAGAGCGATTTAAGGAAATGGAGTGATAAGAGCAGAGTGGAAGAGGCTCAAGCCTGAAGGAGCGACTGGCATTAAAGCAATGTGTGTGTGTAAGATTCTATGCATATGAGTGTGAGATTATTCCAGTGTGCACACGTCTGCAAGCCTGAGTGCACATACATATAGGCCTGCTGTATATTTGTTGTGTATCTGCACTTGTGCTGCTTCTAAAATTCAAGCCCAGCGACGCCAAGTACATCTTTGTTTACCTGCGTTGTGTTGGAAGAGCCACACACATGCTCTGTGTTATATTAAGGCATTGTTTCAAAAGTGGTTGCTTTGCTCCTCTTTTTCTGCCAGAGAGATTAAAAATAGAAACATTCATGCTCTCTGAATGTACTTTCCCTCCAGGAAGTGTGCAGCTGTGGGTGTCTGACATTGGCTGCACACCATCACGTGGCGTCTTCTTCCCAGGCTGCCATTGGCTGGCACCTGTGGGGCTCTGTGAAGAAAAGCTTTTCTGACAGGACCCAGGAGCCCAGAGGAGTTGCTGGAAACTGGGAGAAGGACAATGTCGGTGGAACCAGGAGAGCAGTTTGTGTGTGTGTGTGCGTGTGGTTATGTGTGTAGGGGTGGGGGGGGGCTCAAGACATGGCATCACCATGGCTGTGAGCGCGGAGGTGCTGGGATGTGACCTCGCAGCCACAGCAAAGAACTCCACAGAGATGATCACATGAGCTGAAGAGGTGCAGAGGAAGATGAATGAGGGGCAGGAGAGGACGATGATTTGCAGCAATGACACTCAAAGAGCACGTGTCACCATCATACAAGCTCGGCTGACACTAAGATTTATTGTCACTTTTCCCCAAAACTTGACACACACTTGGTTTTACTCCATAAGGTGATGCTTTAAAACAAAGATTTCTCCTTAGTCATTTGTTCAAGGTCTGCATATCATAGAAAAGCCCACATATTCAATTTTATTTGACAAAATGTAAATAACATGTGGGCTAAAAATACAATGAAATAAAACATTTTGCAAGAGCAAAGTGCAGTTGGTTAAAACCAGGAGCATTTACAGCATTTAAAGACATTGGGGGCTTAGCTCAGAACTTTGTAGGAAAAAAAATGCCAAACTGCAGGACAGCCAAAATAAAAATTGCCAAAATGACACCATTTATCACAGCCAGAGGGTTTAAAAACAGAAATTATTGTTGGAATTTTTTTCAAATTTCCTATGATCCTTGAAAACATCATGTTGGATGAACACATCATTCATTTCCTCCGAGTCAGTCAGAAGCTTAAGAAAACAATACATGTAGCTCTGGGGAGGGTAAAAAAAAATCCCAAAAAACCCAAACAAACAAACAAACAAAAAAAAAAATCAGACAGTTTTTCACAAACTTTACATGGTTGCGAGTCACTTGCGGTCCACCTCTGACCCACTTTTGGACCGCAACCCACCAGGTGGGAACCATTGCTTTAAATTACATTTCTCATTGCCATTCCACCTCAGTATTGATTCATTATTCACTGATTTAATGAATATGTAGTTTATTCAAAACCTCACCTCTGCTGAAATATATTGTGGTTCTAATGGGATTTTTCTCTACTTCAGTTATTGGCTAATAATGTGAAATGACATATCCTATAAACCATCATTAGAAGAAGCAGTCATCCTGCATTTATGAGGAGACAGTGTCCTCTGGTGTTTAATGTTTGGAGTACAACTGGCCTGTAAGGAAAGGCTGTTCAAAATGGAGTAATGATGTATGTTCATGTGACACATTCAGGATTATGTCCAGCTGATTTTTCCATAAAATGCCTCCCTGATTTATTTAGTGTTTGCAGTCTTTCCTTATAAATTGAATATCTTAAATCTTTAAAGACATTGGACTGTGTGTATCCTGGTCATTAAAATGTGCATATCATTTTGATTTCCACTCTGATCCCCAACAAGAATGAAAATATTTATCCTCCCCCTCTCTTCTGTCCGGTGGCAGATTCTGGACTGTACCACTGTAATCTGTGCTCATCATCACTGTGCACTGCAGCTTTAAAAGACTTGGAAACACACTGAATTCTCAACAGCACACACACTTTAGCAGCAGTACATGTTCAAAAGTAAAGCAGACATGTCTCTCCACATGCTTTAGCTTGTCTTGTGAAATCACAAGTTACTTCATGTCTTTCAAAAGTAAGTAATTTACCAGAGGTTTAAGAAAAAAAAAAGGCTTTGATATGGCTCATATTTTATTGATTCTCCTCTCATGTTGGACTCAGCAGGTGACCAGCGGAAAGAGGTCAAATGTAGCATTGAAGATTATCCTCTAGATGGCAGGCCAACTCTCTCCATGATGATAATCCCAGCAGATATTCAGTGTGTGTGCATTTGTGCAAAGGCAGCAAATTTCCTACAGTCCAGTGTTTTAAAAAAATATTCACTTATTTATTATTTATATCAAAATAAATAATATGTTTCATATTTCTTTTACAGTATGCTTACAGTGTTAGTAAAAACAAGACCGTAGATGTTATTCATATTTAATTTTGTGCAATATAAATCAATTAAAATGTGGTAAATGGTCAAAAAAGGTAAATGTATATGTATGCACTCTATATTTGGAGTGGCGTGATGCTACTTTGTGTATGTAGTACAAACTCAAATTCTATTAATAGGTCATCTTAGATTTTAGAGAAAGGAAAAATGGGAATACATTTTATTTTTGCAGCAGCAGCTCAGTGATGTACTGCGTCTGTTTTGCCCTCCAGGTACATTAAAAAAAGCTCTGAATAGTGCGGTCCAGCTATATAGAGTATGTGGTCCATCAGGTCTTCTGCAGAGGGCTACTGTGGAAAGAACACAGTGTTCTCAGAGTGCGAGTCATAAAACCCAACTGAGTATCAGGATGTGAAACAGACGGCAGAAAGAAAAACAATGAGTGGCAAGGACTTACTTTTTATTTCTTTCTCCGCCTCTCTCATACACAGTCCCATTCAATCTTTTTCAAATTTCAAGTTGCTCCACTGGCATAGTGGCACTTAACTAATGGCACCATACTTAAGTACAGCATTACCAAAGCAGAATGGAAAAATGGATAATTCCTTTAACCACAATAAGCATGCTTTACACAACTGGTTGGCCAGTTGCCAGACTCTGTGTGAGCTGCTGATTTTGCTCTGATATACTTAAAAAATGCCCCAGAGGACTTATCATTTTAAGCCTTAATACTTTAACTCTTTTTTTTATTCTATTTGTCAGTCACATCCATCATCTCTTTTCTATTAAATTTCTCACAAATTTAGACCTGTTCAAACATGGGCCTTGGCTTTCTCGTTGTATTCATTTATATTGCCATTGTGTCGGTGTAAGTGTGATTTTTGTTTTTTGTTTCAGTCACTTTTGTGTGTTTGGTGTGTGCCTGTCGCGTTTTGTCCCTCCTTTGTTCTCGCACTTGTCAGCACTCCTTCACTCTACACACCTGGTGACACTCATCAATCTGCACACCTGCCTGCAACCTACAAGAGAGTCAGCTCTACAATCTTTCCCTGCTGGATTGTGCCACTCTGTCTTCACCTCTAGCCAAAGAAAACCACAGAAACATGGATCATTCCTCACCGCAGCCCGTCCTTGTGCATCGTTTTCCTTCACAGTTCACAATTTTAATGAAGACCTCTTTTTTTCTAACATCCTTTTGTCTGTCTGCTTTTGAGTATTTAGCCCCAAGCGTGACAGTCAGACTGTTTGGGTTTATCTTGTTATGTTGCATTCTGAGTACCCCCTTTCTACTTTTGCCTTGCACTTTGTAAGCTCTGGTTTTAAAGGTGCACTAAAAATATATAGCTATTGTTTATTTGCACTCTATTAAAAACTGCATAAAATCCAGATTAATAAAAAAAAAAGTGTATTAGGAGAGGTCAAAAAGCCAAAGGCTTATACAAATGCCCCCTCCCCCATTTGAAAAAAAACCAAATAATAACAAAAATATAACAAAAAAAGCAAACAACTGAAACTAACATTTAAAGAAAAATACAAAAAAAGATAAATAACAACAAGGAGGAGAGATCTCGATAACATGTACTCAATCATATATCTGTACATTATGATATCTGTGGGAGTATAGAATAATAGCAACATAGGCTTTAGCTTTTTATTCGTATTAATTTCTATTGATATTTTTTTTTATAGTGCATCATGAATTTTTTGTCCTCTTGTTTTAATTTTATCTTATCTACCCTAGTTTTGTCTCGCTCATGTTCAGTCACACTGTAATAATAAATACCGTTCTTATTATTATTATTTTTAAGATTATTATTATTATTATTATTACAAGGATGGTGTGTTTGGTGTGAGTGAATAACGAACAAATTAAGCATCCATCCATCAGCTGTACTCCCTTATATCTTTGAGGGTCACTAGGGGCTGCAGCCCTCGCCAGCTGACACTAGGCGAGAGGCGGGGCACACTGACAGATCGCTGGTCGATCACATGTGTGACACACAGAGACAGACAACCAATCACGCTCACATTCACACCTTCCATCAAGATCTGAATTATTGGTGTAGACAGTAAAGCCAAAGTGAATCAGAGTGAGATGCTTCAACTGCCCCTCCTCCTCCTCCCAATTATCCAGCCCCTCCTCACACACACACACACACACACACACACACACACACACACACACACACACACACACACACACACACACACACACACACACACACTCATGCACATCTAGCTGTGACACACCTCCACCATCCCAGTCACACAGTAGCCAATGAAATGAGTGGCATTCAATTTTAGCAGCAACACCCAGCTGTCGTCACTGGATCCCCCCTCCTCTATGTGTGTGTGTGTCTGTGTATGTGTTTGCGTGCAGTGTGTCCTTGTGCATCTATGTGCCTGACAGGATAAATCCAGTTTCTCTTTCATTCTCTCTCTCTTTCTGTCTGGCTCTCACACACAACACACACACTCTCACACACACACACACAGGTGCTGTTCAGTGGCAACCCCTCACTCTCATACACACACACACATCCAAAACACACAAACTCAACAGAGTTGGTCCACTTTTCTGGTGCTGAGGAACTTGACATTCTGCCTTCATGGAGGATTACCACAAACCTGACCAGCAGACAGTGCAGGCTCTGAGGAACATTGCCAACCGCCTCCGAATCAACTCCATCAAGGCAACAACTGCAGCAGGCAGCGGGTGAGTTGCCTCCTCTGACTCTCACACATGACGTAATAGTAATTATTATACAGTAAATACTTTGGATGCAATGCAGAAGCACAAAATGTGTGCAAAACTTAACTTAAGATGTTTTTGCAGCATGCATAGATGAGCAGCAGCAGTCACATGTACTGAAGTGCATACATGCATGTGCAGATGCACACGCAGACAGGGCCAAAGGAACAACATGTCCTGCCTTTGTTCTCCTCCTATGGTCCACTGGCAGAATAATTTCAACATCCACGGTCTCTGTTAAATAAATAGTGCTCTAAATCCCCTTTCAATTAAACGAACTGAATAAAATATCAACAATAAACAAATTCTATTTTATTCTTCTTTGTAGATTTTTTTCTTTTTTGGGGGGGTTTATGAAATATGCACCATGTTGCACAGATGCACAATTTCTTCTTTTGATTAAGGAGTAGTTAACATACACGAGACACTTTAATCACATTTGACATTAAAAGGGAATAATTTAAATCTAGCAGGTGATCAGATTTTCATACTCGGGAGAAAAATTTCTTATTTCAAAATCTTATATTTACTTTGCCTGCAGGATAAATATTGTATTTGTTTTTTAGACTTTGAAATGGAGGTATGACCCCATGCACAGGAGGACAGCTGAGATGTGGATAGATTGCATATTGCTTGCTATAATTAACTTGAGTGTTGCATGGTCGTTGCAAGAAGGGACTTCACTTTTAAGTTTTATAAATAAGTTGAAATCTTGTACATCATATCCTCATGTTAAAGATGGCTTTTAAATTGTTAAATGCATGCTATTACAATATAAAACTTGCCTCTTTGGAGATGAGAAGAATAAAGGTGATTTTCAGAATTCTTACTGTTTGAAAAGCTATATGAACCAAAAATTGCCTGTCTGTCTATTTGAAGAATCAATAGGTTATATTGGCCACACTCTTTGTCCAACAATTGTGCCGTAACAGACACCAGTGGGAACAAAGAAAAACACTGAATAATATTTTACAAAATAGTTAACCTATTCAATTCTGAACCTTAACAGTGTTACTGACTAACGGCTGCTTTAGAATGTCAAATAACTTTTGCATGTCTCATATTCGTACATTATTAAGAAAAATCCTTAAATACCTTTACATGTGGGAAAGGCCAATATCGAATGGAACAATAAAAAAGAAAAATGTCCAATATGCGCTGGATCCAATAAATATCCTGTAGAGTTGAAACACGTACATCTGCACATTAAGTAGCTCCTGTCAGAAGGATTTTTATGCATTAAATCCCTCTAACTGGAGTTTGGTGAAAGCCTTTAACCAGCCATTTACTTTCACTACTAAAATACTTGCACTACCACCACTGGATGGAGCACATGGTGGCTAAGTTTTGGTGGGTGGTTAAATATGCTGATATAAGTGCTGCTAATGTTTAAAGAAAAAAATGTACCAAAAGTTTTTTAAAAATTACACAAAATTTGAAGGTTAAAAAAATCCTTATTTACATTTTGCCAAATTAAATTGAATATGTGGTAATATGTGGACCCAGTGAGTGGGCCAGTGTGGAACCATTGATTGAGGGGTTTCTGAGGCTGTCTGTCATTTTAAAAAAAGTAGCAGCAGTTAATTTCTCTATTTGCACCCGCATGTTTATTCTACTCATGAAGGTATGTGTGTACTATTTTCAGTTCCTGTGATTTTACATTCCTTGATGATTCTACAACACCTGGACTGAACTTTCCACCTGTAATAACATGCATAGTACTATTCATAGAAACAGATGTTTGACGATGTGCTCTAATAATAAATGTGCTAAAATTGCCTGTGTCTGTCTTTGTGGCTACTGTACATTCCTGTGCGCATGTGTGTGTACTTATCTCTGACATATGGGTAACAGCACCATCTCCTCTGTCATACAGACACCCCACATCATGCTGCAGCGTGGCAGAAATCATGTCTGTGCTTTACTTCCACACCATGAGGTACCGCCCTGATGACCCCAGGAACTTCAACAGCGATCGTTTCGTCCTGTCCAAGGTGGGAGTCTGTCTGTCCTGTTTGTGTGCTAAATCAGCCCTAATTTGACCTTTTCTTTGGATAACATCAGTGTTGGATGACAAAGACAACATTTTTCTTCCACAGGGTCACGCTGCTCCGGCCCTGTACTCCATGTGGGTTGAAACGGGCTACCTGAAGGAGAGCGAGCTCCTCAGTTTGTGCCAGGTTGACTCTAATCTGGAGGGCCACCCAACGCCCGTAAGCTGTCACACACTGGGCCACACATTGGGAATCGTTTTAATAGAGCACACAGAGTAAAGCAGCTTTTTAATAACACTCTGCATGCTGTGTTTATTTCAGAAGCAGCAGATCGTGGATGTAGCCACTGGCTCCTTGGGGCAGGGTCTTGGCGTGGCCTGTGGAATGGCTTACACTGGGAAATACTTTGACAAGTCCAGGTAACCCCTCATACACATTATATGCTTTTTTTTTGGTTATATGCATTTTAGATTTGGTTCATTTCATTGTATCAATAAATACTGCCTCAACTTCATGGCATGCTGATGTACTATACATTTGTACATCGTGCAAAATCTCCTCAGGGAGCCCTTCATTATGCACCTGATTTTTTTCCAGCTTGACAAAATAGCTACCGTTCATCCAGATGACAACTACGTTTAATATCTTATTGTATTTGAATTATTTGATTTTTTATATCTGCCATCTCAGATATGCTTTTGCTCAATGTCCACAATACTGAAATCAATAAAAAGATTTGACAAAGAAAGAAAGAAAGAAAGAAAAAAAAAAAAAAGAAAGAAAGACAAAATTTAAGACTTCCCTATTTTTATGGTTGTCTTACTTTAAATTTCAGGTCTGCACCATACTTGTTTCGAGTGCTCAGTGATTGGGATTTTCCAGATTCTGTGTGTGTGTGTGTGTGTGTGTGTGTGTGTGTGTGTGTGTGTGTGTGCGTGCGTGCTGCGGCATGCTCTGCTTTCACGATTCTTCTGCTCTAATAATCACAGGCCCAGCAGTCATATCTCAGTTATTTTTACCGTCCAGGCTAATTTGTTCTCAGAATCAAATTCGGGCATTGTGTTTTCAACCATGTGTTTTTATTTGGTCTATTGTTCTAATTCAGTATCGCAAACATCATCCCATGTTCCTTCATTATTTTTCCCTTATAATGGCAGCAAAAAAAAAAGAAAAAAGAAGAAACATCTAATGTATACAGAGGAAAACCTATATGACACACTTTTTTTAGCCACAAAATGTATCCTCTTATATATAAAATAAGATGATAATCCGTCCTATTATATAACTCTGCCTGGTTCTTGAGGGAGACATTTTACAGAGGCAGGTGTGAAACTCGGTGGCAACATGTTTAGGAGCCTCAGGAAGCTTTTATTATGTCACAGCTGGTTACCAACCAAACTGTCGGATAATTGAAAGAGAATCAGTCTGACCAGAAAACATTTTCCTGAGATTTGCACCCCACCCTCATCTGAGCGTATGCCACACACACACACACACACAGATGCACACACTAATCGTTTAATCTCACTCTGTTCTCAGTTATCGTGTGTACTGTCTGCTGGGGGATGGCGAGATGTCGGAGGGCGCTGTCTGGGAGGCCATGTCATTCGCCTCCTACTACCAGCTTGACAACCTGGTGGCCATCATGGACATCAACCGTCTGGGCCAAAGCGACCCTGCACCCCTACAGCATCATGTGGAGAAATACCAGAAGCGCTGTGAAGCTTTCGGGTAACAGTGCATGAAAGTGAAAAATCATTTTGCAGTGGTGGCTGATGGTGTCAGAGTGCTGTTTCTGCTGTGTTGGAAGATTATGTGGATTTCTTTGATTTGATTTCTTTATTTATGTGTCATCTTGTGTCCAAACCTCACAGGTTTACAAGACACCTTTAAATATCATTGCAGTGATCAATTCAAAATACATAAAATCAGAATGGCAAAAGACGGCCTCAGAAGTATTAGGAGAGCGGTATTAGGAAATCTCATGTTCAATTTTGAGTTTTTTGGGTGTGTTTTAAAAAAAGCCTTCTCTGCATTAGATACCTTTGCTTTTCATACTTTTAGTACATTTTCCTGATTGTACTTACTTTTACTATTAACTACCATTTCCAATGCAGGACTAGCAGAGTATTTTCACGGGATTGTATTAGTACTCATACTAGTGTAGGACCTGGATTCTTCCTCCACCACTGCTTATACCCCTAAAATGAGTGCTGTGTTTTTTAGTACATGAATTTGCAGATGCATTATATTGCACCTTTAATATTAGTGTCCTTCTATGCACTATTTTTATGTGTACATCAATACATTATTAAAAATTGTATGCATGTGTGTGCGTGTGTGTGTGTGTGTGTAGCTGGCATGCCATCATTGTGGATGGACACAGTGTGGAGGAGCTTTGCAAGGCTCTGAGCCAACCACGTCATCAGCCCACTGCCATCATCGCTAAAACCATCAAGGGCAAAGGGATTCCAGGTAACTGTCACTGTCCACTCCTCATCTGCATATGCATCGAATGCTCTCGATCTTGTGCGTGTCACATGGCAAGTCTGAGAGTTTAACCCAAATAACCAAATTGCGTTTAAATCGACAGATGTGACTTATGTGTGTTTTATGTTGTTCCAGCTGCAGAGGATAAGCTGGGGTGGCATGCCAAACCTCTGCCCAAAGACATGGCCGAGATGGTAATGAAGGATCTGCAGAGCCGCATCATGAACAGCAGCAAGCACCTGTACCCCCCTGCTCCCATCGAGGACTCCCCACCCGTCAGCCTGAGGAACATCAGGATGCCGAGCGCACCCAGCTACAAGTCTGGTGAAAAGGTTTGTCAGCTGCACGCAAGAATAGACCTAATTCATATCCTAATCCTCTGTTCTCACAATGTCAGAGAGGCAAATCATTGAAATCTTCATGCCCTTTAAAGGCCTCACCAAGAAAAAAAGCGATGGATTTTTAAAATATTTGTATGTCCTTCTTATGTCCTTGTGGGCTGTGGCTATAACAACAAAAATCAATGTTTAGTTTTTTTCTAACATACCCCATAAGTTTTTAAATATAAGCCTATACTAAACAGTTGAGATAGCTCTTCATGGTAATGGTAAGCTAGAACAAAAAATATATAAATCACAAATCATTTAGTGGTATAATGCTTGTAATATGTTAGTATGCAAACATATTTGTCAACTTGTGACCATGGAATTAGCAGCATTACTCCCATACTGATAATATTATTTCCATGTATATTTACCATTACAGTACTTTGAAAACTTGACTGGACTGACATTTAATATATAGCATTAACAACAGTGAATATTCATCCTTTTTTTATTTCATAAAAAATGCTAATTTGTTATCTTAGCATAAAAGGTAAAAACATTATTTTAGACAGTAAAAAAATTGAAACTTTTGACCATATGTATAATGGACAACATTAACGCATCATTTAAAAACAATAATTGATCAGATAAAGGTGGGGTGCAATAGTCCATTTAATGACATTTGTATAGCTTCTCTACCTTCATCATAGAAGACTAAATCAACCGTTTGTTAGAGCATTCTTTAAAAAAAAGAAAAGAAATTGACCCTTATTAGACTTTTATTTTTTTGTCTTAAGCTATATTAAGACCTCTGAAGCTACGTATCACCGAAAATTTCTTTCTACCTTTAAAAATTTGACTACACAGGGCCCTCATGTCTGGTGTGATTTTTCTTGTTACTAACTTCTTGTAGGAGGAGAACTGAAAAGGCAAACTGTTGTAAAGACACAGTGCCATCTAGTGGATTTTTTCAGCATAACTTACCTAAACAGAATGGTAGAGATGGCTCAGTCCTGTTAAAGGGATTAAGATGAACCAGCGACCTTTGTTGTGATTTGTTTTGTCTCTCTCTCTTTAAAGGTTTCCACACGGAAGGCATATGGGATTGCGTTGGCCAAGTTAGGACGCTACAATGAACGTGTGGTGGCCCTCGATGGGGACACCAACAACCTCACCTACTCGGAGATCTTCAAGAATGAGCATCCTAATCGCTTTGTGGAGTGTTACATCGCTCAGCAGAACATGGTATGATCCCCCATTCATCTACAGAGTTAAGCCTAATTCAAAATTATATTTTGAAGATATATTTATTAACAAAGCCATCCATATTCTGTGTGTGGTATTTTTGGTTTAACCCATTCATATCCACTGACTTTTCTAGGATTTTTAGATCTATGATTAATGTCATCTGACTACATCCAAATGCACAGACTTACTTGATGTTGAAAAGTCAATTATTGTGTTCCACATCATCTAAAGTGGACTTCATTGAAGCTAAGCGCCTTTTTGAAGAAGCTTGGAGAACCCCAAACCCTCAGGATTTTGCATAGTGGCCAAAAGTGGAGTTACAGGGCCAAGGGAGACTTTCCCATAGACTTACATAAGGAATGAGGTGTCTATAAATTTGTGAATTTTTGTTTTTGTTTTGTCACTATCAAGATCTAATCCATTCAGTTTGATAATTTTTGGGAAGTCTAAAAGAGCTGCAACATTAAATTATTTGATCACCATTCAAGCTAGCGAGGCACTTAACCACAAATCAGCTGCTCCACCAGCAGAATTTACTTGGTTGGGCACAGTGCACATGCTCTATGGGCCTACTAAGATCCAATTACTTTAATATTGCAGAAATAAAGCATTCTTTGCTTCATGCACTGCTGAAAAGCTCTCATAGGAATGAATGGGGCCTCGCCTCCATGCTGTAACCAGATTTTCATAATGCAAACATAAGAGAACCCAAGTAATGAATCCTAAAACTGGGAAATCCGCATTTCAACATCTCCGGCTCCCTTTTCTCAAAGTCAGTGGGTTTTTAAAATAGATTTTTAGCAAAAAGCCATAAATAAGGTTTGTGGTTAACACAAGCTGATGAGACTTTTCACATTTTGTTCTACGTCATAAAATGCACCACACCACCACAGTGAAGCTTTTATGTATCTTAAAAAAGATGGTTTCTAACAAATGGCTAAATGAGACTACAGAATGTCATCACACTGGACTATGTCACTTTACAGCCTCGTAGTGGTGACAACGGAACAGCAGTGTAGTTCGTTTTAGTCTAGCAATAGCTTTTTACTTCTGGTGATTATATGTAGGCTTCACAAATCCTGAAAGTGGTGTTCATTAGTCAAGATTATCTGGCTGAACAAAACGTGAAAGTATCATAAATGTTTGTTTGCCACAGATCTTATTTTCTGCAAAGATCCAAAATCCAATGGAAAAATCCCATAGGCTTTTTAACAAGAGAGCAAGAGTGATATTAGCTTCCATGTTGGCCAACTGAAAAACCTCATCCCTGGGGCACTCCATGGCAGACCATGAGGAAATGCAAGACACATTACAGTATACTAATCATATTGTCAAAGTACATAATTTGTGTTTACTGCCTTTAGAGTAAACATAAGATGTTAAATCACTTGCATGTGTCAAAACAGCAAATGAAAGATTTATAGCTTTAACTCAGGATTATGTCAAAAATATCCGTCCATTGGAATGGACAGTGGATCTGAATGTGACTTGAAAATGATAAGGGGAAATAAAGTTTAACAGAAAGAGCGTTCCCATTTGATTTTCTCATTATACAGTTAGTTTATCATGATGTTGCATGATTTTTGTAGATACTTAAGAAATGTAGGATATTTTGAGTCATGAAAAATAAGCTTATGTTTTCTGTTGGAAAAAGGTCTATAAAGAACAATTATGGTTATTTTTACCATTTGATGATTTCTGCGTTGAAGTTCCTTTCTTTTTAGCTAATGATTGACGTGTCTATCCATAATGTAAGGACGGACAAAGACGCTTCCAATTTGCCCTCTTATGGCCAGTGTGTCTGCTGCTGCTGATGGCCCCCCTTCTTCTGCCACCGTCATCATTTTATCTGAGCTTAGATTAATAATTTGGAGAGAGGCGATCAGACGTGAATTCCTTGTGCTGTTACGGCTCCAGCAGCAGCCAACTCCGATGTAGGTCAGGCATATGTGTGATCATAAGCACTCATGACAAGTGTGGTCAGAGGTAAAATATTAATCAGTGCAGGGGGGGGGGACCATCTGGCTGAATGCATGAGAAATGTCAGTGTTCAATAGCAAATGTATGCAGCTTATAGAAATTAGATGAAAGCTTGCTGCATTTTAAACACTATGAAATCAAGGACTTATTTGTTATCATAAATAGAGAAATGTACTTTCATTGTATACATTCATTATTAATGATATCCTTTTCTTTGTTTGGATGAAACAAAGACTCGTTCAAACTCAGCCTTTAAAGAAACTGTTTGCTCTCTTTGATTAAATCTGTAAGAATGTATCTAACATTACATTTTCACTTTCATGGATGCCTAGTTGTTGCTTTAGACAAAGAAAGGAAAGACACTGTGGGACTTGGTAGGGTGCTGGAGACAGGACAAAGGAAATTATGTGTAAGACGAGGTATGCTACTGATTCCACACATGTGGGAAGATAAGCTCTGGAGCTTTGGAGAAAACTCTTCTCATCGACTCTCGACTTAACATGGTCTTTTGTTCAAAGAGGCTTTCAAATATGGTTCGTGCTGCAGTTATTTGTGATCTTTTGAGGATGAAGCACGTGTGACACCTGTGGAAGGTTATACCTCTTGACGAAAGACGAAAACACTCAGATCCTTTACTTAAGTAAAAGTACTAATACGACACGGTGAAAACTCTATCATAAGTAAAAGTAATTGAAAATTGAAAAATTTTCTCTTAAAATGAGACAAGGGAAATATACATTAAGTATTTAAAGTATCCAATTCAGAAAAATCTTAAAACACAAACAAAACACAACAAAACCTTAAAATTATTAGGAAAGAAAGAAGAAACCCACCTAAAAAAAAAACCCCAAATAAAACTAAAATTTATTAAAGTATTTTAACCCCCCCCAAAAAAATCTCCTCATAATTATTACATAAAATGAAAAACAAACCCAAACTCTTAATGATAAAAAACATAAAAAAACGCCCCAAACCCTCACAAAATTATAAAAACAAACACCTAAAAAATCTAAATAAAAGTAATCAAAAAAGAAAAACAGCAACCGCAAAAACCTAAATAATTCTAAAAAATGAAAGCAGTCTGCAATCAATTTTCTGTCAGTCATCTAATTAATCAAGTAATTTCTGCAGCTTTACTTGTATAAGCTGTTAGGCAATTTAATTTATTACAAAACAGCATATTTCTTTAAAATCCTCTTATGTTTTGATGCAAAAATCGTAATTTTTAGAATAACTAAAGCTCTCAGATAAATGTAGTGATGTAAAGAGTATAATATTTCCCTCTGAAATGTAGTGGAGTAGAGTGGTATGAAAGAAGATGCTCAAGTAAAGTACATGTACCTCAATTTGTATTTAAATACAGTACTTGAGTGCATGCACTTAGTTACATTCCACCTCTGGTACTAAGATAAAATACATCCCTTTCTCAGGTCAGTGTTGCCATGGGAATCGAGGCCCGTGAGAGGAACGTTGCGTTTGCTAGCACTCTTGCTTCCTTTTTCACCCGAGCCTATGACCAGCTCCGCATGGCAGCCATCTCAGAGAGCAACATCAACCTGTGTGGCTCCCACTGCGGCCTCTCCACCGGTTAGTAAACTGCTGCCGATGAGCCAGCCGCACCACCACGCACCCCTTTCACACACCTTACCTACCAACCCCTTCACAAAAATCACCCCTTTTCACGCTGAAGCCAGACATTACAAAATTTCTCACATATTCACAGTGAGGTGAAGAATGATCTGTGTGTGTTTGCAAGTGTTTCAATCCTTCCTCAATGCTCCTCTAATCCTGTGTTTTCCTTGCTGTATGTACCCCCTTTTGGCCTCACAGCTAGTATCAACCCTCCCCCTTTTCTCCCTTCCTGTCTGCCCTGGAAGCTGCCCTCAGGGGACCAGGTGTCCCTCTGTTAGTGCAGGTATACTGCATGCAAAGTCTGGCTTTATGTCTGTGGATCTGCATGAATCAGCTCACCAGACGTCTGAGTAACTGTTGAAGAGTATCTGAAGTCAACTTTAATGTTAATTTTGCAGGAGAGGAAGGCCCCACTCTGATGGGTCTGGAGGATGTGGCCATGTTCAGGGCTCTTCCCTCCGCGACCATTTTCTATCCCTGTGACGGTGTGTCTACAGAGAAGGCTGTGGAGCTGGCTGCCATCACAAGGGTACATAAAATTTAAATGCAATGTTCGTGCTTCCCTGCAGCAGTGGATCCTAACTGGTGGATCGTGGGTCCATTCTGAATGGACCATGTCAAGTTTGTGAAAAACAAGCTGTCTGGGTTGTTTTGGTTTTTTTTAGTCCTCCCAAAGCTACAAATATTTTTCCTTGAGCTTCCCTGAGTGACTCGGGGAAAATGCAGTGGTGCAGTGTGTTCGCCCTGCACGATATGTTCAAGGATCGTCGGAAATTTAAAAATCCAACAATGATTTCCGTTTTTAGAGTTTCTGGCTGTGATCTTTTGAATAATTTCAAAAAAAAAAAAAAAAAAGACTGAAAAAGAAAATCGGCAATTTTATTTTAAGGAAAAAAGTCACCAGAGGGTTTCAGAAATTACCCAACAATTAAGCGGAAAAAAAATTGCCAAAACATTTCAATAAAAGGAAAAATAAACACCTACACTTTTTCAGGAGGCATGTTTCTTTAAAAGAAATGGCAATTTTTTTCCTACAAAGGTCTGGCCTGGTTTGAACTAATTGCGCTTTATTTTTGCAATATGTTATATTCCATTGTGTTTCAAGTGCACGTGTTATTTAAATTTTGTCAAATAAAATTTAATATGTAGTAATTTGTCTTACTTGAACCAATGACTAAGGAGAACTCTGGACCCAGTGGTTTGACCAGTTGGGAACCATTACCTCACACTATCTGTGGATAATTTATTTTGCTTATTTGTTGTCAAAATGTCCAAGTGGTGACTGTCATGTTTCTCTCAAAAAGGGTGTTTGTTACATCCGAACCAGCCGCCAGGACAGTGCCATCATCTATAACAGCAACGAGGACTTCCATGTTGGGCAGGCTAAGGTGAGACTGTCTTTGTGCACACATAGCTGTTGAAATAGTGTGAGGAAAATAAGAAAAGTATTGCAACAAAATGAACACACCACCAAGCACTGTCATGTGTCAACAACCTGAATTAGAAGATTATATATTTTTTCTTTGTCAGGTGGTGTACCAGAGCAAAGAGGACCAGGTGACTGTGGTGGCAGCTGGAGTGACTTTGCATGAGGCCCTCGCTGCAGCTGAACATCTAAAGAAAGGTACAGAACAATCAAATACTGCTTTTGATTCTAAGATGAGATATGTACCATGTCACATTTTACATATGCAACAGATTAAAATGCAAAATTATTTAATCAAATACTGTATCAATATATTTAAAGATTAATTGTTAATCATAACTAACATATTTTTTAACACTTTCATTCATGAATTATGACTACCTCAGTCAATTTGTTTTTACCTAAGTGGTTTAATTCTTTTTTAGCCATGAAAAAAAAACACATTTTGAAGTTTATTTTTTAAACTTGCATTTTTAAGGACTTTTTCATATGTCCATTTGGGTGGACAGCACGTATTTAATTTTTTAACTAATAAAAACAAATAAATATAAACCAATGAAAAAATTCATATATTAAGTGAAACTATAAAAAATATTTGAATGCTGTTAAATGAGTGTATTTACATATTCTTACATGGGTCAATGTAATGAAAAAGTGCTGAACATTGCTGCTGACTCCTCAGCCTCCACCTTTTTCTTGCAACTCATCCCTCCTGTGCCCCCCTTCCTCCCTCCTCGGCCCCCTAAAACACAGCTCACCCACAGCTCAATTAATATTTTCGACAAATATTACAAATGTTGTCAAATTATTGTTTTTGTTACAAAAACTGCAAGTTAAAATTCCAATTACATTGATCAATAAATGTATAGCCAACAAAGTCACTGCAGATTAAGTATTTTCAAGAACAACAAAATTGTATAAACACTATTAATTGTGGTGTCCAGTTTAGTGAACAGATGATTAATTGTAATCCTCACAACCTAAAATCAATACTTGGATATTGTATTACTCCTAATATGTTACTTAATGTTGCTAAATTTTATTTACATGCAAAGGTGTCTTATTATTGAATAGGAGACAAGATATTTCTGAGCAGCACAACATTTCTTGCATTCTTTTGGCCGTCTTGGGTTCGAGAGATTTATGCCGCACTTACGACACCTGGCCAATAGGTGGCAATGTATTGGATGACACAGTAGGGCCCATGATGAAGTTAGATTTGCCAGGTCTGTTTTCTTAACATGTTTATTAACATGCAAATATGACTGACTAGTTAACAAACAACAGAATACAGATAGCACAATATACTTGGTTTACTGAAGTTATTAAACCTCAGAGATATGTAACAATTAGACTTAACAATTAGATATAAAGGACTCATAGATTAAGATTAATATTTATATTTACTTACATTTTTCAGGCAATTGGTTTCCTAGATCAAAAAAAAAACCCAAAAATGTCAGACTGAAAATAAGTGATACAAAATGCTACAGAAATGTAAAGAGTTCACACATCCAGACACAACTCACCAAAGACTGTGTAAAGACTGTGTGCAGTGTAAATCTTAATAAAACAAAGGGTTGCTTTACAAAGTAATTATTGGCCCCACACTTAACCTGGTAGCAGCAGTATAAAGTTGGGAGGATTATTACTTCACATTATCACTTCTACATAATCAATAAAGTCATATAAAATTTGGCATGGGAGCCTCGTAAAATAAATCTGATTTTTTTCTAGTTTAAGGTGCTGCATGACATCTCTTCACAACATAAAGTAGGTGGGAGGTTTGGCCTGTTTCCAATTCAGTAAAATTAATCTGCATGATAAAAGGGTTATAAACCTTGCCACCATTGAAAAGAGTCCTTCAGGAGGACTGTCCTCTATTAGTACCTCAAATACAGCAAGCAGTGGGTCAAGCTCTACTGTGTGCCCCAAAATATCAGACAGAGTTTTAAATCTGAAGTCCTAGAGAGGAGACAGTTTTGGACACAGCCAAAACATGTGCTTAGGATTTTTTCAAAGTAAAATCAACTCCTTCAGTACACGGTGATGAGTGAGGGCTTTAGGATTTGTAACACATCTTAGGTCAATATGGTATGTAGTACCTAACATGTGCAAGCAATGCGTTATCATTAAAGATATTATGTTGTATGTTATATTTCTCATCTGACTTTCCAGAGAGGATTTCTGTCAGGGTCATTGACCCCTTCACAATCAAACCGCTGGACATCAAAACCATCATCGACCACACACGTGCCACCAGGGGACGAATCCTCACTGTGGAGGACCACTACTATGAAGGTAGGTTTCCATAAAAGTTTCTCGTGCTGTTCAGCTCCTGCATATTGTATGAACACACTGCCAACCTTACAGCAACACGCTTCTCAGCATAATGCAGCCGGGGCCCCGTCATTGGTCGGTGTCCTCAAGTGTGTTGCGGTGGCATGTTTCCATTGGTTCAGTGACACAGACGCGATGTGGTGGCATTTGCTCATTGGCTGAGGAGACTGTTGAGTGCCCTCACTGCAGGCAAGGTATTGGTATTGGTGCACTTTGTAAGTGCGAGATCCAGAGAGGCAGACTGCTGTCAGATTTCCTTAACTGAGCATGTGCCCAAGGGGCTCTGTGTGACCTACATAGCTCAGACAGCCGTGCCCTGTGCCTGTTAAGGGAAAGGGGATGGGTGATGGCATGGACTTGACTAGACAAAGGATTCTGGCATCAGTCTGATGTTGGGTATCTCATTCATATGATATCTGGACCTGATAGTGCCAGGGTGGTAAAGAGGATATGTTCGGATTTTACTTGTTTGTGTTTTCTTGTCGTCTGTATTTACTGTACATGTGATGACCTTATACCTTTATACAGACACATTTTTGTTGTCAGGGAGGCAATTGTGCGCCCCCCATCCTTGTCTTAAAACTACATTTCCCTCATGATACATTGTTGCAGTGGTGGAATGTAACCAAGTATATTTACTCAAAAACTGTACTTAAGTATTAATTTGAGGTACTTGTACTTTAGTATTTTATTTTCAGGCACCTTTATACTTTTCCTCCACTACATTTCAGTGGAAAATATTGTACTTTTTATTTCAATACATTTATCTGACAGCTTTAGTTGCTTTTAAAATTAAGATTTTGCATAAAAAAACAAAAAATAGAAGAAGGGTTTATGAAATATGGTGTTTAAAATGGTTTATACGAGCACATCTGGATCATTTTCTTGATAAACCAATCAATTGATTCACTGAAATTTCGTATATATATATTGATGTTTGTTTTTTTTAATGTTTTTTCTTTTTTTAAAAAATAATTTTGAGGTTTTTGGAGGGGTTATTTTTCTTTTTCTGTTTTATGTGTGGTTGATTTTAAAGGTTTTTCTGTATTGCATACTTTTACTTTTAATACTTTAAGTACAATTTCCTGATTATACTTACCATATACTTACCGAGTATCATTTCCAATGCAGGACTTTTATTGTAACAGAGTGCTATTAGTACTTTACTAAAGTAAAGGATCTGAATACTTCTTCCATCACTGCATTGTTGTTCCACAGGCGGCCTTGGGGAGGCAGTATCCTCAGCAATGGTCAATGAGTCTGGCTTCAACCTGCATCGCCTGGCTGTGTCCCACATCCCCCGCAGTGGCAAACCACATGAGCTGCTAAAGATCTACGGCATTGACCGTGACGCCATCGCCCAGGCCGTCCGCAAGATGCTCAGTAGCTCCACCAACGCCAAGTAACTTTCTCCTCTGCCCCACCCGCCCATCTGATCACGCCCCTGCAGCTGACGATAAACAGTCAAGTCTGTTTTTGATTCACATGACACCCAGCTCTTTAAATTCCTTCACTGTGAATGCCCCTAAGTGTGTACTGAAGTATTGTGATTTTGTGCTGTACACTTTGAAGTAGACCTCCACATATACCTTTCTTTTATGCATCCATCACAAGAACAGAGAGACACAAATTCACATATCGTCACTCCTAAACTCAGTAATGTCATACATGCAGTCCAGTAATCAAAGTATGGCCATAAATGACTGTCGTTGGTGGATGCTCAACATACAAAACATTATTACATGTTCAACATGAGTACTATGTGATGCTTTTTTAAATGCTCTTTGATGAAACTGTTTTTATATTGTTCTGATGTAGCTCTTAAACTGGGTGGGGCATAGTTTTGAGGTAGTTTGTCATGACGATAGAGTCAGAAAGAAGCTAACTGAGTTGTTGTTTGTAGAAAGTAGTGGAGAAAAAAATCAAACAAATGTAGGTAGGTCATAAAGAGCAGTCACTCAAAACCACAATTCACATCTTCAGATAACTTAAACATATGTGGTTTCAAAAGTGGTTTCATTTCTCCTCAGCACTGTATATTTTTTTTTAATTTTATTTTAAAGTTACCACCAACCTACACACCTCAATGTTCATTTGTGCTAGCTGTACAACTGGACCATACCAGCAGTGTTATGTAATCAATATATGGTCAGTGACATCATCTTTTTTTTTTTTTTTTTTTTACATAAGGTGGAGGGCTGAGGGCCCTTCAAGTGCTGATGGAGAATGTGGCTTTAGCTGTGACTATGATGGTAGAGTAACATCTGACGTGTTGACCCGAGAACAAACACTTTCTTTGTTACTTGAAATTTTGTATGTCCTTACTTTCATGTAATAAAGCCCTCTGCATTTGACTTTGAGTGTTTAAAATAGTTTTTCCCCCAGAGGATTATTTGTGTAATGTGTAGTTCAAACAGCATACACACAGATCTGTACTTTTAATTCAATTCATGTCTAAGTTAATGATTCAAAAACATGATTAATGACAACATACATTAGTATAAAACAGTTCTTAAAGCACACACATCTGTTTAATAAATTAATTACTTTCTTTCCATACACGATACATCCCTGAGAAAAGTTCACCCAAAAATCAAAAATGCATATTATTCCTCTTATTTGTCATTCTATTTGTAAATCTAGATTGTTTTTTTGCCAGTTGCCGAGTGTGGGAAATATCGGCCATAGAGATGTCTGCCTTCTCTCCAATATAATGGAACTAGATGATACTTGGCTTCTGGTGCTCAAAGTGCCAAAAAAACATATATTTGAAAAACTCAACAGCAATGTCTCTTTCCAAAAATCATGACCTGGTTACTCAAGATAATCCACTTTGCTGTGAGCAGTTTCATGTAGGAACCTTTGTTTCTACTGAACTACACATGCCTCTGTATCACTCTGCAGACGAAAAATTTACTTGTTGTAAGTCAGCCAAGGAGGATGCAATCAAAGGTAAAATCTCGTGCTGTCACGAGCACAAGGGGACATGTATAACTGCAGCCAAATTCCTTTTAAAGCCTACACGACACGCCCCCCACAAACTGTGCACACCACTGTTACAAGACAAACTCACTGACGCCACGGTTAGTTGAACTCTGCCACAAGGCCACTTGTAGTGACTAAATATCAGGCCAAATGTAGCTATAATCAACTCTTTCTATTTTTTAAATACATTTTACTAAAAACGTGATTTACCTTCTAAGTAACGAGATTCATAGCTGGCTAAACTTTAACTTAGTATTTTCTTCAGGGCTTCCACATCTGCACCAAGAGTTGAAGGGGACTGATCGTGGACTGATGGTAGGTGACGATAGGTGGGTCATGTTGCTGCTCCAGCCGCACTCAGACACGAGCCTCTCATCCTTCTGCGCAGTGATACGTTAGGCAGGTGTAGTTCGGTAAAAAGAAAATAGTTCCTACATGAAACTGCTCACAAAGGCCTCTGGAAAATGACTTCTGGAAAGAGACATTGCTTTTGAGTTTTTTTTATAATGTTTTTTTAAGCACTTTGAGCTCCACAAGCCCTGTGTCATCTTGTCCCATTATGTTGTAATAAAAGGCAGACACCTCTGTCTTCGACAATCTGTTTTTTTGAGGGGAGGTTTGAACAGTTCCTCTTACCTAAAAAGGCCAGCTGAAGATCTTATCATAAAATTGTCTGACAGATGACTATACGTGCTTGTTTCTGTGATGTGCATGACATCCTGGTAGAATTTAGCATCTCTGAGTCTGAAGTTCATTTCATTACACACAACTCTGCTCTTTGACCTTAGAAACCACAGATATCATTGCCTGTAAATTCACCCTCTGTGGTTGGAAACTCCTTCTACCACCGAGGGTGTCGTCTCTTTCTCAGTTTCCTGTCCAAAAGATCATACATATACCATCACTTTAACTTTCAAAGACATTTAAAGTCACAGAATTTAGACTGTGGGGAAGCTACAAAGTCTATTTATCATAAAAATTGTGAAAATTTAAATCAGCTTGTAAGCACACCCACCATAAAGAGCTGTATTTCCGTTTTACTCCTCTAAGAGCAAACACTGTGATTCCACATCCATAAGACAGCGTGTAGACTGGAATAAAGCACAGCATGTTACCACAGAGAAGGGATTTTCACAAGGCGTGTTTGCATATCTCACATACTGTAAAGTTACGTAGCTGTACCGTGATATGAGCTGAGGTTCAGGATGGCCACGAAAAGTGCAAAACAAAACCCCCAATAAACATCTAAAGAGAGAGAGAGAGTCAGAGGATAATGTTAGATTTTATAAAGGACAGGTCTGAATGAGTGTACCGAGCCATAAATAGAATTCACAGTCATTGTTTTATCATATTGTATGTATAGATGGCAGTTGCCAACAATATTATTACTCGCTCCAGGAATTATTGATAATATCTGTTTTTAAAATTACTATGACACTATTAACCAACTATATAGAGGCTAAAAGCTATTAGATATTAATGAGCCAATCTTTAAAAACATTTGTAAGTGATAAATACATGTTTCATTGTTACTTTTAACCTGCTGTAAATGAACAAATTAAATTGCTGGTACGAATCACAACCAAATCATTTATTAAAGGGGAACTACGTCCATTTTAAAAATGTATACGTGTTATTCCTGTAGTACAAGACAGTCCAAAAATCTAAGTATCAAGTATAAAGTCTGGAGCAGCTCTATAGACAATGAATTGGGAAAGATGTTATAAATGACACTGAGAACACCCAGGGAGATATTCTGAGTATAGAACAAATCATGATTTTTGTTTGAAATAACTTCCTCACACAGGCTGTATTAAATGAAACAGTACCCTTGGCAAGTTTTAAAACTCTTTAAAAAGTTCCACCTAAAAAATAAAAAAATAGATTTTTTTTTCACTGTGCGGCAGTGATGGACAAGGTACTCAGATCCTTAACTTAAAAAGAAGTACTAATATTACACGGTGAAAATACACTATCAGAAGTAAAAATCCTGCATTGAAAATGTTACTCAAGTAAAAGTAAGGAAAATATATTTAAATTATCAGAAGTACAAGTACCCAATGCAGAAAAATCTTTAAAAAAAAACAAACAAAGCATGACAAAACTTTGAAATTATTAGAAAAAAAGAAAAAGACACATCCTCTTAAAATGCTCAAGTAAAGTACAAGTAATTCAAATTTGTACTTAAGTATTGTGAGCAAATGTAGTTTACTCACTATATTTGTCTTGTTGTATTTTTTCACCAATGTATTTATCATTATTATTATTATTCCGTTAATTTTTTATTTATTTATTTTATTCCATCTTTTATTATTATTATTATTATTGTTGTTGTTGTTGTTGTTGTTGTTGTTGTTGTTGTTGTTTTGCTATTATTACTATTATTATTGGGTTTTGTTTGTTTTTTTGTTTTTTGCCAGCAATACCGGAAACTATCTTCATGTAATGAAACCTGTACTTTGGACTACTGTGCATCTTGTTGCAAAGGTGTCATATAATCCTGTGGGGGATGGGCCACTAGGTGGCATGACAATAAATTAAAAGCATTCATTCATTCATTGTAGTTACATTCCACCACTGATGTGTGGCAAATATCCAAATGAGAGGTGAACTAGTTTGTAATTACAGTATGTAGCATACTGAATGTACACGTAATAAAAATTATTGGCCAATTAGCTGTAATATTATCCCAAGTGTATGGACATTCTTGTGAGTCACAGTGAAACGTTTTATAACATTTCAACTCTGACACACTGTTCCCCTCAGAAACCACTGGTGAAATTGCAAAGGAAAAGGCTAACACATGCTACAGCAACTGGTGAGCACAAACAAGACAAGATTAAAAACTATTATGAGAATTATCACTAACCCAACTCAGTTTCATATAACACAACTGCAGCTCATATTTATAAATATTGAATATCTAGGCCATGGGAATAACACTGGAATTGTTCATGTAGGTGGTGTTCACCTTTAAGTGTACGTACCTCTTTTCTCAAAGGGGGGTCCTTTACATCTCCTAGTATGGGGTGGCAAATCTGATGGGAAACATAAATACAGTACATTGGTATTATCATTGTTATATATCTAAACATAAAGGGGATTCGGGGAATCATTTAAAGTAACATTTAGCATCTCAAAGGAGAACCTAATTTTTTTAGGCAATAAAAAATGACTATTTTTAATAACTATTTTTAACTTACCAGATATTATGCCCACAATCTCAAACACTATGGTGAAGAACACACCAAGAACTAATGGAACCATAAGTGCTGAAAATGCAACACAAACATTATCAAATATGGGCCATTTTACAAAATATACCAAACAAAAATAAGTATTTTTTTTGATAAATAAGATCATTGGAATATAATATGTCTACTTACAACAGAAGGGCCTGTATAGTGCTGTTCCACATCCCAGACCAAAGGAGATTGAATAAAAATGGAAATATTTGTCTGAAATATTCAGAAGAATAGAAATCAAAAATAATAGATATCTTCTAAATGAAGGTGGATTTCTCTGGTTGTGTGCCCCTAATGTACTTACAGTGTTGGTAAAAGTCCTCTTTCATATTCCTGAAAGACACTATCAGGATCTCTTGGTAAAGACAGATCTACACAAATGCTGTTGCTTGGTGGATAAACACAAAGTAGGCTGTAGGCTGGCAGAAGGAGAAAGGGTGGAGAGTGAAAGACAGAAAGACAGAGAAGCAGAGAGAATAAATAGTACTATAATATAGTGTAATTATATACAAATAGTGAGAGAGCAGATTACCTCACATTACCTCAGACGAAGGACTTTGAGATCTAGAAACACAGGTATACTCACCATCTAACCTTGGCAGCAGGTGAATTCTCCAGGCATGTGTGACGACAGGATAATCAAACATCAACAAGACAACTTCCTTACCCTGTCAAACCACTCTGCCAAGTGTCATGTACAGACAGACGGAAAGTCCCAGATAAGAATGTGTTGCTTTCACATTGACATGAATATGTTTTAATAATTCAGCAATCTACCTTGACACTTTTAAAAGGGCAGGATGAGTCAGTTTAATCATGAATTTATTGGAAGACGTTGACATCTAGGCCTATAGAGGCCTATCTTTTTTTTCCCCTTGATGCTAGGCTTTACGTCAGTAATGTCTGTACAGTGTTAACAGTTATTACTGATTAAAAAAAAGAAAAACATTATAACATTTGAAGGGCCCTGCCTACTTTTCTGCATTTCATAGAATTTTAAATAGAATATTTCGAGGTTTAGGGCTGTTAGTCAAACAAAAACAGTCATCTAGTGCTCTGGGAGCTTGTTAATTGTATTTTCTTGACATTTCATAGACTTCACAATATTCACTCAATAAAACTAATAATAAATGGAAAAATAACCCTTTGAAAACTTGGCAAATTGGCTTGATTTCTTTCAAAAACAAAGGAAGAGGGCAGTAAGCAGTGAAATAAGAAATCACCCTAAAATCATCAAGAAATTTGTAAAAATGCAAGAAAATTACCTGAAATTTACAATACAAACTTAAAAAAAAACAAGGAAATGACCTTGAAAAGGCGCTTTAAAATATAACTATTTGTAAAATAATTATAAATATGTAATCATGATAATAAGAAACACATTTTTCCTAGCTTTTTTCTTTTGCTCTTTAAAACATTTCTCTAAATCTACTCATTTCATGCATTTTTTTAAACAATTCTTGCCAAGTTGCTCATTGCTCTTTTCCCCATGTTTTGAAAGCAATATCACCATTTACCTCAAGGTTTGAAGCTTTAAATACTTGCGAAAAGTGTCTGAAAGCTGCACATGCTTTATGTTCCAAAAGGTTAATAATAAAATAAAAATAAAATGAATGTATCTTACAGGGGTAGTTTGATTTTAATGTCTCTAGATGGCAGTGCTGAATCGAAATCTTCAACAAGTTATGGCTCGCATCCAAGTCCACGCAATGCATTCTGGTACTTGAAGTCAATATGGCAGCTGCAGTACGTTGCCCTTAAGATGCTGGCAGCACACTTTAAACTACATTTCCCTTACCACTCATACCGATTTGAATGTCGTGCAAGGGGTAGCTTTTTCCAATCGATGATCTCAACTGAAGTTTCCTCTGTCAGCTTCCCGGAGGAGCTGAGGAAACTCCTTGATAATGACAAAAGTATCGTCTTGGTTGAGCATCGTTAAAGTCTGCGGCGGGAAAAGGTAAAGGGAACTTAACGCCATTTAAGTCCCTAACAATGCGGTTCAAACAAAGCCGGCAGTGATTCGCGGTCTTGGTGGTTTTCTGCGCTGATCCCTGTTAGCCAGGGCTGGGTCCCGATACGGTTGCAAGTCGGCGCCTCACCAAGATGTCTATGGACGAGCAGGAATATCCCGAAGCGGTACTGGTGACAGAGGCCGGGCCTCAGTGGCTTCGAGTGGAGGTCGAGCGTCTCACCCGGGAGCTCCGTGAGACGACCCATGAGAAAATCCAGGCGGCGGAGTACGGGCTGGCGGTGCTGGAGGAGAAACAGCAGCTCAAGCAGCGATTCGACGAGTTGGAGACGGAATACGAGACGGTCCGGCATGAGCTGGATCAGCTGAAGGAGGTAACCTGAGGTCATAGCCACGCAGACAGACACTTAATACATTGACGGTAGTTTTAACGTTAAGCTAAATGTATCGGTATGTGAACACACGGCATTTAACTCGGTATTTTCTCCGTTAGCAGCAAGTTAACGGTTAGGTTCTGCTGCAGTAACGGTCGACTGTTTACCAACGGCTTTTAACATGCAAACCGGAACCACACAGTCTGTAATCAGAACCAGCATACGTTATATAAACTGCCTGTCATGGGCTTGGTTCATTTAAAGCTCAGCCATAACTTCAGATCATCCTTCCAAAAAAACACGAACAAGTGCTTACGAGCTTGACATGGACAAGCTCGTGAATCAGGGATACACAGCTTGCTTTCTTGGAGCACTTTTGCAAAAATAATTGGAGACGAGGGGCCAGTTGTAGCGACCCAATACATTTCTTTCTAGAATTTGAGGACATTTGTAGTACTTTAGGATGTTTCTAGGATTTTCAGAGGCTTCTTAGATTTTAGGACATTTCTAGTATTTAGGACATTTGCAGGACTTAATTATGTCTCTAGGATTTTAGGACATTTCTAGGATTTTAGGAGGTTTCTAGGATTTTAGGATGTTTCTAGGATTTAGGACATTTGCAGGACTTAAATATGTTTCTAGAATTTTAGGACATTTCTAGGATTTAGGACATTTGCAGGACATAATTATGTCTCCAGGATTTTAGGACATTTCTAGGATTTTAGGATGTTTCTAGGATTTAGGACATTTGCAGGACTTAATTATGTCTCTAGGATTTTAGGACATTTCTAGGATTTAGGATGTTTCTAGGATTTAGGACATTTGCGGGACTTAAATATATTTCTAGGATTTTAGGACATTTCTAGGATTTAGGACATTTGCAGGACTTAATTATGTCTCCAGGATTTTAGGACATTTCTAGGATTTAGGACATTTTCAGGACTTAAATATGTTTCTAGGATTTTAGGATGTTTCTAGGATTTTTGGAGGTTTCTAATATTTTAGGACAATTCTAGGATTTTAGGATGTTTCTAGGATTTAGGACATTTGCAGGACTTAAATATGTCTCTAGGATTTTAGGAAATTTATAGGACTTAGGATGTTTCTAGGATTTTGGGATGTTTCTCAGGTTTTATTTTTCATTTCATTTTCATTTCTCAGAATTTGGGACATTTCTAGGATGTTAGGACATGTCTGGGATTCAAGGACGTTTCTAGAATTGTAGTTGTAGACATTTCCAGGATTTTAGGATGTTTCTTGGATTTTAGCAGGTTTCTAGAAATTTAGGACATATCTTGGATTTGAGGACATTATTCTGATTTTAGGACATTTCTAGGAATTGAGGACATTCCTTTAATTTTAGGACATTTTTAGGATGCTTGTCAGATTTTAGGACATTTCTCAGATTTTAAGGCATTTCTAGGATTTTAGGCAAGATTTGGCCCACAGGCCTTAAGTGGAGTGTCACTATCCTAAATTGTTATAGAAGTCTGCCATAAGGTTATGACAGATTTTAATCAGGCAACCAAATGCTATTCACAGTTGTCAAAGCAAATTAAAAGTTGTGCGGTTTAATGTTTTCCTCCCATTGAAGGATAAAAACATTACTTATTGGTCACTTGAGCACAACACCACTTGTTCTTGGTATGTGAGGTTGAGGCTTTCAACTTAGATGTCTGCAGGTGCAGCAGCATGTCAAACTTAGATCACTTTGTGGCCAACCTGCTGCTAGATTATTGGGTTTAAAAGCTACAGGAAGGGTCAGGCTGTAGTGATAAAAAATGTTTTTCAGTCTTTTATTGCAGTTCAGTTAAAAGTAAATCTTGACAACGACATTTTCCCTCAGACATTATCCCTCCCATTTTTATAACTTCTCTATCTCCCTTTCCTTTGTTTATTTATCCTCCTCTTTGGAGAGATGTTTTGAACTGTCATCTACAGCAGTGCTAGCCTCTGGTTCCTCTGAATGTCTCCATATAAGCTATAGCCTACAGCTGGTATGAAGAACCCCTTTAATAGGAGTGTTACAGTACATTGATCTCAATCAGTATATCAGTTCAACAATATTTTATCTAATATCATTGATGCCTTTTTGAATTCCCATTTCACCTCTGTGTAACCATTTCTGTCTAAATACAACTCCTTTCTAGACATTCAAACAGTGCCACCGGCCTTTGCCTGGCAGATAATGACAAGCAGCCAAGAAAAAGACATTGAGTACTTTTACTGATATTATCTCATATTGATCACAGGCTCCTGAGCTGAACCGAATCAAAATATTGCGTCAGACTTTTATGATGTCAGCAATTATCATGTTGATGTTCAAAGAATAAATATAATATTGTATTGTGATAAAACTTTATGATGTACACCACTAACCAGATACCACCTTATCAGAGATTGGTCAGTGTGGTTGGGCCAGTGAAGCAGTCAGGAAAGAGACCTTGTTTCACATGACAAGATTTTTTGATCTGTCATTATCACTCAATTCAGCTGCCCGAAACCCATTATTAGCATTAAATACTGATGTCAACAAATTTCTTTTCACATCCATTATTACTTCTAGGCAGGTTTTCTTATATGAACATGATAGTCTGTCACGTCACCCTCCGATTTCTATGATGATTTTCATTTTGAGTTTACCATTTGTTGCCATATCTGACAGCTATTGGAGCTAATAATTTCAAAATTAGAGGAAGATCCTGAGCAAACCTGAGGTGAGATGGGAAAAGCACCAACCAGAGCTGCTGAATGTGAGACACATTCAGACATCTGTTAGTCAAGCAAAGCTTCCATTTAGTATGAATATCTTCTAAATGTTGATGTTCTGATACTGGAATTTCTGACCTCAATACAATACCTTGAAAAATTTCAATATTATACCATTTTTGACTCTATGTGTTGATGGAATTGTATTATCATTATTATTATTATCATTATTATTATTTTAAAATTAAAGATAAATATTACAAGGGTATAACATGACAACAACGCCTGTCTTTTCTTTGTTAGCAAAAGTGAACGGCAGAATGAATTTATTGTGGTAAACATTAGCATGTAGATAGATTGAGAATGTGCAGCTGGTACCAGTGTTTGCACACTGCAGAACATGAGTTTTAAAATGGTGTCAAATATTCAGAATCAATATCTATTAATAAATCAATATTTTTATGACAGCACTACTTAAAAATAAACCTTAATGACAGACAAGAAGAAGCGAAATTAGCTACTAAGATCCTAACATGTGGGGAATTTTGAATTTATTTTAAGAGAGAACTTGGGGTTTTACCATCTGCTCAGTATAGCCAGAGTCTTGCAGCCAGCCAGCCTTCTGAGGAACTGCATCCTAAGGCACTTCCACATTGGCCTTAACATTCAGCAGTTGTGGTCTTCAAAGCTCACTGGTAGCCAGAAAGCTACAAATGCAAAATGTTGTGTACAGATAGCTGCTCTGAATAATAAACAAGATAGGCGGAGATAGAAGCCAGTGTCTTACTTAGCTCTAAAAAGAAGGTTGCATCACTACATGTCACAGTTATTTTTATGAGCAGTTAATCAGCCCTATATTTTCATGATTAATCTTTTGGTCTATGAAAGGTCTCAAAATAGTGAAAGATGCCCGTTATAATTTCCTCACAGTGCCAAGGTCATGTTTTCAGGTTGCTTGTTTTATTCAGCCAACAGTCCTTAAATATTAAATAAAATCAGGCCACTGTCATGTAGAACAAAGAAAAGCGTCACTTCCTCACAGAAACTGCAACCACCTTTAATAAATAGATTAATTGACTAATTGTTAGAGCTCTATATTTTATTTATACATTGCAGCCCCAGTCCTGATGAGGAAGTCACTGACGTGTGTCTCACTTGGCAAGTGAATGACCTCTTAGTTGTGTGTTGGTGAATTTCTTTTCCCCACATTGCATTATTCATGACATAGATCACAACGCAGTCACCAAGTGACTCATTGTTGTAGTCATTTTCTTGGTATCTCATGATTCGGACTGCTGCTGCTTCCTTTTCAGTAGAGCATGTCACTGATGTAGGAGAGGGAATCATCCATCTGCACCCACTGTGCTGTAGGTCAATGGTTCCCAACTGGTTCTGCCACTGGGTCCAGCTTTCTCCTTAGTCATTAGTTCAAGGTCCGCACATAAGAGAAATGACCACATGTTAAATTTTATTTTGCAAAATGTAAATAACACATGGCATAAACACGATGAAATAAAACATATTGCAAGAATAAAGAGTTGGTTAGTGTAAACTAGGGGAGTTTCTAGCATTTGAAGACAAATAAAAAACAAACAAACAAAAAACCTGAATGTGTTCTCTTCAAAAAAAGAAAACTTGCAAAAAAAAATTTTGTGTGAAAAATTGAAACAACTTTTGGCGATTTTCTTTTTCTTTTAAATCTTTAAAAAATTATCGTTGCGGGACGAACACTTCCAGCATTTTCCATGAGTCACTAGGGAGGCTCAAGGAAAGATATTTGTAGCTTTGGGGAGGGTCAAAAAGACAAAGAAAAAAAAACAGACAGCCTGTCATTCACAAACTTGAAATGGTCCTAACTCACTTGCGGTCCACTCAGAATGGACCCACGACCTACTTTTTGACTGCGACCCACCAGTTGGGAACCATTGGTTACAGATCATTTCATATTAAAGCTGACTCCTGCATACATATCAGTTTGTTTTACTGGAAATCTTTGTAGAAGAAAAGTTGGGGTAGGTTCTGGTGGGAAAGAGAGCTACAGCTCTGTGGTGGTTTCAAGACTTTCTTGGACAGCAGTTATAACGTCACCAGTTTGGCTCAGTGTCAGGGTTTGCTGGCTGCATGTCTGCAAGCCTTTAAGTCAGATGGCTGTGGGAATGTGACGTCACCCCGTTCATCCTATTTAAACTATTGTTCCGACTCTGTCAATACTGTTAACTTAAGCCTATATACTTTGCTTGAGTTCCAGCCATTAGTTCATTTTGGAGTGATCGCCGTCATTAGACACTGCCTTGTCTGCCTGTCTGTTTCAGAAAGGCCATGATCAGCCCAGAGAGGAAGTACATTTAAATGTGTCATGAGTTCCTCCAGCATCTTGTGGAGTTTTTTTGTGGTTATTGTGATCCAGAGTGACTGAAAATGCCCCAAAGCAGCAGCTTTTCAGATCAACTGCAAAACAGTATCTGACCTTTTCTTGCTTTATTTTGCATTGTCATGTGAAATAATGGAATAATGTCATCGGTGGGATAAAATGGCATTTGTTTTGAGAACTCACTGATGATCACAATTTGTGATTAAATTTAGTAAGAATAAGAATCTATATTTACATTTTATTTTGATACATGAATATAACCAACCCGTGGACATTCCTGTTAAGTGCCCATCAAAGTTTTTTTTTGCCCCGAATTAACATGTTAGAAAGTGCTCACTCCTTGGCTGTGTACCATTCCAAATAAGCTCCATAAATCAAATGGTAAATTTGGGGCGTAAGGTAAGCATATGTGTGCAAAGATTTGGATTTTGTTTAGGTTTGACTTTATTTGACTTGGGCTCGTAACATTAAGTGGAGGTGAAATAATATATACAGAAAAGTGCAGTGGCAAAACAGGCATAAATGTCTATGGCAAATAAAAATGCCAGCGGCACCAGTGTTTATCAGAATGTATTAAATTTTGATACTTTCAACCTTTAACTGGCAGTTGAATTTGATTTTCTCAACTGATTTCCAAGACAGACAAAACTGAATGAGAGGTTTTTGTTCCCTATATGTGGACTGGACAACAGCAGATTCCAGCTGGCTGCAGCCTGTCATGTGAGCGTGACAAATTAAAATTCATGCAGTTCAGATGTTATCAGTGCTTGCTCTGTTAGTGTGTAATATGAACATCATGACATGAAAGCTTATTGTAGCAGCGGGATGGTACAGTACTTGTGAGTGAATGGTCTTCTGTAAGGTAATCGGCGAACAGACAGACGATAATAAATTCAGTAAATGACAGGCCCTGGGTATGAACACTGTTATGGAAACAGTACCCCTGTCTATCATCAGAGCTTATTCTGGCCATGCTTGTGGTTCTTTGTGCGCGTCTTAAAACAGACCAGCTATTAATCCTTGATCAAGTACTTTGCCCTGATGAAATCATTTGTCTCTGTCCCCAGGCCTTTGGACAAGCTTACTCAGCCCACAGGAAGGTAGCAGCTGATGGGGAAAGCAGGGAAGAGTCACTGATCCTGGAGTCTGCCAGTAAGGAGGCTCTGTACCAGCAGAAGGTCCTGGATCTGCAGAATGAGCTCCGACAGACCAAAGCCTCCCTCGCCAGTTTGCAAGCTGAAAACGATCGTCTGTCGTCCATTGCCCTGGAGATGAGAGAGGTATAATAATTAGAGTCCAGTATAAGTATAGTATAGTCCAGTATAGTGTGGCATGGTATGGTATGGTGTAGTATAGTATAGCATAGTACAGTACATTACAGTACAGTGTAGTACAGCAAAAGACAGTACGTATACTATACTATACTATAGTAAAGTTTATTTGCACACAATGGAAAACTGCATAAAATCCAGATGAATAAAAAAAAAGTTACAGGAGAGGTCAAGAGCCCAGAAGCTTAAACAAGTCCACTTGAAAACAACAAACAATAAGAAAAAATGCTATACCACTACTATAATCATAAATTAAATGTAATAATAATTTCATTTTCATTTCAATTTCATTTCAGGATGATTAAACATCATGTTGTGGTTATTTGAATGCCATTTCAATTATAAAGAATGCAAACAAAATCTCATATTCTTTGTTAGATTAGAGATAGAAGTCAGTATGTATGAAAACTGGATGTTACAGAATAGATCTTTTTTGGTTAACTTGAAACTGTTCTTGGATATTGTTGACTTGCAGATACACAATTTACATCTGTGGTGTATGTGGTACCATACTTGCCTTTTTGTGTTGTAAAACTGTGGACTAAATCAAATGTAATTTTTTTCTTAGTGCTAAAATTAGACTTAGTTTATCTCACAAATCAAAGGTATTAACTTTGAACCAAAGTACTTTTGTGTTTGAAAAGGTATGCATCTGTCCAATAATATATTCAGTTAAAGTCAACATAGTTTGAAAGAGAGGGTTAGTAAAGTTTCCTGAAGTTTAGGTTGACATAGACCACCACTTGTTGTCAGGGTGAGTTTTATGAGAGAGTTTAAGTTTGTGCGTGTGGCGGGGGATGGTCAAGTTAGCAGGATTGCCGTGAAGCCAGCAGGACAGATGATGTAATGGTCCACTGTGAGTGACACAAAGGATGCCCTCCACCACGTCTCCCTGTAGCATGGGCTGGTAAATGGACCATGTCCTCCTTCCTTCATTACAGTCGACTGCCAAGTCTTGCCCCTGTGGTATGTGAAACATGCTGACATGCCAATCCCCATTTCACTCAACCAGAGAGTTGTGAGGATGAGGTTTGCACTGCCTGGATGTTTTTTCACTCAAAGATAGTGAGTGTTCATTTTTAATTAGAGTTGATTTTCAAGCAGCCTCTCATACCATGCCACCTCTTTTCACTCCTGTGTGCAGAATTCAGAGCTGGCAGAGCTGCAGCGAAGTCAGCTGCGTGATGACATGAGAGAGTGCAAGGTACGGGAGGCTCGTCTGCTGCAGGACTACAGCGAGCTGGAGGAGGAGAACATCTCTCTTCAGAAACAAGTGTCTGTGCTGAGACAAAACCAGGTGAGACAAAGAACATGATACTCACTTTTTTAAACACCTTCAACTGGGTGAAAATCATGCCAAAATAGTAATAATTTTCCAGTTAAAACCCAATTTATATATATGTAAAAATATATATATATAAATAAGTTGACTTTAAAGACTGTTGCCTTACTTACACTTTTGACATTTGCTATAATTTGAAATTGGAGTAAAAAAATAGCTCTCCTACCTTTTTAAAAAAAAAAAAAAAAAAATTCAACAAACTTTTACATTAAAAGATTTTATTTTATTGGACTTTATTTTTTACAGCCATCTGGTACAATGTTAGGCACTTTGGCTAAAGTGGTAACAAATTAATTAAGTAAAATTATTAATTTTTTGTCTGTATTTTTGACCATCTGCTAAGGTGGAATTTGAAGGTCTAAAGCATGAGATCCGCCGTCTGGAGGAGGACTCCCAGTGCCTCCACGGCCAGCAGGAGGAAGCCGTGCGTCTGAGAGAAATCGCTGAGCGACAGCTGACAGAGGCCTTAGAAACAATTAAAACAGAAAGGGAACAGAAGGCCTCTCTTCGCAAGGAGCTCTCCCACTATATGACTATCGGCGGCTCTGTGTACAACAGCTCTTTCAATATCTCCATCGACAACCTAAAACTCCATGATGATCCCTCCGCCATCACCGAGCCCGACAATGATGATCTAATCAGAGGATTTGAAAATGGCCTGGCCAAGGCAGGTGAAGGTGATGAAGACAACAGAGTTGGTGTGAACAAGAGAGGAGAGGCTTTCAAGCCGGCTCCGAGCTTGGTGGACGACCTGCTGAGTGAGCTCAACATCTCAGAGATCCAGAAACTTAAACAGCAGCTTATGCAGGTATGAAAAGTCCATGAGATGCTCGTTGTGCATCCAGCTCCATTACTTGCTGAATTACTGCAGTGTGTTGCCTGATCCCATATTTTCAACACATTGTCTCAAAAGTAAATTTAACTTTCGACTGTAACATATCTTTAGATCACACAGCATGTACATGCACCGAAAAAAAGTTGATTGTGCTTAGGCACATCTTTGATTGTCTGTCTGAGGATTCATGGGTACCGTAGATGCCACTTTCGAATTGCCCAGCGCTGTATTTGTGACCGACAGCAGACTTCCCTTGACTGTCATGACTGCAAACACAGAGCATTTAATTCACCACTATTTATTTGTTAAAAATAAGTTATTACTTCCTGTTTCAATGATTTTTAGATCTAGGCTTCTAAAGTTATTTAATTTTGCCAAAACAGCAAAAATGTAGGAGTTGTTTGTTTAAAAAAGGGCTGCAAAAGATAAAATTTCTGCAGTAGAGACAGAGCTTTTACTGTCCACATCAAGTGTTACCCACAGTGTAAATAAATGGTTATCGATCGTCTATGGCCATACAGTTTGCATATGCATTTTTACATTAATTAAATATTTATATTTTTATTCAGTCAGTTTTGGTAAAATTAAAGAGAGAAATGCTTCTAGCGGAAAAGGAGAAAAAGGCAATGTGTGTTCTTCCGGTTTATCAAAGTTTGCTGATTTTTTTTTTTGCTTGTTTGTTTTTCTGAGTAGGTGCTGTAAAGTTAGCAAACTGACTAAAATGCCTTTGTTTTTGCATTTATTTTTAGGTGGAGCGTGAAAAAGTGGCCCTGATCAACTCTCTCCAGGAGAGCCAGAAGCACCTAGAGCAAGCCTACGGGACTGTGTCAGAGCAAAAGGAGACCGTCAACAGGCTGACTGAGAACCTCACAGCAATGAGGAAACTTCAGGCCAGTAAGGAGCGCCATTCCGCCCTCGACAGTGAAAAAGACAGGGACAGCCATGATGACGGAGACTACTACGAGCTGGACATCAATGGCCCTGAGATTCTGCAGTGTAAATACACAGTGGCTGTGTCTGAAGCTGGGGAGTTAAGGCAGGAGCTTAAGACCCTGAGAGCACAGTACGAGGAGTGTCGAACCCAGTATGAAGATGAGCGAGCACGGCTGGATAGTGACGTCCATGAGCTGAGATCGAAGTTGGCGTCCCTGGAGAAGGTCAGCCAGACAGATAAAGCAGAGGTGGCCCGTCTGGAGAAGGAGCTCCGTCTGGTCAGCGAGGCTGCAGGAGAATCACTTGGCAGCCTCAATGTGGCCCAGGATGAGCTTATAGCTTTCAGTGAAGAGCTGGCCAATCTCTACAACCACGTGTGTATGTGCAACAATGAGACTCCAAACCGCGTCATGCTCGACTACTACAAGGAAGGCAAGGCCAAAGTAAGGAAGGGGCAAGAAGGGAAGGAGCAACAGTCATCTGTACTTCTTTCTAATGGGCTGATCACTGAGACTGATCCCGGGAAGTCCAGCAGCACTACAGTTAGCCTGGCCTCAGAGCACCGGCCAGAACCCATGAACGTCTATAACCTCGTAGCCATCATCAGGGACCAGATCTGCCATCTGCAGCAAGCAGTGGACCGCACCACAGAGCTGTCACGTCAGAGACTTGCCAATCTGGAGCTGAGCACAGTAGCAGATAAGGACCAGGAGGCCTGCATGGGAGAGATCCTTAAACTGAAGTCCCTGCTCAGCACCAAGAGGGAACAGATCGCCACTCTCAGAGCTGTGCTCAAAGCCAACAAGCAGGTCAGAAGACAGCTCTGCGTGTGTCTATATGTGTGTGTTTGTGTATGTATGCCTGCTGTGAATGTCTCTCAGAGGAAGGATGTTCATTGTTTCTCAAACTGACAAGAACAAAAGAAAGGGGTGATAGTCTTTAACTAAAAACAGGGTTCCCACGGCCATGGAAAACCTGGAAAAGTCGTGGAATTTCACAATCACATTTTCCAGGCCTGGAAAAGTAATCTAACGAGTAAAAATCATGAAAGTTTTGGAAAAATCATGGAAATGTGTTGTGTGTAATAAATTAAATGACATTAACGTAACATAACAGGGAATCTATTTTCTGTAGTTGACAGCATAACGTAGCTTTAGTATTTGTCGACGTGAGAAAACGTTTTGTTAACATTAGGTTTGTATTTAATTGTGTATCACAAAAGTTTCTCCCTGTGTTCTGTCTCTCCCTTCATGTATGCCCACTAGTCATGTCTTTTTTAATTCCTTTTGGCAGGGGCACACACCTTTAAATGGCTTTATTATGTATTTATTTTACTGCTGATTTTTAAGTAACTTGCCTTCTAACCCCCCAGACATGCAATTGTTTTCCTTATTTAAAAAATTTGTTTGGTGATTTTTTTTCCTTTACAATATTTTGGCAATTTTCATAGAAAGCCTATTTCTTTAACTTTTCTTTACTTAATTTTTAAAGGTTTGGGTTTTTAGTTTTGTTTTTTTAATTTTAGCAATTTTGGTGATTTTTAAAGAAAACTTCAAGAAAATGTTACTCTTCTTTATTTTTTAGAAATTTTTATTAGAAATTAGAAATTTGGAACTTTCTTTTCTTGAACTTTTTGGAAGGTGTGTTTTGTTTTAAAATCACCAAAATCACACCATTTGTTACATCAAGAAATTGTGAAAACAGAAATTACTTTTTTCTCTCCTTATTTTTAAATTTTCAACAGTCCCTGAATACATTCAGTTATGTTTTAACAGTGTTCGAATTTTATATGAATTTTATATATTTGAAAAATGCAGGGCAAGTGGGGCAAAAAAAAAAGGTCTGTAAATGTCATGGAAAAGTATTGAAATTGTGTCCATGACAATGTGTGGGAACTCTGTAAAATAATCCAAGTTCAGACTAGAAGGGCAAGAAGTGAATGAATAATGAATGAATAATTATATAAGATCTTATTCTCTCTAGACGGCTGAGGTCGCTCTGGCCAACCTGAAGAGTAAGTATGACAGCGAGAAGGCCATGGTGACAGAGACAATGATGAAGCTGCGCAATGAACTGAAGGCTCTGAAAGAGGACGCTGCTACGTTCTCCTCTCTCCGAGCCATGTTTGCTACAAGGTATGATCATGCATAATCACTGGTTTACATTTCATTGCTGACAAACATGAAATATGCATGTTGCATGTCATAACGCATCTGTTATACTGTATCTACCACAGAAAAATGACAGAAATGCACAAAAAACAATGATATTTTTCTGTTTTCAGCATAATTTCCTAATAATGACAAGAAAAATATCCAAACTATAATGCGTATTCTGTGCTTTAGTGAATATTCTGTTCTTCTTCTCTATTTCATATCCGTGTGTATGTTTGTGAGCAAGACACAAAGCATTGTGGGAAGTCTGATGTAATACTTGTGTGAGTGAGCTCTCAGAGGTCTGGTCCTCCCATCTGGAAAATGCTGTCTGGGGAATGGAAAAAACATGTGACAGCAGCAGGAGTTCAAGGCAGATTGCTCCACCTACTGGAAATAATGTTTATCTGGTGTCTTCCTTTTCCCTCTCTTGCTTGTTGCTCCAAATCTCCTCTCTTCCCCTCAGGTGTGATGAGTATGTCACCCAGCTGGACGACATGCAGAGGCAGCTGGCTGCTGCTGAGGATGAGAAGAAGACCCTGAATTCTCTGTTGCGGATGGCCATCCAGCAGAAACTGGCCCTGACCCAGCGCCTGGAGGACCTGGAGTTTGACCATGAGCAGGCGCGCCGCAACACTGCCACAGCGGCGGCAGGCAAGGGCAAAACAAAGGGCAAAGGAGCGTCCTCCACACATCATGTAAGTCAGAATGAAAGCATCAGCAGAGGCTCGGGTTTCTTCTGCAAGGCTTTTTATTGCCTTTTTAGACTCTACATTTTTTGCAAAATTTGCATTTCTCTCCGGCTTTGCATAAACTCATTTCTGCTTTTTGAGCCATTATACTCTGAACTCAGTTTATAGCATATTAAAATTACAGGTAATACTGCTTAATACTTGTGTACTATCAGCAGTATATGGTTGTTTTCACAGTATTAGACTGGTTGAACAGAACTAGTCCTTTGTTCCGTGCTACTCTTCAACATTTTCTTTTCTTTTGACATTCTGCTTATTTGATTTCACTTAACAACACTCATAGTCATATTACGTTAAGTACTTTTACAAAGTGAGTCATTTTTCCAGTTTTGTTACAGTGTAGAAACAAAAAGACTAATATGAAACATGGGGTGTTCACTTTTAAAGATAATGAAAGAAAGAACAGAATAAACAAATTTAAACAAAAGAATCACATTTCAGGGAAATACACATTTTTCTCTTCCAAATTTCTTCAGATTTAGATTCCTGAAGCCTGGTTAAAGAGGTAATTATTAACATTTCGAAGATTTCATAAATTTTTTCAACAGTTCTCTACAAATGGGGCGTTTGTCTGAAGCCATTTCCTTACGTAACTGTTTTTTTTAGTCGCTAAACTCAGTTTTCCAAATAAGTATGTTGTTTTATATATTTAGATGTTAGAAGAAAAAGACCAAACGGGAGCTCATCCGACTGAAGTTTAATTGTGGACCCAAATATATTCACTAATTCTGTATAAATCTCACGCCATAAAGCATTCACTTTGTAACAGACCCAAAACATATGGTTGTGGTTAGCTTCTTGGGGGCCACATTTCCTCCAGCAGCTGGAGCTGCCTGAGTGTTGAGACTTCTGAGCAGGTGTAGTAAAAAAAACTACAAAGACTTCCAGCCAAAAGCCCTCCAGTCAATTCATCTCCTTGAAGATTTTACAGAATAAAAAACGGTTATATGTTGATGTCTTAATGGTAGAATCAAGATACAGAATCTGTTCAGTTGGCAACAAAGAGCGTGCAAATCTCACGAGCATGGAGTATGAGTCTTATTTTGTGTGTGGTATTTATATCATTATTTGGCCTGATAACCACCTGAAACAGGAAACCTCCGTGCTAATTTAGATTTAACCTAAATTTGCTGCCAGGGTATGCCCCTTACAGATCTGGTGTTATAAGTCCAGGCAGGTGTAATTTGTCATGTAAAGTAACAATCTATCATCCATATTTGGGTTCTGTGACATGATCTGAGACAATGATGCTACGCGTTATCAACAAAACATGATGCGAACAAATGCTTAGAAATTCCAGCCTGAAAACTATTAGAGTTGGCCACAAGAGGCTTTATTATACAAGATTTATACCATTTGATTTTATTGTTATTGTTTGTCAGCAAATATGTTATCTATGTCTTTTTATCTCTGGAAACATCCCTTTATTTGTAATCTAAGTTATAACACAACTTTTGTTTTCTTTCACTAGTCCGAAAGTGAGATGTCGATAAAAAAAAATACAAGACGAAACCACTGAATTTTTTCTGTAGGTTGAATACCAAAGACAAACCAAGAAACCAAAACTGTCTGCATTAATATTTTCAGTTTGGAGTTCAATAATCATATTCCTCTATAACACAAAAGGTAGAATTTTCTGTTTTCTGTATCAAGTAAATTCATCATTTGAAAGGTTTACGTCAGCATGCGGGAGTGACGTAAAAAGCCTGAAATATTTGAGTGACTAAAATATTCTCTGCAATATCAGTGACTCATTATTGAAGCCTGCATGCAAACCACCCCTCAGTCGTCTGCTTCCCGCTTCCATCTAACTTTCTTATTTGCTAACTGCATTGATAAATCTTGTCTCAGTAATTCACTTCAAATTTCAACAAACAATCAATATAATGTGATTTTCTTCTGTTTTTATCTTTCCATTTGCAGTAAATCTGTCATGCCAAGTGTCCTTAAGGAGCTCCGTAAGAGTGTTTGTGACAGTTGCCAGTCACCTGGTTCCTTCACTTTGTAATCCTGGTCCAAATCATGCCGTTGTTAACACAAGAACAAACATATCCAACAGTATTTGCCAAGGTCCTTGTTTTACAGTGCCAAAACAAGTGTGTAAAATTCTGTTAAATATTTAGACCTCAGAAAGAAAGACTCATTGCATCAGCAGTCCTCCCGTCTTCCAACAACACGCTATTATTATTGAACCAGAGGAAGAATCAAGATCTGTGTTTTGCTGATTATGCATTGCCTGGGTTCCCCTGACTGCACTTTTTTTTTTACTCAATTGCTCTAAGGTGATTCCTCTTTATTTCTAAAAATCACACTAATGGTTTCAAGTATTATACAATGTTTTTACCAGATGTGCATGTTTGTCTGCCAGATTCTTGATGATATTTTCAAGTGATTCAACATATTTATTTTTTCATTCACAAATTGAGAGATTATGTGTTAATTCTTTTAAAACCAGAACTTTAAGCTTACTGGTTAAAATCCAACAAAAAAGACAAATACACGTTACTTTTGCCTTAGTTATTTTCTGTTTGGCCTTAAATGAACTGCTGACTTTCTGACAGCCCATAGAAACACTTTCAAGTTTATCGATCTTGATAACCACTTCTTTTATTTAGCTTATTAAAAAAGGATTGCAGTATATTATATATTATTTTTACTATATGATCCTGTGAACATGGTGCTTCAGTTTCAGGGTCTTTCTACATTTTTGGTTCCTCCTGTGTGAACATGGTAGAGCTGTTACAAATTCAAGTATGTTTGTTATGACTAAGGAAGAGTATTAATGCAAAGCTTATTTAAAGATTTCTAAGTTAAGGTCAGATGTTAATAGTAATCGTAAACTTAATTCGTGAAGGAGAGCTTTTAATGTAATTGTTTTAATACAACTGTTTTGTAAACCTTTTGAGTCCTAAATTCTGCAAACAAATGCCTGCAGTGCCATTTTGTGTTTTGTTTAAACAAGTGCAATTTGCAAACATGGAGAGAAGAGAAAAACAACTAAATGTTTATGCTATGTAAAGATATTTTACACATTGTTGCTCACATACTTGGTCCTAATTGTTTTTCTATGTTTTTACTTTAACTGCAACTGTATTTATTTGAAACTGTTCAGACTACAGGATGTCTACATCCTTTTTGTTTCTTAAGGTAGTTGGAGTGGAGGTGACTGGCCAGAGTATCGATAAGACTGAACTTGAGGTAAAAACCTAGCAAAATTTCCTGACTGCGGGCTACTGTCTCTAACAGTTACTGCTGGTGAAGAAATAAATCTAACTTTCACAAAGGGGAGATTTTTGTTCTTTTCTCAGTGAACTACTATTCTGTCTTTTTTTTTTTTTAGCTTTATTTATCATTGTTGGGAAATAACAATCATGATCGTGATATACGGACTTAACCTATATAAGTGGCAAGTAGTGAGTACAATATTGATTGATCTGTGGGTTGAGTAACTTGTTGCCTAATTTGTTATCTGTGTATATATTACATTTTTTCCTGAAAGTAGAGAGCACTCAGCCTTTGAATATAAGATGCATTATTATACACACAAACATAAAAACATATAAATATAGTAATAGGCAATACAATAAATATAGGAAAATACAATAAACCAATAATGGTAACTATGTAGACAATAAGGTATTAATTCTATAGCATTGTACACTTTTTGTTTGTTGTTTAGACTTAAATGATACATGAAAGAATCAAATTAAGAATACATTTTAAATGGAAGAATATTTAAGAAAATGTTTTGTATATGTTGTATCAACCCGATTAAATGTACGAGAGGTTACAAACATTCTGTTCTGTTGCTGGGGCAACAGCTGAACATTCTAACAGGAAATACACAGGGACCCATTTAAAATGTTGTCAGAAGTTTGCAGTTAATTTACCCACAGTCAAAACAGCTTTATTGAATATGAATTGCATCTTATCTGTCAAAACTTTGACAGTTTATGTGGATGGATGATAAAATAACTGCATGACTAATGTTGTTGGCTGTTGTTTAGCTTAGCCTCGGCTACTCTCTTTCCCATTTCCGGTGAAAAGGAAAGTTTTTTTGTCCTTCTCTGAAGACGTTTACGTAGACCACTCCCAGGCTGCGGGGTGACGTCAGGGGGCGTGCCCAAGCAGAGGACAGAGGGGACTCCACAATGGGAGGTTTGTGTCTTTCTTCACCAAAAACTAACGCCTGTTTTTTCACGCTGTTAGCCTTCTGTGTCGTTTTAATGTCGGCCTATCAGGTCCAAACTGCGAACATTATCACAGCGGTAGCGACCTTAAAGGTTTCCTCGGTTTTACAATGACAGTGTAACGTCTCAGTCCAAGTCTTGTTTCTGAAAAGTTCCTCAACACATTTTGCGGTTAAAAAAGAGCCCTGCTTTTCAATTTGCTGTCACAGAATCGTTATCTGTTTACAAAAGTTGTTTCGCCAAACCTCCATTCCCTCACTGTCCTCCTCTGCCACCGCTACGAGGAAAGACCGGAGATAATGTCAAAATTTCCGTTCAGTATCCTGAGAGCATTTGCAACTGGACACTGACGTCCACTTTGAATGGAAAAGCTAGCCTGTTGTCACACAGTGTATGGAGGACGGGTCTTGTACTAAGTAATTGTTTTAAACTGGTCTCTGCTCACACTGACAGACAGTTTTCGTGAGCAGCTGATAGAGGACAGCGCCTTCCTCAGAGCTGACCGGAGACTGGACACAGAGCTGGTGGACAAAATCATCCTGCAGCTCAACAGGATCTACCCGCAGATCCTCTCAGACAAGGAGGCCACCAAAGTATGTCCTCATGCAAAATACTTCACTATCTCGATTTCATGCAAGCAATGGTAGAAGAGATTAAGTAAAAGTGGAAGCACAGTGTAAAAGTACTAACTTTGAAGTAAAACTTTTGCCTAAAAATCACTGCAAAAAGTTGCGTTAGCAAAAGTTATAGAAGTATGAATTAATCTATCACTTAATTGTGACATGGAAATTATACATGCGGTAGAAAAACGCATGTCAACGTTTCATTATATGGACCTGTGACTTGACTATTATCAGTGGTGGACGACATATTCAGATCATTTACCTAAGTAAAAGAACAAATACCACACAGTAAAAATACTTTGTTGCAAGTAAAAGTCCTGCATTAAAATGTTACTTAAGTACAAACAAGTAATTTAAGTAGTAAAAATAAAAATCATAAAGAAGCAAGACATACAAACTCAGAATTATATATGAAATAAATACTAAAAACAACCCACTCAACACAAGAAGAATTTAAAAAAGGATAGAACACCCCCCAAAACTTTAAATGATAAAAAAGAAAAAGAAAAAGAAAAAAAAACCCTAAATGATTATCAAAACACTTGGAAATTAATTTTCTGTCAAGTGACTGATTAGTCAACTGATTACTTATTGCTTGTACACACTGTTTGGTAATTTAATTGATTACAAAACACATTTTTAAAACTGTTGTTATGTTTCTATGCAAAAATCTTAATTTGTAAAGTAACTAAAGTGTTCAGTCAAATGTAGTGAGTAATAAAAAGTAATAAAAATATAATTTTCCTCTAAAATTAAGTAAAAGAATAGGATGGAAATACTGCAGGAAAGTACAAATACTTTAAAAATGCACTTCAGCAAGCACATTTAAAATGATCTGAGTAAATGTACTGATTTATTTATCTAAATGTATTTTTTCTCAATCGTCTGGTTCATGATTCTTCGTGAGTCTTTTGGCCCTGCACAGAGGCTGTGGTTAAAAACAAACTGCACCAAGAATATTATGAACCAGATTTACAAATTATATGACAATATGAAAACATGCACTTTAATAAAAATACATGAAATAGCTCCTAAAATAATTCCAGTGAAATTGCTTCACACTGTGCCAACAAACAAGAATGGATATTTTCCTTTTGGGGAACCTAAAGTATCGTATTATAACTTTTGTTATTATTATCCAGTTCCGAAACTTGGACGTGCCTACCAGTGTTCGGCTGGGTGAGCTGCTGACACACCTGCAGAGGAAAGGAGAGGAAGCATGCAGGGAGTTTTACAGAGCTCTTCACCTTCATGTAGAGGAGGTTTACTACAGCTTGCCCACACGGCTCCGCCTCAGAGGTTAGTCCCCAAAAACTGCTTCTCCATATCATGTGTGATATTTATTCATTTTCTGGACATTACAGAATGGATTATTTATATTTAGTTGTATTGTATTCTACATTTTATTCCACACACTAAAACATATCTGCCCTGCCTCCAGATTCTTTAGATCCACTGGCGTATCCACGCGTCTACCAACAGAGATATGTCATGAATGACAGAGGTGAGACGTTAATGTAGAAGAATGTATTTCAAAGTGTGTGCAACATTTAAAGTGTTCAGCAAAATTATTAAATTGCTATTCTCAAATGTTTGAAATGAAAATAATTATAATAATAAAATGATCAGTGTCTGATTTCATCATGGCCCTCAAAAAGCACTAAACAGTACTTGAAAGGACATAAGTCACTGAGCACACATCCTTCTCTCTTATCTTCCTTCAGGGAAGCGTTTGCAGAGCATCAGAGCTCAGACCTCCAGGCTCAGAGACAGTTTTCACCGCCAGGCGGTCAGACTACTGAGCAGTCGCATTAAATTACTGTTTATGCTGTGCATTATTTATGTTTTATTATATGTTGCTATTGTTTTAATTATATCTTGAGGTTTTTTTTTTACATTTTCAAGTTAAGTATTTTTATTTTTGTACTATTTTTGGGTTTTAAGGGTTGAGAGAGAGCCGGGGCATAATGTGTTTCATTGCATTCAATGTACACTGTACTTTTAATATGATTAAAACATTTTCCAGGTTAGAATAGTATCGGGAAGTTATTTAGTACTGACACACAGTAGATTATATATTACATTAATGTTATGTGTTTAACTCTCTCCAGGTCCCCTCTTCTTTTTTGGCTGTTTTGGTGTTGCAGTGGGAATGGCTTTACTCTACTACTACAGTGGTAAGTAGCTTTGCAGTTGTTTTTTTTTTTTTACCTCTCTAGACATTGTGATAATCAGATATTGTTAGTACTATTGGCTAGTTAATAGGAATCAGGAATACCGTATTGATCAGTACAGTCACTCTGATGCCAAGTTTAGAGAATTATAGAAAGTATAAAAGTACCACCACAAAGTATGTAAAAATATAAAATAAGACTGCAGTAATAATATAAACAAGTTGCACTAGTTTGTGTGTGCAAATAATATGTATAATGTGCTGAGTGTGTAAAAATATAAATGTGTGCCTTATGCTACAATGCAGTGTATAAAACAAGAATGTAGAGTTAGAAATATAAAATACGTGTGTGATGCTGCAGTGTACAACAGATATATATACATGAATAAGAAATACACAAGTGAGTACTGCACAGTATATCATCTTCAGCGTGCATGCTTTTGAAAATAAACCTCCTCCTAATGTTATTAATTTAGTGTTACAAAGACGGTGTTTTTGTTCTGTAGAGGCTAAAGTGACGGGAGGTAGCCGGGCCCTCGGGATGGCTGCTCTGGGTTTAAAGAAGAAAGCTCAGGAGGTTCTCATATGGTACACTGAGGAAAGCCTCATGAAGTAAGGGGGGAGGGGGTGACTCCTTCACACCAGGTGCTTCAGCAGTGCTGCTCCCATGAATGCTACTTGTACCAAAGCACAGCTCACTATTATCTTTTCAGGAGTTGAAAACTAATTTTGTACACAGTTGTATATAATGTTTTGGTTGTGGTCTAAAATGAGAAAGATGGGGTAAATTCAGAGCTACATTTAGCACTTTGCTCTTATTTCCTCACATGTTGATAATATTTAGGTGGGTTAAAGGGACTGAATACAGTTAAGGGATGAATGCAGTGGAATCAGAAGCAAGCTCATTAAACAAGCTGTCGCTATAATCTTCAAAAATGGCATAAAACAGCTTTTAAAAATCTAATTATTTTGTCAGTGATGCCGTCAATATTTTCCTGATTTAATAAACACTATATAGCAGAGATACTCAACACATAGGGTGCAGGGTAGACAGCTGACCTTTTTCCAATTCACAGTGAAAATTAACGGATCCTAACTATGAGTTTCTTTGTACTTTGAATGTAAGTAAGGTGTCAGAGCGCATTAAAAAGCATCATAACAGAACTTGTTGGTTAAAAAAATGTGCCACAGGACATTCATGGGACAAGGCTTAGCCCTGTATGTCCTGAAATCCTAAAATCGCCAAGCAGACACCTGACCTGTGCAGAGCTGCTGCAACTGGATTTGCCTCTTCTATTCAATTGAGATGATAATTATTAATATTTATGTTTGTTTATTAATTGGCCCCAAGCCTCTTGTCATTGCACAAAAGTGGATACCAGGCCAACCAAGCTGAGTATCCCTGCTATGCAGTGGAGTAGTGGTAGTTGTAGATCAGTGGGTTACTCTCTTACAATTCTGATAGGTGGCTATACAGTAAACTGTCAGAAAAAGAGCTGGTTATACCCCAAATATACGCTGATACCCTCCACAACACCACTGCTGCTCTACAGTATCCATTTTTCAACAAATTTTTCATCCTCCAAATCACTGGTACACTTTGCAACCGTATAATAATTATACTTGAATGCACAAAGCTAAAACCTGCATTTCATGTGCGAACTCCCACTTTGGTATTGAGACTCAATCCAGACTTATTTTCAACTTTTTACTTGGTATTTTGAACTCCATGTATTTCTTTGCATTGTGCTCAGACTTTAGACATTGTTTTGGGTGATGGATATCTATGCTTCCTTTCCTGCTCAATAACCTCTGACTTCCAGCATACTAAATACACCTCAGCACTGGGTAAAACATCATCGCCCTCTTGTGGCCAAAGGTGAACTATATCACTAAATGTAATCTCTGTTATGTTGGCTTCATAAGAGCTCCCGGGAACTCTGCTGCTCACAACAAAAACAAAAAAAAGAGATTAGACTTTGTAAGAAACAAGAAATAATATCGCGTGTGTCCCTTACGTGAGATTTTAAACCTTTTTAGACGAGCTTTGCAGTCACATGACTGCTTCTGCCTATGAGAGTCAGCGCTACCAGCGCAATGCATTATGGGTAGAGTCACAGCCCAAACCAAAACATCCAAATGTCGAAAAACTAAAGTATAAACACAAATCAGTCTGTTTCAGATGAAAGATCCAACAGTTTTGTTTACTTCATGTAATTCTTACAGTAATCATAGTAAACATGCACCGTGAGTGAAACCAAGTGTCACAGTCCCGTGTATATATTGTCACGTTTCTTTAGTTTATTAACGTGTTGTATGAAAGGAGAGAAGGTTAGCACTCCCCTTGACAAGGATGGAAGTGGCCCCTGTGGCCATCAACACACATACGGTTAAGGCACTGCCACCTACTTCGTGGCATCTCTAACCAAGTTTTTTCCGTCTTGTCACTTTGACTTTCTCTATACGGCGCCTTACTGAACATGTATTTACTTATCCTGAAACCACGTATCATTTTGTCGTCATGTGCTCCAAGACAGGAAGCATAGTCGAGTACTTTTTCCGTGCGTTTGTTTCCGCTGGGTCGGACAGGATGTAAACTCTTATGTTTCCCACATTTAGCTCACTGCTGAATACACAGACAATTATTTAACCCTTTGAGACCTGGAAGGACGTCAGTTTTCTTGTGCTGCCTTCAGACGCCTTTCACAAGCTATTTTACCAATTGTTGTTGTTGTTGTTGTTGTTTTTTTTTTTTTTTTTAGACATTTAGACAATGGCAAGTAGTTTAGACAATTGCAAGAAATTAGCAAAACATGACAAGAATTTTCCCTAAAAATTTGTTTAAAAAAGAGGGGAGGATTAATAGAGAATGATTTTAAAAATGTCCAGAAAACTATGTATTTAACTCAAATTAAATAATTATCACGATTTTATATTTAAAATTGTGTTACAGAAATATATATATATCTAAAATTTTGCGGAACCTTTTAAGGTCATTTTCTTGTTTGTTTGTTTGTTTTTTTAATTTTATTTATTTTTTCGCCTAAGTTGTCCATTGATAATCAAACCAATTTGCTCAGGTTTTAAAGGGTTAAACATTTAACAGTCTACCCCACAGAAGTAGTACACTCAGTGTGTAACATGAGTTAAAGTAAAAGTCTAAGGATTCATTTTGTTCCGACTGTGCCTTTTTTGCTGACTACATATTGGTAAGTTAGTCTGGCTGTAAATGAATTTACTCCAAATGGGCAGATACAAGTTGAAGGCATTTTTCAGGCTGTTTGTAAACAATTTTGTTTAGGGACTGTTCTTCATTTATCAGAGGAGGGGATTTGATTTTTTTAATTTTATCTTAACAAGGGTTGCAGTAATATAGTGGTTTTAAGGTTTTAAGGTTTATCGTGATAAGAATGTTGGTGATTATCATACGGTGTACATTTGCTTATCCAAGATATTGAAGAAAAAACATGCAACTGGACGAAGAATCTCTTCTTTTCTCAATTATTAGTTTCAATGGGGAGATGTTTTACGTATACTTCCATGACAATTGGTTTCAAGTCTTAATTCTAGTAATAAAACCAGAACTAACACTTCTGTTTTCATTCCTGTTAGGGTCATTCTGACTGATAATAATAATAATTATGTAATACCATGATACAGTGAAAATATTTTCTGAGACAGTTATCGTACTGTAAAAAAATCTCATATCATCTCAACCCTAATTTTGACCCTCTCTGAAACTACAAATATTTGTTCTTTGAGCCTCTCTGAGTGACTTGGTGACCTGATCTTTTCCTTTTTTTTTTCTTTTTTTTTTAATTTACACCAAGTGTAGGAATTGGAGCTAATTTTCTGTTTTTACGGTTTCTGGCTATGAAAAATTGTGTGATTTTGGCGATTTTTAAAGAAAAAATGCCTTTCGACGGCAGGTTCAGATGGTATTTGTAAATAAATTAATGAATGAAAGAATGACAATTTTAAGTTGTATGCCCCTCCCCCAAGCCAAAATAATACACATAAGCCCCTCCCCAGTGCTAAAAACTTATTTGACATGCCTCCCGTTTTGCAGCACCCCTCCCCCAACATAAATAACGAACAGTCCCTTAAAATATATGACATAAGGGCCTTTGAACGTAACAGTGACTATCTCAATGGTGCTTTGTTTAACTGTGTTTCATTTTATGATGGTTAACATTCAGGTTATCAGAGGCCAATACCAGAAATGCCTGAAAACATCCAATTAGTAAGGACTGGTTATTCTTGTTCTCAACAATTTTGTAAAATTATTTTAAAAGGAAATATCAATGTTTTGTTTTCTGATGCTTGTCAGTTAATGTCTACTCACTGAGCCGAGTGTCTGGCAGTTTCTCGCATGTGTACTGTGTCGTGTAAAAATGCCTTAAAGTTAAAAGTGCCATTATTTGTTGGATTGTGACTTTTGTCTTTGTATAATCTGAAAAAAAAAGCATGGCGATAATAAACAGGACAGTAGACACATCTTATCACTTTTGTAGATTTATTTATAAATTTAATGTAAAATAGTTATCACAGTGTGTAATACAAGGTCACGTAGTAAAAGATTTGAAAATTTTTGGTCCTTAAAAAAAGTGATAAAAAGCCTAAAAAGAAACCACATACACTATAATATACTTCAATACTAAAACACTGATAATCATATATGTAAATCAGTAAACTATACTTGGATAGCACTTAAAAAACAAAGCAAGTAAGGTCTCCTTCATTAATTGATTGAGGTTTATAGCTGTGTAAACGGTTTAAACATTTACCCCCACAATAAAGCTGTTATATCATGTAACGCCTCATGAGCAGCAGAAAGCTAAGTGGCTCCTGATGCAATTACTTTTAAAGGAATAGTTTGAATTTTCTGAAGTGGGGTTGTACGGGGTACTTATAGTCAGTCAGTATGTAACGTACAGTAGATGTCAGTGAGCACGCTCCCAGTTTGGAGAAGCATGCGGGAGTCGAAAGCTAAGCAATCTGTTGCTGTGGATGGGTCAGCAACATTACGCATTTTAGCCACCTAAAAAAAGTCCCACTTATGAAATCAGTATCAGTATTGTGTATGCTATATTTTGAATATTTTCATTGCTTTATGTTGAGGTTGGACAATGATTTCCAACGAGAAAATGAAGCCGTTACATCGCCCTCTTCAAAGCCAATCTCCACTGAGAAAAACAGCGATTTTACCTCATTGACAGCAGGAGCTGCTGCTCCGCTGTTGCCTCGATCAGTTTGTTTGTTTGTGTCACACATTTACACAAACTGACTAACTGACTGAAGTAGCTGTAGACCTGCAGCTCCTGTATGCAGCGAGCTAAAATGACTGTTTTTCTTAATGGAGTCTGGTGGTTTTGAGGCGAGCATAGATTGGGAACTGAAGCTGTTAACAGACGCCACGTTTAAATAGGCTGTCCGATGGAAAGATTAACCCTTTGAAACCCGGAAAGACATACGTTTACGAGTGCTTTGTTCAGACACCTTTTACAAACATTTAAACCATTGAAACCTGAGAATAAAAATTTGAGGGAGAAGAAATAAGCAACTTGGCAAGAGATGTGCCGCAAACTGTGAGAAATTAGGAAAAGGTGACAAGAAAATGACCTGAAAGGTTTTCTCTTTTTAAAGGAGAGAAAAATAAAATCATTAGATTTTTTTTATAAGTGGAAATGTCCAGAAAACTCTATTTATCATTTTAATTATATATTTAAAATTATGTTACAGAAACATGTATATGTATGTGTGAATATTAGCGCTTTTTGCAGGCCATTTCCTTGTTTTTATTTTTTTTATTTTATTTCTTTTTTTGACCTAATGTTTAGGTCATCTTCTTGTAACTTTTTTAAGAACAAATTTCTGTATTTCTTGTAATTTCTTGTTAAGTTGCTTATTGCTTTCTCCCCACATTTTTGAAGAAATCAAGCCAATTTGCTCAGGTTTCAAAGGGTTAATCGTAAGTAAGATCTTTATTGTCCACCAGGGTAGAAATGTGTCTTTGGCACACCAGACACAGGAGACAACGTCATAACAAAGAGTGAGTAAAACCAACATATAAACAGGTCATAGCGATGATAACACTCAATATAATGTACACTTAAAGCTTTTTTTTGTATGTGGACCTTTTTTTAAGGTGGCTAAAATACTAATACTAAAATACTGCTTAGCTTTAATGTCAGACTATAACCTGTGCTGACTGAAATCTCAAATCCATACAATCCCACTTCAAAACATCCACAACAACCCTTTAAAGATATCATTTGGATTTTGCTGTGGTGACTACATTTTCTATTTATTTTGTCTTCTTAAGATGTCGGTTACATCAGGTTCAGACTGACAGATACTGACTTATTTGAAGATAACAGTACTAGAATACCTTTTTTTCAGGAAACATTCACAATCGTTATGACTGACATGCAGTGTGTTGCTCCTGATACGTTTGATTTGTAAGTAAAGGCAATAATGTATTTGCATCAGAAACCTGAGCATGAAAAGAGGTAACAAAATGGTGAATTGCGCCATGAAATAAAAAGTGACCACACATTTGTCCACAAGTTTGGAGAAGAGGGGGATTCCTCTAACACACACACACACCCACACACACACCCACACACACACACACACACACACACACACACACACACACACACAAATACCTTAACCCTTAGGAAATGTCAGGTCTCCTCATGCCTCGGGGTTTGGATTACAGAAAGGCAGGTGCACCTGCATGTCATTTGGTTTGCTGAATAAATACCACGTTCATTTGCATAAATATTGTGGAGGTCCATCTTCACTAAGTTGATCAGCAGGCATGGAGAGTCACTTTGAGGGTGGTCAGCCCCGCAGGTTCGGCCGCTGAACACCAAAGGCGGTGATGAAGACGTTGACCACGACTATGATAAAGACGAAGGCTGTGGCGAAATTTTCCATGATGTTCAGCTTGTAGTGCATCCTCTCATCATTCAGGTTCCACTTAACTGACAAAACAAAGTAAAAATGAAGCTTGAAAACATTGCTGAGTTTTGCTTAGTCAGTAAGGATGACCTAAAATCTCCATAGTCTACTGGGAATCTTTTGTACCAAGAAATGTTGTTTCCTATAAACCTTTATGAATCATACAGTGTTTAAAAAAATGACCAATAAATGTATTTTGTACCTTGTAAAAGTCCTGCATGTTGGGCAATTTGCGCAATCAACATAATAATAAGCTAATAAAAAATAATAACCTAATTAATTATAGCTATAATATTGCTTTAAACCATAAACTGTACCCCACTTAACCCTGCTATGCTGAACTGAGGTTAAAATATCCGAGATACGGGCATTGCCATCATGCGAGGGTGATGTCATTAGAGCTGTTGACTGCGCAGTAGCGATATCCGCGGTGGAGGAGTTTCCGCAAAAAAACAGATGTACGACCAATCGCGCGCAGCTCCATTGAATGCGAGCGCACACATTGGCTTTCACAGCTGTCAATCATGATGGAAAAGCTCCCTTTCGTACCATTTAATCCCTCACGGAAACAGAATTTCTCCTAAAATCAAACCCCTAAACAAACATCAGGGTGACGAGAAGTACCTTCATGACAGAAAACATCATTGGAAAAAATTTATTTGACATTTACTTTGAATCTTGATTTTGGCTTATGTCCATTCACTAAAATGGAGGGGCGGGGTTTGTGACCTATACTGCAGATAGACACCAGGGGGCGATCAAAACTGAAACGTTACCCTCGAGGGGGCTGTCATGTTGTCCGTCTTTATATAGAATCTGTGCTCTAACCACGAAGATCCAGTCTCATGTCACCATGATGTCTTTCGTGTCATGGTCTCTTTGTGTACCATTACACACCTACTAATGTGAGAAAAGGTTGTATTAATTAGTTATGACGACAGATTTATTTCTGGACACGAAAACAAGTAGCTATTTCCTGATTTTGACCTAATCTTTCTACATAATTTATGCCAGTTTTGCTGATAAGGTTAGCTTGCATGACTGTGATGTCCTGAAATCCAGCTGTTACCATGGTGCAAACAAGCACTTAAGACTTTTTTGCTAATTACTCAAATTGCCCATTGTGCAACCTTTAGGAACCAAGTTGAATTTCCTCTACCAGGCCTTTTGATGACATTTCACTAATAAAGTTTACAGGGAACAACATTTCTGTGGTTAGGATTGACCGTATATGGATTGCCAGTAGACTACCACTGACAGGCACACAGAGTTTCCTGTTAGATCAGCAGTGAGGTAATCATCACTGAGCGCGATGATATAAATGAACAGCTTCTGAAAGCAGCGCTGCCCTCGGGTGAATAATTAGCTTCTTCCTCCAGTGGGACACTACATGCCTCATTGGTTTTGACAGAGCAGAAGTCTGTATTTTAGGTTTTAGCAATATCTTTATTTCAGTATTGGTAAATCTCCAGTGACTTAACTTTAAAAGTGGAAACAGCAATATCTTTATTTCAGTATTGGTAAATTTCCAATGACTTAACTTTAAAAGTGGAAACAGCTGACGGCAGAGGCACTCCTTCCTGCCGTGGCTCCTTTAACTCAGCGCTCTGTCACAATAGTGTTCTCTGTCAGGATAAGATAAGGATACCAGGGAGCAGGGAGCACGCCAATGTATGGCGAGACAACCTTGGGCTGCCAGAATTAGGTGCCTACAGAGGCGTAAATAAGATATTGTGTTTGTGAAATGGTGTGCATAAATGATTTCGAGGCACGTGGTTGTAAATCCCCCCTTTGTTCACTTGTGAAAACTAAAATAAAAGTTTCTCAAGTTTGTAGATCAGAAGAAAAGATTTGTAGTTGCAGAGAAAAGTGTCACATTGAATCTTTGCATAAATTATACACAGAGAGAGTATAAAAAGAATAACTGCTTTTGTGAAGTCAGTATAAATTAAAAGCAGCTGTCAGTTGTGTTCCCATAACCTGCGTGACACTGAAGTTACACACGCACACACGCACACTCATTGTTGCAACTGCGGGTTTGAAGCCCAAGCTTCTGGCTGCAACGGCAATCTCAAAAGTTAACTAAGGCTGCAATCAGGAAATAAGTTCCCCGCTGGTAAAATTCACATGAATCACCTCATGAGTCTGAACAACTCGGACAGTCTGTGAAAATTTTAGTGCGTGTCAAAATGACATCATTTTACACAGAAACAGGGTGGACTTAAGTAATTGTTTGTTTGATGATGAGACACAATCACATATTTGCTTTTTAAACTCACTTGTAATCTGTAACATGGTATTCACCTGAGACCTGTTCGTTGTGGACGCAGAGCAGTGGTTCCCAACTAGTGGGTTACGGTCCAAAAGTGGGTCGCGAGTCTGTTCTGAATGGACGCGATCATGTCAAGTTTGTGAAAAACTGGCAGTCTCTGGGTTTTTTTGACTTTCCCCAAATTTTTCCTAGAGTTCCCTGAGTGGCTCTGGGAGGATGCATGGAGTGTTTGTCCCACATGATTTGTTCAAGGACCATCGTAAATTTGATAACATAATTTCTGTTTTGACATTTCTGGCTGTGATAAATGGTGTCATTTTGTCGATTTTTTTTTTTTCGGTGGGCCTGCTGTTTGGGAGGCATGTTCTCTTTATAAGTCATCAAAAAATTCTTTGAGAAAAAAATGCCAAAATATATTTAGAGAAAGCTTGCCCCCACAAAAAATTGAAAGAAAAAAAAAACTAAGAAAAGAATCAGTTTTTAAAAATAACTCAATTTTTTTTTTTTAAAAAAAAGGGAACATGCTTTTTAAACCCGTGGGCCAAAGGATTTGGAAGGAATGATTTCTTATTTAAAAAAAAAAACTGGGTGACTTGTTAGTCCCTAACGTCTTAAAATCCTAAAATCCAGGTCTTACTAAATGCACTTTATTCTTGCAGTATGTTTTAATTTGATGTGTTTTAAGCCCACTTGTTATTTACATTTTGCAAATACAATTGAGAATGTGGTCATTTCTCTTATGTGCAGACCTTAAGCTAATGACTGAGGAGAAATCTGGACCCAGTTGCTGGAGCAGCTGGGAAACACTGGTTTAAACAGTGTTGCAGTAGAGGAACTTAAATAACTGTGTGTGCAGTAGAGGACTAAAACAATACATGCTCATATATTCACTGTAAATCTTCTCGTGTAAAAGCTTTAGTCTGACAAACAGAAACAAGCAGACTCCACACTTACCGATGAAGATGAGCAGAACTCCCACTAAAATCTGTAGAACGAGCGAGATGCTGATGAGAGCGATGAGGGGCACGTAGAAGGAGAAGTCCGGTCCTTGTTCCAGCACGGCCTTCAGCTGTGAGGCATTCGCCATCAGCAGAGCCACATCCAGCATGCTCTCTGCTGCACTCTTCTTATTGGCATAATGGTTCATGTTCAGAGGTCCCTGTTCCCTCCTCCAGGGGCCTCGCAGCGGGACCTGAGTGTAAACGCAAACCCTGACATCAGTATGACGCAGACACACGTGACGGGTCGTGATGTGATAAACAAAGTGAGATTTATCTCTAGTGTTCGTTAAGGTAGATGCTATTATTAGGATTAAAAATGAACGATTTTGTGATGTAGTTTCTCAGGTAGGGAAGCACGATATTGGAGTTTTGCTGATATGCCGATATTTTCGGACTCTTTTTGGCTGATGGCTGATGCCAATGATGATATATACGCACGTGTATTTCCAACTAACTGCAGAAAACATCAAATCTCTCCTGTAGAAGAATTAGCTTATTATACGTACTCCTATCATGGCCCACTGGTGGCACATACTTTTCAAAATGTGCACACTCACTGGACAAAACAATAAAACTACTTTAACTTAGGTCAGCGGTTCCCAACGGGTCCAGCCACTGGGTCCAGATTTGTCTTTAGTCATAAGAGAAATAACCATATATTCACTTTTATGTGACAAAATGTAAATAACACATGGGCTTAGACCACAATGAAATAAAACATAAAGAGAATAAAGAATAAGAATAAGGTGCAGTTAGTCAAAACCAGGGGTGTTTCTAGCATTGGAGGACATTAGAGGCTGAGCCCGGACCTTTGTAGGAAAAAAAATTGCCAACATTTTTTCAAGAAAACGTGCTTTCAAAACCAGCGGGTCTGGAGTTTGGAGGGTGTGTGCTCTTTTTGTAAAAAATGGCGATTTTTTTTTTTTTTTTTTGGTGTTTTTTTTTTTAATTTGGGGCAATTTTTTAAAACATTTTTGCAATTTTCTTTTCTTAAAAAAAAATTTTCTTTTAAGGATTTTTGTTGATCTTTTTTATTTATTACTTTTACATTTTTGGCAATTTGACCATTTTCATTTTCACCATTGTAAAACTCACTCCAAAAGCACCTGCTTTCTTGTTCTGAAACTTGTGTAAAATAGGTAATTAAAGTTACTTAACAGGAAGGAAATGAAAGCAGCCATCACATTGGGTTTCATAAAAATATGTGACTGAAAAGTATGATTTCACCTGCTTAGTAAATTCCAGACTTGATTTATGGGGGCTATTTTAAGCCTCTAAAAATCCCTCTTGTGAGTCAGTCAGTGCGTCAGCACCAGCAAGGACTTTTTCCATTAGATAATTCCACACATAACAATAAACAATCATCTTATTTAGATATTATATTATTATAAATATCAAATTTACATTGCGTTCATGTTTTAATCTCCTCTTTGGTTTACCTCATTGAATTTTAGAAACATTAAACCCAACTATACTCAAAAAAATTCCTAACTTACATTTGAACAGTTCAGCAGCACGGCCAAACTGCGACACAGATTTGTGCAATCACAGTATGTTTTGTTTGTAACGGAAGATATTTATGGAAGCGAAAGTGTTCAGTGGCTTAATCCAAACAGGAACACCCATGACTCAGGAGGTCACTGAGCTGGTCTGAGTCCGAAGGTCAAAAATAATTTGCCACATCCTTTTTTTTAGGCTGACCAGGTCACACATCTGAAACGTGACAGTGGCCTCCGCCCAAACGCAGCGGAGAAAGCGAGACAAGAGGTTTCTGGACGTGTTACAAACACACCATACGTTCAGAAAGTACATGTGAAAGCACGCACTTACATCACGGTCACAGATGTTGTAATTAATCAGTAATTTTTCAGTATCAAATATGAAAAGTGTTGTGAAAAGTTAACAGAAGCAGAATTTCATGTGCCATTAGCACTAAAATAGTCTGGATAATGTATCCAGGAAGAGGTCGTTTCCTTCCTTTTTGTGGAACGGCAGAGAAATTTGTCTCACAGGTGAAGCGAGTCTGCGGTAAATTGGTTCATTTAAAAACCCATTAAAACCATTACATCACATTTTCTAGATCCCTGTTTCTCTTCAGACGAGTTTGGGTCGCTGCTCTGGATTTTATGTGGGTGGAGTGCAGTTTAGAGGAGCCAACAATGCCACCCTTGTGGCCAGGCTGGCAACATGTGTGCTGAGGTTCAGTTTCATGTTCCTCTTTTTTTCACCTCTGAAACGCTGCCAGGCTGCAGAGAGAAAAAGCGCTCTGGTGGTAAACCAGCAGATGAGAGTCACTAATCTTCCCGCATGTTACAGCTTCATTCTCAGTTTTTTGACAGCTCGCTGTGCACATCAAGCTTGTTTTTTTTATGTTTCCTTATGTGCTGAGCTTTTTGGGGAATATTTTGTCTTGTTGCTGCTTGCATGCTCGAAAAACCAGAGAGACATACGTGATATCGGGTTGTCATTATATGGTTTCAAGTTTATGTCAGACAGAAAGCCTTTCATTCTTACTGTTTACTTTAAAATGTATTTTTGACATACATCGCATCACGTTCATATTTATATTTCTGTATTACTTTACTGGGGAAACTTGCTACTCAGAACAAGAAGCTGCTGATAATAATATTTTTAACTACAGCCATTCAAAATGTCCAGTGTTCATTTTTCGAGCACTGCAAGTTATGAAGGCTCAGAAACCAGTAGGTCTGCAACTAATTACTATTTTTAGTATCAATCAACCTGTTTCAGTTAGTATATTTCAGTTAATCTTTTGGTTAGTTGATTAAAAAAAAGAAAAAATTCTGTCACAAGTTTCCAGAGTCCGAAATGACATCTTCACAGTGCTTGTTTTGTCCAACTAACAGTCAAAATGCCAAATATTTCAAATTATGTGAGAGAGAGGTTATATGGATTATAATTTAAAAAAAAAATACTTTTAATTACAAGTAAAAGCACAGTAGATAAAGTTTGTTCCACAGAAGTGAACCTGCAGATAATCCCTCGTGACAGAAGTATTGGCTTTTTATTGTTGAGCATAGGAGTAGATTTCAGAGAGACGCAGGGGACACGTCCTCCTCAGTATTTAGAACAAGTTCATTTGTCCATGCTAAAACATGAAAGTAGCAGATGACTTTTATTTTGACAAAATACGTTATTTACACCATATAAGCTGATGCAGAAAAGGCCCAAACTGGTGCATAAGAATTCAAAGAATGCAGGAAATAACGTGTTTCATGCTTAAAAATTTCTGGTGGAAGACTCCCAAAACCTCGACTTGTTTCACTTTTAAGATTTGATATGATAACACTGTGAAAGTTTAGAAGAGCTGCAAGATTAAAGTATTTCGTTATATAAACCAGAAGTTAGCCGTTCAGCCGCACTGGGCTCCGTGCAGCTGTCATTAGTCGTAAGTGCGCTTGCTCTACGGGCCCCATAATGATGAAGATGTGCATAATTTCAAACCTTCCACATTTTTCAGCCCCTCCCCTCTCAAAAATAATGAAGAGTTCCAAATATCACACAAAGCTGTATTGTTGAATGTGCAGATTCAAGCTTGTAGTTAAAATCCTGAATGTGACCACGTTGTAATAAACACAAAAACATGTTTTGCAAATACATGTTTGTAGGATTTTGACAACTTTCTAAGATTTAAAGACATTTATAAGATTTTAAAAGATGTATAGGATTTTAGCGCGTTTCTCAGATTTTGGGACATTTCTAGGGTTTTAGGGCATTTCTTGGGTTCCAGGATGTTTCTAGGATTTTGAGACGTTTCAGGACATTTCTAGGACTTTAGGGAATTTTTTTAGGGACTTTTTCAGCTTTCAGGGCATTTCTAGGATTTTAGGACCTTTCTCAGACTTTGGCACGTTTCTGGGATGTCAGGACATTTCAGAGATTTTAGGACGTTTCTGGGATGTTAGGAAATTTCAAGGATTTTAGGGCATTTCTTGGATTTTAGGACGTTTCGAGGATGTTAAGGCATTTCTTGAACTTTAGGACATTTCTCAGATTTTAGGACGTTTCTGGGATGTTAGAACACTTCTTTGATCTAAAGACATGTCCAGGATTTTTGCATGTTTCTAGGATTTTAGGACTTTTCTTTGATTTTAGGCTGTTTCTAGGATGTTAGGACATTTCTAGGATTTTAAGGCATTTCTTAGATTTTAGGACGTTTCTCCAATTTTAGGACGTTTCTCCAATTTTAGGACGTTTCTCCAATTTTAGGACGTTTCTAGGTTGTTACGAGGTTTATAGGATTTTAGGGCATTTCATGAACTTTAGGACACTTCTCATATTTAATGACGTTTCTGGGATGTTAGAACATTTCTTTGATCTAAAGATGTCCAGGATTTTTGAGTGTTTCTAGGATTTTAGGACTTTAGGACTTTTCTTGGATTTTATGATGTTTCTCAGGACATTTCTCCGATTTTAGGAAGTTAGGGGTTGGCTAGGACCTCTGTAAGGGGATCTTTCACTGGCACTTTTTCTCAAAAAGATCTATTTTATTGCTGCTTTAGGCACCTTATGTTTACTAAAAGAAAAACAACAATTCCAAGTATAAATCACCTTATTTATTTATTTTTTTATCATGAATTAGAAAACGGTTAGGGTACACCGGGTGGCCAGATTTGGCCCGCGGCCCTTAAATTGAGTATGACTGCCCCTGCAGAGCAATGGTTATCCAAACTAACTTCACCTACACCCCCCTGACATGTGTATCCTCTATCGTGAAGAGTAAACTGAGCCTGTGTAGATAACAGCAGAAAGTCACGGGAAAACTCAGCACATAACACAAGTTTAAAAACTACTGAAACGTTTAAATCAAACCTGAAATTAGAGCTAATCTGTTTACCGCTAAAATAAGCTTAATGACAATAAAGCAGTCCAAGTGACACTTATTCAGTCGGCAAAAATCAAACATCACGGTGATGGGAGAGATGGATGAAGACCAGGCAGACATATATTATCAGTGTTTGCAAGACAAAGATCTCAAACTATGGCATGTTTGTGAGCGGATTTAGCTTTGACGGAGGCTGACCGGGATAATAATGACTGACCGGGAAGCTGCCCTTTGTAGCGGGCACCGGCGCCGCTTTGACTTACCTCCGTTTCGCCGTTTCGGTCAGCATCACCGTTCATCTCAAAGTTATCCGTGGCCATCTTCGTTAAAAAAAAGCGTTATATGCAGATGAGGTTGTTTTATATTTAGTGTGGGCTTCCCAGAGTCGGTGGTCCGACCGGCGGGCACTCAGGCACTGACTGGAAAAACGCTGCCGTGACGACAAAAGGGAGAAAAGCTGCAGCTACCGCCCCTCCGACGCGGGGGCGACCGTCCTCACGGAGCTGCGGCGGACGGGAGCGGGGTGAGCAGGGCAGGCTGCTCTCTGGTTATTTATGGGGTTATGTATTTCCCACAGTGGGAACTGAAACCCCGATGTCATGTAGAGGAGCTGAGTAGTGCTTTCTGTTTTAGTTATTAACGGACAGTGAAGGCATCACGACTCTTCACTGCCACCTTGTGTGTTTGTAAAGTAATGCATGAAGGAGGCTCATCTGCAGATGCTTTAAGGTTAAGCATGAGTAATGACCTGTCACTATGTTTAACAGCATAGAAAATCCCCCTAAATGATCTTTTTCCGATTTGAAAATTCGATGACTTTTCCAAGAATGACCCCAACATGAGAAAAAATGAGAAATTGCCTTTGTTTATAGTATTTCAATCAAAGCTGTACTCAAACAGGGTTAAAAATCATTCATTTTCATACCACAAAACACACATGAGCACCCTATACAACCTCATTTAAAGACATCCACAAAGATCCCTTTAAGGATACCATTTGGATTTTGCTGTGGTGGCTACATTTTCTATTTATTTTGTCTTCTTAAGATGTCAGTTACATTAGGTCTAGACTTACAGATACTGAGTTATTTTAAAATAACAGTAGTAGAATACCTTTTTTTTTCAGGAAACATTTACAATAGTCGTGACTGACGTGCAGCGTATTGCTCCAGATATGTTAGTAAGCAAAGGCAATAATGTATTTGCATCAGTTTCCAGTTGTGCCATGTGTTGTGTGTGTTGTGCCATACTGTCTTCATTGTGCAGTATAACATACTATGTAGCTAGATACTGTTATTGTTTTCTTAGAATGAAATGCATTCAAAACTACTTTCTTGCACATACCTTCTACTTTCGTAGGCTACACAAGTGATATAGCTTGCTAAAAATTATGTTCACACCTATGTAGTACCTTTAGAAATAATAATAAACCTCCAGTTTAGGAAAGATAACAATTATGGCCGGTGTGTTATAATAAAAATGAGTGGATTCCACTGATTAAATGCAGTCTCTCTGCACAGTGAAGAGGAAAATGCTAGATATTTGCAAAGTTTGTGATGCATGACAGGTTGTTTCTTCATGCAAAATAGATTTTGGGTTTAAATTTTAATCAAGCTGCTTTATTTCAGAGGTTTAGTGAAGGCAGCTAAGCTTTGACCCTCAGGACATGTGGTGTATAGACAAAGTATTTCCCTGGCAATATGTCTTTGTCCCCCTTTCTAAACCTGACCTAAACCCTTTGTATTTTTTACTGTTTGATACCACAGACTGTATCTAAAGATGCACAACTTGACACTTCCCCCAAAGTATAACATTTCAATCTCAGTCGCCCCCCCGGCATGTGGCTGCAGTGTAGGTCATAAAGCCTGCCCCTCCATGTTAGTGACTGGCCAAACTAAAAACTCAAAGTACACGGCAAATACATTTTTCTTGCAGTGACTTCTTATTTTATATAAGTTTATTTTTATAGCACATTTCGACAACAAGGCAATTCAAAGGGCTCTACATTAAAACAAAAAAAAACAAAGCATTGCGACAAAATGCAAAATAAACACCTTCTAGAAGGACATTTAATACAATAAAAACTTAATTAAAGAGTTAAAAACAGGAATTGAAACAAGCTAAAGCGAGAGATAAGTCTTCAACCTCAATTTAAATGAACTTGGAGCTGCAGCAGACTTGCAATTTTCTGAGAGTTTGTAAATCATTTATTCTGAATCTGAATAACAAAAGTTTTTGAATGTGTTTTGGAAAAAAAAACATGTAGTAATTTAAAAAAAAAAAACTGATACATAACCTGAATCCAGGGTCAGGGTCCAACAATTGCCCACTTGGCCTTGTTTTCAATCCAGTCTTTATCACCAGAATTGGATTTAGGGGAACAAATAGATACATTAATAGATAACAACACTGGAAATATTGACATATAAATCCCAGCCTACACCCTTACACTAATAACAGGTCACAGCATGTCATACTTGAAAACCGTGAGAGATTAAGCATTTATACCACAAAAGGTAATATTATTTCTGTATCATATGACACTTATGAGTCATACAAGTATTGGTGACACCATAATTATCACTTTTTTCCCCCACATCATATCCTGTAAGATTATATATATATTTCAAGATGGGTTGCCAAAGCAAGAAAATAGCAGAATAGACAAAGCTTTAACTGAAAAGTCTCTCGCAGTCATACAGATGCCATCATGTGTGCCAACAGGAAATGAGACGCAGTGAATAGGATGGCCAGACACCAATTGTCACATTCATGGTTTCACATTGTTAACTCCCCATCACCCCCGAGGTCTGTCCCCACCCACCAACTGGTTCTTATTATATCCTCTGTTTCCCTGGAGATCTGGGCTGGTTTGTCCCTCACGCTCGACCACATAAAATATAAAACTTTCCCCACAGGTTAGTCGCCATGGAGCAAAAGAATATGTTTGATAAGGCCTCAAGTGTGAGTTTTGACCTCTCTGTTCTTGTCCTTATAGTGTCTTGTTTCCCTCACTTTAAATGTTCAAATTCTGGGGTAATAAACAAACCAATAAAAGTGTAGTTAAGATAAATGTGTTAAGCCTCTGAACTAGCAGATAATAACAATATGACCCTCTAAACTCCACCTCTGAGCAGTGTGTTAGCCAGAATGTTCAATGTGACATATTTATTTTACATATTTTAAGTAAAATTTTAAAGGCGATGAAAAGCTGCATAACATGGACAAATTTAAAAAAACAATAGTTATGATATAGTATGTTCTAAAATAAAAAATAAATAAAAATAAGTAATAAAAAATAAATAAATAAAAATGAATAATAAATAAATATGTCAAATAAAAAAAGGAATAGTATTATGTGTTTTAAAAAATGCATACTATAAAATGTCATAAAAAGTTTAAGTCTGGCATAACAAATAAAGGAAGCACATGAAGAGTGAAACTAAAAAGATGGAATTTTATTTTTTTTTTTTATAAAAAAGTTTAACAAATATAATGAATCTGGACATTTATTTTATAACATAGTATATTAAGACCCTTTATGACATTATGTCCTGAATTCTTTAGAATACAAAATGCTTTGAATTATTTATGCAATATTAAACTATGACATTTGTCAGAATATTATACTATAACTATTTTAGACATTTTATTCTATAACTATTCAACAATGTATGATACTCTAATTTTTGACAAACATAGTGTTATATGTTGTAAAACTAGTATAGAAAAGTCCAAGTATAGTATGTTTTCCAAAAAAAAGCATGAAAAGGTCATAGTCTAGTATGTTGTTCAAAATAGTACCAAAAAGTTGTATGATTGTACATTGTCCAAAGACACTGTAAAAAGTCATGCTAGGGTATGTCATTTATGATGGCATGAAAAAGTAATACTATGATATGTCATCCTTGATTGGATAAAAAAGTCATAGTATGGTATGTTGCCCCAAAGTAGCATGAAAAAAAGGTATAGAAAAATGGTCTGCCAAAAAAAGCAGGACAAAGGTCAAAGTGGTATGGTATTTGCTTACATGGTATGTTATCAAAAATATCAGCAAAAACTCATAGTGTAGAATGCCTTAAAAACAACAGCACAGAAAAAATCATAGTATTGAATATTGTCCCAAAATAGCATTAAAAAGTCATTGTACATAGTCCTCCAGCAGCAGCATCCAGCAGGAGCAGCATCAAGAAGCAGCATCCAGTTGTGTAGCAGCGGCCAGTAGCAACAGCAGCAGCTGGTAGCATTCAAGCTACCAGGCAGCAGCAGCATCAGCCAGCAGCAGACTGTAGCAGCAGCAGCAACTGCAGCCGGTAGCATCCAAGCGAACAGGCCACTGCAGACAGCAGCAGCCGCCAGTAGCATCCATGCTACTAGGCAGCATCATTGTCAGCCAGCAGCAGTAAGTAGCAGCAGCAGCAGCCAGTTGCATCCAAGCTACCAGGCCACAGCGGCAGCAGCAGCCAGTAGCAGCAGGGGCCAGTGGCGGCAGCTACCAGCAGCCAGCCAGCAGCATCCAGCAGCCAGTAGCAGCTAGCAGCAGCAGCGCCAACATTAGCCCGTAGCAGCAGCAACCAGCAGCCAGTAGCATTCAAGCTACCAGGCAACAGCAGCAACAGCACCAGCACCAGTGGCTGCAGCAGCCAGTGGCAACCAAGCTACAAGGCCACAGCAGCAACAGCAGCAGCAGCACCACCACCAGCCAGTAGCGGCCAAGCTAACAGGCCGCAGCACCAGCAGCAGAAGCAGCAGCACCAGCAGCAGTGCCAGTAGCAGCCAAGCTACCAGGCCAAGCCTTACAGGTATCTGCTATCTTACTGTGCTGTCATACCAATGGACTGGGTAAGCACGTCAACTAAGACATAGTTTCCATCTGCATTTCCTTCTGCTTCTGCTTTGACTTTTTCTCTTGTTCTCTGTCTTATCACAGAATGGAGCCTCAGCAGCTATGCTGTTAAAAATTTGGATCCTGCTTATTTACGGCTAGTACCCACAAGTCATGCAACATCCTCACTGGGAAGTGAGTATTATGGACTGTTTCTGCATGTGAATATTGGTCGATCTGACTGTCCTAGCCGACTCTACTGCCTGTGGGTTCTGGATATCTGCTTTCCTCCTGATATGCTTGCTCAAAAAATATCCACAGGGGCCCATTGCTACAATAGTAACTTTTGTAGTTACGTTTCTGTTACCGAGCATGGAAATGTTTAGTTGCTATGTTTTTACTATTGTCTGGTATCCAGCCTAAGCTTGCAGCTTGCTTCCAAAAATGAAGATATTTCTGAGACTTGGCTTTCCAAATCTATGCTAGATAAGGATGTGGTAATTGCTGTGGCAAAATATGTTAAATCTTGTCTTGCCACACAAGTCCTGTTCTCTCTTGCAAAAAAGCTCAGGGTATAGTTGGGTTTGTAACAGAAACAAACACTGTTTCTCTTTTAGTACAAGGAAGAAACTGGTTCAAGCAACACTTTTGTCTGCAAATGACTATAGAGATATTTTTTTACCTGCGTGCTAATATATCTTGCTTGAAAATGTTGGATTCAGTGTATTATGCTGCATTGCGATTTGCCACTGACTCAGGTTTCTGTACACACTACAATAATTTGTATGAGAAAGTTAGTTTGTCGTCTCTGTCCAGACTGGAACATTGGTGTGTTTTCCTTCCTTGACTGTCTTTGGTGAAAGTGCCTTTAGTGTTTTTTCCCCGCCATCTTGGTGTCAGCTGCAGAGTTGCCTTAAATTGTATTTTATCAATTTATTTAAAAACAGGACTAAGAACCTTTTGGACATTGAATGCACATGTTCGTTTTCTGAACATTGCTAATTGACTCTTTGTTTTAAGTTTGTTGCCTGTTGCTTGTGTTGAATTTTTATGCTGTTTAAAATTTTGCTGTTGTGTTTTTAGTCTACTTGTTCTCTTATGTGAAATTCTTTGTGCCGCTATCTTGGCTAGGACTGCCTTGGAAAAGAGGTTCTGAATCTCAATGGGACTATTCCTGGTTAAATAAAGGTTAAATAAGAATAAAAGTAAATTAATTAAATCTGCTCCTAAGCAGTTTGAAATTTTAGCTTTAAGTATTGTTTTTTTAGTTGCCAGTTGTTAATGGTTGTTGGCTGCTACAGGCCCCCCAAAAAATGTCTGAAAATGACACATTATAGCTTGTGAGACACATCATAGTATACAATGTTGGAAAAACGTCCGAAAACGTCATAATTTAGTATGTCGAAAAAAGTGTCAGAAAACGCCATAGTACAGTATTTCAAAAAACGCCAGATTTTGACATGTAAAAAAAAAAAAGGCTAAAAAAGACATAAAATAACTTGGACACGTCAAAGTATACAATGTCGAAAAACATCTGAAAACATCATAATTTAGTATGTTGAATAAAGTATCCGAAAACGCCATAGTATAGTATTTCAAAAAAACGTCAGATTTTGACATGTCTAAAAACAATGGCGAAAAACGACATAAAATAGCTTGTACAGACACGTCAAAGTATTCAATGTTGAAAAAAGACCAAAAACGTCAGAATTTGGCAGCCATTTTTTTGACATGTCAAAATTTGACATTTTACGACATACCTTACTTTAGCGACATGCGAAATTAAGACGTTTTTGGCCTTTTTTTCCCTGATATATACCATGACACGTCTCCATAAGCTATTACATGTTGTTTTCAGCCATGTCAATGACCAGTCAAAATTTGACATTTTTCGACATACTACACCATGGCGTTTTTGTTCACTTTTTTTGACATGCTAAATTATGAAGTTTTTGGCCTTTATTGCCCTTTTTTGCACATTGTATACCATGACATGTCTCTACAAGCTATATTATGTCATTTTCAGCCATTTTTATGACATCTCAAAATTTTTATGACATGCCAAATTATGATGTTCTTGGCCTTTTTTTTTNTTGACATGCTAAATTATGAAGTTTTTGGCCTTTATTGCCCTTTTTTGCACATTGTATACCATGACATGTCTCTACAAGCTATATTATGTCATTTTCAGCCATTTTTATGACATCTCAAAATTTTTATGACATGCCAAATTATGATGTTCTTGGCCTTTTTTTTT